>NC_133218.1:5014038-5642788 GCF_040436345.1 Pagrus major | reverse complement strand
ATCGCAGTGGCAGTAAGTTTTCATGAAATAGTCAAAATCTCTCCATGAGTAGTTTAATTTTAAATCGAAAGGTGTGTTTTGCAGTTTTTACAGACATTTATTTAAATTTGTAATCTGTTTAGTGTAGAGTGTATTGATTGTGAACGTCCATGTGTGCCTGGTAGTCACAGATTTCAGCGTAACCTCTTATTTGTTTGTCGGATACAGAAAACTCATTTTATTAATGAAATAAAAGAAAAAGGAACCACAGGTGTGAATTTTTCAATTAGCTTCTGTTTGGTGAAGTGGTGGACAAAGTCAGTGTTGTTTTCCCCTTATCCTCCAGTCTCTGAGTCTCCCTTTCTCCCTCCCTTTCTACTCTAGTTAAAACTAGCATTTTGATAGAAATGGCCTTGGTGTTGATAAATACATGTCTCTTTTCCACACTCATTATCCTCTCCACCTTGTCTTTTCTATCTCCCCCCTTTAACTTTGTCCATAATCAAACAATGACAGCTATTTAGTCAGTGTTAATTCTAATTCACAGCTTTCCCTCCTTTCTGCTGTCACAGTTGTTAATTATCACAGAAGGGAAAGCACCCAAAAGGGTGTGAGTGAAGCTGCACACTGCGGTTGTTGCACTCAAAACACCACCTTTTGAGGCAGCAGGACTTCAGAGAGCTTTTGTGCTTCTTTAATTTATCTCGGAGGTTGTCGTTCATCAGAAATGGATGACAGGAGCCTAGAGGCTAGAATCAGCTCTCACATCCCATAAATGAAAAAATCACCACAAAGCAGTAATACACATTGGGAGATGAGTAATACTTACACAAAAATGTAATGATTCCATGGCTGTTGTATAAATCTAGGCAGGCAGGCAGGCAGAGTCATATGTGAGAGCTGTAAATACAACACCTCCAAGGAGATGCAGCAAAGAGGTGTCCTTTCTACATCCCCTAACCAACTCAATTAATTTCTTTAATCCTTAATGAGCTACATCTCAGTACTGAGGTCCTCCCTAATTACTTGGCTCCTCGCTCAATCCTGCAGAGAAAGATCCTGTGAAGAAACATTTTCTTGTTTGCTTGTATCTGCTGTCTTCTTCCTCGGGCAACACAGTTTTAAGCCTCTTTCCCAAAATAAAAAGCACAATAGAATAGAACCCAGTACAAATCCACACTGTTACTCATCCATAAATATGAAGTTTAAAGATTGGCCAGATTCTCCTTTCCAGTGTACAATTTCACATGGTGGCTGATCACTGTGAAACAGGCAGTATAAGGGCAACATCAAGACAACTTAAAAGACAGCACAGCAGTATCCAAACCTTTTGTAATATTTCAGGATGAATCTTGTCCAACCCCTTTTGCCTCTTAGGCTGTATTCAGACCAAATCAGGCATTGTGGCGATTAGTGCAGGATTGTGCGACAGTGTGGGAGGACACAACTGGGTGTGGTTTCGTTGTTCGGTCCATGAACTTTGCCTGGATAGTGCCCAATTTCTGGCTCCCAGCTTGGCAGCAAAAACACCATTTTTTTTCTTCATCCACAACAAGTTTGAAGAGTATTTCTCCTCCCCTGCTAGTGCAGTCTCCTGCAAGCTTGATGTTATTTGATCCTTCAAGCAACATAATAGAAACTCAGACTGATTTGGCGGACCACTGAATGTTTGTGCATGTGTCTTAATTTGGCCTATATGACAGTATCTGGTGACCCTTGCACCAAATGTGTCACGTCAGCGTCACGTTATAAGAAACCACGATAAACTTCCCTTACAATTATTAATTAAGTAGTAGGATATATTTATTTCATTTAACAAATTTAGTACAAACGGCTTGAATAACAGTACTTTTGACCAGCCGGTCTGATGGCCAGCTTATGTGACTGGCCACCGCAGCATGACTTTGGTTTATGTTCTTCCAAAAGTCAATTCTGTTTCAGCTTTTCACCGCAGGGCCGCTGCACTCACACGCACAATGAAAGGAAATAGCCTGATTTTGTCTGAATGAATTTGTCTGGCCTTTGGTGAGCTTCTGTGGCCCTAGTTGTTGCAATGTCCAGCACTGTTGGCACTAGCAAGCCTTTGCCGGCCCTTAGTCTGGGGCCCTTAGAAGCTTACTAACCGCCTCAGTGATGTGTGCCATGACAGCCAGGTTGTGAGGTGTAAACAAGGTTATTGTCATTATTTCTCTATGCATGAGTTCAGTTTGTATAGTTAAACTTGACATTAATTAATTAATTAATTATTCAGCCATATGTGCTGTATGAACCTTGAATCATGTCGGAATTATTGTTTTCTCTCTCATCTGTATCTTTAGGTAGTCAAAGGCCTGACATATCTATGGAGCCTGAAGATACTTCACAGAGGTGAGTAAGGTTGAGCATGGGCTCTGTGTTATTAAAAAAAAAAAAAAAAAAGCAAGAGTTTATAAAGACGAACTGCAGAGTGCTGATGTTGCAGTTTTATCAAGCAGTTTGTCTCCGCAGATGTCAAGCCTTCCAATATGCTGGTGAACACCCGGGGACAAGTCAAGCTCTGTGACTTTGGTGTCAGCACGCAGGTACACTGATTTGTTTGTGTGAGCATGACAGAGAGAGGATGGAAGAGAGAGAGGAAGAGAAACAATTGTCTATAGTTGCATCACCACAGGCCGGTGCAATCTGTGTGTGTGCGTCTGCGTGCATATGGTCAACCTGTCAATCACTGTATTCATTTTCAACTCAAAACATCGGCGCGGTCCCAAGGGTCTTCCTCTCACATTAACTTCCCCCCCACCTCCATTGTTCTGCAGCCTCCAAAAAATCACTTGTTATAATTATGACCCACACACACAACAGCAAAGCCTCATTGATATGTATTCAGTAGATGTGGGGAAAGCGTGGGTGGCAGACAATAGCCTCGTCATTGTGTGCACGTGTGTGTGTGCGCGCGTGCGTGTGGGTCTGTGTGCGCGCGCGCGCGTGTGTGTGTGTGTGTGTGAGGCTGTCTGTTTGTAATGTAATCATCAGGGACAGACCTTCAACGTCTCCCCAAACATCAACCCTGAGGACTCTGTCTCCCTTTTCAACACACACACACGCACACACACACACACACGCACACATACATTCCTGCTGTGGCAAATTGTTATTCATTTTTAACCTCCACTTCCTTGGAAGCTCCAAGGTGAATTTTACTCCCTGTATGTGTAACAGCATTGATTTGTCCTTTGCTTTTTTTACTCTATTTTTCTGTTTATCTCTCTGTCACACGTACGCTTTCCCTCCCCCTCTCACTGTGGGGCATGCTCCAAAAAAAAAAAAAAAAAGCAGCCATAAGGGAACAGACACTCATTATCACAGTCCTGTCATTGATGGCATGTGCCATTGTATCCACACACACACACACACACACACACACACACTCGCTCACTAATGTCTCCTTGTCTTACTCCTGTTCCCCTGTGCGAGGTTGAGAGCAGCCCAAAATATCAACCTGACATGTCAATAGATTTAGATAATGTAAGTTAGGTCCAGCTCCTGTCTTTTTTTATTCCCAGAAATAGGACAGTGAAGTAATGACTCCTAAAAGTTATTTATTAAGGCTAAGGTTTATTTTTTTCTTCTGTTTTATAAACCACAAGTCTGTTCAACTCTACAGTGACATTACCTTTGTGATTACAGTTGTTTTTCATCCTTAGGTTCGTTACTTCACTTTTCACAGTTTGTACATGTTAACAGTAATTACCATTTATTTTTGTAAATGGAGTTTTTAACTCTCTCGCTCTTCCAGGCACCTGTAGCAGTGTAAAAAAAACATAGCAACCATAAGCTAAGCTCTGTAAATCAAGCCAACATTGGTGCTGCTCTCAGTGACTAGTTAATTAAGCTAACGGTTATCTAAGACACTGAGGTGATCATCAGAATGATCAAAAACACTAAATACAAAAACAGATGGTTAATACTTTAAACAATATGTACAACGTTAACTGGAAAGTGAAGCTACTAACTTAAGGATGAAAAAGCACCGTGATCACTAAGGTTGGAGACGATGTGCAGTTTGTAAAATGGAAATACGTCACACTGCATCGTCCAAGAGAATTACAGTCAGTTGAGAAGTTAATTTGTATTGATATGCAGCATAATTATTTGCTTTTCCACTGATGATTTATTGCAGTTGGTGAACTCTATTGCCAAAACGTATGTGGGGACTAACGCATACATGGCGGTGAGTGATTATTTTATGTTCAGTGTCATCTCAATCCATTGAAGTTTCACGAGTGAAGATACTTTGTGCTTATAGTTTTTGTTGTTGCTTTTTGCTCCTCAGCCAGAAAGGATATCAGGAGAACAGTATGGTATCCACGCAGATGTCTGGAGTGTGGGAATCTCTTTCATGGAGGTATGACGATTTTTAACTGGCTCATGCTATACCAGGCATTCGTATACAGAGAGAAATGTGGGAGATTTATGGAGAGGAAGTGGTCCATTCATTAAAAAAAAAAAAAAAAAAACTAATTACACAATCTCAAACACTTCAAATCATTACTTGACTGAACTGCATAAGATGCAAGTGTATCCAAGCACGTGTGCATCAGTATCTCTGTTCATCTTTCCCAATAGGGTTAATCGACTCTTTGACTGACACCCTGCGTTTTCAAATAACATTTTAATTTCAGTATTACACTTCCCTGGTCTCTTGTCCTCGTTATTGATTATTCATCTGTTTCTGTCTACAGCTCTCCCTCTGCAGTATAACAAATGATTTGGGCTCCTGCCTCGCCTTTGTTTGTCAATAATGTTTGATATCATCACAGTTATAACAATAATGGATGACTTGGCCATGTCAAAATTATTGACATGATCTTTGTGCGATAAAGATGGAGTTTTATAGCAGCAGATCCCCTGGCCCTGTTCTCTCTATCTCTGGCTGTGGATGTGTGCATTAAGCTAAATTAAATGGCTTGATGTCGCACTCAATTTGGATTGATCTTTAGCCTACTAGTTGGTCTATTTATGTTCAAGAAAAGACCCTGAGCATTTTGACGTTTTAATAATGTAATGTTGCCAATAAGCTGCCCTTGACCAAGATGAAAAATGCCCACCCCAAGTGAATTGCCAAATGTCAGGGAGAGCTGTCACCCAACCCCCCGGCCAAAAAATAACACACATACACACACACGCATTACATACAACCGTCCTACAATCCTTTCCTCCTTCTCTTTATCCCCCCATTTTGTTCTCAGCAGGTGGTAATCGAGGGGGGGTTATTAACTAATAGCTGATGTTGTTTGATGAGGAAGTGTTATCAGCAGGAGGCCACTAAGCTTACCTCAAAGACAGAAAGTCTCAAGTTCTGCACGCTTCAGTAGCTTTAGCAGCATTTTCTCTGTGTCTACACTTGAATTCCATGCCATTAAGACACTGACAATGAAAAGATTAATATATGTTAATATATACATTAATACAGATGTACATATATACAAGACATGGATACGTTATCATGAGTGCCCGTGTAGTCCAATTTAGTTCAATCCAGCCATGCAAGAACTTCAGCCTTTGTGAAACATGTACTTTGTGTTTGCTTAACTCTCGTCCCATCAGTTCATGTGTTGTTATCATGGACTGCATTATATAACGTCAAGGATATATACTGTACACACACTTACACATTATCTGTTAGGGAGGTGGGTAAAATATTTGGCACAACCTAAAATATAAAGTTGATTAAATTGCCAATTTTTAAAGTTCAATGGATTTATGGATGGATTTACAGTTGCGGTCAAAAGTTTACATACATATACACAAAATGTATATCATGGCAGTCTTCAGTTCCAGTGATTTCTACAGCTCTCATTTTTCTGTGATGGAATGAGTGGAACACACACTACTTTGTCGCAAAAAACATTCGGGAAGTTTACTTCAAATCTGCATTCATTATAGGTCTTCTGAAAATGTGACCAAATCTGCTGGCTTGAAAATATACATAGAGAAACTTGAACAATCATTTGGGTGATTATAGAAAGTTGTGTGAATCAAATTTTCCTTGTAGCATGGCCTTTTAAAATTCCTCTGAGTGATTATGATTGATAACAGCTGATGACTTTTTTGGGCCCATTTAGATAGGTCTTGTTTGATACACCCACTAGACTTGGGGCGCGTTCACACCAGCCTTGTTTAGTCCGGTTAAACCGAACTCTGGAGCACTTGCCCCATGGTGCGGTTTGTTTGGGTCGGTGTGAACGCTGGCCTCGAACTCTGGTGCGGACCAAACAACCGCACCCTGGTCCGCTTCGTAGAGGTGGTCTCGGTCTGCTATCAAGCGAACTCCAGAGCGGATTATTTCTGGTGTTTACAGTATAGGGGCATTCATTCATTCATTCGTTCATTCATTCAAGGAGATGCATGGATTCTATAAACAAGAGCTGCTTTTATAATGAGCCAACTTTGTGATTTTTACACATTTGTGATTGTCTGCTTACCTCACTGGTCCCGCTTGTGTAGAAAAAACGTCATGGTAGGCCCTCATTATTGCCTGTCGTCTACTCCGGTACGATCGTCGGATCGCATAGCGTCTTCAGCGAAATGCATGGATCAAGACATTATTTAATGCCCGCTGCTCTATGAGGCGTTCATACGCGCGGTCCATTGAAGTTTGCGTGTAAGCGCTCCAGATCAGCACTAATGTAAAAATAAGCAGACGCTCCATGATGTACAGTAGGCTATTGATCTGATGTACAGATTTGCTGTCTACCCGCCTAAACAGTTTGACCAATAACAGAAGGGCGTTGCGGCCACGTGAGTTTTGTTTACAGATTTTGGTCCGTTTGAGTTTGGCCTTTGTGAACGCAAACCGGACCAACTCAAAATTGAAACAATGTATCATCCTCGCGTTGGTTCGGATTAAAATACGGACCTTTCACGGACCTTTAGGTGTGAACCCAACCTTAGACATTATTGATTTGAAAAAGTCAGGAAAGTCACCTGGAGCCATTTCAAAGCAGTTACAGGTCCCAAGATCAACTGTGCAAACAGCTTTTGTAAGTATGAAGTTCATGGCACAGTTGTGTCACTGCCACGACCAGGAAGAAAATGCAAACTATCACCTGCTGCTGTGAGAAAATTGGTCAGGATGGACAGATCTGGTGCTCTAAAGAAAGTAAATGGAATAATGAAGAAGGAGGATTATCTCCAAATTCTTCAGGAAAACCTAAAATCATCAGCCAGAAGATTGGGTCTTGGGTGCAGTTGGGTGTTCCAACAGGACAATGATCCCAAACACACATCAAAAGTGATAAAGTAATGGTTAAATCAGACTACAACTGAGGTTTTGGAATGGTCTTCCCAAGTCCTGACTTGAACCCCGTCGAGAACATGTGGATTGTGCTGAAGAAACACGTCCATGCCAGGAAGCCAACAAATTTAGTTGAAATTCACCGGTTCTGTCAGGAGGAGTGGTTAAAAATTTAGCCAGAGGACTACCAGAACCTTGTGGATCGCTATCCAAAACACTTAATTGAGGTCAAAATGGCCGAGGGACATTTAACCAAATATTAAATTTACTGTATGTATATTTTTGAGCCAGCAGATTTGGTCACATTTTCTGAAGACCCAGAATAAATTCAGATTTGAAGCAAACTTCATGAATGTTTTTTGTGACAAAGTAGTGTGTGTTCCACTCGTTCCATCACAGAAAAATGAGAGCTGTAGAAATCATTGGACTGCCATGATATACATTCTCTTGACAGGTGTATGTAAACTGTATGTGCTGTTTGATTTCTGTGTGTAGATATTGTCATAGACTCAGCACTAACTCAGTCTTTTTGAGTATTTTTAGATTGTTTCAAATCTCTAAAGAAAAGTCTAAGAATATCCTGTTGCATTGATAATTACTTTCTTCTTTACACAGTTGGCGCTCGGCATGTTCCCCTATCCACAGGTGAGAATTTTCACTGTTTTTTAATTTGTGTTTGAGACCAATTGTTGTTTTTATTTTTATTTCATTTTATTAAGAGCTGATTTGTGTAAACTAATTATGGCTGTAATGATTCCTCTTTTCAAGATGTCCTCACTTGTAAAGTGTTTGCATTTTATTTTTGAAATCAGATTTTCTACAAAAACAATTTAAAAAGTCATTTTTAAACAGATTTTTAAAATAAGTCATCATTTTTGTTTGAAGATTGTTTTCAATATTTTATATACCTTTTAAAGGTACTACAAGGAACTTCCATTTTTTTGTTGATTCTGGCTGCCCTGTGGACAAAAGATGTCGATGGTGAAACAAATCATTTTAGTTTTGGTGCTGAACCACCAGACTACAGAGCAGCATCTCTCCTTTGGCTGTGAGAGCCCTCAATTCATTCTCAGCACAAAGCCATAAAAACAAGTCTTAATTTGTTTTTACTTATCTGACAGGCGTCAAGTCTAATTTGATAATTGTACAGATACAGCCAGTGTCAGTGGCTTCTTGCTGATTGTCTCGTTTTCTTATGTAGCTCATATAGAGGCATCAGTATGAAATTGAAACCATTTCACGACCAGTTACTCCAAACTCCTTGTATACATTTAAAGATTCTCTCCAGTAAATGTTTTAAATGAAGAGATTTTGTAACAATTCCAAACCTCAAATTTGATCAAATGATTTTTTTTAAATATGCTTAAATACGAGGCACCAATCATAGTACAAGGCCCTGAATGAGACCAATAGGTCCGTTGACCTCAAAATATGATTTTCTGTCTGTTACTTTCTAGATTAGAAGCTCAGTGTTGACTTTAATTGTATAACTCTACTGTTTGGGTTCATTTTTTTCCCCTCATTACACTAAGTTAAAATCCTGCTCAAATGTAATTGCCGACCACAGAAGTGACTTCCCAATCCCATCAAGTCTTAATTAGCCCTTTAAGATGGGTTTATCTCACTAATCCCTAGCTGAGCAATCTAAATCTGGTTACCTCAGGTTACCTCCTGGCCACCCGCCTACAAGAAATGTGAGGGAGCAGACCTTCTCTAACGAACAGTTGCTCTTTTGAACTGTGAAACCTATCCTTTGAAACCCCATATTATGAAGATAAAAAAGTTATTTTTATTATTCTATACTCAGCCATGGACACTTGCTACAACCTCTCATTTTGTGTACAGTTTGATAAACAAGAAAAAAAAGACAAATGTCTTGACAGTGCTCTCTGTATTGGCACATTGCTGCATGCTTAACACATGCAACACTTGGACTGCTCCATCAGTTTAATGAAACTTCATTGCGGTTGAGTAAAGAAGCAGAGTGTGATGTAACCACTGCGCTTTCTGCCTTTGATTGCCAGAGTGACTGCTTCCTTCAGCATGGCAACAATCCTTCCTGGAAAAGATCACACCAATTTACTAAGCATTGAGTACAATTACATGTGCACTAGTATCCTGGTTACGATCCAGTTTTTGGAGTAAGCATCATATCCTGGTTTCAGTAACCTTTATAAGACCATATCCTGTTTGTGAGAACTCTGGATGTGCTACAAGCAGTAGTCCTGAAGAAACCAGGAAACTGCTGCATGTTAACACCTGATCCAGGTTTCTGAATGTTCTTTCTTGGTACAAAACAGAGTGACTGAGATAGTGACAACTACAGGCAGATGATCAAAGACCTGGATACTGATATGATCATGTGTACTGACAGATAAATAACCAAGCTTTTAATGTTCCATATAAACCTGTAACCTGAAAAACTGAGCATCTATGCAGTGTTGTGGATGTTAGTGTCAGTTACCTCAGTTTGAAGATGATGCATTAATGTGATCTATTTTGTGCTGTTAGAAACCCAAATGTGTTCTTACCAGAATTAATTTGGCATCTAGTCATATATTTCTACGGTGAACAGCCATCTGTGAGACAGACTACGGTTGTGATGTAGTGATCCACTTATTTTCTGTGTTGATCATTAATTCTCCATCCATGATGAAAATATGCAAACCCTTGTTAAAAGGATTACAGGTGTTTTTAAGGTGTAAATGTCACACAATGTGTGGAATGAGTATGACTTCAGCCTTGGGCACGTCTGATTTTAGAGTGTTCCTTCCTTCATCTAATGTTTCCATTATCATGTTAATTGTCAGTCTATTTTTACAAATTTGATCTACCGTCATTGATATAAATGTGATAGACAAAAGATTAGAAACATCTCAGTTTATAGTTCAGGCTCTCCACTGTCACGCGGCCTTCATAATCTCAGCGTTAATTTTACCCTAACTCCATATGGTACTGCAGACAGTTCACCTGCAGGCTGTAGCAGAGTGGTGTGGCGAGAGCGTTCGGATCCAGCTCGTGAGGCGCAGCCAGCCAAAGTCCTCGGGCCTAAGCTGTCATTTTTGCAGACGCTGGCACAGCTGTCTGTGCAAAACCCCCTGCTACACTTCACAGAGAACATTTTAGTACAGACTGAGGGAAAAGTTGGATAAGATGAGAGAGAGCAGGAGAGAGAGATTGGAAGAGAATCAATGCCATCAGAGTTTACTCTGCAGACTAGAGGAACATCCGGGATAAGTTGTTAAAGTTGAATTTGGCTTTGAGGCACTTTTGAAAAGCCAAATTTTAGCATTGTTTGAAATCTTTTGTTCAGTCTTTATAAGTGTGCTTGCCAGTTGCTTTAATTTGTGGATGTTGAGTTGATGCATTATCTCTCATTCATTCATTGTGTGTGTGTGTGTGTGTGTGTGTGTGTGTACGTACACACAGTGGAGTCATCACCTCATGTTTGTCATGATTAGAGATGGTCTCTTTAATTCCACTTCACCACATGTCGGGATTCATTTGCGTCCTTTGTCAGGAGTTAATGGAGTTTTTGCACGGCTCGCTCTGAAAGTCTTTGAAGACACCAGACCTGATGTGATGTGTATACAGCCGCCAGCACTATTGCTACTGATTGATTGGTTGTGTTTTTGTTTGCTCTGTGCTTGTTTTTGTTGTTTCTCTTTATTTTGTCATATTTTCTCAAATTTGAATGAATTTCTGGTTGAAATATCATGTCAGTTTTCTGTGTGTGTATTTCAGGAGCTTCCATTACACATCACTGCATCCATCAAACAGCATAGACGCTTTCCCTTTGTTACTTTGTTTTTTTTTTTTTGTTCAAGTAAGATGGAAAGGAAATGATTTTGCAGTATTTTGTACTGTATGTGTGTTGTAAACGGCGTTTGCTGGAATTTTTCACTACCTTACGCCCTCAAACTCTTTGTGGCGATATGTCTTCCATAGAGAAATTTGTAGAGATTTTATTTCAGTGTGTTAGGCTTCTTTTTTTATAGGCTTAAAATTAAACATTTTTGAATAACGCACAATGTCAGCATAACCAATTTGCTCTCTGTGCAGCTGATAAATGATTTTGATATAAGAATATTTTTTTGGAGGGTTTGGGCATTGAATAGGTGCACAATATGACCTGGGATGTGATCTAAAAGGGTTTAAAAGACAGTGATTTGTAAGATGCCATATTTTTTCTTGATATTTATCACCAATCATACAGAGGTTAGAAATCTAAATTTACTTCTCAGTGGGTTTTAGGTGGGCAGTATCCAAGCTTTTGGCAAAGAGCGGATGGTTGTCAGTTTGGTTGCGATCAGAGAAGAGCTGCAGCCGTGATGATTAACATTTTTTTGGTAGCACATCTCTGGTTGTTGTCAATCTAACCCTAAAGAAAGGCAGTCAGAAAAGGACCATTCACCATTTTTCCTTTCTAGGGTGGGACTGCCCACTTGCCCACACCAAAACATGCTTGTAAAGCTCTTATTCCCCATCCTTGAAGAAACTTCTTTGAAACCTTCTTTGACATTTTTGAAACCCTTGAGGAGTGTTTATTGAGTTTCTCTTAAAAGGAGCAGAAATCATTCGACATCTAAAAATGGAATTTGTGACTTCTTGTTTTCACACTGAGATATTTTCAAATAACGAATTAAGCTTGTTGAGCTTGATGGCTTGCAAATCGCAACAAAGCCACTTGAGTGCCTCATATCAGGGCCCGTCAACACAGTCGGGGCAAGAAGCTGATGTTCTGCTAAACTACAGTCATCACTTAGTGATAAACAAACAGTTATATAAGCTCTTATACACAGTCCTACTCCATACAAACATGGGTCCATTCCCACCTTCTGCATCAACACCTTTGCTTATCAAAAATCAATTAGTTTGTTCTTCATAGGTGAGGTATCAGTAAAAATATTGAAGAAACATTTTTAAATATATATTTCATATTGAAACAATTTTGTTTACCCTCAGGACAAACATTCAGATAATGATAGGTCTACCAGATAATCAGCCCACAGAGATGAGAGACTCCGTTAAGAGGGAAAGATAGGAAGGGATTATTAAACCTTTTGATACATGGTCAAGTTACCTAGTACAAGAAGAAAAAGTGCTCAATTATGCTTGAATAAGTTAGTCTCCCACTATCCAATTTCAACCCCTAGAGCAGCACGCAATTTTGTCCTAGTAATTATTTCTGAACAAATTAGTTTTCCATAGTTGCCTTTAATGTGTCTGAATCAAGCAAAACTGGATATAGAGGCAGTTTAGGAGTCTCTTGGTATTTGCAGAGTGTGAAAACCTGTATTTAATTGAGTGAATCAATAAGTGCTCTAATGCACTGTCAAAAGACCCGGAGAAATGAGCAATTTATTTACCAGACATTATTAGACATTTAGCTGAGCCCAGGTTTCAGGCTTTATATCATTTAGTCTATATGATGAAGTTATAAAGTTGGGTTTTTAGAGATTTAAACGGATTGTACTGATGAATTCAGTCCTGGGGGTTTAAATAGGAAAACTAGGTGCTTTCTGTTGTTTCGCTGTCATTTAAAGACTTTGTCTCAGAGGCCATGTCTAGATCTTCCAATTTAAAAGTTCCTATTCCAGCTCCATTTTCTTAAGGACTCTGACTGTAGAAAGTACACTTAGTAAGTCAAACAAGTATTGAATATCTCTGATGTCTTTTTCTATGTTTTGTTTCCTATGATTCCCAAGCCCACAGTAGTTACAGTATATGGGGGAATTTTTTTTTTTCAGCCCCTTCGAAGATCTGCTCTCAAATCACCTTTTCCTGTTTTTGCCTATTCATAAAACTGGCACCTGTAGCCTTGTTGTCATCGTACACTTTAGGTCGATATCTGTTTATTGTCAGTGTTTCACCTGTGACACACTGAGCATGCTCATCACAAAGCTCGCTCATACTGTTTGCAACAGTTATCCTGCATCCCAGCACATCTAGATAACCTGGAGGGCAGGAATAAAGTACTACTCTGAAAATTAGCATTAGTGGATCTTCTACCCCCATTCTCCTCAAATGAGAGCAGGGCCATTAACATTTGTGTGTTTTCATTATGTAAATGGTGTTAACGCATACTCACAAATTGCCAACAGGAAAGCAATAATTTTCTCCTAGTGATCATAATGTGTCCAAGTGCATCATCTTGATTATGACACGCTAATTACATATTGCCTCGTGCTTTCTTCTCTGTCTTGCCCTACAGATTCAGAAAAACCAAGGATCTTTAATGGTAAGTTTTATTGCAATAGAATAGGAGGAAAGGAAATAGAGGTCTCCCACACTATAGTCTGTTACTCTTGGTTGGCTCTCTCATTTGAAAGAACACCCAAATTGCATTTTTGCAATGAAATATTAGATCATGCTTAAACTGCTGGTATTACATTAGGTGCCATTATGGAGTAATAGAAACATTCAGGAGCTGAAGGATGGCTTTGCCTGAGCTCGCTGCATTTGATTAATCTAAGTAGATTCTTTCTTTTTTTTATCACACTATTGATTTTCCTTATTGCCAAGAAATTCCATGTAGGCTTACATGTTTTTTTTTCATCTCCCTGTGTCTCTCCTCTTCCAGCCTCTCCAGTTACTGCAATGCATCGTTGATGAGGTGAGTCGTCGTCTTATGTGCTTTTGCATCTAAAGTCAGTCCTAATGGCCCGGAAAGCTTATATTTTGTTTCCTAATGAAGCAAACCACTCAGGCGGCTTTGCTCCCCATTCACTCAACCCTTCACCCTATGCAACTGCCTCAGGCAATACACATATGCACACGCACATTACTGTAGAGGTTGGACCTGTCATGAGTGACACACACACACACACACACACACACACACACACACACACACACACACACACCACTGCTCTGAATGTTGTATACAACAGAGACAAATACCAAAGCAGACAAAAATATGTTTTATCAGGACTATTTCATGACAGCATGTGTTGTTTGGTTCTACTTTAAAAGACATAATGCTCACACAAACACACAACTAAAGAAACTGATAATAACACATGAGCACTGAGGTTCACGATGATTTTATTTTTTTTTCCGAACATATAAATGTTCATGTGTATAAAAGAAACAGTCAGACTGCATGAAACAAAAAAGTCTTTAAAAAAGAGACAAACAAAACCGCAACAGAAACATGAAAAATCTAACATGCATGATTTCATAAGATGTCATTTAAACCAACATATCTGTCAACTCAAAAGACAGGTGTCTGTCTCTTCGTTTAAAATTTAGATTTCATTCAGTCTCCGCTGTCTAATGATTTCCCAATTCCACGCTTGTAATTGATTTTAACACTGGGAATCTTGGACAAATGTCGTTATGAAAAATAAACAGAGAGGAGGAATATTACAAAGACTGTAATTAAATTACCTTTAAGTGATATCTTGGCTATTAATCAACCTCTTTATGAGTTTATTTAGGTAACATCTGATACTGAAATGCTCATATGGTACCTCTGTTTTTCCTAACACACACACAGTTTATCATTTATGTAACTTTAAAAGCTAGGCTACATCGCAGTGCTAGTGCAGTGGTGAGTCTAACCTGAAGAGTTTGATTTTTGATCCTACTAAACTGTGTCTGCGTACATGAATGTTTAAGGTCACATTACCTACATTTTTATCAAAAGCAGCAATCACAATCTTTTCTTCCTTCTCTCTTTTCTTCCCTGTCAGTTCTTTGCTGACCTACTATATAGAAGAAATACCACGACACCTCTTTAGGCTAACCCAACCCCCCCGAAACCCCCTCAACTGCTATCGCACATTAAGCATACAATGTCACTTGTCCTTAACTGCCTATAGATTGTCCGTAATTAATAATTAAATGCTTTTGGTTGTAATGGATTGACCCGAGCTGAACTGTTCATTAGTCAGCTAGACGGAGGCATCTGTCAAACTATTTTTCCTGTGCCTTTTCCTGTTCCTCCCCTTGAGGCGAGAGGACATTCTCTGTCGTCCCTAGCGAGCATTACTGTCCCAGCTAATGCAGTGCTTCAGAAGAAGAAGCAAGAGGATAAGCACTCTTAAGAAAGATGAAGTCGCTCAGAGAGAATGTAATGGTTGAGTACTGTACAAGAGTACACACACTTCAATGTACAGGAGAATTCGTAGAGAAGTGCTCCGTCTTAGGGTTCCTAGATCGTCGCCAGTTCAGGACCTCATTCACTGTGATCCCTCTACCTTGCTCGCAAGGCAATTTAAAGGATACAATTACCAAGCTGAAGTCCCCATCCTTAAGATGATATGCCTGCTAGATATGTGAAGGTTTTTAACAGAGCTCTTTTATCCATTGTAAAGTGCTCTCTGCGCACTTGCTGTGTTCTCCTCTACTTTTTAATACACAGTAGTGCACCCACCTCTCAAGAAACTTCGCCTTGACCATCTGGATTTTTACAAATTTTAGACTTATCACTAAATTACAATTTTATCAGATGTTTTAGAGGTTAGGGTTATTCTCTCAAAGTTGATTTCCTTTACAAATAATCACAATACCTTTTGATGAATTTAACAAAGGATCTTTTACTTGTTGCTGATACTTTGATTTTAATTTATCTTGATTTCAGCAAACAGAACTTTTTGGTAGTGGTCAGTGATGCTTGTGGTGTTCTCCAAGGATCCACCCTTGGCCCTCTATTGTCCTTTGTATAGACATAGATACAAAACTCAATACCATTGTTATGCAGATGACAAGAAATGTATCACCCATTAAAATCCAGCGAAGAAGGCAACTTTCATCATCATCATCATCCAAAAGCTAAATGAAAACAAAGTCTATCCAAATTTTACCAAATTGCTTACCTCCCATCTACAAATGTCAAACCTTGTTAGACTTGAGAGTAACCTTTAATTTGAAATTTGAAACATTTGTATGGATAAAGTGTATTATTATATTTTAACTCAATTTAGAAGCATTACGGGGCCCAATGAGTTTCTTATTTGTTTCCTTTATAAAAAAAATATAAACATAGACTCCCACTGATCCCACAGAGTAGTTAATTTAATGCTATGGTATTTTTAATTGAGCTAGACACACCTGACTTCAACATCATGGCAGGTGTGATAAATTATACCTGATTCACTGACATTTAGTAAGTATTGCCCATTCGTACATACAGTAGAAGTGATCCAAATACTTTTTATTTTCTTTAGGTGTGATGCTTTGATATTGTGTGTGGTTTGTTCACTGGGGATTTGAAAGTTGCTGTAATGGCTGAATGAGTAATAGGCTCCTGTGAGTAGATCATTAATATTATTGTAGCTAGAGGTGTGTGTATGGTGGGGGCTGGAGTGTGACAGTCTGCCTCTATTTTTTTCCTTCAACTTCTATCACACACACACAGTGAGACTTGGCTGAGAAAGGCTGAAATGAATATTTGAGTCTCATGAGGTTCAAAATAAAGACCAAATAAATATAAATATGATCATTAAATTAAGGTTTACAGTTAAATATACTCAAAGATTGTATTTTTCACCCCAGTGAATCTCAACACAAAGGTGGCTTCTCGGTAGTCTGTTAAAGAATTTGTTTTCAGCTCATAAAATGAGCTGTTGATCTTTGGTCGAGATGTGATAGTCTTACAAGTGCATAGCTGTGTGTACTGAAAAAATCTATATATTTCAATTAAAAATCTAATCGAATCATGACGGTAAAAAATTGTAAATCAAATTGAATTGTAGATTTGGAGAATAATGACACCCCTACTAGTCCTGCATATTCATTCAGAATCCCAACAAAATGGAAGCAGATGGAAATTTGTTAAAACTTGTATTAAAAAATTCAGAAGCAATATCTCATTCTAGAAACTGTGTCCCATTTTGTTGGGATAATCCACAGAACAAGCTGTCCACAGTTTCCGTAAGGTCCCTTTTCTTTAAAAGAAAGTTGTTGGAGTTAAAACTATAATTGAATTCTGAGATGGAGTCACAGAAGACAAAGTTATAGTAGTTATTGGGCATAACAAAATAAATATTCAGTGGAAGACTATGTAGAAAATGCTTTTATGCAAGGCCACCCCACCACGCAAACAACAAAACCTGGACTCCTTAATGAGGAGGGGAACATTTTTGCATCAGCTTTTGTTCATTTGGATGAGCATTTGGAGAAAACCAAAGGACACCATACCTCTGCGCCTGTATAATGGCCATGCAATATGAGGCTGTACTATAGGACAAGACACACCCTACAATCATTTTAGGGCTTGTTTGTACAAATATCAGCAATTCAAGTAAGGCCACAGAGAGGTGCACCTGTAATTTCTTTAAATTACCTATATTACATTTAAGTACATGCAATTATACCATAAGAAATGATTTATTCGTCTTTAGTTAGATGCTATAAGTACATGCCAAAGGAACATACATTATTCAGTTTAGGTCTTGAGAAGTTCTCTGTAGTTGTTCCTACCATCTGTCCACTGTCCACCCTCATTAATGTGCCTCTCTCTCCTCTATTTGTTGAATAGCAAGTGGCTCTACTAATAAAGAACTCCCACTTTATTTTCAAGCCTGTAATTACTGATCTAATTTTGCCTAATAATTGCTTCATGGCAATGACATGTATATTTACTCGTACCCTTGTACCCTCGTAGTGTGTGTTCTGTCTCATAGTGGAGTGCGTTGACAACCAGAGGAATAATTCACGCAGACCAGCCACTTTCATCAGGCTGCTTGTCTTTTGTGCTGTCGCCTGCTGCCACATCAAAGCTGCAGCGGTGTTCCTCTCAGCTGGAGACATGAATACATGCATAAATGTGTGTGTTTGTGTTTGTCTGCAAAAAAGGCGCGTGTGCATGCAAATATGTGGGGAAAGTGCAGAGAGAGATTTTGTATCAGATTTAGCCTACACAACATATAAATTAGTTGTGTTGTCAACACTTTACACAAACTGTGGGTCCAATTGATCCTGTTTTTCTGTGTGTGTGTGTGTGTGTGTGTGTGTGTGTGTGTGTGTACACTATACTACAGTGCTTGCAAATTATTTGGTACTCTCCTTCTAAATGGGGTGTACACTCAGGCTTGTGGTGTGCAGAGCTCAAGGGCATTTGTTTGTGCATGCCTGTGTGTGTATGTGCATGTGCTATGATATATTGCTCATCCAAGCGGCGGCAGCACTGTGAAGTGCAGTGAGATTAGAAGGGAACCCATTCCTTTGTTAATTTAAATGGGTTCATGCATCATGCTTTGCGGGAGCCTGCCGATCAGAGCATTAAGGAATGGCGAACACTGCCCAGAGGTGTTTTTAATGGCACAGCAGGGCTTCAGATGTAAAGAGGTTTAATTCCCTGCATTTGAATAAACGCCTGGTTGTGGACCCAGGTTTTATGAGTTTTGTGCACGTCTGAGTAGTTTGTGTATTTTTGTTCCTCTCTGAATATCATTGGATTTCACTGCTGTGCATATTTTGAATCTTTTACAACTTACAAATGCTGTACTATTCATCTAATGGTCAACTTACTTTTGATATTTTCTGATATTATTTACCTCCTGTGTCTGAGGTAAACATCCCTGTCTGTGTGTATATATATATATGTGTGTGTATATATATATATGTGTGTGTATATATATATATATATGTATATGTATGTATGTGTATATATATATGTATATATATATGTATATATATACATACATACATACCTGCCTATTGTTACATTTAATTTTGTCTATATTTTATTCTCTTGAAAAAATTACAGGAATTTCAAAGAAAAGGAAAATTTCTAGAAAGGAAAATCCTGTTCCTTTTCACACACACTTTCATATTTAGCTCCCCTCTGGAGTTTAACGGCACTAAGGCAGAGAATGAGAGTACAAGAGTGAATTTGACATCGCTATTGCTGTGCAGTGGTTAACATTTTTTCTCCAAGGATTTTGAAGTTAAAAATATGAATAAATATGAAGAGCTTTTCATGCCAACAGCCAAAGGTAGGGAAAGGAACACAGTGAGATGATGGAAATGGATGGAGTAATGAGATGAGGGGCAGTAATAGAGGGTCAGTGTGGCCCAGCTGTTCTACATGACACGGTTCATAGAGACTTCATTGACATCATGTAGAAAGCCTGACACACAAACACAGACACAAACACATTCACCGTACTATCGTTAATTTTGGCAACAATTTTCAGATTTATTCTTAGTCCTGAGATGCACTGTTCATGTGAGTTTAAGTCACATTTGGTCATTTTTGAATAGTAATAAGAAGAAAAATACACACATGGGAGAAGTTAGTCTTTCTAATACGTGATTAACATTGTAAAAGGGTCTGTTTCAACTCAAGCCTTCTTTTCATAACACTAACCAAGTAGTTTGGTTGTGAAACCTAATAAAACTGCACCAAAAAAACTGAAAACTGGATTTTGTTGCCTTTTGGTCAGATACAGTGATGGTCCTGGGGCAACATAAATTATGATGTTGTAGAGTCAACACCAATTTTAATTTTTCTACATCCACTTCAAAGTAAAAGGAAGGTTAAACATTTTGGGGAAATCGCCTTGTTGCTGCGAGTTAAATGAGTCGATCAATGTCACTTTCATGTCTGTACAATAAATATGAAGCTACCACCGGCTAACGTACAGTAACATTCAAGAGTTTGGAATCACCTGTTATGGTGATGTTTTTCTGCTTTTCTTTAGTAATAGCTATTTTCACAGAGATCTAAACAACATAATTGAGATACCAAATGTATCATTAATATTTGAAATAGTTTTGGCCCAAAAATATATGATTAAAATGTCCATTTCATAAATGTTCCACAGTGTTGCATGACATGGAAGGATACTGTTGGAACCCTTTTTCCCCCCAAATATTCTTAAATTTTGAATTTGTTTTCCAACTACGCTTATTCCTGCTCAACAGTCGTCTCAGTGGTTAGATTGAATAGGTTCAAACTGTGATTTGTCATCCATATTATGTTTAAGTGATACTAACTCTGATTCTAATAGTGCTGTTGACCAACTTTCTTATTGTATTTTAAAGTTTTAAGAATAGATTTGCTAAAGCAACACGCTTGTTAATTACACCTGACACTGAAACCGGAGCATGTTTATATTTGATGCATAGCTTCCAATTTCTTTTACCAGTGACTGGTGGTTCTGTACGTTCTCATTTAACTGTTGCTCAGAGGTATCTTTGTCTCTTCCTGCCCTTTCAATTAACGGCCTGGTTGAACCACTGTACAGCATTTTATTCTTAATGTACAAAACATCACTTTTTTTTGCAAACCCTTGCTAATTGATAAATTATTTTTGTAGAGAGTGCTTCCTACAACCTAACTGCATTAAAGACCATTACAAAATATCGAGTAGTTCTCTCAGTCATCTGAATGTAACAAATCAAGATTTTGTGGCAGGCATTTCCAAACTTTTGAACAGTGGTATAGTTTAGCACAAAGACTGGAAACATGGGTAAACAGCTGACCTGGCTCTGTCCAAAGATAAGGAAATTCATCTATCAGCACCTCTAAAGTTCACCAATTAACAACTTGTATCTCTTTTGTTTCATTTGCACAAAATAAAGTGTAAAACCAACAAATCTCTGTTTTATATTTTACAGAAGGAAATTTGTTTCAGCAAGAAATTTAATTAGCGCATTTTCCAAAATGTCAAACTTTTCTTTAAGTTGAAATACTTCACTGTGTCACATCTCCCTTGTGTAATCTTGTAATGTGTGACCCCCTGTTCTGATCAGTCATGTACTGTGCAAACCACACAGACTGCAAGACTCACATTAATTATAGGAATTAGTCAAAGTAGATTCACTTTTAACAATTACCAATAAATCCTGACTTGTACGACTGTTCTGAATAGCTTTTTCGTGCTTGTCATGTTCTTTTAGCTGTTTCAGCACTGGGCTTTGTACATCCATGGTGTAGAAATCCAAACGATGACAGCTTTAATATACAGCAGTTTCTCTTACATTTGCACTTTCACCTTTTGAATCACTGGATGTGTTGATTGGTTGACCCAACAAGAGAAACGTTGTGTCACCCAGCAGGTTTTGTGCATTAAGTTGACTGCCAATCACCACACAGTGCTGCCATGCATACAGAGGACAAAGAGTACACCGTGTAGCCTTGAGGTCAGACTCTAAAGTGTTCTTACAAGGTACTTAACGCTGAACCTCACTGAATCCAGGCTCTTCAGTGTTATCTACTCCTTGAGCAAATGTTGGATCAGTTGTATAGTGATATTTAAGTGTTGCACTTCATGTTATTCAACTAGTGCACCTTTGGGACCTTGTCTTTTTGAATAAAAAAAGAAAACCTTGTGGAAACCTCTTGGAGTGTTTTGGTGAAACCAGCAACATTTTTCCCTTTGCCATAACAACTTGGTGGTAGCTGGGTATCTGTTAAATTGTAACTATGTTTTTTCTGTCCCTAGTGGACCAAAATTAACCTGGATTAACCTGTAAACTTAGATTACATAACATTTTATCTTAGACCTCTGTTGCACCAAAATCCTGAAACCAGTTTTAATCTAATCATCAGGTTTAATTTAAACCTTTCTGGACTCAACATAAAGTTTTTATGATGATTTGAATTTTTATAGCACTACCAATTTAGCAACCATCCTGTTTTATAACTTAATCCAAAGGCTTATTTAGACCGTATGACAACAATGATGTGAGATGGGTCTGATAAAACCTTGGTCACAATGCAGTTTTTGTCAGAGTTGCCATATCTATTTGAGATGTGTGTTTTTTTAAAATTTTGTGATGATTTCATTTTAAACTTTGGTTTAAATCATTAAACTAATTAACCTAGTGTTTATTTAGATTGCAGAATACAGGAAGGATTAAAGGTCCACTTTGTAAGAAAGTAGATTTTTGATACTTTTGGATTGTAGGTCGGGTCGGTCGCCATCCCAAAGTGTCAGTATTTGATGAGTTGGGAATGAGACTCAAGATTCAACCTTCTTACAAAGTGGACCTTTCAGTTTATATGGGGTTTGATCATTTGAAATTCAATCTAAACTACGACAAACCCCAATCTTATTCTAAATAAATAAACCACCCTTAATCTATTTTTGCATTTAAGTCATGTGCACGTTGTGTCAGGATTCTTCAGTCAGTGCATCAAGTTGTGATCGTCACAGATTTAAATGCTCTTTGTTGTCTAAATCGTTCATTTCTTGTCACAGGATCCTCCAGTTCTTCCTGTCGGCCAGTTCAGTGAGAAGTTTGTTCACTTCATCACTCAGTGGTGAGTCACATCCTCTTACAGTTTAATACAATTTGTTTCTAAAAATGCCAGAAAGACAATATTTTAATTAACACCTTCAGATTTTAAATGGAATTGTGTCTGTGTTGAATGCTGTGTTGGCTATTGAATAGTTGTAGTGAATCTAGTTTGTATTAGCTTAATATGTTTGGCACAGTCAACCATCTGAGCCCCACAGAGCCAGACTGAACAATTACACAGACCACAAGCAGCATTTAGCATTAATGAACCAAATTATTGTAGATGAATCAAAGGTATACAATGGGATTAAAGTGTATTTGCCCTTGTGTGTTAATGCATTGTGGTTGTGATGGTTTTAGCTATGATTTTCGGTGCTGCTGATGTTGAATGAAAAGAGGAATGATTGATTTATCTAATGCAACAGGACAAAGACAATGTTTACCCTGAGTTTGCCTCTGATTCATTAGCCTCTTCTAACCTTTACAGTTGCACAAACATCTCCATACACACCCAAACCACATGTGCGCAGTGTGTGAGTGTGACACTCACTAGCTGGCTGTACCAGCTGTTGTTTACCCCCCATGCCTGCTTTATTTACTCAAACGAGGCACCTCTCTCTCAGGACACACTGAGGTACCCATGCCCTGCCCTGCCTTGTTGCAAGGCTAACACTATCTTCTCTCAGGCTATTCTTAGAGGGTTGTGGGCCATTCATTGTAATGTGTAAGCCAGTTACATGACTAACTGCAGACAGGCTCCTGCTGTAATTGCTTTAAGACCCGATATAGTTCGTTTTGACAGATTGTGTACATACACATATTAAGTACACTCACAGAAACACACACATTGACCCAATCTGTTTACTGCTTCACCTTTAGTGTGCTGAGGAATGAGAAATATTAATTGAAATTAGAAATATTAATTAAATGAGTTTATTTGAAATAAACGTGCTGTGTTGTGAGGTCATAGTGTTTATTGTATATCGAGCCTTTTCTTTCAGTTTCCATGGCATAAAAGGTTTGTTTCAAGCCTCCTCTTGAATATTCATTTATAAATGAATATTATGCCATTAAAATTAATATTACAACAAAAAAAATATCTTACACACAGTTTGAATAGTTTCTGGATATAAACTGTTGGTGTCTCTTTTTGTCAGTATGCGGCGACAACCCAAAGAGAGGCCTGCCCCCAATAACCTCATGGTAAGTTAAACCAAGCCTTCCATTAAACAGTTCCAAGGACCACAAAATATAAGTTTTGAATAACTGTGTTCAGAGGGTGATCATATTCATGCATTCAATAAAAATTCAATTAACATAATTGTATTATCTTGGTAGTTTAGGAGCATGCAGTTGTATTTTTCGCAATGATTGAGGTATTTTGGGTCAAGGACCATCGAATTTGTCATTGCTGTCTGGAAAGAACAGTAATGAACTTTTTGCTATCAATGAAAGATGTCAGAGAGAGGTTAGCAAGAAACCTTGGGGTAGGATTGAAACCTACTTCAGCGATAATTCGTTCAATTCATTGCATTGGAGGCAACTTAATGAATCAGGTCTGTTTGTACAAGAGTCAAATAATTATAGTTTACAAAAATTAAGTTTTATAGCCGAATGAAAATTCATCATTTTTAAGTTGTGTGTGTTTGTGTGTGTGTCTTTTGTTCATGTAATAGAATAATAAAAGTGAGCCCAACACCACAGACTTCTTATTTTTTTTAAATGTACCTGTACAGAACATAATAAATCCTAAAAGTTTGCTTTCATGTCTCATCTGCAAATTAGTGACAGGGAGTGACCATGACGTTTTTATGTTACTAATAAGTATAAATCACTTTTTTAAAATATAGTACACATCACCTTTCCCTTTTGTCATTTAGAATTACATATTTCCAGTTTTTTAGCTTGTACAACATTATTACTACTGATTAAGGTTACACTAAATAGCCTTTGAGCAGGTTTAGTTTTTATGTCCTCACTGAAATATAAAAAATTCTAATTAGACAGGCTCCATTACTCTCTTGACCCAAATATAATACAGTCACAATGGATGAAGATTATTCATACATTTCTATCAGGTCCCCAAGTAAATTAGGTACCTTCAGGTGTTGGTTCGGGTGAAGAATGTCTGAAGGTGTGAAGTTTAATTTTTTCTTATTAGCATTAGGTCACTGTGAAAGATGCCATCGATAAGTGCCACTTAAAACATACCAGCCCAGTTGCCAGAATAAAATGTTTTTACATTCCTGCAAACCACGGATACGTTGAGATTTGTACGTGTCATATGTATCATATCAACATTTCTACAATATGTGTTGTATCACATTCACATTTGATGTGTGTGAGCTGACTTAATGACAGGACAGGAGGGGAGGGGAGGGATTGTGGTGACGCGACAGGTGGGTGATACGGCGTCTCAACATTTGTAAAAGCGAAACCACTTGATATGTTTAACGAGACGTCAGAACATATTCCAGCCGTGTTTGGTCTGACAGAACCAGGCAAGCGAAAAACATAATCTTTTCCTAACCTATAACCAAATCGATTTTGTGCCTAACCTAACCAAATCATAAGCACAACGCTGTCACAACGTAACATATACAATTTAACCAAAACAAACATAAAGTTGCAACATAAAGAATTTCAAAGTTTTAACATATCTGTGGTCTGCAGAAATGTACGGTCATTTATTCTGCCTTTGTAATTTGAGTTGAATATACACAAGTATTTACAAAAGCAAAACATAGTCTAAAAAGAGATGGCAGTGTTGCACCATCTTTACTCAGCTTAACATAGTACATAGATATAGATTGTGTGCATTGTGGTGGTGATCCAGTTAAGTTTGATAGATAAGGGTGAGGACTTCACTAAAGTGTGTCTGGTGTGCAAGCTAAACCACATGCCTGCATCCCAGTGTGGACTTAATGATTTTCTCTGTTCTAGCATTATCAACCAAGGCTTCACCTGTCAGTCTGCACAAACTGCCTTTTAACAGGTGCAACACGCTCTGGTTTCTGTGTTAGGACCAAGGACAGCGACAGTTTGGTCCACAGAGAGAGGAGGGGCAGAGGTTTGTGTTGAGGGGGCGGAGGGCTGGAGGGTGTAAATGCAGAGCTGCTAACAGATTGTATGTTCTCAGTCTCACACCAGAAAGGAGGAGTAAAGGGAAATGTTGTCTAGACACTCATTGGGAATTCTTGCCTCCAGACAGAAGTGTTTCTCGTGAGAGAGAGGCCACGCACTACTTCTTTCAGTGAGGTTTAGCTTCAACAGATTGTTGACACCTCCAAGATTGATCACAATCTAAAATAGTTGATTCACCCACTCCTACTATAGAGCCTACTATACTAACAAAAACAATCAATATAAAGATTGAAAAAGTTTGGCATGACAGTTGAGGGTGGGTGAAATTGGGACTTCAAGAAGGAAGTTAAAACGGCAAGAACGATGTCTAACAACTGAGCAGCGCTGTTGTCTAGACTCTGGAACAGCTTGTAAACTGAATGGCTCTTTCTTTAGTGGTGCATGTATACAAACATAGCATAAAGCCCATCTTAGACTACAAGAAAAAAACATTTGTTTTTTATTTAAACAAGATGATTTTCTTTTTAGAAGCACCCACCAGGTAGAAGTGTTGACGTGGAAACTCTGGATTTCTTGCCATTTTTCTTCTTAAATGTTGGGAAGCTGTAGCGTTACCATAACTTAACTATACTTTCATCACTATACGTGGCTTCCTATTTTAACCACACACTGCTTTTCCTTCTCTCTGGTTTTTAAATTCTTCAGGTCATCAAAGCTCACATGGTGGCGTTTTCTTCGCTGTTCCGGTCAACCTTTTTCTCACTGTCCTCTAAATTCCTCCTCTGCTCCACTTCCTTCACATTTATTATGATCCATGCGCTTTTTTTCCACATTTTCAGTGTTCTCTCTCTTGTTTCTACTCCCTCTTTCCCTTCATCCCTCTCATCTTATCTTACCTTTATTTTTGTCTTCCTGTAGGCTTTTCATTTCTTCCTCTGCCCACGATGAACTGAGATATAAGGTCATGGATGCCTGCCTTTGTGGCACCAGCCTGCTGATTGTCTTTCTCTCCTCCTCCTCCTCATTCCCTCTTTCCTCCCCACCTCTCACTCTACCCCCAGCCTCTTGAGTACATTAAAACTCTTTACCTATTCTATCTGTATGTTAATGCACCTCACCACAGCTCCCCTTCCCTCCTCTCCCTGTGCTGTGCAGAAAGTGCCACCATTTGCTCTCAGTTTTTATCTTTGCAACTCATGTCTCCTGGAAGGTAATGTGGGTGGATGTAGACACTGAGCAAATAATGATGTTTTATGACCATTCATAGTCACCTAGTACCTTTAGTTTGCTCATCAGGTTTCAGCGTGTGGTTTCTCTAATCACTGGTATAGCTTTTATTGACGTTATTTTCCCTGGGATTTTATCCTATTAGACCTTCTTTAAAGGGCTCCTGTTTGATTGCATGCCTACTGCTGATGGGTTTGTCCCAGACTTTAAACAGTATGCTACAATTACTTATACTGCATACTTTGCTCATACCTTTAATATATTCTGCTCAGTTTAACTGTTTTTTTTGTTCATTTTTTCATTTTACCCAACTAACGGAGCATGGTTAAGGTTATGTTCTCAACATTAATAAAGGGAGAGGAAGAACAAAAACAATATGAAGAGAGCAGACATAGCATGAACGAGTCTTGAGCCCCCCATTCAGTCAGTATTTGTTACACTACAGAATGAGGTATTAAACATCGATGCAGAAGCACATACATTTGCAATTTGCCTCTATGAAGAATGACACTCGTTCTCTTGGACATAAATGGCTTCTTTATTCTCCAACAGTGTCAGCAACTTATGCAGTCACCGGCCCAACCCCATTAACTTTGGGGGTGGATCCAGGATTTTTCTCTCATTTTCTTTAACATTGCGAGATAGGGCATTTTTTCGACATTTTTGTTAATTTCTCAGGTAATAATGTATGATGTTAATGAAAGAAGCAGGTGTATGTAGGTGCCTGGTATCTGTGAGTGAGTACAGAAGGGGACTGTTGCACCTTGGCGGAGGTATGCGCTCTACTGAGAACCATTGCAGTTACTTAATTTATGTTGGTTGTTGAAATTCAAAATCTGTTCTGTATTTTTGAATTCTTGTTCAAACCACCACTAAAAACTTAAATCAAACACAAAACACTATTTTCCTAAATCCTTCCATAGCTGAATTTTTCTCTTTTTTTTTGATTGATTGGCACCTATTTAGCCATTAATGTTCTCTTTTTTAGCTTCTACAAGTGAGTTAGGCAGTTTGAATGGACTTTCAAATTTTTGTTTATTTATAAAATATACTTAAGCAATTATAAATGTCCAGTGACTGTGCTCACCCTGGCTGTTTATAATGCTATACTTTATGTAACAAGTTAATTAGTTGCTTGTAATTTGATACCTTACCAAAAAGCCTCAACACCAATGGAAACCTTTACTTAATCTGAGCCCTGATGGTTTACACCATGACTCATAATCTGTTTATTTCATTGGATGCTAACTATCGAGAAGAAATACCTTGCAGTCTGAGCTCTCTCAAGTTCAGTACTTCACTTGTATAAGCAGGAGATCTGTCTTCTTTTCTGCCTTCATTTGTAAAGAATCACATCACATGATGAGCCATCAGAGAGGAAAGTGAGTGTGTGTCTCTCTCCTCATACTCTTGCATCTTTCATTGTGGGACACTCTATCCTGTCATCATAAGCTCATGACGTGGGTCAGTTGAGGAGACTTTCCATTGGCCTGCTCCCAGAACGTTAGCTGCAGGTACTTGGTGATGACCTGTCCTGTCTGAGGTTTCTCCTCCCTCTTCTTCTTTAATACAAGGCCAGATCTGTGTGCAGCACCTATTGGCTTATTTATTAAGCTTTAGGCTGAGAAAGACACGAAAATACAGCGCTGTGACCCATGACTTTGATTAATTGATGTTTGACTTTGTTTATTTGCAGAGCGAAATACAAATTATTTAACATTATTTTGTCTATCTGTGCTTGTTTTTGCAAGTGTGCACTTGTCTTTGAGTAAAAAAAATCAAAACAAAAGAAAATAAGGGTGTGGGATCACCGCACCCTTATTTTCTTTGATTGTGATTTGATGGACATTTCATTTCTCCCTCCCCCCTCTCCCTCGTTGTCCCTCGTTCCCCAGCCAGCAGCCTTCACACAGCCTTTTAGCACCCTTGTCAATGCAGCCGTTCTATTCTGCTTTTCTATTCATAGGCACACATACACAGAAACACAAATTTCGTGGCCCCCTTTCAACCCTGGAGACACCAGATGAGCCCCTCGGTTCTTCACAAAGGGACCCCTCCTGTCTCTGACTGTCCCTAAATCCAGTTTCAACACACAAAAACATATATTATACAGATTTTATACAGCACCAGTATCACGAACTGTGGCTGTTTGTCATGAACAGCAACAAACTCTGTTAGTTAGTCCACACTTTATCAGTTCTAACCATGTCAACATTGTAACCACTGACCCTTAACATCCACATTGTTTATAAGGTAGCTCCTTTGTTTAATAATACCATTCATGATAAATTGTCTCAGCAATTGTTTTCAAGAGGCAGAGGTATTTGTGTTTTTCTGTTTTTACTGTTGTGTTTTTGTTTGTCAGTTTGTTTTTCACCAAACTGCTCAACAAGCCAATAGAGAGATTCTAATGTGCCTCACTAACTGACTGAAGTAGTTTTGTTATTTGTTTCTTTGTTTTAGTTTGGACTACAGCTGCCCTTACAAAGTGCATACTGTTGCATGCAGTATGCAGACAATTTGGACATACTGTACTCCTCCATCATAGCATTACACCTTGAACTTTTACCCTCTTGTGCATATATCCATCACAGTCTGTCGCACAAAATTTAAAGTAAAAGAAAAAGTATACAATGTGAAATGCAGCTACTCAGCTGTCATCGCCCGTGGTCCTCGGCTGCTCACTCACGTGAAATATCTTCCGTTTTGCAGAGGATTGTGAATCAGAATAGCCAGAAAAACCTTGGTATTTGAGACACTGTACTGATGCTAAATCCTTTTCTGGCATACTTAATTGTATGGTCGTTTGGGTATTGGAACACAGCTATTCTCCTTATATTTACCGATCACCCACAGAATACCGCAGACACTCTCAGTATTCTCTCCTAATTTTTCAGTCACAAGACAGCTCAAAGTGCTTTACAGGGGCATAAAATTACATTAAGACATTAAAAAATGCATTTTAAGAAGAAGTGATGTGCTGGATTCACATTTTAGATGAAGTTGTGCTATTTTACTGCAAATGCCTGTGTTGCTAAGGCCATCATATTGACAGATACAGACCATATTACAAATCTAGTTATCTTTATCTGTAGGTTTTTATGGTAATGCTTCATGTGGGTGATGTTCTGCATGAGTTCATGTGTCTCAAACTTTGGAAGCAGTTTTAGTGTCTGAGCAGAAGGTGTCCTACTGTTTACATCGCTACATGTGGTCCATGCAGGCTTACGTATCATCAGACCTCTGTGGTCTCTTCTCAGCGAAATCACTGGTGCCTCCTCCTCCCTAAACTTTTCTGTCAGCACCTCCTCTGCCAAATGTTTTCACATTTCACCCTTGGGTCTTCAGTGACATAAAGTCCATTCACACATACAGGGCATGAGATGGTTCTGGTGTGCAACCGTCAAAGTCACTTCATTTTGAATGAAAGCCGGAGCCAAGTTACAGATAAATTGATGTTTAGATCTTGTACAATAAAAAATCAATTTTGGGACTTAGATGAAATCTTCTTTGTAAATTCCAACGTCCTTGATTTGACTGAAACAAGATTTCTTTTGTTTGGGTGTAAGAACTGAGAGTAATGACTACTGCGGTTTAAACAACATTTCTTAAAATTTTAAATGGCCTTTTCATGAGTGAAATGATGATTAAGATTGACCAAGAATGTCAGTAAGTAGCTCTCAAGACATTAAGTTACTTGTTAGTAACTTGATGTACTAAGGAAATAAGTTACTAAGGAAGAAACCTTTCTCAACCACTTCTTACAGGTTTTACTCATTTTACAAAGACCAATTTCACATATAATCACTGCTAACTGCTCTGGTAAGGGCCATCTGCACCAAGAACCATAACAACAACAATAGCTATTGTTTTAATTCAAGTGGATGGAGGATGGACCCCACAACTATAACTACATCGACAGTGGTGAACAATGTCATTGGAACGATAGAAACACTGATAGCCTATCAAAATCCATCTGAATCAACAGAGCATCACACTCAACTTAAACACATATTTATCATGATATCAGGTTGAAAATTACACAATAAAAAAATGTCATTCTACCTGAGACATATTCCCAAATAGGGGTTGGAATCACAGAGTAACTCACAATACGATTCACAATACATTGCCCTTGATAATGATATTATCACGATACAGCGATTCTGCAGTAATTGATACATTGACAGTCATGTAACGATACATCATGATGTCTGATTTCACAGAATTTGACACATTTGACAAACAATGTACATAAAGTGCATAGAGTTTTAGCTTAATGCCTCTTTATCACACACACTGAATGAATCTTTCTCGTGTGCCATCATTCCAATGTGGCGCATGTTAAAATTAAAATATCGATGTTATCGAAGTATGTATCACGATATATTGCCGTATCGATATTTTGTCCCACCCCTAATTCCAAACACTACAGCAGTAACAGGTCGTCAGTATCCATGTTCCTATGCTCACACACAGCCCATGCTTGGCACTACTGCTTACAGAACATTGTCATTCATCAATGCCGAGAATCACATCGTTATCATTATAGTTCTTGTTATAGTTATCATTCTTCAGGTGGTTGGCCCTTTAGTCTGAACAGCCACATGTCTCTCCTGAAACACATATAGCCACCTTTTTTCCCACAATTTTTCTTCTCTCCATGATCAGCCAGTAGGATATGTAAGTTCAATGATGAGCTCGGTTTGAATTCTCTTCAGTTATTGCTCTTTTGTGAACTTGATTGAGGACTAAACAAGGCCATGAGAATGATGGCCCCCTACAAACCTTTGTCCTCTTGTTTTGCTGTCTATTATTCTGTACTTCTTTCCATTTCAGTGGCTAACATTTAGTGTTGTGACTCATCGATAGGTGGATGTCCGGACAAGGCAGTGCCTCACTATACAAACAGTTCTGAAAGCAGCAGATCGATTTGAAAGTAGCATTAGATGCTTGGATCATTAAGTTTAGAGGAGAAACAGAATTGTAACACTAAAAAGTTTCCCTATATTCTCTGCACTAAGATCAACCAAAGTACACACACACATATTGTTCATTCATACACACGCCATCCAAAGCCAGCCAGTTTCCAGTGGGAGCAAGTGATTAGCATGCAAATCTGTAAAGACCTAGTTATTCTATCTACCTCTACACCCTTCTCTCTGTCTCACACACACACACTGACAAACACACCATGTTTCCTCCAACACTATTCTAATGAGGTGATGACCAGTCTCTAGTTATAATTGCCTCAAACTCCTTTTAATTTCTTCTGAGCGTATTAATCATACATAGAGTTATTTAAAATCGCATAAATTAATCTTAGATTAAACAGACCCTTCAAACAATTAAAGTGTTAGGTAGAATTTCCCCTGGGTTTTGGCCATTTTCTATTTGAGCGGAGCAGTTGCAGGTGATTATCCCAGTTTGATGTGGCCAGACGGTGATTAATGTAACTTTTAAATGAGTCCTTCCCCCCGTCTCACCTCTGTCCACACACTGCTACAGCACAAAGTCAGAACACCTTCAGTGACCTAACTAAGGAGTGGTTACTCACTCTGTATTTATAACTCACAACTTAAAGGTTTGATACTTAATTTAATTATTAGGTGATTATGCGTGTGTGACAGAAGGAGGATGTGTTCTGAATATCCCTTAATATTGGTGTGTGTGTGTGTGTGTCTGTGTCTGTGTCTGTGTGTGCGCGCGCGCACGGGCATCATATAATGATGATAGTGTAAACCTACTGACTACTGTTTTGAAGCCTCAGGTTTGGCATTATGGCCGAAGCTAGCTTGGTTTTTTGGAGCCAGAAGTGACCATATTTGGGTCAAGCTTGCTGACGTGCAGTACAATATTGTTTCCTGGTTTATTTTGAATTGCCAAAGGCATGGTTTGCACATTGTATCTCCCTCAAAAACAAGTTAAATGGGATGTGTGTAAATACTACGGATTCCAAACTGAAAGACAACAGGAAGGTGAGGTTGACGCCATTTATTTAGCCTTTATTTGGTCAGGAATGATCTATGATTACTTATTTAAGTTTTTTTTAATGTTTTTTCACTGAGGAAAGACGTCGTTTCTGTGAAGAAATAAAACTATTTGTTTCTGAACAAAATGTAATGTTTTAGTCCAATTTTATTTTGTATTCTTTTATTCTATTTTGATGATTTTTGGAATAATGTCAGTAATATTAGCAGTTATGTTGGACATTATTATAATAATAATCATCATCATCATCATCATCATCATCATCATCATCATCATTTCATATCCACCCACGCCTACTCTTAATGGGACCATAACATGAATATCATGCTGTATTAAAGAAGACTTGAAACTAGTGATAGAGACAATTAACTCATTAGGAATCTGTTAACTGGGGTAGTAAATCCAGTGAGTAGGGTCATTTACTCATAAAATTCCATACAATCGAACTTCTTTTTGAAACCAGATGTGTGCTCTGTTGTTCCAGAGCATTTAAATTATCTGGAGTGGGTCCAGTCCCTCAAACATGCTGGATATTTGTGATGTTTCATGTATTGGGCTGAGAGATTTATCTGTTTATCTGCTATTTTTAAGACTAGCAAGTAACTGAGAAATTGAGAAAACAATGTCGTAACAAGGTCCATTTAGTAGCTGTTCTGGTGCTTTCGATTGCATCAAATGATTGAAAGCCGATTCATTTTGCCAAGCTGTCTTACAATAGTAAATGCTTACATTTCCATTTTTCTGAACATTGTAAGGACTTTCCATCTGCACATTTGAGCCAACAGAGACGAGAAGATGAAATGTTGATGCTTGACCATGTAAACAATAGTTCATGACAATCTCAACACAAGGTCCATTTAGTGGATGTTCTGTTCTGGAGCTCCCTCCCTTGCCCATCATCTCTCTTCTATGCTTTTCTTACTTTCTTTAGTTCTTTAATTTCATGAATGAATGAATGAATACTGTCCATCAGGTTTATTGTGTGTTAGTAGAAGGACACATTCAGAGAGATAGAGATCAGACCTGAACCACAGCTTCAGAAGAAATACTGTATAGTGTGTGTTTTGCACCGTTTCTACAGTGTCTTTGCATGTGTGCGTGTATAGTGTGTGGGTGTTCTATGACAAGCCGCGCACCTTAATCCAGGTCAGTTTCCGGCAGATGTCTCAGGCCTGTCGGGGTTAATTTCTGGAGCAGAGGTGGAGAGTTAGATTTTTAAAAACATCACTCAGGACTTTCTTCTTTATTTCTGTATCACTCCCTCTCTACTGAGGCAAGGAAGAATGATTGATGAGATGGGTATTCAGCACATAGGGGCACCCAGGAGCGTCCACTCCACCCGTCTCATACCGACACACACACACACACACACATACTCACACTGATATGAGAGTAATTAACCTCAGACTGTGTTAACCCCAGCTGCCCATTAGAAGGACAACAGGATTGATGGGACTCCCCCCAGTCCTTCACAATCTCTACAGTTTGTGCAGGATTAGAGCTCACAGGAATGTGTCACCATTTTGCTTTAAAGTATAAAACTGCAGACGACTAAACATGTGATCATATGTTCACAGTCAAAAGTAACAGACATGAGCAGAGATAGAAGTCAAAACCAATTGATGTCAATAGAGGAATTCAGGTACGACAATAACTTACAAATGTATTCGCCCTTCATGTGACTTTTGTGAATTTTTATATACCATAAATATCCAGTTTAACATATTTTCCAGTGTAACCACAAATAGACAAGACTAATCCCAGGAGGAAGAAAGTGGACCATCACTACCAGTCTGTCCTACTTTGTTACTAATCCTACATTGTCTGCACCAGTTTGTGTGTTGCTGGGGGGTATTTAACGTTGTGCCACCCCAGAAAAAAACAGCTAACAACAACACTGCTCACTTTGAAATCACTTTCTGCTTCAAATCAAGCTAGTCACAGAACTGTTGAGGCCCAGTTATGCTCCCTTTACATTCCAAAATAGCTACGTCTGTTTCAAACGATATATCCACTGCCCACATCATACAGATGTTCAGTATGTTCATGTTTCATAACCTAGATAATATAGTTTATCTATAGTTTCGTCGTTGTCGTTTGACATTTATTTTGAGAAGGGCCACAATGCCTGATTAATTACCTAATGATCAACAATCTAAAGAAGCTGGATGGATTTCTGGCATGTCCAAAATTTTTGTTGGCCGTCCTGCAGTTTGAGCAGTTCCATGTTTTTATGGCTGCTGTCAAACATTATAGATTGCAGTGAGCTTGTTTTAATATTTCTAGAGTGGTATTTTACGTGTCGTAGCTAACTCGTAGCTGTCATAGTTCCCTTACTGCATAAAACCGACCAGGAGGTTCATGCCATACGTTCATGTAAGAACCGATAGTTCCGAACAGTTTCAGAATAACAGTCACACGTTGTAGCCTTGAAGAAAGACAGATTAAAACGTGTAGTTTGAGTTAAAAAAAGAAAAAGATTAAAACAAAAGACGCACAGTGTCTGCTCAGCTCAAGTTAGAACTGAACTCCTGTTAACAGTGACAGTCTGTTGTTGTTGACGACACATATCTTTGAAATCAGTGTTGACAAGTTCATTTAAACTGGCCGGCCGCAGCGTTGTTTATCTAATTGGACATCGAGCCACCACAAATCAAATTCATGGTCAGTCTCAGTTGAAGTGTCTCATTTACAACCTCCTCCCCTCTCACCTCTGTCACCTCTGTGACCTCTGTGACCTCTGGCTCTGGTCTGGAAAGTCCCCAGATGAGGCGGCTGATTGGGACTGTTGTCATTGAGATATCACATGTGACGTCTCTGTTTCAGCCCAGCAACAGTAACAAGTGAAGCCTGCCAGCGATTAACAAAGTTGATGAGCTACAGAGACTGGTCACATGTTTGTTGGTTTTCTAGAGCTCATTTATTGACACTGTTGATAAAAATCAGTCTAGATCAAAACTGTATTCTTAATTGAAGATCTTTTTTTAAATGTATATCATATTTGAAAGCATTTTATTTTGAAATGTGTTGTTGTTTGATGTTGTTTGATAAAGACTGTTTGTGTGCTACCTTTTATCACAAACCTCATTTTACAACCTGTGATGATTCACGTGGATCATGAAAGATAATATTTCTTCAGAATGACCTGACAAGCCATTAGTTAAACGTTTGGCATTTAAAACAAATCTGTTGGACATAAATATTTAAGAGGGTTTAATGAGCTTCCTGTTTAGTTTCTTTGTATTTTATTATTATTTCTTGAATCATGACTGAGAATAATTATACAAGCCGAACTAAACTATACACTTCACATAAAGTTGTAATAATGTTTGTGGCTCCAATCTGTCTGATAATAAAAATAATATTGCAGAAGAGGAACAAACATTTTTTTTAATAGCTGTTAGAGTATAATTTTTCTGTTTTTATGAGAAGGCGTATTACTTGTGTTTTTACTGCCACTCCAGTCCTTTTTTGCCGTGGATGGCAATTAATCTGAAGGTCATATGTACATAGTAAGATCACTGGCAGCAGATATTTATTTCTAAGTGCAAAACTATTTATTGAAATGTGAGTTTTAATTGCATTGGAGACGGAAAATATGTTTTGAAAGATAAATGCACAATTTGAAATTGAATCCAAAGACTTTTGAGAGAAGCAAAATTTTGTCTTTTTAAGTACAGTTTTTCAATTTGGTTTGTCATTGCACTGAAGGCAGAAAACAAAAACAAAAACAAAATCATTCCATTGTCTGGATATGTCTCAGGAATATGTCTTGGGAAAACCACTAACAACAACAGAGTAGCTGTGCTGAATCCATTCTTACGTGCCTAACTAGCTGCTAGGCATAAATTATGCAAATGTGTGACATGGTGATGTAGTCTGATGTCACAAAGTCACGAAATTAAAGGCGAGACTACTGACGAGGCTTTCAGGAGCAGTGTTTTCTGCGGGAGGGAGGAGCTCCAGTTGCTTCAGACTTGGACCTTTTTAACTATCTTTTATATGAAGGAAACACAAAAGCGTACTAGGTCTCCTTTAATAGCCAATCCCATTTCATGCCATTACATTTAATCTCAAAAAATGTTATACAAGTCTGACTTTTGAATTAATTTATTCATTTATTAGCCTTTTTAATTGATGTTGATGAAGGTTCTCAGTCATCCTGGTCATGGTAATTCTAAGTGCTGTATCGTAGGCAGCTGGACTTGTTTCAGTTTCTTGAAGACGTTTCACCTCTCATCTAAAGGGCTTCTTCAGTTCTAACTAACTGGAGGGGAGCTGCAGGCTTTTAAACTCTGTGTGGGAGTGTCCTTACTGAGTCGTTAAGGTCTGAGTTTCAGAGTCGTTAGGGACACTTGTGATTCCTTGACCCAACCAGCCTTCATGTGGGTTGGGTGAGAACTCAGTACAGCATTGTAGGTGGGTGACAAGTTATGTCGTACGCCACCTCCTCTGCTCAAAGACGGTCTTTCCAGTTTGACATAGACGGATTATTTTACTCCTCTTTCAAACCATCTGTCTTCTCTGGCCAAGATGATCACATTGTTGTCCTCAAAGGAATGATGTTTCTCCTTCAGATGTAAGTGGACAGCAGAGTCTTGACCTGAGGAGTTGCCCTCCTGTGTTCTGCCTTTCGTTTATGGAGAGGTTGTTTTGTCTCCACAATGTACAAATCTGTGCAGTCCTGGCTGCACTGAACAGCATAAACTACATTACTCTGCTTATGCCTGGGTGTTTTGTCCTCAGGATGGACAAGTTTCTGCCTCAGTGTGTTGATAGGTTTGAAGTGAACCGGGATATGATGTTTATTGAAGTTTTTCTGTCTCTTCCTCTCTGTCTGCTCTGGATCTTTTAGAGGTTTTGACAACAACAGTCGCCTTCTTTATTCAGCTCATTGTTGTTAGAATTGCAAATCTAAAGTGGGGTACACAGTATAGATCTTAGTTCTGACTAAATGTAGGATCAGGCCAAATTTCTGCTAGATCAGTTGTCATGAGACGTGCATTTTGAGGAGGGTCTCGACACCTGATTAATTACCTTAATGATTAACAATCTGGGTCACTGACAAATAGACTGAGTTGTGGCATGTCCAAAACGTTGTTCAGTTGTTTTACAGTTTGAGCAGTTTCACAGTTTGATAGCTGCTGTCAAACATTATAAACTATAAAATAACTCTTTTAATTCAGTTCATTCCTGTTATTATAGCAAATCAAGGTCATATAAAACCTTTAAATACAGACAGTTTTTCGCTGAGATATTTATTTCTTTTGTATAAAACAAGTCTTTAAGTCTGTTTTAGAGCTGATGTTTAACTTTTGTCTTGTATCTGTGAGAATCTACCTAGAATTTGTGTTCAACATTTTAGAAGGTATTTAACTGAATATAATGTGGGGTTTGAGTCTTTACATTCAAGTGGTCTGATTGATTGTATCCTGTCACCGTCTTTCACAGAGGCCTCTTAATTGTTTGTTCCCATCCTAGCATTGAAGGATGATTGTCCAATCACTTTAACATTTCTTACTAGGTTGTGGCCCAAATGTATTTATTTATTTATTTATTTAAATTTTATTTAATAGGGTCGATGCAGTTTAACATAGTTCCAATACAAAGAATGTAACTGATGTGCTGCACAGAGAGTTTATAGCTATTGCTTCAACTCTTGTCCCTAGTTGAACCTTTACATGTAAGACATACAGCTTTCAATGGTCAGTATCATCAATACAAGTCACAATACAATAAGATATAAATACTACACTACACCAACACACATCACAATACATCAACAAACATATAATCTACATCAAAGCATAATAAGTTAAATGTGCGTACAGCAAATAACATCAGTGCCTGTATCTCAGTGTCCTTGTTGATCTTGAAGAAGGCCGGGGTGTGCAACACTTTAACTACTTTCTAGTTGTTTTCTGAGTAAAAATGATACAACACTTCTGTCTTTTCCTTTATTTTTTAGGAGCATTCCTTCATCATACAGTTTAACGATGGTAACGCAGAGGTGGTATCCATGTGGGTTTGTCGTTGCCTGGAGGAGAGACGAGCTCAGCATGGACACGTCTGACGTCCTCCTGCTGAGTGCCAGGACGTTTGAGCCCAAACCTTGAACATTATCAGAGGGTCAAGTACGTCCTCATGCACTGTACAAGTGACTTCATATACATGGACAAGAATCACTAGATGTTGAATGCGTTATGTGAGTAAATCTCACGCGCCATCACATTGAGGAGCTCACATCCTTTGACATCTGAATCTCTGCATCCAAAAGACGCTCTTTCTAGCGTGGGACTCCATCAGCAGCTTTCGTCCCCGCATATGACTGGTGGAGATAAACACACCTAAGTTTAAGGATTAGAGACAATAAGCATAAGACTGCAATAAGCTGGCAGAGTCGTGCTCTGTTTTTCGGATGGTATCTCAAAGAACCCTCTTGTGCTTTACTGTTGGCAGCCCTCTTGTGAATGTTAAGGTATTTGCCTGTCAGTAACTGCCCATGTGTGTGCCTGTTCTTCCAGTGGTGTGATTTATTACCTCAGATAAACTTAGATTGTCACTGTAATAGGAAGACTTCCCCCCCAAAAAAAATATTTTGTTCCGTCTCATTCTTAAATGCCATGTTACAGAGTGAAATGCCAAATTGACACACATCTTTTTTGTGTTCTGAAGCTTACCAAACACTTAATTGCTCACATTCATCAGGAGGAACCTTGTTTTCTTTCCATTTCAAACCTGTTTTTAACAGTTTGGCAGACATGCCTGATGTTGAATGCCACTGAATGAACAGTTCCACTTTTTAGCAGCCATTTGTTTTAGAGCCCGACTGATACATATTTTTTGGCCAATGCAGATTTTAAGGAGCAAAAAATTCCGCTATTAATTCATCAACTGATATTTTTTATATAGAAAATATACTATATATATATATATACACTGAATATGGACATAAACACATTTTTTTTGCAATAATCCCTCATATATGGTTATTAAAACAATTGTGAAAAGGATATATTTTAGAGGCAGGATATTTTACTGTCTAAAAATCATCTTATTGATAATAATAATCATAATAATAATAACTATAACTATTTGTATAGCACTTTTCCAAACATGGTTACAAAGTGCTATACAAATAGTTATAGTTATTATTATTATGATTATTATTATCAATAAGATGATTTTTAGACAGTAAAATATCCTGCCTCTAAAATATATCCTTTCACAATTGTTTAATAACCATATATGAGGGATTATTGCAAAAAAAATGTGTTTATGTCCATATTCAGTGTATATATATATATATAGTATATATTCAATATAAAAAATCCGCTATTAATTCGATCAACTGATATTTATCAGTTCACAGAAGCAGTAAATGTTACTAGAAATGTAATCACTCTAATTACAACAAGCATCTTTTTGTGCATTATGTTCCATAAAAAAATTAAAAGTTTATCACATCGGACATAAGCGCCAAAACCAATGTATCTGTGATAGGCAGAAATCAGCCGATATATCGGTCGGGCTCTATTTTTCTTAGAAACAGAAACCACTTCTTCCCCTTACAAACCAAATCTTTTTTTTCTTTTTTCATTTTAAATGATTATTCACTTTCTCACCTGTAAATCCTTACTTTAGCAAAACATGTCATGTACTAATTTTAATAGAAATAGATAATATAAATTATCCCATTCTATTGCATTGCCTGAAGAGATGACTTGATATGCAGTGCTGTAGAGAGAAAACAGTGCACCAAAGACCACTGACCACCCGCATGGTGAATGTTATGGATTTCTCATGTCTGAGGCAAACGTGATAGGTGAGGGGGCTCGTATGAAGTGCTTTGACAAGGTCTTTATGTGCAGCTGTTGAAATGTGTAGAGCTCAAGTGCAATTAAATTCCACGACTTCCACAAAGGCACAGTGAACACAGCCTACAGTGACATGATGTGTGAGCATAGCTGGAAATGAATGTAAAGCAGTTCATCAGCGCAACAGAAAAGGCTTAAAGCACCAGATTATTATACATGTGTTGAGGAGTTTCTTCAGTACTGTTCAGTGTGCTTTTGTCCTCTGTAACAATGAGGAGACACGTGGGCGGTGGATTTTAATTTGACTGTAAATCATCCAAAATTGAGATCACATTAGTTGTTAGTAGAACAATCAAACATCAAGATGGGTGATTCATTTAGCATTTTTGCTACGAGGGTAACATTTATTTTCCTTAAGAAACGACCTTAACTCCAGACAGGAAATGGAAGAAATACTGTATGTGTGGGGAAATCCAGCTGTGTCCAGGCTCCATACTACTAATACTAAGCATGTTTTGAGCATGTAGTGCATGCATACACATTTATTATGCTAAAAAATGCAAATACGCACATTCAATCTGACAGATTTTTTTATTTTTATGGTGTTTATGGACACCAAAACTTATTGAAGTGGGTGGCAAGGCAGTTCCAGAAAAAACTTTTTCTGAACTACAAAGACCGTTAGATGCTATTGAAAGTTTTGGTCAAATCTAGGACGTAGAGTAATTTTGTCAGACTACTTTTTTCCAAAGTGAAGAATGAACATTTTCTCTATGGACAAACATTTTGCTTTCTGTTGAAGCAGGAACATTCAAATCGACGTCCTTTTCGTGTAATTTCTTAGAAATACAAATTATTAAGTAAAAAAACATTGTGAATAAAACATTTACCATGAAAGTCAAATACTCATGGTATCAGTAAAGTCTGTAGGATGGAGTCTCGACACAGCAGAGAGGTGATTCACAATGCAAAGGGAAGCCTCAAGGACCCACTATGCGCTATGGGCCCTGACACACAGGGTCACCGGTCAGACAATTCCTGGACCTTCAGTGAGCGTCTGTGGCCATAGTTGTTGCTGTGTGTCCCGCACTGTCGGCACTACTCAGCCATTGTTGGTGGCTTTTTGGCTGACTGAGCGTGGATCAGCAGCGGAGCAAGTCAGTGAGAGAGATCGCTCTGATTGGCTGTTCAGCTGAGCGAATCAATGCATGAGAAGAGAAACAGAAAAAGAAAGGAAAAGCCTTTGAGCCTGTCGCCATAGTATCCATGATTTCACCCATTTAGTGTGGTTTCTCTTTATTCTTCGCCTTTGCCTCTTTGCCAGTACTATCTTCAACTTCTTATCAGACATATTTTTGATTAGAAGTGGCTATATTACAGAGAGTGGTGTGGAATAATGCTGCTTTATCATACCAAGAGTCTTCCGGTTTCCCTTTTTGAACAATGACTACAGATCAGCAGCACCTGTTTGTGTAGAGAGTTACACGCAGGAGCAGAACGCACAAGTTAGCTGACCGTCGGCTGTAGTCTTTGCGGTGTGTTTGAGTGCAGCTTTTTGGCCAAGACGCAGGCAACATGAGGTGACGCAACAGTCAGCCTTTGTTGCTGCAAGTTCTTTAATGTCAATTTTGTGTCATGATCCCTCTCATATTAACACATTTCATAGGTGCCATTATTTGCCTCAGAAACCTGAAAATGAGGCACAGCCTTTTTTCTTTTATGTACATAAATATACTTTTACCCTAACTTTCTGAAGGATATCTGTGCAGGATGCCATTCATTTCCATTAAAAAAATACTTTTAATTGGTGAGACTCAAAAAATGAAGAAACTGAAATACATCAACAGGGATTTTCCAACAGTGGCACAATAAATAGACTATATTCTCTGCATTATACCACATATATTGTTAACTATATTCACTTTGGGGAAGTTTGAACTGTTAATACATCTGTGAGACATCCATCTTACAGTAAGTTGGCCTTATTTTACTAAAGCTATAAATACTTAAAGTCTGGTAAAACTAGTAAATAAGTGTTGAGAGGAGTGTGTCGTGGTCACTGGCTGCTGATGAACTCTGTAAATGTTTTCTTAGAACTGAAATGAAACATAAAAAAATAAAAATAAAAAAAAAAATTCATATTTCTGATCAGATGAGCTTCAAGGTCCAAAAGCTCAGATGCATCTTTTGTGTTTTGGTGTTATGAACTCATTGACTGTGATTTTTATTTTTTAAATATATATCTGCAGTTTTAGTGGAAATATTTATTATTTTTTTACTTTTCAGCCTGCTTACAACAGTGAGTCAGAGATGGACTCTTGCCCTGTTATTTTTCCTGTTTCTGCCTAAACCACGCAGCATCAAGTCAGTGATGAGACTCAGCAGAAATATTATTGCTGTGATGTTACTGGCTGATTATGGCCTTCTCTGTAATTATCTGTGTTGGCACATATTCCAACCATAATGCACAAATAATAATAAAAAGTGTTTAAACATTATCATTTGTATTCAGTTATTTCAAGTCTCTTTCTCTTTCTGTCTACATGCTGATGATTTTATTTTGAAGGGGACACATTTCACTGCTTTTACATTGTCATGCGACATCTATTGTCTGTCTATGTTATATCATGTCTGTCCGTCCTGGGAGAGGGACCCCTCCTCTGTGTGTCTTCCTGAGGTTTCTTCCATCTTAGTTTTTTTCTCCATATGGCAAGTTTTTCCTCTCTTGAATCAAGGATGTCGCTCGCTGTACAGATTGTAAAGACCACTGAGGCAATGTGATTGTGATTTTGGACAATACAAATAAAACTGATTTGATTTTGATTTGATTTGACTGTCACACAAATATGAAGTTAACCAGTCTGAGGGTGAATTCTCAGTTTTCCACTCCTCACCAAGTTTTATTTTGAGTATGTGTGTGTAATGTATTACCTTCATGCTCCTTCTCTTCACAATCACAGATGTTTCAGAAAAATCTGATTGTAGTTTGACGTTGCTCCTCCTGTTTTGGGTATATGGAAGACTGATTGATGGTCTCTTCATTAAAGGTTTGACATTTGCATGTCCTGGTGTAGAATGACCCGAACCTGTGAGCACCTTGGTATCTTAAGTTCAATTATAATTTGCATTTCATAATTAATCTTAGTCAACCTTTAATTAACATCAGACGTCTTCTCGGTTATTAATTTGTGCCTTAACCTGTGAAAAGTAGTTCAGATTACACATATACTGTAGAATCCAATAAGGAGTTTGTGTTAACAGTGTTTCTTTTCTCTTAAAGCATCAATGACATCCCGCATTTTCTTTTTCCATTTGAATAGAGAAGGTTTATTATAACTCTGTACATAAATTAACATGAGTCACACTGAAACCTTCAACTTCTGATAACCTTAATTACATCTAAAACAATAAGTGTATACATTTACCGGTCAGAGGAGCTAAAGTGAACGTGTTGTTTACAGAATTTTGACCTCAAACTCATCTGTTACTTAGTCGTTTAACTAAACACACAGTTCATCCCCTCAACAGCTTCAGATGGAGAACTAGAATTCACCAACTAAGGTCCTGAACCACCATGTAGCACTTGATTAATAGTATTTATAATGCAAAATGATTAATATTTTTTATAAAAACTACCAAATTAAGTCATAATTTTAGGGTAAATACATTCACTCATGTATTTTAATGTTAACATGTCTCTATAAAGACGGAAGATCCTTCTTAATTTGTCCAAAAATATGGTTTGAAATAGAAAAAAGCCAAACCCAGAGCTTAAATTTTATGTAGAAATACACAAGTTGAACGTGGCTTGATGATGAGCAGGTTGGATTTATGCAAAAACTCTTTGAGTTCCTTCTCATGTAAAACTTTATATTTCATACCTTGATGTGTTTTTTCAGATAGAAACTAAATCCCAACAATCAACAAGTGACATCAGCGTCCTAAATTGTTGCTGTTTTTAGCCACCCGAGCAGCACGGCTGTAGGGATGGAGATGTCAGTCAGTGCACACTTCGGTCCCAATCTCGGAACACATCGGCTATCGTTTGACGATGATTTAGCCTCTGGGGGCAGTGGCCAATGTTTTTAGGCTTCCAGTCCAGCCAGCAAATATACAGGTAACGGATATCCAAGCCAAAAGTTCCTCTTCCCGGTGTCGATCATTGTTTACACCCTGATTAGCAACTTGAGACTCGAGGACGGTGTTGTAGCTGAGAGATAATTCTCGATTTAGGTAAATATGAATGCACATATTTTTTCTAAAAAGCTAAACTGTCGTCAGATGACAGCCGATGAGATTGCATTTTGACTGATGCGTTGCACCTCTCTTGCTCTCCACATGGACTTTTAACCTGCATGCAACCAAAGCCTGCTCAAACATAATCGCTTAATAGTACTCAGACTACAAATGGAAACCAGAAGGCTTTAAATACCAAAATCTTGGTCCCTCACCTACAAATTCTGCATTCATAATGCAGCCATCTTTTTACAGTGATTACTGTAGTCCAAACTGAAATATGTCCACAACTGTTGGATGGATTACAGTTAACTGTTTTTCTGAGGAAAAGACAATAATGTCGAGATCACAACATAATTGTCTTTCTGTCACCACAAACTTAAATAAACAAATCTCACATTAACCCATGTCCTCTGTGGGTTTCCATAGAGATCAGTAGCCTTCACAGCTGTATTGTGTCACATATTATTTGTAAAACTTTGTTCTTTAATCTGAGACCTTGTACGATGTTATTTATACAAGTTTCTGTCTGAATGCTGCCACACATGTATTGACATGTTGATAATTATGCCATAAAGACTTTCCTGGACCCTTGACACACACCTAAACAGTGCATCAGTCAGTCGACTCTGTGTTGAATTGGGTGTATTATCAACTTTTTAAAAGGGGCCTTAGAGAGCAGAAGTCCAAACGGTGTGCTCGGTAATACTTATACGATCGTGCAGAAATTCATTTTCATGCATTCATCGCTTTATTCGGTCTTTAAATGAAGGCCGGGGTTCAGCAAAATGATTTTATGATTGAGGTTACTTTCAATGCTGCTGCTGCTGCTGTGACAGATACGTTACCTGCTATTTGACCCTTTTTACTCTGCAATGTAAGCATCAATTGTTCCTCTGAGCTAATACAACAAATACTCGCTATGAGCAAGAATACTGCTCGTCCTTGTATTTCTTTTTTTTACGATAAAATTCTCCAGTGGGAAGGAGAACTGTGTGAACCTTGTGCCTCCAATGTCCCAGAAAAAGTGTTTTGTGTTTGAGAGAGCTGATTAGAGGTTGAAAAGTGTGGGGTCGACTCTGTAGTGCACACTGCAGCATCTGTCCACAGCCAGGCAGGAAATCAGTTTGCTTTTGTCACATTTACTGTAGTATCCTTTAAAAAACTGAGTTGGACACCTGCAGGCGGATCAATGAGAGAGTTGTCTTCAGGTATCGACCTCAAAGCTGCCGCGTGCCGACAGTGAAAGGCTCTTCAGAAGTCTGGATAGCACTGCAAAGTTCCTCATGATGGTCTGTTCAAGAGGAAGGGACATCTGAATGTTTTTGTATCTTTCTGAAAATGACAACATGGCCAGGCCTCCTTATTCTGAAGTGAGCAAGATTGTCTTCTCTCATCCACTCTACTAACACTTCAGCTTCTACACTTTTGGCACTTTGCCAGTGAACAAGTGGCACACTTTGCAAACGAGTACAGTCATTTCATTTGCAACAAAAACCTTCTAAACTGCCTTATTGCTCTCCCTGGAAAAAGTAATGTTGATCCAAATGAGGAACAAAAGGAACAAAGCTCTTTTCATTAAACTAATGAAATTAGTTATAAATAAATAAGTTACCATGTTTACCATAGTGTGTTAGCATGCTAGCCAGGGCTGCAACTAACAGTTATTTCCATTATAGATAAATCTGCAAATTATTTTAGCTGTTAATTGATTCTTCGTTTTGTCTGTAAGATGTCTTGTGATTTTGAAAAATGCTCATAACAAGTTCCCAGAGACCAAAGTGACACCTTCAGAGTGCATAGCTGAAGCTTAGGAGGTAGAGTAGAGTTGTCCAGTAATCAGAAGGTCGCATGTTTGATCCCCAGCTGCATGTCGAAATATCCTTGAGCAAGATACTGAACCCCAAATTGCTCCTGATGAGCAGGTCGGCGCCTTGCATGGCAGCCTCTGCCATCACTGTGTGAATGGGTGAATGTGACAAGTGTTGTAAAGCGCTTTGAGGGGGATTTACCATTCAAAATGCATCTTTTGTCAAACCAGGAGTCCAAAACCTTTAGCTTAGCGGTCTAAATAACATCTTTTCAAATTTTTGGAATCTTGGAGTTTGCAGAGATTATGCTGGATGGAGCCATTTTATATATTTCATAATATTTTATTTATGAAATGTTCCTTTTTATACAACACAAACCTCTGTACAAGAGGAAACAAAAAACAACAAGAATCAAAAACAAGTAAATAGACATAACAGAGTATTTAAAAACAAAAACAGCTCGCCAGATCATATAAAAAGTGAACATGTCACCTACGTGGACTGATGGTCAGAGTTGAGTCTGGGTGACAAAACCAGGTGGAAAGTCCAAAACAAAAGCCAGAGAGCTGAAATCCAGACAGGCTGAAGCACAGTAGAATAAAATAATGCACAGTAAAATGTAGTCTGATACAATTAGTTCCCTTTTCTTCAGTCATTTAAAATGAATTCAAAAAGTCAGATTTGTATTCCAGTTTTTGAGATTAAATGTAATGGCATGAAATGTGATTGACTATTTAAGGAGACCTAGTATGCTTTTTTGTATTTTTTCTTTCCTTCAGTGTGTTATTGAGGTTCTTGTGCATGTAAAAGGTCCTGTAAGTTAAAAAGCCTAAAGCCACACCAGCTGGAGCTCCTTTCTCCCACAGAGAACACTGCTCCTCAAACGCCTCTTCAGCAGCCCCACCTGTAATCCTGTGACTTTGTGACATCACAGTATGTCACCATTTTGCATAATTTATGCCTATATAAATGGTAGAAGTGAAGCTGACTGGAAGCTGACAATATGACAGAGCTGACCAGAGTGGTGCTGGCTCACGCCTGTGAGAGCTGACCAATCAGAGCAGACTGAGTATTCAGGAGGGGGGTCCTTAAAGAGACAGGAGCTAAGACAGACAGAGGAGGATACAGTGCTGCAGCACTGGACAGTATGAGAGACGATGTGTGTTTTGTGCATTAAAGCATGTTCATATAAAACATATACAACATATTCTAATACTAACCTAAAATAAAATGATGAACCTGAAAATGTCCATAATTTGGATTCTTTCTGCAGGTGGTTTGGGTATTTTTGGAAGTCACAAAGGATTCATATTCAGCTTCCAGCGTTAAGTCATGACGTTGTGTTGCATTATAACATTATCATGATCAGGGTTCGAGTTATGTCCCATAAGAAGGGATCTGAGCACCCATGAAAGCATTAAAATAATACATTTGTGGGTCATTAATACATAATAATTTCACTTCAGCAAAGGAGGACGATGTTATTGAAGCCCATTTCTACCAGTTAAAGAAAAAAATGTTGATGGAAATTTAGCTTTGATTAAAAATTAAAAAAGGGTTAGGCATAATTATGAGATTAAAAGTCAGAATCATGAGTTTCTGACTTTTTATCTCATTATTTTGACTTATCTCATAATTATTACTTTTTATCTTATCATTCTAATTTTGTATCTCATAATTATGACATTTTATCTCATTATTATAACTTAAAATGGAAATATTTTTTCATCAAGCTTAGTTTTGTCTTTTTCTTTAACTGGCAGAAATGGGCTTCCATATAATGTGGTGGGGGCTTCCACGAGTCTCTGTTCGCTTATTTATTTATTTATTAATTTATTTATTTATTTATTTATTTATCCCCAGCCCTAACCTTAGTTATTATAGAGACCCCCACACACTAAAGATGATAACTCTGCCCATGATGACTGCTCACACACACCGATCAGATGAGTTGATTGAACTGAACTGGGAGCAGCAGCGTTGTGTCAGCTCTGCCTGCCACCGCTGTTTGTGTTGCTCCACATGATGTATGGCGCTGCTCCATGTGACCTATAGTGATAATATGTCTGGATGAAAATCTGGATGCTCCATGATCTCATCTGGCGGGCCTCTCTGCGGGATATTGACCGCGCTTTGTTTGGAGATGCGTCTTCATTTCTGCCTTCATATTCCCAAATTCCCACCGAGCTGCGTCTCCGCTTTGTGTCGGCCGGTGACCTTTCTGCAGAGCGGTCCGGCTCGATTAGCACATGAGGCGGGACAATGAGCGGTACACAGCCATCACCCACATCCCTTTATCAATGTCCTGTAATTAAAATGTCACCGTTTAATTTTCGAGCCATCGCTTTCCTCTCGGCGGAATCTTTCCTCCAATAAAAAAAAGTGCAATCGAAATGCTCTTTTCACTGGAAACACAAAAAGGACACGGAGAAAGCGTTTAGGTGAGGCGAGCAGGCAGAGAGGGATCAATAGGCCGTTTAGTCCGAGAGGAGGATTGATTGGTCTCTAAAATGGGATTTATAGGGGTCATGGTTTTATAGGCTGCTGATACAACTGTTAATTATAAAACATTTGGCCTCAATTGCTGCTGTTATTAAAGCTGTCCTGATTGAGGCGAGCCTGATTTATCTTTTTACATCAGGTGACAAAATGCAAGAGTTTGGATATAAAATGATAAATATGATCAAGTTCCAGACTTTAGACTCAAATCAGTGAAGATCAGAGGCATTAAACACACACTCCTGTTTTATTTACGTCTCAAAGTCCTTTTTATTTTTACATTTACAGTTTTTAGACACATTTTTTGCTGCAGGGGACAAAAAACCTGCCAACAGACATTCTCCATTATGTGCAGACTCATTTTTGCATTGATTAACTCATTGAGGTGACAGCCAATTAGATCAAACTGATCCATGTCAAGGACCCTAAACTGACACAAATTAGACCCTCATGTGATAAGATTCTTGCTTTTACAAGATGCAACCAACGATTATTTTCATTGTCGGTTGATCGGTTGATTGTCTTCTCAATTAATCGATTAGTTGTTTGGTCTATTTTGACTCAAATCTGTGAGATCAGCAGCATTAAATGCACAGGCCTGTTTTATTTTGCACCTTAAAGTCCTTTTGTTTTACATTTATGCAGTTTTAAGACACCTTTGTTTGCTTCAGTGGATAAAAGACTATGGACAGATGTTTTCCATTATTTATAGGCTGCGTTTATGCATTGAGTAACACAGTAAGTGAGGTGACAGCTGATTAGATCAGTGTTTTTTAAAGTTATTCACGTCAAGGACCTTAAACTGACACAAATTAGACTGCAGGGACCTCCATATGATGAGAATTTTGATTTTATGAAATGAAATAGGGCTGCAACTAAAGATTCTTGATTAATCGATTAGTTGTTTGGTCTTTAAAATGTCGAAAAATGGTTAAAAATGTCCAAGATGACGTCCTCAAATGTCTCGTTTTGTCCACAACCCAAATATATAGTTTACTGTCATAGAGGAGGAAAGAAACCTGAAAATATTCAGAAGCTGGAATCAGAGAATCATAATCGATCAATCATTGCACATTCTGTTATTGTGCTACTTATAGTTCAAATGAACCCCCAGGGGTCCTGAGGTCAGCAGGATAGGCAGAGGTATTTTAGGCACATACCGAGGGGTTTATGGCCATCAGGGGGCGCAGACAGGAGAAAAGAACAATGTTTAACATACATTTTAAAATATTTTTAAAACATAAAAATCTAAAAGAATCTCCTGTCTAAAACTTTATTTCAGTGTGTATATCTTTATCGATTCATTTTTAAAGACAAACAACGCTAGCTATAGGCTACTTTTGCATCTGAATACAGAAATATAGACAGACAAGCTAAAATATCTTATGTTTGTTTGTTTGTTTACCAAATATGAAAATATGCGAGTAGAGGGGGCTCCAAAAAAATGCAGTCTGCCAGGTGTACTCTTTCCATTTTGAAGATGAGAAGAAAAGATGAGATGATGAAGTCAGAAGTTATAGTTAGAATGAACCCTCTCATGGACCTCCTGCCCGGCTGGGCAGGATAGGCGGAGGTATTCAGGCACATGCCGAGGTCTTTATTGCCACTAGGGGGCGCAGACAGAAGAGAAAAGAATAATGTTTAACATACATTTTAAAATATTTTTAAAACATAAAAATCTAAAAGAACCTCAAGTCTAAAACCTAATTACAATGTTTATATATTCATTTATTCACTTTTAAACACAAACGTTAGCTGTACTTTTCTTACGAGCACACGATGAGCCAAATTAAAATAGGTAAACTAAAATATACATCCAACTAAATGAATGAGTATAATAATAATCATGTGGCATTTAAGTACATTTGTTTGCATACAAAATATCAAAATATGCAAGTACAGGGACCCTGAAATATCTGCCCAGAGTATTCTGTCCATTTTGATCCGGCCCTGGTGTCAGGATCACTGGATTACTTAACAGGATTGAACTTGATCTCAGACTGCTGATCAGGCAATCAATCAATCAATAAGTAGACATGTGAAGGGAAAGCAGTTATGGATTCTCACCCTGAAAGCTCCAAACTACATCTGTCATGTTTGATCACTGTTATAATCACAAAACACTAAGTTGTTTGTGTAAAAGATAAAGCAAGGTGAGTGCATGTTTATGACTTCAGATGCACAAGAACAACCAGGAAAACAATGAAAAAGGAAAATAAAATGTGAGAGACAGAGAGAACATTCCACTTTTGAGGTTTTTAAACTAAATTTAAGGGTTTTGTCTTGTTTTACAATAACTTTCATTGAGGTGTTTCACGAAAATAAACTGTTTTGGGATATTTATTTATTTATTTATATGTGTATTTATTGCCCAGACAGTCTGTGCGATAAAATCCTCGTCATTTGTGAATCAAACGTTATTTCCAAAGCACATCGACTGTCGCCTTGAATAATCCATCAGGTCCGGGTTCACCTGCTGAGTTTGGACTCTTAATGACTTAAAGCTGAGGCGCATTAATGTTTCAGGTTAAAGGTTTGTTTAAACAATTGAGCGCATATCAATGAGGCCGCGGGTAATTTGTATCCACACTAATAATAAAGAGCTCGCCTAAAATTACCGCTGAAATGTCTAATTAAAAACTCCTCTCTGCCGCTGAGCCCGGCGCGTCAGCTCACGTTTCCCCCGGAATCAGCAGCGACAATGGGCCGCATTCAAGTCGGCGGTGTAAATAATTAAAAAGAGAGGAATAATTACAGTATAAAATTGTAATTATTGGCGGGGGCTGCAGGGGAAGCCTCTCCACACTGAAAGAGGAGAGGATGCGTTCAGGATCGGGTTCAGCATCAATATTGCAGGGAGGTAAAACAGGCGAGCTCAGGCTGCGCACAGGCTGATGATGCTTCACACACACTCATCTCACACACACTTCACACACTCCCCTCACACACACTCACGTCCGCACGAGTGTACGGAGTGTGTCCTGGTAGTTTATCCGCTGTTCTGTCACGTTTTTGAGGATAAACTGTCCAAAAACGACCTGGATCTGATGTTTGGTTTCTCTTGGCGTCCTTCTTTGACACTCTACATAATATTTGTTTGTTTGTTTATGTATTTAAAGTATAATTTACTCCATAACAGCTCTGTATCAGTTTGAAAGCAGGGCCGGTCTGAGGCTTTTTGAGGTCCATGTTGATATTTTGCACACTGGCCCCCTTAAAACCCCCCTCATTAAATACCCTTACTAAAACCACCCAATATATTTTTTTTCTGCCACTTGAGGTCTTTCAATTAAAACAAAATGAAAGATATATGTAGCATGGGATCATGGGAGTTGTTGTCTTAATTGCTAAACAACCATCATTGCCGAGGTAAAATCTGTCTGACCTGACTCATGTAGAAACGTACACGGATGAGGTCATTATCAATGTTTTATTCAAGTTGTGTTTATTCTCAGTCGTTGACTTCCTTCCTCATTCTCTGATTCTATCCGGTATCTTATAGCATTAGGCGACATTAGGGACAGTCCTGAATTACAAGCAGTCGTCCCGAATCCTGAATCTTGTCCTACTTGTTCCGAAAACTCGAGTTTTCATGAGTTATAGCCGAATAAATCATTAAATACTGATCGCTGCTAAACACTATTTTGGTGTCACCATGCAGCCAGTGCACCGTTACCTTGAACTGAATTAGGATCTCTTTTCATTTGAACATTGTCAGAAACATTTTAGATAATTTATGCACACCGCTTAACAAAAAAATCTGTCAAAGGTGGTAGTTTTTAGGTCTTTAAATGCAGAAATCTTACTTATTGCATCTTTAAAAGTCTGGTGTTATTCTATATTTTTGTCTCTGCCAACAAAACCCATGAAAAGACCATAAACCAACACTGCTTTAGTCCATCTCTCAGCGCTGACCTCTATTTCCCTACCTTCTCTGTGCCACTCAGCTACAAGCACACTGGCTCCTATACGTACGATGTAAATCTTTAGAAACAGGTCACAAATATAAAGTTTAATACTAAAAAAGTCATAAATAATATTCAAAAACAGCTGGGCACTGTCATTTTTTGCAAATGTCACCCAAACATGAGGAAATGGTGCGTTTGTTGGGGACTATTTTCAGCAGCGGATTAATACACAAACATAAACTACAGTCAGTATCAATAAAGAAACATGTCAGTGTGATGGAGCCTCAGGATTGAAAGTCATGAAAATATCATTTTGAAATATAAAACAGCCTCGTCCTCTCTTCAATGCTGTAGCTCCTCAGAGTGAATATTTTCCCTCTGTTCACACCTTGAACACAGGTGTGTCGGGGAATGAAGTCTTACAGAAGAGGGCTGTGAACTCCAGCTCACTTCCAGCAGCAGGTTAATGGCAAAGTCACTGTAAACTCAGCGCTGACAGTGTCTATCAATTCTTTAGGCACGACCGATAAAACTACAGACACATGTTATAGATAATAAGATGGGGACAAAAACTTTCACACACTAGAGAAAGAAAATAAACAAGTGAAAATGTGCTTCACCGACACAGAGGTTCCTCTAAAACTCAAATAATACTGGAGTTTTAAAGTCGATAATAATCCTTCTTGACTTCTGATCAGCTGACACGATAAATCTGTAGCGAGCTAATGTCGAGAATCTTTACTGATGAGGAACTTCTCATCAGTTTGAACTTTGACGCAACCTCTAGAATAGAAAGGGCCATCCAGGGGGGAGAGCTGGGTGAGGGTGAGGGTGTACAGATTATTGAACATCCCTTCTCTCTCTTTTTTCTGTGTGTGTGTGTGTGTGTGTGTGAGAGAGAGAGAGAGAGAGAGAGAGAGAGAGAGAGTATGGCCTGAGGCGTCATCACATCTCATCTCAGATTCTTCTTTCCTTTTAAAATCTGAACATAAAACGCCTCCAAATCATATTACGCACGAGCAAAAATCCTCCTAATCCACTCCAATCTTTCCTTATTTTCCTTTTTTTCTGTCCTTCATTTCTTCCTCTCTTGCTTCTCTTTCATCGCTCGGGCCTCACATTGATTTGGTGGCCGGTGTGGAAGCCTAACAGATGGCGGTGTAACTTGATAAATGAGCCCGGGCCTTTTGTCATTCTTGCTGCCCTCCATAGTGCCACTCGCCCGCCGCCGCCGCCTCTGTTTCGTCAGCTCGCTCCCGCTGCGGTGGAAATAATACAGGATGTGAATGATTACAACTGAGCTGATGCTTAAAAACACACTGATCAGTGAGGCCGGCGGCGGGGTGCTATATGGGGTCCGGGGGCCCCCTAGAGGGTCCTTGACTGGGTCTATCGGTCCCACAATCACCAGTGTTTTAATTTCACTATTTTTATGATCGTTTCCAAGATTCTGTTGTCTTATTGTTTCCTTAATTGTGTGTAATAAGTGTATTCATGAACATGGGCTAAAATGTGTCTCCATTTGGGGTCAGCAGGGGCCTAATTGCGCGTGATATTTTTCTGTTTCTGATCATGTTTGTGCGTCAGAGCTGCAAAAGTGTGAATTATTAAAAACTGGTGCAAGTCTTCAAGAGCGGGGAGGAGAGAGAGGGGAGAGAGGGAGAGAGAGAGAGAGAGTGAGAGAGAGAGAGAGAGAGAGAGAGGGAGAGAGAGAGGTGCCATGTGCTTCCTGTCCTCACGCCATTCTCCTCCCCGGGATCCAGCGGGATGGAGGTCCTGTCTGCTGCTGCTGCTGCTTCCTGCGCGCAAACAAACTGAAATAGAGACTCCAGCTCAGAGTTTCTGCTCTCACACCGTCCTGTCTGTGGCACCTTCTCTCACTGGACTCACCTGACCTGCATCTCCATCTATTTATTCAAATTAATCATCACTTTTTTCCGTCCCGAACCCTGTTGGAGTGTGTCGTCTTTTAATGAGAGAAAGGTATGTTTTTAAATTAATATTCTATCAGAAAAAAAAAAATCGTGATAATTGTGCAGCTTCTCTTTTATTTTTTTGCTCTTTTATTTGGCGTGAAGTTATTTTATATTTATTGGATTATAACTCGTTAAATGCCGGTGAATCGGTCGCTCTGAAATAGTTTTATTAATTAAAATCATTAAAGCCGCCGCGGCCTCCGTGAGGACAATGACGTGATGCGAAAAGTAAGTACACGCAGGTGAACGTGAGATAGGCCCGCTTCAACCTAATTTCAAGCCACTGGCTGAGGCTAATCCGCGCAGCAGCTTTAATTATATATAGGGCTGGTCTTTTATTAACAATGCGAAGACGCGCGCTTGGATCTGTGTAATTACCAGGAAAGCAGCTTACAGTTGTTCTTTTCCTCTTTGCTAAGCGCATTGGCGCGTTTTACCTTCTGTCCTTATCCGCGCGTAAGGATCTTATGTGGTTCTTAAACAGTTGGCCCATACGTGCAGAGCCGATTTGAAGATAAGAGGAGCAGCAGATCCACTTCCAGCGACCCGGTTAACCTGAGAGAGCAGGCCGAGCCGCGGAGGAGCGAGCCGGGACCAGAAATGAATCAGGAGACGTCCGATCGATTTCACTTTTAATATAAACTCAGCAAATCCTCAAGTTAGTCTTAATTTATTATTATTTTTATCATTATTATTATTATTATTATTATTATTATTATTATTATTATTATTATTATTATCATCATCATCATCATCATCATTATTATTATCATTATTTTAATATGTCCGATAAATAAATAGAAATGTCAACATTAACAGGCCTCTATATCTACTATCATTATACTAATACTTCTCCTCCTACCACTAATAATAATAATAATAATAAAATACCAATAATAATAATCTCTTCATCTGCCAGATTTAATGTGTACAGAAACATCATATTTTCCTTCAAATTACACTATTTTGTCTATTTCTCGAACTTATTTTGAGGGGTTACTGTTTGTTTTTAAGCACCATTTTGTTTTCTCATTTTCATCATGATGCTCTGTAAATGTTGATGCTTCACATGCTGTCACAACCCCCCAGGTCACTCCTGTCTCCTTCTTGATTGACAGGCTTCCAGGGATGGAGTCGATGCCCGGACAGCTTCGAGACGCGGGACGAGACGCCAGCTCCTCCCCGAGTTCAAAGCAGGACGCACCGAGCTTCTCCAGCCCGAGCTCCCTCAAACCGAACCAAGTGAGCGAGACCTCCCTGTACGGGGTGCCCATCGTGTGTCTGGTCATAGACGGGAAGGAGAGGCTCTGCCTGGCGCAGATCTCCAACACCCTCCTGAAGAACTATAGCTACAACGAGATCCACAACCGCCGGGTGGCTCTGGGCATCACCTGCGTGCAGTGCACCCCCGTCCAGCTGGAGCTCCTGCGGCGCGCCGGCGCCATGCCCATCTCCTCCAGGCGATGCGGCATGATCACTAAGCGGGAGGCCGAGCGGCTCTGCAAGTCGTTCCTGGGAGCGCACAGCCCGCCGAAGCTGCCGGAGAATTTCGCTTTTGACGTGTTTCACGAGTGTGCGTGGGGCAGCCGGGGCAGCTTCATCCCCGCCAGGTACAACAGCTCCAGAGCGAAGTGCATCAAGTGCAGCTTCTGCAACATGTACTTCTCCCCGAATAAATTCATTTTCCACTCCCACCGCACCACAGAGTCAAAGTACCTGCAGCCGGACGCGGCCAACTTCAACTCGTGGAGGCGCCACCTGAAACTGACGGACAAAAAGGCTGAGGACATTAACCACGCGTGGGAGGATGTAAAGGCCATGTTCAACGGCGGGAGCAGAAAGAGGACTCTGCCCATGAACGGGTCGGGGATGTCCTCGTCCATGAAGTCTCAGGCCTCGTCCAGCCTGGCTCCAACCAGCTCCCCTGAGATCCCTCACAAAACTTTACGCTGCGACGAGGATCAGGGGAGTAACAACCTGAGTTTGGCGGGCGGCGCTCGGACCTACCCAGTCATCCCAGTGCCCAGCAAGAGCTTTGGCATGCTTCAGAAAATCCCTCCACCTCTGTTCCCACACCACCCCTATGGCTTCCCGAGCTACGGCCTGTGTCAGAAGAAGAGCGACGGTGTTCCTGACGTGAGCAAAACCAACGTGTCTGGTGTGTTTTGGCCCGGCGCGAAGGACACCCTCTACCCTGCCTTCCCCATGTTCTGGCCCACAGCTGGCGGCCTACCAATGCCCCCCTACCCGGGCTCTCCACCCAAACCTCCTCCAGAGCTGCCAGGCATCCGGCAGGGCGAGCTGGACTTATCGGACCAAAGCGACCGCGGCGCAAACACACCCAAAGACTCCAACCACCACCCTCACCACCAGCAGGACGGCGGAGAGCGCTGCTCCAGCTCCCAGTCCTCCTCCACTAGGAACGACGACGACAAGTCAGGGGACGAGACCCCTCAGAGGAAAATCAGCTACATCTCGGCCTTCAGACCTGTGGTCAAAGACGCGGAGACCATCGCCAAACTCTACGGCAACCGGGACGGCTACGGCGTGCGCCCTGGCTACCTGTCCCCGGATTTTATCAGCGAGAGCTCCAGTTACAGATCGGTATCACCGGACAGGGACAGCGTGGTGGACGACGACGACGACGACCCCGACGTGGACGTGGAGTCCAACCGCGGACAAGACGACAACGAGCCGATCCAGATCTCACCAGGACGGGACCACCATGACTCCCCTGTCCCAGATCGGGTCTCCTCTGGTGCTGAGGAGAGTCAGGAGCAGCCTGAGGTCTCCAGCCCGGCAGCAGCTGCATCACCGGAGGACTCCGCGCACACTGGGTCATCAGATGAGGACAGACGGATGCGTAATGGCTCCCCTCTTCATGAAGTAAGATTAGATTAAATGAAAGTTTAATGATCCCCGTGGGGGAGGCTGAACTGTCGCAGTAGTGAGCGGAGAGTATGATCAGAGTTTAGGCCCATAAAAATGTAATCAGGATCAATTGGTGTGGAATTTAAAAAGAATCAGATGGAGACATTTGATGGGCACATTTTCTAAGTAATTTCGGCCGAGTGTTTGGAGATAATATCATTGAATTGTGCTGCTGAAGTGCCTTTGAGCAACTCTTAAATAAAGGAGGAAGAATTTCCTCCAAAACTAAGGAGCCCCTTTAATTTTTTATTTATCTGTGGCTGATTTTAATCAGGATTATTAAAGTACAAACCCTCATTTATTCTCATCTGTTTTTCATTTATTCATATTAAAATGTTTCTTCAATTATGAAACATTTCCCCCCAAAATTGGTGCTTTTAAGTCTGTTTTCTTTCAGGATTTATCACAAACGTCTCCACGAACAAATTGCAGCGCTTTGAAGAAGAAAAAAGGCCTCAATTACGTGAAGAATCGCAGTAAATGACGCGTAATTGGCGCGCTGTTGTTCAACACGAGTGTGTGCTTCGTTTTTTTACAGGTGTACGCTCATGAGAAGGACGGCCACGTGCTCCTCAACGAGCCCAAACAATCGGGCAGATCCAACGGTAATTACTGAAGCAATTTATGATTTGGTTATTTCTGCCAATTGGGGTCGTTTTCAGCTGAAAATGTGTTTTTCTTTTTGTTGTTTTAGGCGTCCATCACGTGTCTGAAATGCAGAATCAACGCAATGCAACGTCTCATCAGGAGCTGAAGGACAGACAAGGTTGTTAATTCAGGTTTTTTTTTTTTTTTTTTAATTCAAAATCCACACTTTCAGCTGCTTCCGTGTCTCTGCCGGCGCGTTTTCAAAAAATATGGCAGTTATTGAAGTGATTTATTTGTGTGTTAAATTGTGTGTTTGATTGTTTTTGTGCAGCCGATGGAGCTTTACGCATCGACATCAGCGTGCATGAAAGAGACCTGGAGAACATGGCCAAAGGTAAGGAAACAAAGGAGAGAGAAAGGTGTAGCAGGTGATTATAATTATCATCAGCAATTATTCCTGTTTTGATTGTAATCTGGGTTCATGTGTCTCCAGCCAGCGAATACATATTTATACAGCAGCTGAGCGGCTGACAGGACCTGGTCACCACATTTCATCCAGACGGATATTTATATTTTTTAAATGCAAATAAATTAAATTGAACTAAATACAGACAACATTTTGCTGATTAAATTGCATCTTTAACCCTAAATTTAACTGTTTAATTATCAAACATTAAAAAAAAAAAAAAAAAAAGGGCGTGTGTGATATGAATATTAAACATTGATTTGCGCCTCATTTAAATGCAGCTCAGCGCCCCCGGACTGCTAAAGATGACGTGCCAAAATCTGAATGTGAATTTACATTTTCGGGCCTAAAGTGTTCCCGTAGTTGTTAAACCACTTAATCACGAGATGTGGGAGTTTTTGACTTATTATTGTAAGAGGAAATCGTTTAGAGGCTATTAATATTTTAACGAACAGAGCCATAACCCCGAGGCACGCCAGCTAATTATTTTACAACGCTTGGAAAAACCCTGGGACTCCATTATTATCGTCTCCACCTCCGGGCGATGCATGGCAATTATACCGAGGCAGCAGCGACAGGCAGCAGCGCTCACATGGATCTGATCGAGGATGGAAACGCACCTGAAGTCGGTTTTACTGAGCTGACATCAGCCTTCATGAGAGGAAAGTCAGAATATATCAGATCAAGTGGGATCAGATTGATGGGAAGTAGAGGAGGATGCAGAAGAATTTTTATTTTTTCAAGATATTTGTGTTGAGATTGGTCTTTATTTGCATTACTGTGCATGATTTCTGAGTGCAACACAGCCCTGCTTGTTATTCAGATGCCGTGTGTGTCGGATGGGCTTTGTTTCAGTGTATAAAGTGCCAAAAAAAACACTAGATAATTTTTTTATGGTTTAAAATGCACCGTTTTTAACATATATACATCATCACTGTTGTAAATAGTACCCAAAAGTACTACGTATATGAGTAAAAGTAAAGATATTGTGTCAGGAAAAATTCTGTAAAAATGAAAGTCATTCATGAATCTACCTGAGTAAAAGTCTTTAAGTATCTGATATTAAATGGACTTAAATACCAAAAGTACAAGTAAATCTTCCACTAAACGATAGTGTTACAGTTTAAAATGTTCCTTTTTTTATCATGTTTGAGTAAAAGTAAAGATATCGTGTTAAAATATTACTTTGGTAAAAGTGAAAGTCACCCATATTAATAGTACTTGAGTAAAAGTCTTAGAGTATCTGATATTATGTGTACTAAAGTATCAAAAGTCTGAGTAATGTATACAACTACATATATACTGTATACTATGCGTCAACTGTTTACCTGAGTGGCCAACAATCTCAGCATTTTTCCACTTATGGGAATCAGTGTAAAATACATTAATACATTAATTCATTAATTCATTAATTAACTTACAAATGAGCTATTTTGCCTCTGTAATCAAATGCAAAGTAACTACTTACTTAATTTATCAAATACATTTAGTGGAGTAAAAAGTGCAATATTTGCCTCTAAAATGTGTTGAGTTGAAGTGTTAAGGCTAAATACTTGTAGTTGAGTAAATGTACTTAGTTACATTCCATCACTGTGTATCATCATACACTGCCTGTCAATATATATCCTGCTCTGTGTACAAGATTTGTCACTAATCTCAGCATTTTTCCACTTATGGTAATCAGTGTTAAATTAAAATAAATCAGTTAATTAATTAATTTACAAATGTGCTACTTTGGCTCTGATGCAGTAATCTGCAGAGTAACTAATAACTTAATGTATCAAATAAATGTAGTGGAGTAAAAAGTGCTGTATTTGTTTCTAAAATGGGCTGAAGTGAAAGTATAAAGTATCAAACTGGGAAATACTCAAGTAAAGTCGAAGTACCTCAGTATTGTACTTGAGTAAATGTACTTAGTTACATTCATCACTGAGTATCATCATACACTGTCAGTCAATATATATCCTCCTCATTGCACATAATATGTCAATAATCTGTCAGTTTACTACACAGTATTCATTAACAGTATTTATTAACCATTTAAAGTCTGATAAACATGAGCTGCAACTTCACAATAAACAATTTCTTAATAAATGGTTCATGGAGCATTTCTTTGTTGTTAACAGTGAAACAACTGTTAACTGAAGTTTAATTTACTATAAATCTACCGTTTATTCATGATGGATATTATAAATTTAAGCATTCACCACTCTTTGTTTTTTGTTTTATATAATTTTTTACCGTATTTGTCCAGTTTTTTGTTGTTGTTTGTTTGTTTGTTTGTTTGTTTGTTGTCCTTGCTCCTAACTGTATTCTATTTCTGTGTAGTACACTGACAGCAATGTAAACCGGAGTCAAATTCCTTGTACACATACGTGGCCGATGAAGCCAATTCTGAAATTAATTCACAATAATGATATGAACCCATATGTGACACTAACACATTTTGGCTTTTGTCTTGGCAGAGGAGTTGCAGAAGCAGCTTGTGGAACAAGTGGAGCTGAGGAAAAAGCTGGAGAGAGAATTTCAGCATTTAAAAGGTAGGACACAAAGTGAGTCTGATGATGATTCTCCATCTTTGTTTGGATCTTACACCTCCCGTGTTTGCAGCCTAGATGTTAGACGTTATGTTGTCCTTTGAATCCAGGAATGTTTCTTTAAATGTGCTCAATGTCAGAGCGTCTCCAACTGATGTGGCCTTCGGTACTCTTCAGATAATTTTCAGGATCAAATGAAGCGTGAGCTGTCCTACAGAGAGGAAATGGTCCAGCAGCTGCAGATTGTTCGAGGTTGGTCTCTCTCTGTACGTCGTGCCTCCATAGATTATGACTGTAAAGCGGATGTAGATCAATGCTCTTTAAGTTTATGGGGAGAAAAAATTGAGCCACAAAAGAGTAACACAAGCCGTATCAATCAATCGGAAGCAAGTAGCCTTTAAACTGAAGCACAAAGGAAAAGTGACACTTGCATATTGAAACCATGTCAATTTGTGTCCAGCCTTTTTCCTGTAAACTCCGTCTTTTTTCTCCTGCAGTTGAGTAAATTATTAAATATCTTAAAGGTGAAACTGAAACCACACTGTTTTGTTTGCAAAGGTTATTTTCTCCTAAATCATGCTCTGGAAAATTGAATAGACAGGCCATTATGTAGTGCTGTATCAGTTACATGAAGTAGACAGCAACTAATGCCGCCCGTTAAAGGATTGGTGTAAAGTTACAGTAGTTTAAATACAGGGTTCAAGTACACAGAGGGGTCACTCTAAATACCATAGGGGGCAGATGGCATACATTACACTCCTGCACTTCAGATGCTACACACTTTCTTTTTTTTCCTTTTCAGTCCTTTTTTGACCAATTCTTTTTTTATTTTTTTTATTCATTTTATTTTTGGATAGACACTTTGTGCAACGAGTTGGACCAAGAGAGAAAGGCTCGTTATGCAATACAGCAGAAGCTAAAAGGTAATTTATCTGGTCCAGAACAGGAACATGAATACATGTCAGTTTTTTACAAACATAAATATGCAAGTGCTACTTTTTTATTTACATCTCCTGTAATCAGTGTGATAGATATTTACTGTAGGACAGCTTTAAAGGATAAGTTCATAATTTTTCAAATCTGACTTAAAACAACACTCACATGCCCAAATTTACTTAATTAGTCACTTTAATTGTGCTTCTTGTCCATTCTGGCTGCAAAGAGATCCTTTCTTAAAGCAATTACAATGTAAGTGATGAGAAAATCCACAATTTCAGCTGCAAAAAAGCTAATTTGAGGCTTCAGCTATTTTCTTGTTGCAAACCCTCCACCACAGCTCAGGGAGGAAGCCTTTCAAGAAATATCACCCAAAAAGTCTGAAGCTGAGGTGTGAAAGTCGGTGTACTGTATAAAAGCGAAAAAGTGCAACAGAAACAATTGTTTTAAACCCCAAGTCATTTTGTTTGTATGTTTCCATTGCTTTGACTGAGGGACCCGTATTGGATGAAATTCCATACTGTGCATTTAATACACAAACCAAGCATTAATGACATCATGTTTTTCTACTGTTTGAGGTTAGACTGGCACTCTTTTGATGACGTCATGTCGCTGCGCCCTCTTTCTCTGCACTGGTTTAATGAATTGTGACTGGAGAATCAGCACCACCAGCTGTTTATCTCGTTGTTAAAATATTCAGTACCAGATGGACTGCACATTCTCATTTTCTTTCACCAAATTACTGAAAACTTGGTTGAAATTTTAACTAAACTTATATGGAAATCTGGTTTATGAGAACACAAAAAGGGTTGTATAAAAATATGTGTAACTCAGACGACTGAAGCTTTTGCAACACAATCGCTAAAACAAAATGTTGCATGGTACGTTTCTGTAAACCACAGATATGTTAAATTTGTACGTTTTGTACCTATCATATAAACAATACTTATCGTAAGGCTGGTTATTCTTGTCTTAACTTGATAAGCTGATTTACTTTCTGGCTGTGGTACGGGGACAACTTCTCCTCAGTAACTCCGTCACTTTAATGTCCACTTATTTTGTAGGACAACTGAACTCACAGCAAGGTGAAACATCACTTCACTGATCTTAACCATCCTTAACATTAAGGCAAAGTGCAACACATTACTGTGTGTAGTCTCTGATTTTCACTTAAAGAAGGGAAACAATAAAACTGGTAAAATCACCATTAATGAAATTCGGCCCAATGTCAAAATAAACCAGAGAATAAAATAAGGCAATCTACAGTACATAATGAAATAAATCTCTTCTTACACTATCATACGGTAATGTTGAAACTTTACGTTGCTTCACCTCAACAATTTTATGTTGTGACAGCACTGTGGTTATGTTCTGGTTAGGTTGAGGCCCAAAAAACACTTGGTTAGGGTTAGGAAAAAAATCTTGGCTTGAAATACAAGCTTTTGTTGACTTAAAGATGGCTGGAAAATGTTCTGACATCTTGTTATAAAAAATCCAGTGGTCTGAATTCGGAAACGTGTCTCAAACAGAGGTCTGTTGTTGAAAAATATCCAGTTGTTTCCCGATTACAAATAGTGAAACATGGCCTCAAATAGTCGTCCCCCAATTTTTAAGCCGTCTTTCTGAGCTGTCACACGGCCACCATCCCCTGCTGAAGTCAGCTCATACACATGTTGTGAACATGATATGAGACCTATGGTATAAATCTTGAATTTGATACATATGAAACACTCAATTTATCCTGTCCATGGGTTGCATAAGCGTACAATGACAACATTTTACTCTGTGACTGGGCTGAGCCTCCAAACTTAGGAAGTCATTTTTACACAGATGAGGACTGTGGATTTTGTCCTCCATCACTTGCATTGAAATCATGTTAAGAACAGGTTTCTTTATGGACAATAGGAACAACAACCAAAACCTGTCTAAATGTAATTGTGGACATGTGAGACATTGTTCTAAGACAGACATGAAAAATGTGAACCAGTCCTTTAACAACAACATTAGGCAAACAACCAAACTCACACCTGTAAAGTGAACAATACTGTGAGCGAGTGTTTGTCTTCATGTTCTCACTGATGGACTCGTTCCTCCCCAGAAGCTCATGACGCCCTTCACCATTTCTCCTGCAAGATGCTCACCCCTCGTCAGTGTACCGGAGCCTGCACCTTCAAGCCCCCGCTGCTGCCTCCCTAGTGCCCAGCACAACCCTGCACCCGACCCAAGCACAGCCAAAAATAAAACACCACCCACACACAGGTCCGCCTCCACAGCTCTCACCTGTAACCTGAGGACTACCCACCTGCTGTACAGACACACCACTGATTTTAGCACTTGAGTGAATAGACCCGGAGAAGGTCCTCCCAAAAACTGAACTCTTGAGTAAAAGACATTCAGACGTCGAGTTCATTTTATGTTGTGAATCAAAGGATTGTCGATCTAAGCTGCAGAGGAGTCTCTCTGAATCAAAGGCGTCTGCTCTTTAGCTACTCCGAGAAGAAAAAACAACACTATACACATAAACATATATATATCACGTGACGATGTGCAATGGCTTGTATAATTGTGATATTAAGTTCAAGAATCTCATTATTTAGCTTTTGTTGCTTGTTTGAATATCTTGAGTTTTTACATCTTTTTGTTATTTATCATTTATTGTCATTGGTTTAATTTATTTATTGTTTAGATGATTTATTTGCAACACTGTACATGTTGTTAAGCACTTTAAATGGGCAACATTTCTGAATTTGACCATGCCGTCCGATACCAAATTCTTTTATCCAGAATATGTCTAAAATAGAGCACATTATCATGAGCACTTACTTCAACAGCCGTTCAATAAAAGATTTCCTTTCACCAAGCTCGAAGTGATGATTAAAAAACAGTCCTGAGCCATTTATAGATGTACAGTTTAGACTATTTTAACACAAATCCAACAACATAATCTTCTCTGTTTCAGGGTTTTTTCTATCATCACACACATCTGTGGGTCACAAGAGACGAAACCAAAACTTTTTCCTATCATCTGATGATCTGATTTTATAAGAAGAAGACACTGTATGAAATGAAATATGTGTAATCTGCCATCTGCGTTTCATTCTCTGTCATTTGTTGAATTTGGTTTGTAAAAAACACAAAGAGCCATTCTAAAAGAAACAAATCCTGATTTCTGACACTACCCATGAGTTTCCCATTTATGTATGTACCCATGTCAATATTAATAAAATGTGAAAGCCACTATCTGCTTCATGTCTTCACTTTTTTGTGTGTTTCCTGCCACCTACTGGCCTCCACGCAGAACAGCTCCTCCTGAGACGTATCATATTTCCTCTTATTGTATTTGAGTTCAACATGATCTCTTTCATTAGCCGGCTACATCAGAGCATGACATGTCCAGTCGACTTATAATGTTTGACGTGGAGTCGAGGGAGCAGGCTGATCTAATAGTGAAATCTAATTCTTCTGATGGGAGGGCTAATAGATATTGATTACGCGGCTCTTGCTCCCTGGATGCTTCATACTGAGACAGATACTCACATAATGTCACTGACACACAATGAATGTTAATTTTCTGTGAACGTAATTGCCCTCCGTGGTGAAGCCAGTTCCCTTTGAATACTAACGAGGCCCGTGAAGCTGAGCAGAGCTGAACTACTGATGGAATGATCGGCTGATTTACTGTACTTTCATTGAGCTGTTTAACATTAAGAAAACCCTGATTAAAGTTGATATGTAGTGACAATCATGGATGGATTATGTGACAATGAGGCTCTGGGCACAGATATATTAGAGACCTCTCACTCCTCACACATAACAGGAAGATCCACAGATACAAGGGAAGTGTTGTGTCTCTTTTCAGTCACTTTGCAGTTTTTTGCAATCTCTTTGTCATTTTGCATTGCTTTGTGGTCAATTTGGCTCTGTTTTTGTTCCTTTTGCACCTTTTTGTAGTCCTTTTGTGCCCATTTTTGGACACTTTCTCTCTGTAATAATTTAGTGTCTCTCTCTGGTCATTTTGTGTGTCTTTGTGCTCATTTTGTCTCTCCTTTTAGTTCTTTTGTGCCGCTTTTTAGTCACTTTGCTTCTCTGTAGATGTTTTGTGTCTCTTTGTAGTTGATTTGTGTCTCTTTGTAGTTATTTTTGCACCACCCTCTAGTTGCTTTGTACCTTTCTATATGGTTTTCATCTCTTTGTGGTTGTTCTGTTTTAATTTGTGGTTGTTTGGCATCTGTCTGTAGAGGTTTGGCATCTCTTTATAGTAATGTTGTGTGTCTTCAAGCCATTTTGTGCCTCGTTTTTGTAGGTTTTTTTGTCTCTTTGTTGGCTCAAGGGTCACATAACCCTCTTGGGCTCCGGAGCCTGTGCCTGGTAGGTCTGTTCAGTAAACCATCCATGCTGACAAGAGAGAAAAAGTCTCCTGAACAGGGTGATTTCAGGCTTTTCTAAAAGTTGATTGTAAACTGAGAGCTGCTGACTATTGTCATGATAAATCATTTAATGATAATTTAATCATAATTATGCCACTTTAGAATTTAAAGTAGGACTTTCATTCAAATTTGCCCAATGTTTTCTGAATGATTTACACATTAGCACAACTTAATGATGTATTGTTGCTGTTGTTTTGCTTGATGGACATGTGTGAACATTATGAACATGATTTCATTAATTTAAGGAAAACAAAGGTAATTGACAAGATAAATAAGCTCTTTGAAAATAACAAACAAAGGACATTTTAAAGAGAAGGTGTTCAGAAAAATAATATTCTAAACAAGAAACACAAAGTAATGAACACAGTATATTACACATCTTATCATACACATTACTGGAATAGCCAGTAGTTGATGTATTTGTATGTACATGTACATGGAAGTAAAAGGAGATAAGTATTGCCAACAAAATATAGCAGTACCAGTAATATTTCATTATAATTTCTGTCTTGTTATTATGGATCAATTAAAATGTAACCAGCATCCAATGTCGAGGCTGGTGTAGGTGGAGCTATTCATTTAATTATTAATTATTTTTGTGTAATTTAATCATGTGTTTTGAATGCAAAGCTGTGATATGAAACGTACCTGTGATTTTTCCCGTAAAATAAATGTTGTAGTGCAATATTTCTCTATGAAATCTTGGCATGTTGCCATATAAAGTAGAGGAAAATAGAATTACATAATTCAAGTACAAGTACAGGAAAATGTGTACTTCAGATGTGTACTCTTGGTTCCTTTGCACCTCTAAATTTAGCCACTTTTTTATCCCTGTATTTTATCCATGAACAGTTTCTCAAATGTTGTTTTAGATCATGACATATCTATATTGATATATATTATAGTTATATACATATAGATTGCTATCACAACATAAAATGGCAGATACAGTACTATAATATAGGATTGTATCCATATTTCTCCCTCCTGGTATTGTGTTACATGTTCAGCAGCTCAGTTTCAGCTCTCAGTTTTCCTGCTGTCACTTTGTCCACAGTGAGTGCGTTTACACGAGCCAACATTAAATCCATACACTGTAATATCAAACATTTTAAAGAAGAATCATGTTTTATCTTCCTGTTGTCTGACAGTATTTGCAGTCTGTTCCACTGATTCATTATTTGCTTGTATAAACACGTGTGGTCAGTGAACACCTGTCCCATTAACAATACAACAGATGGCAGCGATACATAATGATATAATAAAACCTCTGCATGAAACAAGCTGCACAACTAGTTTGTCAATAGATTCTTTGTGTGAATCTCGAGGGACGGAGCATTTTCTGATAATGGATTTGGGCCTGAAGCCTAATGTGTTTGGTGTAAGAGTGAATTTGTGTTCAGTATGGAAGCATAAAACCATAATACTGACAAAGATGGGATTGCTCAGGAACAAACAGGCTGTACAGGCCAAAGAGGACCTGAGAATTCACTTCATGTTATTTCAGACTCATCTTCATTTGAAATGAAAGGGCTCCACCTACTGGCTCCAACAGCACCAAACACTTCACCTTTGAGTTTCTCCTGCCACAGTCATGTTCAGCTGTCTTGTTACTGTTTTAGACCTTTAATAATAATAATAATAATAATAATAATAATAATAATAATAATAATAATAATAATAATCATCATCATCATCGTCGTCGTCGTCGTCGTCGTTGGCGGCGTCGTTGTCGTCGTCGTCATCATCATCTGTATTTGTTGAGCACCTTTCAAAAACAAAGTTACCAACACAATATAATCCAGAATCCAGATTTGAACAAGGGTAAAAATTTAATTTAAGAATAATAAATGACATCAGTTAAGAAAAAGTCATACAACAAAAGTGAGTTTTAAGAAAAGATTTCACACACTGAGTTTACCTGCTGGTTTAGACCTTTGTTGTGATTGGCATCAACTATACTATATGAATATACATAGTATACAATATTCATGTTATTAAAATAGTTTAACTAGCAGTAGGTTGCTGGTAGTTCATCTACATTCATATTTGCATAGTGAAGTTACTTAAAGTAGACACTTTTTTTGCCATTTTTTGTGAAGTTAACAACTGAAACTACACTTTTGGCCACAAAAAGAATGGAAATATTTCTTCTTTTTCTTCCTGTTTTCATTTCACCATTGCCTCTCTGCTGTAATTCAAAGCTGACATTCCTTGCATTTTCCCATGAATATTGAATTAGTGGAATATGTTTTGTTGTTGTTTTTATGATATGTGAGTGGGCGCTATGCAATAAACTCAACTGGCAATATAAGAGATGAATGAAGATGAATTTTCATTTGTCTTGTGGGTGTTTCTATAGTTTGCAGGTTCCACGTTTTATTGTGTTCCATGCAGTGTGGGACTCACACCGGTTTTGGTTTTGACTTGGTCTCAATCCCCCAAAGTCTTGGTCTAGTCTCGGTCTCAATACACTCTGGTCTTGGTTATGACTTGGTCTCAGTTTAGGTGGTCTTAACTACAACACTGGCTTTAGTTAACTGAACTACATTTCTTCTTGATGTAGCTCTGCTGTAAGCTTTCAAAGTAGCTCCCCAAAACTGGGGATACATTATAAAGTGACAAATATCAAATTTTACAGTGTTTTATTGCCATAATTAGAAATGCCGCAGCATCAGTCCCAATTCCCCCAACACATCACACGATACTCTACCCTTCAACAACAAAAAGAAAGCTTTCACAATATCCAAAAGTTGAGACAAAGTTTTGCATTCATTTTAAAGTTCAATTATATTTTCTGTGTACTTCACTTCCTGTAGTACTGGGACAAATATTCTGGTGAAGAAAGACGGATCCCTCACTGAAAAGTAGTACAATTAGAAAATATAGAGTGGTGAAATGTTGAGATTGGTAAATATAATAACCACCATGTTAGTTTTCTCATTTTTTAAAATGTAATGCTAAAATTTCCAGAAGCAATATACCAAGAACACAATGTTAGTATCCTCAGTCTTGGCTACAGTTCTAATTTTGTACTTTGTTCTTCTTATTTTCTGATTTATACTTTACAAAAAACTTTTCTCCTTGAAACAGAAGAGGAAAAGAGCAACAATTAAGAAAATGAAATCAAGTCTTAACAAAAAATGAACATAATCACAGAACATGGATATGTTATGTTATGGCTACTTCATTACTGTAGAGCCTTCCTTAATATGGGTTGGATTTAAACTTTAAATTTTCTGTTTAAGGTCGCTCCAGGTCACTGCAGGCCTATGTGTGAAGTTTGTTTGTTTGAAGTTTGAAGCCTTTTCTACTTGCATATTATTAATGTCCTGTACACCACCCTCCTACTCCAGTCATATCTATTATATATATATATATATATATATATATATATATATATATATATATATATATATATATATATATATATATATATATATATATATATATATATATATATATATATATATATTTCTTTTACAAAATAATCTTTTTGTTAGCTGAGATTAGAAGCGCAGTGATGATTCTAACCTCCACACCCCTGACAAGACCCGCTGGAGGGTACGAGTGAGTGATACCATTAAATCTATACCATGACAGAAATAGGATGAAAATAGGATATTTCATAACAAAAGTTCAAGGTTGCTGACTACATACATATATAATATATAACTAATAGAGAGCATAAAGAATTGCAGGGATTTAAAAAATGATCCACTTCAAATAAATGATAAAAATGCACTGATAGACATCTGGATTCATTATTTATTTTGAGGCTTTGGCAGATTTATGAGACTATGTTACTCAATACAGCTTTCAGATTATTGATAACTGGTCCTGGTCTTCTTTCATGGTTTATGTAAAAGAAAGAAATGATGGTCACAGAACACCTTGTTTGCTTATATGCATTTTAAGTAAAGATATTGTTTTACCAATGACTTTGGTTAAAGTAAAAGTTACCTGTATGAATAGTACAAAAGTAAAGACTTAAAGTAGATGTATGCACAGAAGTATTAGTAAGCCCACTGAGGCGATGTGATTGTGATTTTGGGCTATATAAATAAAATTGAATTGATTTGAAAAGTACAGGTAAAAGTAAACTTAACATATATTTACATGTATGTACAGTAGGTACTGTATACTACAGGTCCATTGATTACTGTCCTAGCTGATTATCAGAATGAGAATTACATTAATAATTTAAAAATGCTCTATTCTGGCTCTGATGCAGCATGTAATCTGTAAAGTAACTAGTAACTGAAGTTATTCAATAAATATAGTTTGGTAAAAAGTAAAATATTTGCCTCAAAAATGTGGTGGAGTGGACGTAAAAAGGAGCAGAAGATGGAAACACTCAAGTAAAGTACAAGTACCTTCAAATTGTGCTTAAGTACACTACTTGCGTAAATGTACTTAGTTACATTCCACCACTGTTAAATACATTCCATCTTTTCCCAGTCTTAAGAACTGGAGGGCAGCCTGGTTGCAGTGTAACAGGACTCGTTCTCTGAGGGCTTTACAACAGAGTCGTTCACATTCTTATTACAACAGAAACATACAGGAATGTGGTGGAGCAGGTCTATTAAAGGGTCCAATGGGATTTAGCCATGAAGATCATTTTGGTATTATCTGTCCACTTTTTCAGATATCTAAGAAATTTGCCTTCATCCAATACAATAGAGGTGACTGAAAATGTGTTTATCGGGATCACAGAGCTGATAAAAGATTTATTTGGCAACCTCACTTATCAGGAACATCCCTGTTTTATTTAAGTAGAGATAGTGTTACTCTTTTTCACAGTGAGTCAGATGTTTTCATGCATGTTTCCTTGAGTAGAAAATATTCCAGAGTAATCCAGACACAGTTTCTAGACAGAGAGCAGTAACTCACGTACAGTGAAGGTTGAAGCTACAGGTTAGTGTTTACATCTAATTAGAAAAGTGTGCACATTTTTAAGACCACCTTAGAAAAACGTATTATTTATGTGAATTATCAATTAAGGGCTTTTCTATTGCAATGTGTCAAATCTATTCTAATCTTACAGACAGTAATGATTTTAGATCACCAGCCTGAATGGTAGAATAGATTTAAATCGCTGTTGGTGAAGAATGATTTAACCCACATAGCAGACAGATCTGGTTCAGATGTGTCTCAGCCCTGGCAGAGGGAATCTGAGCCGAGCATGTCGAGGTGTGGCACTAATGGCACAGTTTTTGAGATGGCAAACAAGATGTGGGTTATTGTTTGATATTTGAGACCGAGATAAGATCAAACTATTTGGTCCACATTGTTACAGCCAGAGATGAGCTGCAAGTTTAGAGTGATAATGTTTTACATTATAAACCGAGTGTAATAGAATCATTTCAGTACTAATGAAAGACTTTTTTAAAATTTTATTTATTTAGTCTTTACTTAGCCAGGATAGTCCCATTGAGATCACAGAACTCTTTAAAAGGAAGACCTAGCCAAAAATGGCAGCAAGACAGAGTTACAACTCTGAAATAATCAGATTAAACATTTGCACACACATGTACTCAATAGATTTCACCATAGTTTTAGAATTGTTCAGTGTTACACTCTAAAAACCCAACTTAAACAAAATTAAGGTAGCAATTTGCATGGATCTTTTTAAGTACTTCCAACTCAACCATTATTGAGTAAAAATCCCACAAGTGTTAGTCTAGTACAACCAACATGACATGTTTTGTCCTCAACAAGGTTAATCAAGTTGAACCAACTTCATTAGAATTAAAAAGTGTTGGTGTTATTTAGAAGTCAAATTAGTCAATTTAAGTTATTCCTACTCATTTATTTTGCTTCTATTCTACTCAGAAATGTCCATGCAAATTGTTACCTTCATTTATTTGTGTATTAGTACCTTAATTCACCTAAGTCAAAAAATAAGACAAACAATACAGTTCAACATCACAAAAAGTGGCCTCCAAAATGTAAAACCACCCCCCACCCCTGTAAAACTGTCTAACATTTTCACATTCAAACTGTTATATTAAACTGCAATATTTTTCAGCTAGGTGTATCTCATTAACTGCCAGCTAAATACAGTGTTATACTACCCAAATGCTGTGTGTCGCTCCAGAAAACTTTACAAACATAAACAGTGCAACCTCCCCGCTTGAATTTGAGGACAGCCAAATTGTTCACATTTTTTAATAAAGCAGTTTATTTTTGAGAGACATTACCTTCGGACTGGCTTTCAGACCATCCAACTCAAGGAATATCTTTTGAAAGACTTCAAAACTGTTTTTCAGTTATTTTGGGTAGCTGAGGTTGGCACATGCTCTGGGTACATCCAGGGGCCAAATGTATAAAACTGTGTATATTCAGGTGTAGAAATCTGTGTACACACAAAACGGGAAACATGCATACGCAGTGTTTCGTCAGGTGTATAAAACCCCATAGCTACGTCTGTTCCCACGCGTCTTTTTATGCACCAGCACGAGCAAGAGCAGGAGCTGTCTGACCATCCCCACAATTTACTATAAATGGCTCTAATTACACCCCCAATTACCTGGTTTGCATATAAAGGCCAATGATTTAGTTTAGTGTTGAGGAGAAATGTTAGAAGCAAAGAAGCAGTTGAAGAACAGGCGCGTAATTTTGCGGACCGTGAACTTGGAGTAATGACTGATCAGACTTACAGACGAAACAGATTATTATTTGGGGGCTTCAGTTCTGGCTTTAGCAACGAAATGAAGCAAGTGAAACGGCAGAAAGTGACAGAAGCGGTGAAGCGAGAGGCCAAGAGACGCATCTCTGCGCACAGTGAGAGTGTGCGAGCCACTGTAGGAAGAGAGGGGATCCCCGTGCACTCTCCGCTTGATGAGCGGTTATCATCGTAGGCCATAATATCAGTAAGGTACCTGAAAACTCGCTCCACACTAAATTACGCATTGGCAATGTCCTCTCTCAACACCAAAGCAGCTATTGTACCATGTGGCACAGCCATTACGCACGCCTACAGCCCTTAAGTGCTGGTTACACCTGAAGGATTCTTACTCCCCAATTATACAGGAAAATAATCCTTATTTACGTGTATAAAGATCATGTATTTATTTGTTTATCTACATAAGGATCATTATCATTATCATTATCATAATGCATACTGACAAACATATTTACAGAAGACAGTAAAAACAAGGGTAATGTAATGTCAACCTAATTCACACTTTTCATATCATTTTTGTCACCATTCACCAATCAGCACAATAATCAGACTGAAAAGACTGCGTGGGTGGTACGCATGGTGTTAGAGATACGCACCAGTACGCACATTCTCACGCTCTGTAGATTTTTATACACTTGGAAAGTGCAGTACACAGTACATTTTTCGTGTTTACGCATGGTTTATACATTTGGCCCCAGGTCTACACTGTCTGGGTCAGATGTTGTGGCACCTCTAGTAACAACAATCTTCTTCACGCCATTGGTAGTATTTCCACCACCATCCTGGCATAAGGAGGTCAGAAACAATGTCATAATTTGAAGTCACCATACTTAAAAATGGCAGTAAAACAAAGACTAGTGTGTCTGTAATTAAAGGGATAGTTCAGGTTTTTTGATGTGGGGTTGTATGAGGTACTTATCCCTATACCCAGTGTATTACCTGCAGTAGTATTTTAAACATTGTTGGTGCTTTACATTGCAGGCTTGTGCATGGCTAGTCCAGCTGCACTTATGCGTAGGAATACAGTCATTGTATGGCTGAGAGAATGTATTGCCAAAGTAAAAGCAACTAACTCTCGAGCTCAAACATCAACATGCATCACTGCAGTGTTACAATTAGGACAAAATGACGCACTCTTAACACTGCAGGGCATGAACTCACGTTAACACTACACACGTTTAATTAACATCATTATCTAAAACAAAAACAGAAATAAAGACTTAGCTAACAAGCACGAACAAACTTAAATTCTACCACCTTACAATACCTTAATTTGCTGAAAACCTGCTTTTAGTATTGTGTGAAAAAGATTCCTTGCACTGTGTCAAAACAGTCATTAGGAGCTGCAAATTAAACAAAGCAAAAATAGCACTCAGGCTGACTAAATTTACAAGTTGCACTAGCTTAATACTTTCTCTTGTTGAGTGGAGACAGAGGTGTCCATTCAAAACTGATACATCACTGAGTTAAGACATATTTCTATATTTTAGGTTTGACAAACTTCTTAAAAGAAGTTATCAACTGACTGAAACATGTATATGTAACAAACTTACCTCTTTATTTAGAAAAGGCTCTTGATTTCAAGCTTTACAAACTAACCCCATGAATACTTTTTTTCAGTGTACAAGTTGAAGTACAGTCTGTCGATTGTTCCATTGAGTGGGTGCCCAAAATCTAAAACCTGAAATTTAAGAAAGCTACAGTAAAGCATATCTTTTGCTTGTCATGGGTGCAAACAGAGAAACAGGTAACAGGAAAAGAATCACCTTGTTGAGGATACAGATAAAAAGTAATTTTCAGGAAATAAATGTACTTTAAACACCACTCATATCTTTATCTGTATGTGTATGCTATACACTATGGCTTGACTGATTATCATATCTGATATGCAGTATTTTTCAGATTATCAGAAGCTTTTTTTAAATCTGATTTCCGATAAAATTAATTAATCTAAAAATGTACCACTTTGGCTCTGATGCAGCATGTAACCTACAAAGCAGCTAGTAACTAAAGTTATAAATAAATGTAGTGGAGTAAAAAGTACAATATTTGCCTTCAAAATGTAGTGGACTGGATGTGTAAAGTAGCAGAAAATCGAGATATTCAAGTAAAGTACAAGTACCTAAGAACTGGATTTAAGTACAGTACTTAAGTAAATGTACTTCACTGGTTGGCTCGGCATACCAAACTCTGTCTAGAGCTGGACCATATGGCCTGCAAACAACATTGTGATATTTTAGACTGTATTGCGATGCACAATATTTCACAATATTTTGAAATCTCCTCAAAAGTGCTTCATGAATGCTTGGAGTTAGAGATGCATGATATATATATCGAGATAATTTATCAACCTGATATTGGGAAATTCATATTACTGGCTTTGTATCGGTATCTGTGAAATTATAGCCAATAAATAAATACAAAAATACGAAGACAAATTGCTTTGCAAATTGCAGGTTTGCAATCTGCCAATAAACACAGACAGGAAGAAGGAGGAGCAGAACAAACGCAGTACACGTCATGTTCCACAAGTATTTAGAGAGGAAGAAAAACTGAGTTTCAACACAACAAATCTTATTAGAGCCGTGTAATATTAAATCATCCATCTTTGCTCACTACATCTTAGCCCTTCTTACCCTCAGGTGTGCATAAACTACAGGTTCTAAACTTGTATTCTAAAATACAAAAATGTTAAACGAGCACTATGTAGTTTTGAACAAGAGATTCAAACTTAGAATTTTAATATTTGTAATATTAATGAGGTAACAATACTAACTCAGAGACATTTATTTTTCCATAACTGATTAAACAAGTTGTTCTCAGAGGAAAATTACTCCCAGGACACTGTTTGAAGCGAGAAAGGTGGCAGGGTCCGCCACATATAAACAAAGTAGAATTATGAAACTGTGTTGTCCTTTAAGGTCAATTTGTTTATTCAGCTCATTCAGTCATGAAAACAAAGAGAGTTTGTTTATCTGGTTTGTTTAGGCATAAAAAGAAATCAGTCTATGAAGATCTTTCTCTTCTGATTAAAATTTCTTCCCCAAAACGACATTATTTACACGCACTTTAAAATTATTGGTTGTCTTATTAGTATCGGGTGAAAAAAAAAATCCATATCATCCTCCCTACAAGGAGTGGGAGACAAAATAATATATTGCATTGTTTTTTACCAAAGACCTCGATATCAATATTGCAACAACATTGCGTGGGATGAGTATTTGTACTTTCACAAAATATGAATACAATGAGATTTTTGATAAATGATCATCAGTAATGTGGATATAATGACTCAGTGGGTAGAGACAAGTATTAGAACAAGTAGAACAGTCTGTAAAGTTTACTCTAATCCAGCCTTTGAAGGTGCTATTTATAAGAAAAATTGATTTCTTCTCACACCCAACTCGCCAAGCAGTGAAGCTTTGGGATAGCAGCCGACCTGTCCTACAATCCCACAGCATCATTATTTGACGAGTTGGGAAAGAAACTCAAAAATGAACCTTTCTTAAACATAGCACCTTTAAAACCAGGAAAATACACACTTATGACATATCATGATATAATGACATTCAAAATGTAAGACGATGTAAAGTCTCAAATCACGATAACGATATAAAATCGATATATTGCCCAGCCTCATTTGTTGTTTATCTATTTTATTCTCTCACTCTGTAACATTCTCCAACACCACACATGTGTTTTTTCCTCTCATCTTTTGTACCCCTGAACGCACCCCTGTCGCTGTGCGCGCGTTCACGCGGCGCTCTGCGCGTCCCAGTCATGTGACAACCCCTCAGCACGCCTGCGCAAAGAAATACAAGATGGCGGAGAGTGCGGAACTGAAGGTAAGGCGCAGCCTGAAATCATTATAAATTTACTCGGTTACCGAGCGTTTGATTGTGAAGTGACACATCGTGTGAGTGCTGTAAAGCCCCGGGGCTCAGCTGAGCTCACATTTGAGCTTTTTCGTTCAAACGCAGCAGGAACTTTATTGAATCCGCGAGCGCCAAAGCTTGCGCGAGCATGTTTATGTTGATATTGAGCCGCGCTGTTTGGCTGAACGGACCGTTTTCTCCAGAGCACCAGCAGCTCCCGGCTGGGCGGGTTTCACTTTAAAACCATCCTCTGGGTCTGCTTTTAACACGGAGACAGCGGCTCACTTCATGGCATCAGAAGCGTCTCTGTGAAAGACATTTTCTGGATAAAATCGTTCGCTCTCGGACGTTTTGTCGCTTCGTCCAGACTGTCAGACAGTTTGAATGTGACAGCGGCTTCATGCGGGCTGCTTCATGTTTGAAAACATGGACAGATCAGCCTGCGCGTTCATCATCATAAAGTTGATACGGATACTTGACATCGTGTCCGAGTAGAGACTGAGTCCGTCTGCTGCTGAAGTAGCGTTACCTGCCTCGTCGTTACTGCTCGTGACTCACTTTACCTGTTGATACCTGCTTGATAAACATGTAACGGTACACTGACAGCTCACGAGCCGTCCATCACAAACGTGTCCAGGTGCTGAATTCCCAGATATTCCTCCTCGTTGATACGCCTTCTCTTTGCATTACTGTTTTCTCTGGCAGCTCCACTGAAACTCTGTTAAATTTTAACTTTGTAAAGCAGAGTTGGAGCATATCTAGCAGTTATTGATCCGTGAGTCTTGGGCTATTTTTAGACGTTTCCCCCTGTGTGTTTCCACTGCCTGCCCGGGGTCTGTGGATCTATACATGCTCCTCTGCGCCAGCTGCTGCACAGCACACTGTAATGAACAGGTTTTCAGCTGCACCCCCTGCCTCTGTTGAAAAGCCAGATGTGGTCTGACTCAATAGGCTCCGGTGCCTTCTTATGATGGGCTTTCACTGAGTAATGAGTAAAATGCAGTGACAGCTTCTAAAACCTAAACATTTGCTTGTCTTTTCTCATTTTTATAATGTAGGTTGAACACTTGGGGGGAGGGCTACAGTAGGGCTGGGAATCGCATGTGATTTAAATTGTTACCACACTATAAGACTATATAGCGTTTAAGATTTTGGATATTGTTATTCGGGGCCAATATTCAGCATTTTCCGATCATCAGTATCAGTGGTCAGATTGCAGTTAAAATAAACCAATTTAAAAACGTGCTGCTTTGGCTCTGATGCAGCATCCTCTCACACAGTGTCCCACCCACAACAATATCTGATAACAAGTCACAATTAATAGCCTATAAACACTGAATAATCTGAGTCTGCAAAGTAGCTTGTAACTCAAGTTATTAAATAAATTTAGTGGAGAGGAAGTATAAAGTAGCAGAAAATGGAAATACTCAAGTAAAGTATGTGAAAATTATACTCAAGAACAGGACTTGAGTAAATTGTACTTTGGTTTATTCCATCGCTTGTTGCTTGAAATTTTGACACACAGAGTTTAATTTTTATTAGTTTGTTTAGGCATACAAAATCAGTCAATGAAGAGCTTTCTCCTCTGATTAAAATTTCTTCCCTAAAACTACATAGTGCACCTTTAACAATTAACTTTACTGTCATACAATATGCTGAAACAGTAAATGACAGTGGAAATAATTAGAGATTATTCCCAAGCATCTTTTTTGCATTATAATCTGTAAAAAGAGAGTTTTCATATTGGACAACATATATGCAGATACTGATATATCTAATATTGATCAACTGATGTTAGGCTTAGGCTCTAATGATTATTTTCATTGTCAAAAATTTTTCTATACCTAAAAATATAGTAGTAAATGTCTACAGATCGCTTGTCTAGTCTGACCACCAGTCAGAAGTAGGGCTGCAACTGATGATAAATCAGTGATTTTCTTCATGACTACTCAAAGAATTCAGAGCCCAGAGCCCAAAATGACGACTTCAAATTGCTTCTTTTGTCCAACCAACAGCCCAAAACCCAAAGACTCTTCATTTACTGTCATAAGTGACAAAGAAAAGCAGCAAACACACATTTCACATCTAAGAAGCTGAAACCAGCAAATGCTTGACAATTGACAGAAAATATTAACTGATCATTAAAGTCGGTCGACTAATCATCGCGGCTTTAGTCAGAAAGCCAAAGAGAGATTCACTTTACAATCACATAAGGATAAGGAAAGCAGCAAATCCTCACAGTTGAGGAGCTTGGAAACTTGGACGTTTGTGATTGGCTTGAAAAAGATCGATTATCAAAAGTAATAGATTTTTTGTCAGTCGATTAATAAACTAATAGTTTATTTTCGTCTTGTCTTTGGACTGTAGGTCAAATTAAAAAGTATAGTCTTTTGAGCTCTAGCAAGTTGTGACAAGCATTTGGTCTGATTTTTATAGTTTAATAGATGAATTAAAAAATAATAATCAGTAGCTTCATCACCAGTTGATTGAGGGTAGGTGTGTTTTTGCTTCACGCTGTTCTTGTTTAAATGAAAAAAAGAGGGAAAAGGAAGGAAGTCATTGAGCCGGTCCGCTTTCATGTTGTGTGCATGATTGTTCACCTCTGGCCCTGCTGTTGACTCTTCAGCAGTGATGGACCACTGATGATGCTTCACACACTCCCACTGTGAGGAAGCTGTTATAGATGCATAGATAGTTATTTTAATGTTATGTTTGCAGCATCAGATAAACGCACCTAAAGGTACCGGGGCAGGATCAAACTGGTCTGAGGGCTTTGTTTAAAAATCCAAATAAGTGAGGTTTGGTTTGCTGGTGACTAATTTGGCCTCTGTGTTAAGTGTTATCACAGAGGTCGATTACTTATGAATTTCTGTGGACAAAAAAGTTCTACTGAAGATAGCAGACAAACTGACTGAGTCATTATCTGAACACCTCTTCATTCAGAAATGCAATTTCAAAGTCTGGGAAAGCTAAATGAGTCGATGAAAAAGATGACATGCTTGACCTTGTTGTTAATTTATTTTCTCTAAAATGATTATTTTCAATGTAAGGTTCTGCTTTGTGCTCCACTGAGTTTATGTGTTAAACCTCGGCTGTCAGATCTACATAAATGAAGATGGGAAACATGTTTGAAATGCTGATTTGGACTTTTCAAACGGTAACACCTCTGAAAAGACCTTTTTTATCTCCAACCTGAGCTTGGCGTAACTATTCAACCAAAATGCTCAGAGATGATTCCCCCTTTAACAAGCCTTTTCCGTATTTAATGTTTTATCTCTAAGTGAACATAATAAGCCTGTGAACATAAATAAGAACATTCTCGTATGTTTTTTATCAGTTCATAAAACTTTTTGAATAAATGACTGAAGTGCCACAAAATCATTAGTTTGTTTACACCACCACAGGACGGGTAGTTTTTGTCTTTTCTCAAATGTATTATATTTGCCATGGATGCCACTTTTTGTTCAGCAGCAGAGACTCTCTGTAGTGGTGGTATTTTTATATATAATGCACCAATATTACCTCTCAAACCACTCGTGACTCCTTGTTGTCCATCCTGTCTGTGAGTGCATTTAATGATGTTTTAAGTGTAATTGTTGCAGGTTGCTGATGAAACAGTGCACACACTCAGACATTACACGGATGTGGGACAACACAAACTAATGATACTGATGAGGGACGATTGACCGTATGCTGGTATTTTTAAGACAACTGGAGAAAAGAAGTCTGACATATTTTATCTTTATTTTTCTTCTTTGGATGTAAATATGTAGAGATGTTCGGCTAGAAATTGTGAATTCTGAAACTTTTGCTATTATTATTATTTTTCAACAGCTCTGTATGGATGTTATGTTACCGATGAGCTTGAAGTTACACTACCATCTTACCATGTATGGATATTGGTTACCTGTGCAGTAAGAAATCTGTTTAGTTGCGTACAGGTGTAGGGCTGGGTATCATTTCGATACTGATACCAAGACATTGGTTCCTGAACAACTTTTTGAAATCCACTTTTACAAAAGATTACATTACACATACACACGGTGAGCCTCATCTCTGGGCACAACATAGTGCTTTACCTGCATGCCTCGAGACGACCATCACCATCACTATTAGATCTCGGCACAACAAGCATGCTGTGTGTTTATTAGCTCACTGACACTGCTGAGATTAATTCCTTTTGTATCGAAATTTAGTATGAAATGGCAAGACATTTTTTGATACGCAACAATATCGAGGCAAATCGATCAGTACCATAAAAGTATGGAAGTTCAATACCCGCCATATAACGGTGGGAAGCATGCTGGGTCCCTGTTTAACTATATAGTATATGTGTTATTGGGTCAGTGCAGAGACTCGTGTACTTGCTGATACCAATTCCAGCATTTTAGACAGTATTGGAGGTATTTCTGACACTGATATTAGTATCAGAAAAATGCTAAAACTATGCAAAAACTTTGTACTCAAGTTCTCATTTTTAAAAATAGTTCAATTTTAAAGATTTCAGTGAAAAATGCAAGAATGTGCTTTTACAAGCAGATCTTTATCTACATAAAACTAAATTGAAGAATAAATTCTGTCTCTTGTCAGTTAAAGAGCAAATGTCTGAACTTGGTTGAATTCAGGTTGCCACAAAACCCCAATTGAAACCCTCACACAAACTATTTTTAGATTTCGAGAGTAGGACAAGGACATTTTTTAAGACTGTGAGGTTGTCACCTTTTTCATGCTGCAGTAGAGACCTCTGACAGTTCACAGTGCTGACGGATCATCTTTAATTACTTCTTTTTTTTTGCACTTAATATATTCAAGCAAAAATGTCATAACAGATCAGATTTAGCTAATTTTCATTTCCATTTTCCAGCCCTAAGTCTCACTGTCAGATTTCTGTACTGTGATACATTGCACCGTACATGGTTACACCAGCAGTACTGATGCGACAACAAGGGATTACTGCTCATAAAAACAGATTGGTTAATGTTGTAATGTTACAGTAATCATCATGATTTATCCCCCCTACGGTCTCCTTTGTTATGTGAATATACTCATTAGGACCTGAAGCATTAAATAATTAAATATGAGCCCCAGTAACTCTGGTACATCACGGCATTTTACTGCTGTTTCACACCTGAGTTGAAAATGTGTGTTTTAATGACTGCACCATGTGGTGTTTTTGTCAGCCACCATAGGAGCAGAGAGCACTAAACTGGCTGTGCTGTTGTGCACTGGCCTGGTCTTACTCTTGCAAATATAAAAAACAGTGACAGAAGGAGACATCGGACCAGCAGAAAGAGACAGCTCAGAAGATGTGGATGCAGAGAATGTTAATGAAAAGGGAAGTTAAAAAATAGAGGAATTTCCAAAAAACATGGCTGTATTTAAACATACTGTAGTCTATATTTGCTCTGTTACATATCGGGAGGTGACTAATTATTATTTGCATTATTGACAAATCTGCTGTTTATTTTCTCACTGAATGATTTAATTGTTTTTTCCATGAATTGGAAATTTATAGTGACTAGTTGAAGGCAGTAATCATGCTTTTTAATCAGGATCTTGATAGTCCACACCTGTCAGGTGGATGGATTATAATGGCAAAGGAGAAGTACTCACACAGGTTTTAACACATTTGTGCTCAAAATCTGGCAGGAAAAAGAAAGTCTTAGATTATTTAATTCAACTCAATAAAAAGGGGAGCAAAAAAAGAAGTGCTGAATTTTTATATCTTGTTGAGTGCAGCACGTTTTATAAAGATACCTTTAACTTTGTAGTAGAGTGTCAGCTTTGCAGGGCTGAGAATTATTTCATTATCAAAATGATGAATCTGACCATAATTATTTAGTATTAAGTATGTCAGAAAATAGTGAAAAATACCATTACAGTTACCTAAAGTCCTGAAATTGCTTGTTTGATTTGACAAAAATTTCAAAATCTAAAGATAGTCAGTTTACTGAAGAAAAGCATCAAATCTTCACAGTTGATAACTTGAAAATGTGAAAACTTGAAGCAAATGATCATTTCAGTTAAAATGTCCAATATACAACAACTAATGTACTCCAATCAGCCACAACATTACTACCACTGACAGGTCAAGTGAATAACATCTGGTTCCAATGCAGTGTTCTGCTGGGAATTCTTGGGTCCCGGAACTCATATGGACGCCACTTGACATGATTCACCCAAGCACCGTTGTAGACTAACTACACCCCCTCATGGCAGGACAGCACTGCGAAAACTGCTCAGGAATGATCCGAGGAACCTGACATGGGGCTCAAGGTGTCAACCTGGTCCCCAGATTCCCCACATCCCAATGCGATTGATCATCTCTGGGATGAGTTGGATCAAGTCTGATCCATAGAGGCCCCACTGTGAATAAGACTTCCTCTGACCCAGTGAGGCCTGGACACAGGACCTCTTGGGGTGTCCTGTTGTGTCTGGCACCAGGGTGTTTGCAGTCAATCCTTTGAGTCCTGTGGGTTGCGAGGTGAGGCTTCCATGAATTGGACTTGTTCTGGCACGTCCAACAGATGCTCGACTGATTTAGATCTGGGGAATTTGGTGGCCAGATCACCACCTTGAGCTTTTTGTTGCGGTCTTTGGGCCATTCCTGAATGGTTTTCTCTGTGTGGCATGCATTGTCCTGCTGCTGTCATCGGCGTCTGCCGTTACCATGTGGGGGTGTTCTTGGTCTGCAACAGTGTTTGGACTGGTTGTGTGCGTCATAGTGGCATCAACATGAATACCATGAATACCATGACCCAAGGTTTCCCAGCAGGACATTTGGTTGTAAAGAAACAATAAATGTTATTCACTTCACCTGTCATTAGTTGAAGCGTTGTGGCTGATCGGTGTATACAGGTTTGCACTTCTGCACGTTTTGTTCTCACTTGCCTGAGGCTGTATACTATGACTGCTTACACAGTGAAGTGGTGCATAAATCTTTGGCGCAGACATCTTCGGTAAAATCTGTGCTTGTGAAAGCCTCTGATGTTTCCAGGCCCCCAAATGTGTCCTGTTGCATTGCATTTTGTTTCACAGGAGTCCCGATCCGCCTCAGCTTCTTTGAACTGTCTTCTCTCTTCTGTGGAGCTGCTGCAGCAGCAACCTGGCAATACAAATAACTGTCTGTGCGCTGGCGGCTTATAGGTGGAGACAGTCTATTTGTAGAGCCTGTGGCTAGGTTAATCCCTAATGATACAGGTCCTCTTCTCTGCTCCCCTACCTCCTTTCAACACCTGCCTATTTCTCTTATTGTCAGTGTCATTATTGCTGCAGTTAATTGTCAGTTAAAAGAGAATTAGACGTCTACATGGAGATCACTGGAGTGAATGATAACTGTTCTCATCTGTTGGTGTATTTAAAGCTTTCATGCATGTGCAGATGGTCGTGTGTGTTTCAAGCTCGACCAGCTTAATCTCAGTCATAAAAGTACTGGAAATGTAAATTCATATTGGTGGTAGGTGGATTTAAGATGCATGGCAGTGAACAGCAGAATGTATAAAGCTCACAGTGTGAAACAGATGTTGCATGTCTCATCTGTTACAGAGATGTCAGAGGTGTTTAGTGTTGAGCTGGCTGGAACAAACTGCTGTAGAGTTTATTGCCTTTTTCCTTCTTTCTCAGCATTTAGTGCAGTTTATCAGTTGGGCTGCAGATAAAGATAACAAACGTGCTTTGTCACTTGCAGACCGCAGGACACGAACATGCTTTGTCACTTGCGGACCGCAGGACACGTGTTCTGCATGTTCAGTCAAACCAGCATTTTAGCTCTGCTATTGTCCGATATTTTAACCCATGAGAGCAGCCTTCGACAACTGTGAGGCTCTGGCAAGATGGAGCAGTTCTTAAACTCCTGTGGTGATTTTGTTGTACAGTCTTGTTGCCATGGAAACATGTCACATTTGAGATAGAAATGGTAGCAACGGTGGTTCTAAGGAGCACAAGTAGGGGCCAGTGTCCCTGTAATCATAAGCCTAGACTCCCCTCTGGACCCTTGACTGTGGTGAATATTTTAGTAAGGCGGAACAAAAATTAAATAAATCCAGAACAAATGTTTTGGTTCATGCTGTGTAGTCAGACCATTTTAGGTGTTTTGTCCAGTGTGAAAGGTTATAACATTGATGACTTGGGACATGACTTACATCAGCTCAAATAAATTCTTAGCAAGCCAAGTAAAGAATGGACTGTAGAGGCCAAAAAATTGTTCATCAAACCATACAAAGAAGTCTTTTTTGAGCTATTCAAACTGTGCAAAATTGCATTTGCAACACCAATAAGCACATGTGAAACAGTTTTTATGCTCTAAAGTTGGTCAAAGCTCATCTGTGGTTTACTGCAGCAAATTAGAGATTGAGTCACTTGAGCGTCTTTAGTATCGAGTCTTAAAGGACAAAGGCCAAGGGCAAATATGAATGATTTTGTTGATACATTTTACATTGTGAGTCTGTGTGTGTGTGTGTGTGTGTGTGTGTGTGTGTGTGTGTGTGTGTGTGTGTGTGTGTGTGTGTGTGTGTCGTCCTGGAGACACCTTTTGTAGCATGAACTACTACAGAAGAGGTTTTGAGTACTTTGTCCTTGAAATTGCGTCTCAATCTTGGAAGATACAGTCAGGAGGCTGAGTTAAAGGTGGGTGTGGTCTGAGCAAAGGTGTCTGACATGGGGGATGGGGAGTAGGAAACGGCCATTGGACCCCCGTGATGCCTCTGGCCCACATCCGTTTTAAGTGGCGTACCATGGTGTCCGAGTTTCAATTATTGCCACCCACTCCATCATATCGGGTAAACAAGATACCATCTTTTGATGGGATCACCAGTTAAGATGCCAAATCAGTGCATATGTTGCAATGGATCACATGACATAAGACAACTGAGTTTGGTCAAAATTGTACCATGTTTAATGTTGTACAGTTTTTGTACGAGGGAACATTTCAGGGAAATCTCACCTCTCATGTCACATGCTCCACTGCACCATTCATAACAATTTGGCATTGTGGATGCTGTCCCAGCACAAGGTCGGCTTTAGTTAAATGTACTTCTTACATTTGAAGATAAATTAAAATTACATTTAATATCCGCTAATAAACACACTTATGCTCAGGTGTTTCCTCCATCATATCAGTTTAACATCATATCATGACACCTGCAGCCCCACAGCCTTTTGTCTCAGGTGAAGTGATTGTAAATCTTCGGAGCGAATGAAGCCACCTGATAAAGATGTTTCTCTTGAATCCTGAACAGTCAGCTTGAAGGGTTAATGGCTAATAATAGAAGTGAGCGCTTGCTGTAGCCTCTCCAGTGACCTGTAACATGAGGGACGGCAGCTTAAGACACTGATTCTTCAAACACTTTTCAGTCTTTAGGAAGTAGCCTGCTGTGAGCGGAAAATCCCCCTGCATTTTAAAGAAAACAGCTCTGTGTGCTTTGCTTGAAGGATGAAATTAAATAAAAAATGTTGTGATGATCCACTTCCCTGTGGAATAATGGCCATGGTGGTTGATTGTGTATTCAGTGTATTGTGTTTATTATGCATTAAACCCATTTCTGAGAAGTTATCAGCTCTGTGTGATACCAGCATGTTTCTGTCAGGAACCAAACTAAAAATGCTCATCAAAATGAATCCAGTAATCTCTGAGAGCAAAGGCTTGTTTTTTTCCACATTACAGTTAATTGATTTTCTCAGATTGTCTTTTTGTTTTCTGTTGATTGACTAATTGATTAGTTCAGCCGGTACAGAGAAAGTGGAGTGATGTAGGACCACGCAGATAATCGTGACGTACTATATTTATGAATATCCTCACACAAGTGACTTGAAAAAGCTGTCTAGCTTGATAAACTACAGTCCTGAATTGATTTTTTATTTTATTTTGAAATGCCCCAAGATGTAGGATCCATCTGATAGAATAAAAAACATTTCTTCATATTCAACATATATGTTACAATGCCATTTTAGTCATTTTTAGAGTTTTGAGCACATTGTTATGATTATCGGGAAATTATTATAAATGCCTACACCCAATAATACAGTTTAATTTCTTAACACACGTTAGTTATTGTAAAAAGAAATAAAGGTGCAAATACATGTTTATCTTCATTTAAATTACAGGACGCACAACGAGAAACTGCAAAATTTTAGTCCCACTTGCATGTGCAACTGAAATAGTTGCACCCTGGAGCCCTGATTTTTTAACCAACAGATGTCTTCATTCTCCACCTCCAAAAGATTTGATAAGGGATTTGAAAGGACTCAGATTTGATGAAAATTCAATCAAACCCATCCCTATTCAGATTTCTTTGCAGTTCTAAGCGTTATCCAGAATCAGCTTATCATGGTGAAAGTGTCGAACTGTCCATCAGTTTAGCTTCAGAGGCAAGGTATTTCTAGAAATGACTTTTGCAGTTTTCAATTGAGGTGGCAAAACTATTTCAGGCTCTGCAGCAGCCTGTCATCTACCACACAGTAACTGTGTAATAATAATAATTATCAAGTAACAACAAATAGATTAAATTAGATATTAAGTTCATATGTATTACAATGATAAGACAATGACAACATGAATACACAATTCAATAAAGCTGATATTGCGAATACCTACAAATAAATGAAAATGGGTTTTCATATCTTTAGATTTTCAAATGTGACTTAAACAGGGATTAAAAATGAACATAACTCTTGATTCCTTCCACTTGCATGCTCCCGGTTTATTTGACACATTTTGTGTGCAGGCTTCTATTTTTTCATTAAACCATCCTAAATTCAGCTCAGAACCAGCCTAACCAAGTACCAGATTTGTTGTGTTTTTAGCCATCTTCGGTAAATCAACAACAGGCATCATAGGAAACAATGATAGGTTCTTTGCCAGAGGCTGTAATTTTAATTTAACATCTTGGGGAATGTCTCTAAACACAGTATTGAGCATCTTTTTTCCCCTCTTTTTTATGGTTAAATTTAGAAAAGAGAAATTATATTGATTTCAGCAAAAACAAATTACAGTAGTGAGACATGAGATGGAGTAGAAATGGAATTGGGAGACTTAATGTAGCACACACCAGCCTGGTTTCCCCACCTTGGCTTCCTTCTTTCTTGAATGAAGCTCAGGACTTAACCACAATAATGTAATTGCAGTTCCCAGGTGGTCCTGAGCCCAACATCAGATAGGACGCTAATGATAAAAAGTCATCTGTGCTCTCTACCAGCAGTCTCAGGCTCTCCACAGATGCCCTTCATCTCGGCGTCTGCAGACCTCCGCCAACTCTGCAGGATTAAAAGGGTGCAGAGGGCGAGTGCAGCTCATTGGTCCTCCTACTCTTCTTCATTTTCTCGCCAAGCCAGTGCAATGGGATTTTGGCGTCTAATGCCTTTGTTTTATGCCTTTAAGCTTCCGTTCCTTCTTTCGCCAAAACAGGGTGAGGTCAGTGATGATCTAACAGGTGTCTTGCCCTTGCTCACTTTTCCATCTGCTTTTCATTCCAGTCGTCTTTGTCCACATAGATTGCTGCAAAACTGTAGTGTTTGGTTGCTACCGGCAGCATTTTTTTTTTGATAAGGATTACGAACCTCCCTGTCATCACAGCTTTGTGCCGTTCACCTCTAAAGGGGACGGATTTCAGATTCACTATCTGCCTGTGGCAAGCTGGGACTAGACCTCTAGCCTCAGGTGTGGTGGCACAGCATTTAACGTGCTAATGATTAAAAGAGAGATCGTTCTGAACTCAGTCCAGCGGGGCTCCATGAACTGATCCAGCTTGGCGTGATCCATATTTGAGTCCCAAACTCTTTTGTTTCATCCACAATGCGCACTGTGATTTCGATACCACAGACGCAGGAGGGAGAGAAAACAACAGGCGGAGAGTTAAGCCTGAGTCAGAGTAGCTGGAAGGCTAAGAGGTGGGGGGATGGGAGGACAGAGAGGGGAGGAGGATCGGGAGGGAGCTGGCACTCAGTACAGAGACCTCTAGCCGAGAGTGGGAGCTTTATATAATGGCCAGGTAGTGTGCAAGCTCCCCCTCCATCCGCCTACACAACCTCCGCACACCCACACACAAACACACACATCCTGCAGAACCTTTGCAGAAACTGCTTGGCACAACATTATTAGCCTCACCATCTCCAAATCTCCAGAGACTCCAAAGAACTGCATTACTGTTCACCTCCTCAAAACCAAGTAAAGTGCAGCAGATTTTTAAATTTTTTTTTTTTTTTTTTGCTCTGCTTACAAACACGGGGCTCAAAGGGAAATGATGCCAGTTGCTTAAAGCCGCTATTTTGGTCTGATTAGATGTAACAACCAGCTCTGCCTCTAGGGGGCACTAGCCTGGACTTGGACTTGGTCTTTTAGTTTTCCCCATGACACGGATAACACCCACAAGGGCATTTGGTCTGAATGGGTCAGAACTTGTCGCAAAACCTTTGTTTGTGGCTCTTTTTCCAACCGGGTTTGAACTCAGGTCAGTCACTGTCAACCCTCTGTGAACAGAGTGTCTCTGTTGAGGATGTAAATGTAATTCAATAATATTAACGTTTAAACGTCCCTTAACCAAATGCATAATGAGGAGAGAGCAAGACAGAAACAAGGTGCTCATGTGAGTCTTATGTTCCTTTGTTTGTTTGTCAGCAGGACTACACAAAAACTAATGAACAGGTTTCCCAAAAATTTGGATGGAGGTTGGGTCTCGGCCCAGAATAGACCCCATTAACTCTTGGTATGGATCTGGATAAAGTGACACATTCAGGATTTTTTCTCACTTTCTTTAACATTGCAAGATTTTGCATTTTCCTGACATTTTTGGAAATTTCTTAGGGTATAAAGCATGGATCTCATTAAAAAAGGGGTATTTACGTGGCTTGTATCTGAGTGAGTACAATTTGCAGATCCTAGATCTGGTGAGCTTCAATTATGGTATTTAAAAATTTAGAGAGATGCTGGATTAGGCTTGATTGAATAAAAGGGGACTGTTGGGACTTAACAGAAGTATGCCATTCTCGTTTTCTCCTGTGCATCCATGTCCAAGTCACCTGTTTTCAATAGGGTTTTTTTTCCCAGGGGCCTGGGTCAGTCTGCTTTTGCCAAGCTGTAATGACGTGCGTATCAAATACAGCCTCACAGCAGGGGGTACCCACACTGAGCTGCTGTGGTCCTGCTAGGGAGCAGCACGGTCGACCGTGTGGTGGTCTACTTCCTGTCTGATTAGCTATGTGGCTGTGGCTGTGGCTGTGGCTGTAGCTAGAGAGAATGCTTTTTTTTTTTTTTTTTTCAGCTTCTACCTGAATCTCTTTGGTCTTGAGTTAAGTTTCACTCACACGTTCCAGTTTGTTCTTTCACATCTCAGCATTATTTTACAGTTTACTGATCACTCTCATTCATATCAGAGGCGTCCTAAGTCGCTGCATACCCATTTCCTGCTGTTGCTGTTCACCCTGTAACACCCCATATAGCAACCCTATAACACAGACCTATAAAACAAAGACATCATAAAAATGTAAAACAGGCAACATTGGTAGTGTTTTGGGTTTAACCAAAAAAAACACTCAGTGTTCACTATAAAAGCTATGAATAGAGCTTCAAACCTCAGTATGTTTTGGTTATGGCAGCTGTGGCTCAGTGTTGTCCACTGATCACAGGGTTGGTGGTTCAATCCTCAGCTCCTCCTGTTGTGATGGTAAAGTGTCCTTGGGCACTGATATACTATACTATATACATACTACACTACAGAAATGCAGCCATATACAACGTGTACCAATCAAAATGTTCGTACTAGCATTTACAGTAGTATTGAAAACTGTCAAATGCATGTGTAAAATCAGGTGATCCATTCCTGATTTCGGTTTAAGACAAATTTATTCAGGTAAAGCTCTTGTACCACTTGAGTCATCACTTAATATTTGAGACATTTGGCTTCTTTTTAAATGAAGAAAGGTTCTTTTTTTCACAATTTAAGGTACCTCACATTAGCCTGGTTACATGGATGATATTTCTTCAATCTGATGACGGATTCAAAGTGATCCGCTAAGATGTTCATTCAGAAAATATAACTTTGACATGCACAAAGTCATTCATTAATTCCTGGGAGCAATATTTGCGTTTCAGGTTAAGTAGTTTCTGGCTTCGTACGTTTTTTCAAACACTTTCTTTTGTTTCTCGCCTTTTGACTGTCGGTGTGTTCAACAATCCTTCAGTCATTTCAAATCGTCGCCACAAAAAGCTTAATTGGCCACAGACGAGTTCTGCTTTGCTACCGCCATATATCTGTCCCAACTTCACCTAATTTTACACCTATGTGAGGTGAATATATTTGTTCTGTTACACATTTGTCACAACCAAAAAGAAAAGATCAGGTTAAGCATCTACGTGGTTATTAGGCAGTAATATTTTCTCACTAAACAAATTAACAAAGGTTTACACCCCTCTCAATATGATTGAAAATTTCTTCAGATCGAGCCGGATTGGATCAGTCTCTTCGGATTAGGGTGGTAACATGAGACAGTCTTATTGTGATTGGGCAATTATTCTAATTACTAGTGGAATATTAAGGGCCATGTTAAATGCATCTATTGTTGTGGTACCGCTTCCTTAACACGGGTATCGTATCTGTATAGTATCAGAATCTTTCACCCGTCAACCATTTCTGCCTACGATGACCTACAGCATATACCTAGTATCATGTCATCCTGTGCATTCAGAACATATCTTTTACAGACAAACAACATATTTCTTTAATGGATGATCTGTATTGTGCCTTCAATAAATTCCACATACATGCTTACAATAGGAACCTCGACCAACATTACCATCAGAAATTGCTTGTTGAGGATTCTACTAGCTGGGAGCTCTTAATCCCTGGAGATTGTCTCATGTTAGAGTTGGACTGTTTTTATAGAATTGCAGGAAGCAGTTTAAACCCTAAAAAACCATCAGCATCCTCAATCAATAAATACAGGCAATGCAGTGATGAAAACATGGAGGTTTCCGAGCACCTTCAGATGAATTTGTGAAGAATTTAAGTGTAAAATAATGATATTGCTTCAGGTTTCAAGTTGGAGTTAAAATCAAGGTGTGGTCTAGAGACTCCTGTTTCACAGCATTACCTTTCAGTGTCGTCATGAGGAGAGAAACATTTATGTTGTACTGTGGCACCTCAGGCAATGGAAAAAAACGCCACCCTAAATGTGTCTTTCTCTGCAGGCTGAATTTATAACAGGCCATTTCAATCAGACACCAAGGATTTTTTCTAAGTATAGGTTGAGGTAATCATCATTATCAGCTAGTTGCAGGTTTTCAGCTAGTTGCAGGTTTATTCACACACACACATACAGACATTGTCATGGTGTGCATCTCATAGGATGATCATGTGACTGAGCCGTGCATTTAAAGGTTTTACACACACACACCAGCCATTTGGCCTGCACATGCGATCACTGCAAGCTTAATGATCTCTCGTGTGGAGTGTGGGTCCTGATGCATTGTGTATGTATGAACATGTTCCCCCTCACACGCTAACTCTTTGTGTGCCAGATCTGTGGCATGTATTATCAGTCATTGTGACTGCACTCTGCGTGTGAGCTCAGTTGTACTGAAGCACCTCGCATGATAATTGTAGATATTTGATAACATATATGTGTGTGTGTTGTACATTTAGGTTTGCATTTGTTTGTGGTCTTTTTCCCTTTTAAAGTTTTTTTGTGTCTTTGTTGATTGTGTGTGACAGAGAGAAAAAAACTGATGTAAAAAATTGTTTTCATAGAGACATAGACATTTTGACATGTTAAAGTGGGAAAAGCAGAGGTGTAAATAATACAATTTATGATGGCTGAATTCCATTATGATGACACATCTTAAGTAGATACTGTTATGATTATTATGGAGCCTTGAAAAATAACTTGTCGAAACATAACAGCAAATGGAACAGTGCATTCAAACACTAAACATTACTGGAAAATAATGTACGTTTAATACCAACTTTAAACAGCAGCACATCCACAGAAAAAATATATTAAAGTTAAGGAAAGAAAAATATGACTCAAATACTAAAAAATGGCATCTTTAAATCTTAAAAAGTCTGAATTACATTAAACTATACTGAGCATTGAGCGTATTTATTTACAGATGAAATGCATGTCTTTAGCATGTTTGTATCACTGTTTTTTATTGGCAGACATATAGGCCAGTACTGATTAAAACTCCAGCAATTAGTCAATCAATCTCAGTCTGTTGGTTAACTAAACAAATCTGTAAACTGTAATAAATTAATTTATTTTTAGTCATTATTTGAGAAAAAAATGACCAAATTCTTTGATTCCAGCTTGTTAAATAAGTTTTCATAACCTTCTATGATAGTAAACTTAAGCTTGATTTATGCTTCTGTGTTGAATCTAACCTCTGCGTGGATGCATGCCCTATGTCGTAGCCTAAGCTGTAGCCTGATGTGCACCTCTCGAGATATTTTAACCGCATGTTGCAGCATGGCAGACTGTAACAACTGTGACTGGTCCACTTGGTAGAATTGCATTTTCCGGCTTCTCCTCCGGTGCTTAGCGGTGGTGCTCATACCGGGGATTGTGACCTGTATTTTCCCCAGTAAACACACCACCCTCTTTGGCCATTGCAGCCTTGCCAAAACCGCTCCGCCTCTCCACTCTGCATTGTCCGGAGACACAGTTATGGGCTGAAAAGGTCGGTGTATTTACGATTGGAAAGTCTAGTTGGTAATCCACTCAACATCGCCAGCAACACAGTCACACCAGCACACATGTAGAAAGCACAACATTTTTCACTGTTGTATGACATTTTCTAAAATTGACTGATTACTCGATCATGAAAGTAATTCATGGTTGCATTGTTTACTCTGTGTTAAGCTAAAATTACCTGATTACCTTTGCTGAGCTGGTGTATTGTTTGGGCTCCGGCCAGTGATCTTTTTCAGGTGAGTTAAAAAACAGAAAAGCTTATATCATCAACAACAAGATGACAAACAAGGAAACAACTGCAACAGAAAACATGAAGTAGATGACAGCAGAAAGATAGTGAAACATTGCTACTGTCCCTAAAATAACAAGGGAAATACGAGTTGAATACTGGAAAATAAACCACAATAGAAGTGAGAGAGTGTGTGGAGCTGGTAACCTGTACCAATCAGCACCTTCTGAGAAACCAGAGCTCATAACCAGCCAGTCTGCAGCTGTGGATGTCAGTGTTTCTCCTGACAGATAAAACAGTCCATTCAGGGCGGCTCGGCCACTGGCCAGTACCAACCTGTCTGTTCTCATCAAGCAGGCCTCTGTCCTTTCATTATATCGAGCTTTCTTTGTGTCACTCATTTAAAATGTCTATATAGCCAATCTCAAGACACAGTGGCTGTCATTAACCAGTTTTTTTTTTTGTTCATTTTTTTTAGACTGTGTAGTGATGAAATAATGATTTATTCTGCAGTGCAATACCTTGGTAATGTCTGCAGGTTAAGGTTTTATTTATCAGGTTTCACACTACTTCTGACATCTGACACCGCAACATCCTGTTCCTCTTTCTCTTGGACTCTCTAATCACAAACATGACAAACTGATTCTGCTGAATATGTTTTTAGACAAAGTCTGTAACAAATTGAATGCATAATTAATACTATGGAGTTTGGTGAGCAAACATATGGAAAATGGAGATGCAGGGTTTTGGTAGATTGCACAGTGTAGGTGTCAGGATTGGCAGCTGGAGAAGGGATCGTATACAGGCTGCTTTAAATTACGGAGCGGACTTGCGGTGGTTAACAGTGATCATCGTCACAGTGTTCTGAAAGGCACCTCCACCTGAAACATCTCTTGTAAATGCTCAGTAGGATGCTCATGATATGTTTTATTTTCTACAACAGTTGAGTCCTTAATATCAGCTGGGAAAAAAACAATCAGTGATTGTCTCTTAAGTCAGAGTCAATCTAATGGCTGATCGGCACAAGCCTACAGAGCATGCATGAGTTGTTTTGCTTTTTTTATTAAGCTGTGAGTGTATACATTGTTTTAATAACATCTTAGCCTCTGACAGATGCAGCAATGTCACTGTGAACCTCTCTCTATCTGTCTCTGATAACACACAGGCATGGAAATAAGTTATCTTCAGTATAGCTCTGTGTTTTAAAATGTTACTGTGATAAAGTTGAGAAGTGGTAGGCTTTATTTCAGGCATTCTGGGAGTAAAATTACTGTTAATTTTCTGCATAAATAAAGTAATATGGCATTTGGGGCACTTCCGAGGCTTGGACACGCATTAAACTCTCTCTGTTGGATCATCAGTACAAAATATAAGCAACTCTTTCTGAGTTTTTATGGTTTCTTGATGTAAAAAGTAAAATGCTACAAGCCTCTGTGCATAAGATGTTGAGAAGAGAAGTTGACTATTGCTCCCAAAGTGCATTTATGTAAGAAAATTCAGTCACCAAGCTTAAAAAAGTTGTTGCAGGTGCTGTTAATAACAAGTGGAAGCTAAAGATTAAGGTTTGTAGAAGTTAGACCTGCAGCAATTAGTCGATTAATCAAGTCGGATCAACAGAAAAATAAAATCATTTTCTGAGAACAGCGTCTGAGAAGTCAGTATTTGTTGCTTTTTTCGATTTTATATAATTTTGTACTGAATATCTTTGAGGTTTTAGGCTTATCATCCAACAAAGATCTAACATTGAGCTCTAGGAAACAGTGATGGGCTTCTTTTTTTTATCTTCAAAAATCTCAGTTTGGTCAGTTTAGTTTTAGGTTCTGCATCAATTTTGGATGATTTCTCTAATACAGTGTGGTGTTTTGGTCCAAACTACAATGAGGAAGCATTCATGATTTGCCACAGCTCCAGTTTGTGCCCCTGACTGGTTCATTGGAATCTTATTTACAGTAATGTCACCAGCATTACCATACTGATAGAAAAACTGTATTTCTCAGAAATCCAGGACTTAAAACTGTCCATAACATAAAAATCTAATATATCTAAATAATCTAGCAGGCTCTTGTGTTTTAGTGTTGATATTACATTATTAAAAGAAAAACCATAATGAGAATTTAAAGGGCTAAAAACTATTACCCTCCCTCCCTCCTGTGTTTTCATTGGGAGCTGTGGAGAATTTTATTTGGTTTGGAGGCTCAGCTGTTCGCTCTCTCTCTCTCTCTCTCTCGCTCTCTCTCCCTCTCTCCCCCCCTCCCCCTCCGCCTCCCCCTCCTTCCCCTTCCCTTTATCCCTCCATCAGTCATTCCCACCAGTTCTAGACACAGCAAATTATTACCCTACAGCCCTCTCTCCAGTCTGACAAGAATCTACCAAACATACAGAGAGAGATGAAACCGTAGTTACCATCAATCAGGTCAAGCTTCAAAGTAAATAGTTAAGACAGTGTCTACAGCAAACCGGCTCAATATATAAAAAGGAAAGCTGTTTATTAGTGCCTAAACTACAGTTTCTGTTCCTTTTTTAAAAGATCTTTGTCCACACTGAAATGCAGCTAAATATCTTCCTCCTCCTGCACACATCGTCTGATGAGGAGTAGAATAGCCAAGTCCCAGTTTCTCTGCTGAGTCTCAGCTCCTTAAACCTTCATTCTCTCCCCTCTCGATAAATAGGCAATGCTATAACACAATCTTGATTCATATTTGATTAGCACCGCCTTGTTTGAAAGGCAGTTTGACCTTTAAAATGACTACTAACTTTATTGCCATGCAGTCCTGACCGCATTTAAACAAGCTTACAATTAGCCATCTTTTTTGAAAGCCCCACAGAGAATATGCACCTAGTTTATTCTTCACACAAGCTGAAAGAAGCCTGATCAAGCTGCACAAAGAAGATCGAGCCAGACCGGAAGTCATACACAGGAACGGCATTAGAGCATCTGGTCAGTTTTCAAAATTCACCCTTTGCAAACAAAGTTGGAAATAATGGTGATAAGCACAATTAAAGCAGACCAAAAAAGAAATGTATGACATTGATCATACAAAGTGTTGTAATGCAGAATTTGCTGTGAAGGATCCACAAAGATGGGTAGCTACTGTGTCAGTTAGACCTACTTGCTATCAGGGTCTACTTGTGACTCGGGTCATCAGCCCAGCAATGTTTTCTCCAAATTTTGGGCCAGTTTGGAAGCAGAGTCAGCTACAGATGTTTTGGAAAAACGAAGCAACATGTCTCAGCAAGCCCCATGAGACAAAAACATGACGGCATCCATAAAACTTTGAACGACTTAGTCCAAAAATCCGATCAGACATTAGACTTTGTTATGAATGACTAATCTGGCAGCTATATTTCAGCATCAAGTTGACCAGAGACACGAGGAAGTTAAGTTAATGTTCGGTTAATGTCTTCTTTAAGTGTGTCTTTTGTCTTTATGTAAATGACACTTTGCAAGGACCAACCACATGTTTTATGTTTATTGCTCTGCCAATGGAGTTGAACAGGGCTTTTATTTCCGTCCTGTTCCATCTGTTCATCCATCTGTCTGTTAATAGGATTTTCTCTAAACTTTTTGGAAAGGTTAGTTGTGTTGACTTCTATTAAAAATCCAACATTTGGAGCTGTCATACCCTCACAGCTGCATGCCATCAGCAGACGCACCTAACCACAATCAGCTCATTTACAGGAGGGGTGTAATACCAGTGAGCTTCTCTCTCCCTGTCTGCAAAGCCTGTGTGATAGACAGTAAGCAGGAAGGTAAGAACAAGGGTAGATCGTTGACTAGTTCATTGATTGTGGATGGTGCGGTTCTCTTGGAAAAATAAAACAAAAATGTATAAGTATATTTATAGATATATTTAATATATACGAATAATAAGAATAATCAATAAATATAATAGATATTATAAGTGTAAAATGCTAAAATACTACCCACCCAAGTAAAGTGTATGTGTGGGAAACACTGCACATTTTAATACAAGTTAATAAAAGTGAGGTATAAATGAATTTAGAGAAAAAATAAAGGGATGTTAAAAGTGGACTAAAGACCAGCATCAGAGCCTACAGTCTACAGCCAGTCTATGATGAATATTCAATATATCAGCCAATAGTAATTTATTTAATGAGCATGTCACATTAACATGAACAGTTTTGATACAAATCTTTTAAATTGAACACATATGCTGTTACTAATACACCGATCAGGCATAACATTATGACCACCTGCCTAATATTATGAAGGTTCCCCTTGTGCAGCCAAAACAGCTCTGACCTGTCATGACATGGACTTAAGACCTCTGAGGGTGTCCTGTGGTGTCTGGCAGCAGGGTGTTTTATAGTGGATCCTCTGGGTCCTGTATGTTGGGGGGTGGGGCCTCCATGGATCAGACATGCTCCAGCACGTCTTACAGATGCTCGATCAGATTGGGATCTGGGGAATTTGGAGGCCCGGTCAACACTTTAGGCCCTTTATTGTGTTCCTCGAGCTGTTCCTGAGCAGTGTTTGTGGTGTGTCAGGGCACATTGTCCTGCTGGGGGGCCACTGCCATCGGGTAGTGTTGTGATGAGGGGGTGTACTGATTGGTGCGCGTCAAGTGGCATTCACATGAATGCCAGCACCCAAGGTTTCCCAGCAGAACATCGCATTGTGATGAGATGATCAATGTTATTCAGGTCACCTGTCAGTGGTTTTAATGTTGTGGCTGATCGGTGTATATATATCTACATGGAAAAAAACATGACAAATCTGAATCCTTTTGAATCCCCTATCAGTTTTCTGCTTGGTTCGAATCAGGCCAGGGATCTTTGGTACTGGCCTAATATTCAAACTGGCGATGACAAGTGCTCAATTGCAGTCTCACAGACTGCTGCACAGAGCTTGTAGCAGCCACGAGGCTCTTACTGCCAAGCAGCAACCTGACAAACACCTGGATGGTGCCTGAGCCAACAGAAACTACGACCTCAGGAGGGACTTTTTTGAGAGCAAATATCACATCCCAGAAACCAAAAAACTGAAACTTTGTTCTTGTGGTGGACAAGCAAATAAAATTCCTGAGTTCCTTTATAGGAAAAGAATATTTTCTCTCTTTCTCTTTTGTTTCATTTTTAATTCTGAATTGAACTTTAATTTGAGAACTTTTTAATTAGAAACAATGCTGCTGAAGCCCAATAGTTGTCATTATCTAAAAAACTATATCTGCGATCCAACGTTAAAATGAATGCTGACTGTAGTGATAAATAAATGTGCATCTTTAAATTTATTTCTAATCATGCAACTGTATTTTGTTTAAGCCCTGATCGAGCCAGTGTCATAAGGTGAAGAGATGTCCAGTTAGTGTTTTTCTGAGTACAGTGAAATGACAACAGTTAGTCTTTCTTTGGACAGATCTGTTCTTTTTCCTAAATGAATTTTGGTGCAGTTGTTTACTTGCCTGTGGAAATTTCATCACCCTGGGTTTTTGTGGGTTTCAGTTTTAGTTTGATGTGCCGGTAAAAATGTTGTTTTCTGGGCCTTTCTGTTCTGACGAGAATCACTCTGGTGGACACAGTGAATCTTATCTTTGGCCCCCGAAACTGTCACATTTAGATTTACCATTTATTGCCACAAAATGTCACAGGCTGGTGAATTTAAGGCCAAACCTTCCTCTTTAAAAAGCCACACTGGTCAGCATGCTGTGTGTGTTTGTGTGTGTGAGGACTCCCTTGTTACCACCAGCTATTCTCTTTGTGTTGCATCCTCTGCCTCTTTCACTCTCCTTCCTTTGTTGCAGCTTCCCTTTTGCACCTACATGTCAAGTTGTTTCAGGAAAACAATACAACAGAGCACGTTCCCTCTCACAAAAACATGCTTTGTCCACTCCTGGCTCTTCAGTGCAGTAGAATAGGTGGTGATGATTTTTGTGTTTCAGGATCGAGCAAAAGGGGTAACGAATTTGCTTTTTATGTCTTCAGGAGATCAGTAAGCAACATCTGCCTCACTGGCTTTTAATATTGTGACGCTCTGATATCAGAATGCCTCTTTGATGTTACTTTGAAGCATTTCATTGTTTTTCACTGGCTTTGATCAGTGGCATGACTAAAGCAGCCATTGATTCAGGCACAGGTTATTTGTTTCATCAGGGCAGTGCTTCAGTATGAGGTAGAGCTGCAACAATCAGTTGATTAGTTGTCACCTATTCAATCGATCTCCAACTATTTTGATAAGCCATTAATCAGTGTTTTTTTTTTTAAAAGAAAAACAGTTTCAGTTCTCTAAATAAATGTCAATTAGAGGCGACCCATGTGCAGCTTTTGGAGCCGATACTGATATTAGGGAGTAAAAAATTCCGATATTTATATATTGGCCGATATATGCAAATTTTTTGCAATGATCCCTTAAATGTGGTCATCACACACTTTTTTTTGTCTAAAATGACATCAGTGAACTGAAACAGTGAACTTAATCACCCCAAGCATCGTTTTCTGTGTTCTTTAAAACCAAAACCTTTTCTTATTGGTCGATATCAACAACATATAGGCCGATATCGTTATATCTGTGATATCTGTGTGTGCAGGAGGATTGGCTGTAGTAGCACGATATTTTTGATCCATATTTACAAGCAAATAATTCCCTGTTTCTAGCTGTTTTAGGCAAATATTTTAGTAATTTTATTAAAGGATAAAAAATGTTTAAAAATAAATAAAAATTTCAGTCATTATCTACTCACCCTCATGCTGATTTTGAGCAAAATGTTCACATATTTAAAACAACATTCCACCTTCTTAAATGTGACGACTGGCAGCTTTTATTTATCTTATCTGATAAACTGAACACCTCCTGGTTTTGAGTCGCGAGTCAGAACTGCTTGACTGATGGTTGAATATCATCAGAAACATCAGAAACCTCCTCCCCTGTACTGACCGGGAAGATGGAGGAGTTTAGGGGCTACCTATCCTGGGAAGGAGAATGATTGACTGATGGAGAGGAGGACAGGAAAGCGAAAGAGGAGATGTGAGCTGTTCATCCATCTCTCCTCCAACACCACCACCATCATCACCCGCTCCACTGTTTTCTCTCCTCTATTTGTTTTCCCTCATTTTTTTTTTGGGAAGCCAGAGGAATGTTACACATCCGCAGTGTGGTGGAAGACTGTGTGTGTGTGTGTGTGTGTGTGTGTGTGTGTGTGTGTGTGTGTGCTTGCGTGCGCGCGCGCGTCTGTCTGTGTGTGTGTTTATGTGAGCCAGTTTGTGTCTTTTATGTGTGTTTGCTCTGTAGAGGGAGTGGGCGGGCGGTGGGCTTGGCGTGTGTGTTTGTGTTAAGGTGTGTGTGTGTGTGTGTGTGTGTGTGTGTGTGTGTGTGTGTGTGTGTGTGTGTGTATGTATGTGTGTGTGTGTGATGGTGGGCAGCCAGTGTCTTCATTTTTTCACACAGCCCTCTCCTCCACCACATGCATATTTCATGGAACTGGTCATTTATGTCGCCAGCAGGAGAGTTTCTTGGCCGAACCAAAGTGCTGTGAGTTTGTGTGTGTGTGTGTCTCTCTCTGTGTCCTGTCCAAGTTTAGAATTTCCTAACAGAATATTATTGAATTATTAAAATGATTGTTCTGTTAAAAAATATCTCAAAATGTTAAACCTCGGAGACGTGACAGCTGCTGTCTTCCTGCAGCACCTGTGATTGATCTTCTCGTCCTGCTCTAAGAGCCGACTGTGTTTGACTGATGTGTTTTTAGAACTGCAGTGTGGTTCAGACTAAAGGCATTGGAATTACATTCACAAATGTGTGTCTGCCTCCTGAATTTTGTTTTCCTCCATGAATGTGTCGTTACTGCATGTCTGGAGGACAGGTCTGTGTCCTGACTGGTAATTGTGTCTGAATGTTGTGTGCATTGGTACATCGGGCACTTAGCATCTGTGTGTGTGTGTGTGTGTGTGTGTGTGTGTGTGTGTGTGTGTGTGTGTGTGTGTGTGTGTGTGTGCGCGCGCACGCCTCTGCATGTGTGACAGCAGTACACAAAATGCAGTGTTTGGTCTGTAAACAGCAGACTCGGTTCTGTCACTTTGAGCAGCGTGAAGCCCAGATTGTCTGAAATTATTGTCTCGATGCAGAAGGTAAAAACTTCTACTAAACATCCGAAAAGCCTGAGGTATAATAGGCAACATGTATTCATGTAAATAGTTATTGCAGAATGTTTGCCGTAATTAGATTAGTAACAATTTTTATGTATTTTCAAAAATTAATATATTCACTTTGTTGTAGCCAAATTTTTTGTGTGTGTAGTATTAATATAAACTGATCAGCCACAACATTAACATTACCTGCTTTATATTGTGCAGGTTCCCCTTGTGCTGCCAAAACAGCTCGGACCTGTCAAGACATGGACACAAGAGGGTGTCCTGTGGTATATTGGGACATTGGCAGTGGACCCTTTGGTTCCTGTGGGTTTGGGGCTGGGGCCTCCATAGATCGGACTTGTTCTGACACGCCCCACAGATGCTTGTCAGATTGAGATCTGGGGAATTTGGGGGTCAGGTCAACACCTTGGGCTCTGTGTCACGTTGCTCAAGCCGTTCCTGAGCAGGTTGGCACTGCCATCGAGGGGTGCCGCTGCTGTGGTTAACTGGAATGGTTGGAGGAGGGGGCGCCGCACTGCCCGCTGGCCTGACACAGCTGGCATACGAGGGTCACGCCGGGCACGGTGGAGCCCCGTCGCCCGCTGCCTTACTGCCCCTCTCGCTGCTGAGGTTATTTACTTGGTCTACAGTGGTGTTTGGGTAGGAAGAGAACGATCTTCATTCAGTGATTTTTTTTATGCCTGAATAAACAAACTGACCTTAAAGGACAACACAATTTCATACTGTTTTACTCTGTTTATATGTGGTGGACCCTGCCACCTTTCTAGCTACAAACAGTGTTCTGGGGACCTTATTTTCCTCTGAGAACAGCTTCTTTATTCAGTTATGGAAAAAATAAATATTTCTGAGTTTGTATTTCCTCTCAAAAACTACATAGTGGTTTTATTTCATAGGTAGATATTTGCAGTGTTGACTTCAAGGTTTTCTATCTTTTGCCCCTTTCACACTGGTCAAAAAACAACTAACAGCCAGTAACATCTGGCTTTTGTCTTTTAATATTAGTGGGTACACGATCAGTCGCGATGGAAACACATGCCTGGGTGGACACGCTAATTTTGCTATGACATGGATTGGAGTTAAGGATGCTAGCTTGTTAATACTCATCATTCAGTCAGCACAGTTTAAAAGAGAGACTAAAGTAAAAAGATATTAAGAAAAAGCAACCGTAGTCTAAATGTAGTCTGATGAGCTATGTGATCTGCTACTTTCTACTGTTCCTTATTTTTCTGGTGCCTTTGTGTTGACAAATGTAACACAAGAAAGAAAAACAGAAAGGCAAACTCATCTCCTGGCAATGGGAAAGGAGTCGATTGCCGCTTACCGGTTTTGCTGGTTAACCACGTTTCTAAAGAAAACACATATATAGTATATGCTAATTTCGTATTTGTGTGATATTTATTGAGTCTGTTGCAAGTTACAGCTTGTAATAGCTTGGTTTGATTCATACCAGATGATATCATGTTGTTCCCATAATAACAACCTCTGTTCCTTAGCTCATTACACGTGTTATTTCACTATTTCTGACTTTTCCGAACTGATTTCTGACATGGAGTTGAATTGAATGACTCATAACCAAAAACAAAAGCATTTGGAGTAGAGTTATGGGATTTTGCAAAGTCCCAATTAATTAATAGAAGTTTTCTCAAGAATTTCTCAAGAAAATCGATGACATGAGAGGGAAGTCCAAAGTGAGCTGGGATAGAATGACTCAATAGCTTCATGTTACATTAGCTGCACTGGGGAAGGGCGAAAAGACTGACAAGACCGTCATGTTTTTTTCTCTGTTTTTCCATCTTTTATCACCACAGAACAGCATCTACTGCCTGAAATGTGCTTTCATTGTTTATGAAGCTCAAGACTTTTGGTAGATGAAATGTTAGTAATGGCTCATACCCAGAAAGAGAAACGATTATGATTTCTTTTGATCATGCCTGTTGGTTATTGCTCTCTCCCAGCCTCCACTTATGGATCTCTGAATTCACTATTTTATTTATGAAAAGGAATAAATATCGCCCAACATTTTACCAGAAAATGTTGTAGATGGCTTTTAGATGTGACATGAAGCCCATGTTGGTTCGCTGCACTTGCAAGCACTGAAAGCCAAACATGCAAAAGTGGAGTCAGATTTACAGTAAACTGCAGCACTTTGAGGGTTTCAGTTCCTTTCAAAACTACCCTTAATACGTCGTTAATGTTGCAGTTCTGTGGTTGGACCAGAGTCAGAGGTGTTATCACACCTGGGCCACTGCTGTTGAAAATGAAAGTAGTTCATCCTGCGAGATGTTTTGGTTATTTGTTACTTTTCGATGGCAGTCGTAGCAAAGTAGGACAGCAATGAAGTTAAACACAATGAGTGAGGTAAGGTGCTTTTCTTTACAAAACGAGGCATGTTAAAGTTAATATGCATTCCTGTATAATTATGCATGATTTTTATTGCCTGAATTTTCCAGTTTAACGGTTGAGCTGGTATTAAAATAGATAAATTGGACTGTATGGGAGCTGTTAAACATAGTAAAGTTTTCATTAAATCTGTTCCAGTAATAAAAAGTGGTATTGGTGCATTGTTTTTGTTTTTCAAGCCTAAAATGTCTCTGCTGTGGTTGGGTCACACAACATGGCCCACAGCAGTCATATATGTCATTTTAAATGTCAACTAAATGCAGAACCTCGGCGTTACCCGAGAGGAATCTGCTTCATTATAAGAAACAGAGATAAAATCTTGAAGGCTTTAAGGTTTAATACATTGTGCGGACACTGCAGCACACATAGACATAACATACACGACATAACAATAATGACTGTGTATATAATTCATGAGGAAACACACAACGGGCACCAACAGCTCTGTGTGCTTTGTCATCTAAATTATGTGTGTGTGTGTGTTTTTTTTCCTGCTCTGTCATTAAAGGAGATGAAGGGAGGAAGTTTGTCCAAGACATTCCTGCAAGTCTGCCCACTAAGTGTGTGTGTTTACGTGTGTTACAAGAGAGACGGAGCAGATTCCAACATACATATGAAGTAAAAGTTCTTGTTTATAGCTTCTGTAATGCATTTAAGATAAGCTGTTTTTAGTGTCTGTCTCATAGCTATAATTTGCTGCATACTGTCTATGTGGTTAATAGATGCTTGTGATGGATGATCGTTGATGAGCTTTTCATTAAAGCTGTTTTTCACCCACCTCCACCTTGAGACAAAGCACTTGGCTGTTCGTTTTTCTATTTGCCCTGTTCTGTTTTCAGTTCCTCAGCTCTGTATCTTTGAAAACTCCCCAGTTTTGTTTCTTCCTTTAGTTGTACCATGCAATTTGAGAAAAAAACGCTACGTATACTTACCATTCCTTCCAGGCCAGCTTAGTGTTTTAAATCAATGTTTTTTCAAGTGAGGTTTTGAGTGTATAATTCAACAGTGTCCTGATTCAGAATGAAGCACTTAAATTCACAACTGGTATCTGCTCAGGGTCATCAGACATCAGGAGCAAACAATGAGACGTGCCTTGCTCAACGGCACCCGTTATTATGATATCAACGTGCAGTAACTATGTGCTTAAACAGTTACAGAGGTGCTCAGGTAGAGTCACTGAGGGTATACCTTGTTTTTCTTCGGTTTTATCTGAATTGAATCCTCAAATACATTTGGACACTTGGTCTAATGATGAGGAGCTGCTGCTTACTGTGGTGTGAGCCAACCTGAAGCTAAACCTGAAGTCATTGAAGGCAAGAGCAGCATTCATTAATCGATTAAATGTTTTAGACATTTTTCCAACTTCTTCAATGTGAGGATTTGCTGTGCTTCTTTGTCATTTATGATTGTTAGTGAAGAGTCTTGGGTTTTTGGACTGTTGGTCGGACAAAAGAAGCAATTTGAAGATGGCACATTGGGCTCTGGAAAATTGTGATGAGCGTTTTTCACAATTTTGTAGACTAAACAATTCATCGATGAATTGTGAAAATAATCAGCAAATTAATCGACAATGTAAACAATCAGTAGTTGCAGCCCTTCTGGCGCAGGCAACATTTTATCCTGCACTCTTGCTGCAGCTACTCAGCCCCACTACACCCTGGAAGGTACTGCCTCAGCCTCACGTTGAGCCAGTGCTATAGAACAATTAATTACTTTTCTGCAAGAGCAAAACTCTCACTACAGTGTCCCTAGTTTTAAAAAGAAATGAAACCTCTGTGAGGAAAACAGTCAGATGTGGCGAGCTAAGGTATCTTGATATAGGGAGAGACTCAGAGAGGCAGTACACCAGCATCGAGTTAGATTAAGACACTGAATATTGATGCAAATCAATTATTTCTATTCATGTCCATTTATTTTCACACCTGGTCAGGTTGACAGTAGCAGAATGGCTATCAGAGAAGCCTAATGTCTTCCACAGTAACTCCCCTCTGCTTGACCCTGGGTCGCCACAAAGTGCTCCAAAGCAAACTGAGAGTGAGGTCACATTGACACAAAGCAGAAGCCATAGAAATAGATACACATGTTCTGCTCTGACGCACGCTAGCCGCCTACTACTTACAAGAAAGTTGTTGATTTCCTGTTGCACAGTTTGTGTACAGCATGCTTTTGTTTTAGTACAGTGACACCTGAGCAGTAAGAATGATCCTGTATCTGAAACTGGAAGTGATCCTCCACTAGTAGAGCAGAGTAGTGAACAACTCTCTGCTTCTGTTTCTCTTTCAAAACAAGCTGTATTTGGTCTCGTCTGAATGTCACTCACATTCTGTCAGAGGACATTAGCATAAAATTGAGCCTTTTTCTACTTTTTCCTGTAGTGCCGCTGGGCAACCTTTAAAACTCTGCAGGCTGCATTGGGCTGCAATGCCAGGTCCCATTCAGATCCCACATTTTGAGTCTAATCCCGAAAGGGTTATCAGCCATAAAAAAGCTGCACAGTGGTTTATCATATAAGAGGATTTTGTTTTTTGTTTTTTTGTTTTTGTTTGTCTGTTTCAGTGACTGTTGTGTGCCACTCAAGTTGGTACTTGAAGACACAATATGTAACATTTCTGGATTGAAATGTCTAAAAACGACTAGATCACGTTATATATTTTGTTGAGTTGTGTACTTTCATTATCCCAAATGTTCAAACTCAGATAGATCCATAATTCAGCTGTCGATATGTCGTTCAGGAGGGAGTTAGAGAGTGAGGAGGGGGGCGTCAGCAGCAAACATGACGAGACGTAACGTGAATTAAATTTAAAACATTACCACTTCTGTGAACATTTCTGCCTGAGTCACTTAGATTTTTATCAGCAATAGTGGTTGTTTAACAATGAAGACAACAACTCCCATGATCCCACGCTCCCCATGTCTTTTGTCTTTTTGTTTCAATAAGTTTGAAAGTTTTTGTTTAAAAGTTTGATCTCTCATTCTCTGTCTCATCTCCTCCCCCATCACAGCAAATGGTGATGAGCCTGCGGGTGTCGGAGCTGCAGGTGCTGCTGGGCTACGCTGGGCGCAACAAGCACGGACGCAAGCACGAGCTGCTGACCAAGGCGCTGCATCTGCTGAAAGCCGGCTGCAGTCCCGCTGTGCACATGAAGATCAAAGAGCTCTACCGACGACGCTTCCCTGCCAAAATGGTTTCCCACTCAGAGCTGGCCATGCCTGGGCCGCACCACCCGGCCTCAGCTGGAATGGTTGGAGGAGGGGGCGCCGCACTACCCGCTGGCCTGACACAGCTGGCGTACGAGGGTCACGCCGGGCACGGTGGAGCCCCGTCGCCTGCTGCCTTACTGCCCCTCTCGCTGCTCGGCCCTGGGAAACACGAGCTGACCGGGCTGACGCACCACCTGTCCACCTCGGCCACGCTGCACCCTGTCCACCCAGATGTCAAGCTGCAGAGGCTGCCCTTCTACGACATGCTGGACGAGCTCATCAAGCCGACCAGTCTAGGTGAGGGCAGGTGTGAGTGTGTCCTGTGTGAGAGTTGGTGTAACAGCAGAGATGGGAACTACTTTGTTACTGTACTTAAGTAGATTTTCAGGTATCTGTACTTGAGTATTTATTTCTCTGACAACTCCCTACATTTGAACAGAAATATCTGTACTTTGTACTACATTTTTAAAATAGGCTTGTTATTTTAGTTTTAATGCATTTGAGGGGAATTATGTATTATTTTTATTTTGCCTAATTGCACGCCGCCTTCCCAACATCACAAGACTGATTTCAACCTATCAGTGCTTATCACGCATGGCAGACGTAGTGAGAGACGAAACGACGTAAAAGAGACGGAAACAGACAGAGAGGCAGACTGGAATGGGGAGAAAAGGCGTGTTAGTGTCTCGTATCTGCAGAGACCATGCAGCCCTCTGCCTGGATTTTCTTATTTTCTCACTTTGTTGCTGCTCGGGACGCTTTACCAACCCAGAATGTGGCTATGTGACGTCCTGGGAATGAGACTAAACAATTAACTATCCTTGTGGTGCGTTTAGGAACAGGTATAATAAATGAGATTAAGAATTGGTAGAAGAGTGTCTGGTAGCAAGAAATTCCCGATGAGTAATTATTTATTGAGTCTTGATTCTTATCAGTTTGGAACGGAACTGCACCATGTTTTATTTACAGTTTATTGGTAAAAAAACAAACTGTGTGACTGAGATAAGTTTAGTTTTTTGAGGCTCACAAAACCAGAATTCAAACGGCTGCTTATTATATATAATTTTATGTCTACAAATGTAAGAATACACAATAAATGGAAGGTTGTGGAGCATCCTTTTGGCCTAGTGGTTAACAACAACACATACCAACCAACCGGGGAACTTTCATGGACGTCATCCCTCTCTCTCTCTCCATATGTTTCCTTCACCATCAGACACAGTGAGTGTGAAGATGCCAGAAAAATAATCTGCTAGGTTGTGTATATTTATATCAGTATATCATTGCTGTAATAATGATGGCAGCAGTCACAGAAAACATTGACATTTGTGTTTCCCTCTGCTGTGGAGAGGCTCCCTGCCAGTGCTGGTGTTGTGCTGCCTGCTAATGTGTTGACAGGGCACAGAAATGTTACTGCAAAAATATCATTTTCAGATTGCCCACGAGAGGCCACAGTTGGTTCCCAATAGGTTTAAGTGAAAATATTAATCGGGTGCCTTCTCTCATATTCCTTTAAAGACCTTACCTAATAGTGGTAGTGTTTGCTCATGTGTTTATTTCCACTGACAAGCAGGGAGAGCATTTAGTTCAAGATAAATCATATAAATAGTTTTCTTTTATTTGGATCTGAAGGTAATTTTTGGAGCCACATTCAGCCACTGGATAAGTTTCAGTCTGCATTATAGAAGAATAATGGCTCTTATTTTCATATTTTGTTATGTATTGACTGCTATAATGGAATGTTTTGGTTAAGATGGGCCGAGCAATGCTGCCACATGATAAAGTGTCATTATATTTTCATTGTACCATTATATATCTCGTTGTGAGACCAATTTTACATCAGTGTGGAGCCATTGAATATAAATGAATCGCTGCATGTAGACAATCAACAGTATATTCTGTTGATCTGCATTTATCTACACAAAGTCACACATGTCCTCAGATACCACTTTACGTTAACAAAGACATTTATGAGCGGTCGAGCCGTCGCTCTGCTGCGCACCATCATGTCTTAACATCAAGAGTCCAAACTAAAAAGATCTTTCCAAGAGAAGAGATGTAAGCTTCAATTTCACACAGCACCTGATTCTGTAGATGACAGATTTGTGTAATTACAGGCAAACCCATTAATTGTATTGTCAGTTAACAATTGTTAGAAGAACTTCCGGCACCTTAGCACCAGCTTTTTAGTCTTTGTCTCTATACCATTCTCTATTCTCTATACCATTGAACATTATTTATTAAATTTTATAATATTCTATATAATGTATTAGTCAAAAACTTTGCTAAATTGCTCCATCAGCACTATGGTTGTTGTTGGATCAGATTTAATTAACGAGGACACCATAAACAAACACCCCACCAACTGTCATCAAACTTTGATTCAGGTTTTGCAAAATCCCAGTTGGTGCAGAAAAGGATAGGGGAAAGCCGTTTCTGCTCGATTTGCTGTGAAACACATTTAAAGCAAACCTGGCGTAATGTAGTTTTCTGCATGGGACTGTTCAGAACACCAGCTGTGCATAAAACAGAAATTAGAGTTGAGGTTTGTCTGTGTTTGTGGAGCCAACTCTGTTCAGACACAGAGCTCAACACAGGACTATTCGACTGTTTATATGTGACAGAGTGGGGCTGCAACTTACTATTATTTTCATTGTTGACTAATCACTTGACTATTTTTATTGACTAATTGATCAGCTGTTTTGTCTTTAAAATTTAAAAGAATTGTGAAAAGCGTCGATCAGTGGTTTCCAAAAGGATGACATCGATCCTCAAATGTCTAAATTTCTCCACAGTCCAAAAGTATTTGGTTTACTGTCACAGAGGAGGAAAGAAACCAGTAACATCAAACCGATTGATCCATTATCAAAATAGTTGATGACTTATCGATAAATCGTTGCGGCTCTAGTAAACAAATGTTTGTCACATCTGATTTCAATGTGTGCTCTTCCTCCTTCAAACCAGTGAGACAAAATTTGCAAATCTTCCCTGTAAAATAACTGAAACTTAAACTAAAATAAGTTGATCGAGGAAATAGTTCTCACAGCTTTTAATAAGTTCAAGTATCAATAATGTTCTCGTGTCTAACTTCATGAAGGCCCAGAGTTTAAGCACCGTGTCTTCTCTCTAGTCTACCATTTAATTCACTCCTGAAGAGACTTTTAATCTTGACTTTATCTTGGTCAGATTTGTCGTTATATTAGGTGTGCATCCAACACCCAGCCTGCATTTAGCATAATAACACTCTTTGGGCTCTGGGATATATTGCAAATATATGGAAATGTCTAGATTTTCCTACATTAGCATTTTAATGGAGTGAGAGACCATCTCGTGATTAATTTGCCTGCAGATGCATGTACAAACACAGCGCCTGCAGCTCTGTCATCACACCATCTCTCTCCTCCTTCCTCTCCCTCTCCCTCTCTCACTCTATCCATTTCCTGCACATGTTCCGTCCCTCTCTGCCTCCCCTCTCCCTCCCCCACTCCGTCTTCCAGCCTCACTCCGTCTCCGCGGCCATCCCCGCTTAAAATTTGCATGCAAAGTGATGAAATCACACAGGCATACACCTGTGCCCGCAGAACACACCCTCCCCTCATTTGAATGTGAATTGTACATTCACATCATTCTCACACGCACGTCTGCGCCTACAGTACTTTGAAAACACAAGCATACTTTCAAATAAATAATGCATGTTGATCGTATTGTTCTCAGAGCGGCAGAGAGGAGGAAAAACCCAGAGTAAGATGGTGCACATTGTTTCACAAAGCTGGAAATTTTCTGCAAAAATGAGACACAGCAGCAGCTCGGAGGTGATGACCCTCTTTATGCTCATAATAACGGAGGGCACTAATGAAGCCACTTGATTAATTGTAATTCTCCACTCAAAGGCAGACTGTGAGATTTTTTTTCTATTGTTTTAAAACAGCTGTAGTCTCCTCACTCCCTGATCGCACTCTTCCACATCTCTCTTCTGTCTGCTTGTTTACCTTTTCTAATCTTCTGACTACTGCTCAATCTCTCCCTCTCCCTCTCTCCCTCCCCCATTGTTGTTGCCTCTCCCGCCTTGCCTCCTATTTCTCTTCCTCTCTCTCATTTTTCTGACTCCCTTCCCCCACTTGCTTGCTCTCCAATTTTGCTATTTTTTCCAATTTTGCTATTTTTTTTTTTTTTTTTGGCTGGAGAGAGCTGATTTGTCGCCCCTGTCTGTGCTTTAGCAGGACTCAAACAGGGTTTTTACAAGCGCGCATGTGCATGGCAGACTTCAGGCAGTGCAGTGAAAGGAGCAATTATAACTTGTTTGGTGCGTCCTTGCATCAAAGATTGGAATAAGTAAGTCTGAGTGAGTCTGTTTCTACAGCTGATCCGCAGCTTGTTTGTAAAATTCAGACACTAGTGAAATCCAGATTTGTTAATGAGTAAATGTTAAAGCATACTGCCCTGTTAAAGATAGATTTAAACTTCACTAGATTGTAAAGGTGTAGGTTGGCTCTACAACTTATTGGACCAGAACCTATTTAATGTTGAAAATAAAAATTAGAGGACCTTTTGGAACTGATACTAAAATTGGGGATATATCAGCCGATATACACACATTTTTTGCAATGATCCCTCAAATGTGGTTACCTGACAATTGTGACAAAGATATGTAACTGAGGTAGGATATTTTTAAGTTTAATAATAAACTTTATCATCCAAAATGACATCAGTGCACTGAAACAGTAAACGTTAGTGAGAATTGAATAATTATAAATTACCCCAAGCATCTTTTTCTGCATTATTTTCTGAAAAAACAAAATGAAAACAATATTCAGCTTTTTTCCAATTATCTGTATCAGTGATTTTTCTGTCAGATTGCAGAAAACGTATTCAAAAATGTATCACTTTGGCTCTGATGCAGCATCCTCTCATACAATATCCCACACACAACACTATCTTATTGGTAACACTTCACAATTAACAGCCTATAAACACTGAAAAATCTCTTTACTGCAAATGAATATCCATCCCAAATATCAGTTTTCAGTCTCCTTGATTTCTCATAATCAGTATCAGTATTGGCCCTGAACAAACCATATCGGTCGACCCCTGATATACACCAATACCGACATACCTGTGATAGGCCAATATTGGCCAACTGAAGTTATTTTTAAAGATTGTCAAGGTTCCCACAGGTCCTCCAAATCCTTGAAATTTGTGAATTAAAAAACAAAAGCTTTTTAAAATTTAAATTGAAAACAGACAACCCCACTGCTGTTGCAAAGACAACAGCCAACAAAACAAGATTAAAGACATGTGTTTATTTATTCATTTACACTATAATGGAGACATGAAAGCAGATAGAAATGGTGCCAGGCAGATACCTGACTGGAACACTGGTCAGCCTTCATTCTCTGGGAAATTTTGTGAGCGGTAGCAGGCAAAAAGCATAGTGAAAGCAAGGTTATAGGGAACCAATCTTGATGCTGATGGTGTCATTATTCTACAGCCATTACATGGTGCAATCACCACTTACTCCATGATTAGGTAAAGCAAAAAACTTAAACGTTAGGAAATGTGCTACTTTTCGCTGTTTGCATTTCTCCCCCAGTGTTCTGCCGTCGCAGTAACACAGCAGAACTGAGACGTGTTCTCACAGTCAAGCCTCTGTCTCTTTTTCTAATTGTAGTCTGTGAGCTTCTGTAAAGCTGCTTGTTCTCATGATAAAATTCTCAGCATTGTAACAGTAGTTAACCTTGATCCATGTCTCAAACTATGCCGTGTTTGGTCTTTGAAGTTGGATTGGAGAATGTCCTTGAAAAGTCCTTGAATTTGAAGTTTAGGAAGGTGTGGGAACCCTGGATTGTTTCTCAAAGTGTGCTGCTCATTTTCAGTTCCTCACTGCAACTGGTCCATAACACAATGATGTTTTTTTTAGCTCTGACCCTTTGTTTCTTCATGCATATTCCTCTCATGTTGGCTTCATTTTGAACAACATTTGGATACTTTCAGGCATTTTTTTCTTCATACACAATCAGTATTATTTTAAGACTTACCAAGTCAGTAAAATTTTAGAGCCTTTAATTTAATCAGCAGTGGGTTTGTTTGTCTGTGTTAAGTAGTTTTGTTTGCTGTTCTCTTTTGAAAAACTTGGTTTGTTTTTGCTTTATATGCATTTCCCAGCACTTCACAGAGCAAATAATGAATGGAAGCATACTAAGAGAACAGTATAAGGTGTATAAATGTAAAAAACCTTTTTGCACACATGCACATTAAGAAGAGAACTGTGTGCTCTCTCACTGCAGAGCCAATCCTTCCACTGCGACATCATTCCAAATGCTAAAAACTCTTGAAGCCGCAGCGGCACACATCACCATCATCCACTTAAAATATGACAGCCTTGGTTCACAAATACGGTAATGGAGGTGAAAAGAAACATGGTTTCTAGTCAGCTGCATTCATTTTCAGGTTTCACTAAAATGTATCTTGAAATGTATTTTCAGTTTTCCCATCGTCGCCTGGTTTCTTGCAGTAACCTGGTTTCTTCTGTGCATGTAAACGTAGTTACTATGCCCCCCCCCCACCATCATTATCTCCCCCTCCCTCCCATGCAGCCTTGTGCTCTCTGATGAGTCTTATCACTTTGTGGGATAAAAGTTAGTCAGCCCACAGTGTAGCCCTGCCAGTCCAAACTGGTCGACAGTCTGGTCTGCTGCACCAGCTACTCCTCCATTACCATGGCGACCTCACTGGTTGAACTCCAGTCTCGTCTCCATCATTATCCGTCCTCTACAGAGAACTATGGCTCTGTGCTCATTATGGATATCATTGTGCTGCACATGCATTATACATGATTTTAATCACCATATCTTCGGGAAAAGGATGCAAGCCTATTTCGCGTTTGATGAGCATTTTTGTGCATAATGTCTTGTTTCATGGGAAGATCGCTGTGATATTCATACAGAACTATGGAGGAAAATCATGAGGTAAAAATGTCAGTCTAATCAAGAACCTTGCTTCCTTCAAAGATGAGTCAGTCCATGATTTTATTGTTGTATACTGAATCTTGGAAGCCTCTTCAAAAGCCAGACGGCTGGGATTCATTGTTACAAATTTTTACAGCCTATTTAGGCCAGTAGGTCGCAATCACGTTTACCTTCAGTTTGTTTCTAAAGGCCAGTGGAAAAATCCATCTTCAGCTCTCCAATACAGTTTGAAAAGGAACAACACGCCTCCACTTTCTCCAGCTGTACAAAAATGAAGCCAAAATGTCCTGGATACGGTCGTTGCCATCTCATGCTGGTGGTCTCATTTGGGATGTGTGACTAGCAGCCGATCGAGGTGTTTTGGCTTCACTTTTGGTGCGCTGTCAGTGGTCGTCCGTCTTTATATACAGTTAATGGTGGCATGACATGGATCATGTAAGCATGGTGCCGTCTGCCTGTCAGTTACACTCTGATATTGTAACTTATTAATGAAAAAAAAATAATGATACCTTATACAAACTTTATATTTAGAGAACAGATTACGTTTATACAGTTAAACTATTGATCATTTCATTAAATGTTGGAGTAATACAACTACTAGCAAGTATTTCATTATTGATACATTTTTCTTATTTTTTTTTTATTAATTGATTAATCTTTTTGCTTTCATGTTGCATGTCTAACAACTAGTTCTCTAAAAAAGAAAGATATTCAATTTACTACCAAATATGGCAAAGAATGAGATGAATATGATCAAAACTTAATAACTTGGGAGGAAGTAGTCAGAGAATATTTGGCATTTTTACTTGAAATAAGATAAATTAATAATCGATTATCAAAATACTTTGATTAGTGGACTAATTGTCCCTTATTCATACAATTCCTATGTAAGTGGAAGTTTCTTAAAGATTCTGTAACTCAACTCTTAGATACAAAGTTCAAATTCATACCACCTTTGTGTTATGCAAATGTTAAATACTGAGTGCTTCCTGTAAAATATTTCTAATTTACATAATCATTAGTCAAATTAATGGTGTTATTTGCATATACTTGTAATGTTGCATATATCATGTTGATTATAGCTGTACATTAGGCAGCTCAAGTGCCTGTAGAGCAGCTACAAAATGATTGACTGAATTGGTTCTGAAGTAAATTGATATTCAGCGTTTCTAAAAACTCCTCATCCTTAAAAGTTTGTGTTAATCCAACCGTTAGCTACTTTTTTAACATGCAGGTTGAGCACTGCTGGCTGTTTTTCTGAGTATTTGGTCTGTGATTTATGGTAATTGAGTGAGACAGATGCAGTATGCATTCAGATTCATAGAAGGATTGATTAACATAATATTTGTTAATTAGAGAATAATTATTAGGGACAGTATTCCGAATTTCTATGAATGTACAGGTACTCTTCCTCCTCCATTCACATGAAACCAAACTCACTGACATACTGACTCACAACTGAAACACAAATGTCTCTGTCTCGATAAAGATTGCTAGTTTGTGTGAATACCAGGAACAAAATGGAAACACGTCCATGATTTTATCATTCTGTCCTTGACAAAGTATGTTACATTTAAATATATTATAATGTTGCCAATAAACAGGCCTTTATTAAAGATAGGCTGTCATTAGAGACAGGCCTTTATTTCTAATGAATTGCAGTGTCACAATTCTCCAATTCCATGATTCAGTTTGACAATTTGACTTTTCAGTTGTTTCAGCACTGATGACTATGCCATTGTTAGACTATCGTGTCATGTACAGAGGCTTTGTCCTCACTGCAGCGGCCCAGGGGTCGAGTCCGACCTGCAGCCCTTTGCTGTATGTCAACCCCTCTTTCCCTCATCCCGTTTCCTGTCATCTCTCAGGCTGTCCTGTCAATAAAAATACTTATTTGGTTTCTCAAATCTGTCCCAAGTGGACCCTCTTCTCAAACAAATGGATCTCTCCTCTCGTATTTATTGCACACGGGATAAGTGTCTGGAAGTGCAGTTACAGGCTGATGCTAAGCAAGCTGTGTTGTCTAAGTGTTTTTTTCCTTCAGATGCATGTAAGTAGGTGAGGGTGGAGAGAATAAAATACTGGGAGAATCAGAAATCCTGCTTTTGATTTTGATTAAAGGCTAATTATGATCGATTTCTGATTGAAAATTTGATTTGTGACACCCCAACATATATTTAATATTTGTGGAACCCTTTCTGTTTCTTGATCTGTGCCCCTTTGCTGTGTCACTCATTCACTTCACGTTAAAACATTTTACTATGAAACATCTGTAGGAATTGCTGATTTATTAACAGCAGCCTAATTAAGAAAGCAAATACAATCAGTGCTGAATCAATGAATCACTGAGTGAAAACTATTTGACATCACGCCATTATGTGAGATTTAATGTAAGTTCAATGAATAGATGTAATCAACTGTTCCATTCTTCCCCCAATCAAGAGTAGCTAGGCAACAGTAAAAGTTGGGCAAATCACCGACTAAATATACCAACACCTGCAGGATGTCAGAAATTCGCATCAGGGAGTGTTTTTCCATACAGTCATCCAGAAGTCCTTGCTTCAAGTCCTCAGTTATCAACCCTGCTTGAATGTCCTTGAGCAAGCACACTTAATCGGTGCAAATCAGTTGTTCTTTTCGTCTTGTTTCGCCCTTGGATTGTCAAGCAGATTTGTGTCTCTTCGGGGAATCAGTAAAGGTAGTATATCACACATATTATCAGCTATATACAACAAGTCATAGAGGAAATATTCCCAAATGTCTACAGCACAGAAACCTATAAATCACCTCTTCACTCAGCATCAAAACACAAGCAGAGGTTCACCCGCTCACACTCCCCTGCACGATGCAGAATTCTTTATCTCACTGTAAACAACTCAGCCTTCTCACAACAAATGAACATCAACAAAGAAGGCTTGGCTGCTCTGAACTATAAACACGCTGCACACAACATGGCCTCCACCTCTCACAGCCTGTTAAACCAGCATTTTTTTCTTCTTGAGATGGTGCATCATCCTCCTGATTAGAGGACCTGAACCCTGATTGTGACTCCTAACATTTGATGCTCCTTGAGCTCATCTCAAACACAAACAACACTCTTCTTTACACAGTTACGTTCAGTGTGCTTCACTTCACACTGACTAGGGCATAGTGTGTATTATTATATCAACAAGCAAGATATTAGCTGCATTTACATGGACAAAGTAAAAATGTCTCATGTGACCACCTCGGTTGGAAGAGACTGATCAGATCCGGCCTGATCTGAATGGATTTGCTATCAGATCGAGAGAGGAAAACCTTTGATAATCCTATTTCCAATACTGTTACCAACCTGACCTCAAAGAAGTAGCTTGCAACAAGGCCAACGGTTGGATCACCTCACATGCCCTGTGTCTTGTCCAAAAAGCTGCCCTTGAACACACCGCAAAGACTACAGCCGTCAGCCAACAAGCCTGAACGTTCTGCACCTGCGTGAAAGGAAACGCCTCAGCAGATATACAAACCATAGTTATGATTAAGATACATTTCCTGACACCACTCTCACTAATATAGCCACATCTAATCAGGAATATGGGATACAGAATATGGGATACGGGAGGACGCTGCGCCAAATGGGTCATATCATAGAAAGTCTTTTCCGATTATTTTCTTGATTAATCATTTTTGCTTTCATGTTGCTTGTTTTATCCAAATAATAGTCTAAAACCGAAAGGTATTCAATTTAGTATTAGATATAACAAAGAAAAGCATCAAGTCCTCATGTTTTTAGAGGTAGGAATCTGAATATTTGGCGTTTTTACTTGACACATTTCACTGATTATCAAAATAGCTGCAGATGGATTTCTGTCCAGAAACCTTGCTACATGAGTGAAATCATGGATGCTACAGGGATAGGCTCAAGGGTATTTCCCTCTCTTTTTCCGTGTCTCTTTTCGTGCGCTGGTCAGCTCAGCTGAACAGCCAAACAGAGTGATGTCTCTCACTTAAAAGCCATCAGTGATTCTACATGCTCAATTGGCCGACAAAACACAGACAAGGGCTTTCAAATGCGGACTAGAGCCACTGACGCTCACTGACAGCAGACCTTTAGCCTGATGTGTCAGGGACCTTAAGGATTGTTGAAAGGTTCAAAATAACGAGTGTTGGAAAGAATGAATGAAGTCAGCATCCACCAAAGCAGAAACGCAAATATTGAACCCAAGACAAAGTGTGGGTCCATCTTGAAAATTGTCTTAACAGGCAGAGTGAATGAATTAATGAATGAATTGATAATTTAAATTTCTCCATTAAGTTAATATATATATATATATGTATGTATATATATATATATATGTATATATATATATATATATATATATGTGTATATATATATATATATATATATATATATATATATACATATATATATATATATATATATATATAAATTCCTCTTCTTCTGTTATATTCCTGGCAGGTGGAACCTCTTTGTCAAAAAAGTTGCATTCTAATGAAATGTTTTCAGTCAGATTATACACGTCCATGTAAACAGTTGGAATCTTATCAGAATCTTTCAATCAGATTAAAGAAATATTGTCCATGTAACCACAGCTATTATGACCTGCTTGCTACAGTATAAATGCATTGATGGGGTAGCAGGGCCAGCTGCCAGGCTGAGAAAATGTAATGCCAGCCTGAGCAGTCCTGTCAGCACACTGGAATGCCTTAATGAGCCCTGTCAATATATAACTGTGCAACACCCTCGTGCAGATAATAAAGGATAATCACTGCTGTTCGGGGGAGAGGAAGTAACACTTCTGGAAAAATGTTCTCAATTGTCTTTGTGTGTGTGTGTGTGTGTGTGTGTGTGTGTGTGTGTGTGTGTGTGTGTGTGTGTGTGTGTGTGTGTGTGTGTGTGTGTGTGTGTGTGTGTGTGTGTGAGTGTGTGTGTGAGTGTGGGTGCAACATCCAGATCTGACCTTTTGTTGTGGATCCTTCCAGCATCATAGTTCTGAATTTGAGTGACGCTGAAAAGGTTTTTTGTCTTTGTTCAGCCTGTGAATGTTGCAGTATGTTGTGTTTGTGCACGTCTGTGTGGCTCTGTGTGTGTGTGTTCACGTGTGTGTGTTGTGCGTGTGCGTGTTGTTTTGTGTATGTGTGCGTGTGTGTGTGTGTGTGTGCCTGCGGTGTACCAAACAGAGAAAAAGTAGCAAAGCCACTAACAAGTTAATAAACTCCAGCTGGGCTTTGTTGTGCTGAAGACGGGCTGCAGAGCCGAGCACATTCTCTGTAGCTTAGCTCACACGGCGTCTCCTCTAACCAGAGAGAGAAGACCGAGAACCAAAAGTTTTCTACGTTTTTACTGACTGCAGGGTCAAAATCACATCGCAGTAATATTCCACACTTTCCAATCTAGTAGGCTCACAAGCCACAAATGAGCTTGTTAATAGTTTCCTCCATCTTGTCACTATGAGGTTCTGTAACTCAGTTCTTACAGCTGGGTTTCAGTTTAACTGGAGGACAAAATGTAGAAATATTTCACCGTGAGGTAACAAGTGCTTTGAGACCAGATGTGACCAAGCTGGAACATAAATCTAGTTCATACTTAAAAGTGCAGCGTACAAGGTGTCTGTTTTACCTCACATAGGTTTTTTTACTGTTAGACCTCAAAGTGTAAATGAGAAGTGTTTAGTCAGCTCCCTCTCAGTGTGATCATTAACAGTAGTTAGTTGCCTTCATTTATCACTAGTATGATTATTTTTACAGTATATGTTTCCATGCTGTCTCTTGTGCTCATTGAGATGTGTACACAGTTTCGAAACAGTGATCACACCTTTTCTACTGGAAGTAGGGCCGAAACTAACAATTATTTTCAGTATCGATGAATCTGCTAATCATTTTCATGATTAATTGATTGTTTAGTCTGTAAAATGACAAAAAAAAAAATCATAAATGCTCATCACAATATCCCAGAGCCCAAGGTGACGTCTTCAAATTGCTCCTTTTGTCCAACCAACAGTCCAAAACCCAAAGATTCTTCTTTTACGAATAAAAATTAGTAAATTACAAAAGCAAATCCTCACATTTAAGAAGCTGGAACCAGCAAATCTTTGACATTGAAACAGTAGTTGGCAATTGATTTTCTTTAAGTTGACTAATCGATTAAATGACTAATCTTTGCTGATATGGACCTGGGAAGTAGTAAAACAAAGCATTATAAAAAACATCAGTTGATTTAAAAAAGTGTGATGTGCGATAGGAACTCACTACCACTCTATATGTAAATAAACATGTCCATTTTTGCACAAAAAAGAAATAGGAAATGAATGTATAACATATGCCAAATTTACAAGAAGGCCCAAATAATAGGAATTTGGCTGCTGGGGCTGCTTGTCCTGTAGTATGTTGGTGTTCAAGTTTACCGTCTGCTGTAGCGCAAAACTTCTCGAATTGTTGACAGCTATTTGCTTTGAGTTATCCCAGCCATTCAAATGAACACAAAAAACATTAATGTTGCACAACATTTACGATGATCTCATTATGGCTGATTTCTCGGCACCCCCAACTGTGACTGACTGCCAGCGTCCCTGGTTGCATCTCTAGTGTAAAGGTGTGCAGATGTGCCTCAATTTCACTTTCGCCACAAACGTTCACTCAGCTGCCAGTTCATCTAAAACAAATGCAGTCTGATGTCATAAATCACACTGTCATGAAAGTTATAATCTTCAGTCTTTGTCCAAAACAGTTTAGAGAGGTGTTTATTGAACTTAATGATGATTTTAGATGCTGCAGTTTGTGTTGCTGTTAAACTGTGTTGTGTTATACTGACAGGTGTTCGTATTATTTTGTCCACAATATCAATGAGTAGAAACACTTCTCAGTGTAACCCAATACAAAGTAGGTTGCAACAAGTGATTATTTTCATTATTGACTAATGAAATGATTATTTTCTCGAAAGGGGGTAGACAAAATAATAGAAATACCTGTCAGTATAGTCAAGCCGAGGTGATTAATCAATCAGTTGTCAACTGTTAGATTAATCCATAACTATTTTGATCACCGATTGATCGTTTAATCGACCAAACAATTAATCATTTCATTGACAAAATAATCAACAGATAAATAAACAATGAAAATAATGTTTAGTAGCAGCCCTGTAGTTTGGTGTTATATATAGTACCTAATAAAATGGCAGCTGACTGTATGTTTTGGGTTCTCGTCAGTTTATTTCCTCCTCACTGTAAACAGCAAACCATTGAAGGTCATTTTCCCATCTGTCACTCTTCCCACCATCTGTCTTTCAAATACATACATTTCACATTATAAGACAATGTCATGTGCAGCGTAGCCGGTACAGCAGAGGTCTCAAATCGTGGACCATGAAGGGCTGAGAGTCGGCAGGTTTTCATGCCGTACAGTCTCTGCAGCAGGGCTGTTTCTCAGTTTGCACTCTTAACGTCCATGATAACACTTTTCACATGATTTCTTGTCGGTTGAAGCATGGCGTCAAAACAGCCGGATTGATTTTAAAGCTTGACGTCAAGCACACGGTCCATCACAGACTGCAGAGAAGCATCAAGTCTCTTCTCTTGAAGACAGCATAGAAAGATGTTTACAAAAACTCACCTGAGCGTCCTCCTCCTCTCCTCTGATGACCTCACCTTAAACCAGACAGCTGTGATGTTTAGTCAGAACAAACTCTTCTTCATGTCACAGATAAACGCTCTTATTTATTTATTGTAATTACACTTGTGTCACAAAATGAATATCTCATTGATTTATTAATGTTCACATCCTAATAAGCACCACTAAGCAGAAATAAGATTACAGGCAGTGACAGAAATGTGTTTAATAACAGTAATTACAATTCAGCTCATGGCGTCATTAATTTAGTGTCTTCTTTCAGTGAACTCAAATAGAGACATCATTTATTGAAATTACATTCTGTGATGGAGTCAGCTTCATTCTTTATAATGGCTTAATTTCTCAACTCGTGAGTTTCTGCCTCGGCTACATGTGATGAAATCAGATTTAATATCCTTCACGTCAGTCTTTTCACACTTCTGTGTTTTCACGTGTTTGATATTTCATAAGACCGCAGTCTCTACCAGGTCAAGGTTGTTTTAGAGCATAAAAATCCTTCTTTAATTATATGATAAACATGATTATCTGTTATCTGTACATGCTTTGCTTGTCTTCATGTCTCAATTCTGCAAAGCTTATCACTCAGATTAGGCAGAAAATATTAAATGATCACAGTTTTGATAAAAAATTGGCGAATACAAATCAAAAATGTTTTCTTTTGTGCCACATTTATAAAATTGAAAGGAAAAATATTTAAACAAGGAGCAGCTGAATAATGTATTTAGTCTTAAATACCAGTTTTTATGCACCTAACATTTAGCTACCTAATACTAGTTAGATACATTTATCTGACAATACATTTCCTAAAACATAATAAGGTGACTGGTTGAATTAATCAAGCCAATTCTGATATTTTGAATCATAGGCTATAAACCAAATTATGATATTTCTGTTACCAGCTTTCTGAGTGCTCATGTGTGAGTGGAGTGGTTTAAATTTAAATTTAAGTTGGGATGTTGTGTAAATCATTAAGTAAAACAAAATGTGATCATTTGCAAATCCTTTCTGGCATATACTCAATTAAAAACAACACAAAAACAATAAATGTAATGTTTTCGTGATTGTTTTTTAGAAATGTGTGCTTATTCTGAATTTGGTTGAAGTTGGAACAGGAGCGACAACAGACTGTGAAAGTTGTGGAATGATCCAAAAACACCTGTTTATATCATTCCACAGGTAAACGGGCCCATTGGTAACAGGTGACAGTATCATGATTTGGTATGAAACAGGCGTCCTCAAAAGGCTCAGTCGTTCACAAGCATGGATGAGGCGAGGTTCAACACTTTGTGAAACACATGATTGTGTAAAGGACATTACTACATGGGCTCAGGAACACTTCATAAAACCTTTGTCAGCAAACACAGTTTGTTTTAACATAAGAAGCCAAACCTCTCAAATGTTGATCCAGTAGTTTGACATTTTGGAAAAAATCTCACTTTCTTCTTGCTTGCTTTCTTTCTTTGTTGCTGCAAGTTAGTTAATGTAGTTACCACTCTCATGTCTTGATGCTAAATATGCATCTGGACCCAGCAGTCGATTAGCTTAGCTTAGTGCTAAGACTGTAAACCAGGAAACAGCTCCACAAAGAGTACACATAAACCCCCTCTGTGAAATCCCAACTCGATGTTTTTACACTTCGCTTTTTGTGTAAATTAAACAAACAAGATCTAACGTGTTAATGTATTAATTAATTAGGCAGATTTTGTAATTAGGTAGGCAGATTTTGTTACCTATGGGCTCACTGTTTTTCCCTGTTTCTGGTCTTTATGATAAACTAAGCTAAACAGGTTCTGGCATATTTAATTGACAGATATGAGAATGTTATTCTTTTTCTCATCTAACACTGCAAAACTCCACCACTGACCCAAATCAACCACATAACATAACCTTTAATACAACCATATTCATGGGATTTATCAACATGATGAAGACATATAAACAACTAAGACACAAAATAAAGTCTACCAGAAGGCACATAGTCAAAAGAGAGCAGCACAAAATCCCAGGATGAGAGACAGAGAAACAATCAGTCCCCCAGCAGAAGCCTCTCTGTGCTGATGCAGGAGCTTTTAAGCACTTTATTCCCAGAACAGGTGCACCTCATTGAGCAATCAGATGTAGCACATCTGGGCAGAGCTAGAGGAAAACGGGACAAACAGCACAGGAACACATACAACGAAACACGTCAGAAAAGTATAACGGTCTGATATCCAGTCTTTGCTTCAGTATCATGATGTGTCGAACAATTAAAACCTCCTAAAGTTGATGTCGAACACTTTGCTGCATCTTAAATCACTGGAGTTAAAGAGGCCACTGTGGGATCTTGTGTGTGTGTTGGGGTGAAAGTAAGTTAGTGTGTCTGAGGGAAAAAGAGGAAGACATCAATCAAAGCTCATTTCAACCCTTCTCATATCTCTCCCAACCACACACACTGAAACACCAGAAACAAATCCACTGCCAGAGAGGGAGAGAGAGAGAGAGGGTGAGTTATAGAGCGATGGAGACATGAGGGGGGGAGAGTGAGAGAGGACAGAGTGAGAGGGAGTGAGAGAGCACTTTCTATTTATAGCGCGTGTGCCCGGAGAGGAGGAAGACTGTTGTTCGAAAGCACACTTGGTGCCGATGATTTTGTTCTGCAGTACACAGGCTGCCGCTCCGAAAGATGCGAGGACGAAAGCATACAATAAATACACGCCATACAAATTATACACCATGTGGGAGGTGAAATGGGTCGTTACTGTGAAAATTAATGGCTGTTTGAAAGGCTGATGAGAGGAGGAACATGATTGGTCCAGTAATCATCCACAGGAGCTGTAGAAGTCGTCCCCCTCAACGCCCCACATGGAGAGAAATAACCTCCACGTACTTTAAACTACTGAGAGTGCGTGTTGAAGTGCATGATCGTGTGTGCACACAGCTTCTCTCCACGTGTTTGACACTTCTACATTATTTTCTGTAATTAAAGGAACATTCATGATTCCTGACAGGTAATCCTGTAACTCATCTTCCCCCTCACTCACGCAGCCCTCAGGCCAGAAGATTCCCACTGAGATTCACAAAATATGGCATGCACACGCAAAGAGGGTACTACAGTATTTTAACAGTGGTCTGTAATGCTCACTCACAGGTGTACAGAGCACTCTTGTGGATAAGATTTTAGTTGGTGTGTTCAGACTGAGCTTGGTTGTCCGTTCTTCCGAAAAAGAAATACAAAAAAATACAGTTTTTATCATTATGATCATTTTATGATCCTTATGTACATGATATGTAAAGATGTTTTTACTTCTGGTTTGTCTTTAGCTCATCAGTGATTCCACACTGTCAGCATGCTTTAATCTGCCATTTGGCAGGACAATATAAGATTTCACCCCTGATCACACTGAAAAAGACACTGAGGATAAGTTGATCGTGGTGAAATCCTGTTTATCAGTGACCTGTAAAAGCTGTCTAGCTGAACAAAGTACAGTCCTCTATTTTGATGAAGGTTCTCAGTCATCCAGGTTCTGGTAATTCTAAGCGCTGTATCGTAGGCAACTGGACTTGTTTCAGTTTCACCTCTCCTCCAAGAGGCTTCTTCACTTCTAACTAGTCCTCTATCGATTTCCTGATTTATTTATTTTGAACTGCCATCCAGCATCTGTCCAGTCATTTTAAGATTCTAGAAGATTCTTGCTGTCTCTTCTCTCAGCGAGTCGACACACACATAGTCCCGCCTCCTCCCACTCGTCTGACTACGGTCAGAAGTAAATTACCTTAAATTTGTTGTTGTTAACACACAGTACAAAAGCCTTGTTATATTTATCGTTTGCTAAAAAATTTTAAATTTTATTCCCTCAATGTTGTGTCACTTTTTCCCCATGGTATCAAGTAACATGCAATCGAATATCGATGGTTTTCATATTTTCAAGGTATTGTTGGACCAACACTTCCAATTTGCACTCCCGTTCCTGTGACCTCAGTCCGCTGATCAGTTTGTTCATCACAAAAAAAGGATGTTCACCGAAAAAGATGTGTCCTATCTGTGATGAAGTAAAATTATTTGTTTCTTAACAAACTGTGTGATTCCAGTTTGTTTTTGAAGCATATACCTTTGATTTTCAGGATAATATCGTGAATACCAATTTTTTTGGCCAGTATAACTGTTACATTCATATTTGCATTTTCATGTCAGCCCCATTGGCTGTTGTAGCATGATGGCAGTGCAGTGACTCCCCCAGCACACACACAACTTTGATTTTTGAGAAAAGGCCTCATGAACCTCGAAACTCAATTGTTTTTTAGGTCTATATCAGTTCATACAGTGCTCTGTACTGCATTTTAGCAAGATATGTCATGTAGGAGTAACAAGACTATGTTCAGTTATTCTGTTCTGTAAATGATCTGTCTTTAACTGTTTCCATAATGTAAAAGTTGTGTGTGTGCTGGGGGAGTCACTGCACTGCCATCATGCTACAACAGCCAATGGGGCTGACATGAGGCCTTTTCTTCTTAAAAGCATTCTTTAAACTCTTATTTTATTTGCTTGTTGATTATTTTTATTATTTTCTCTTGTTTTATTTAACTTATCTTATTCTTTCTCATATTTAGCTCTTGTTGCAGAAAATTTAAAATGTTTTTAAATAATTAAATTATTTGTCTACCATTTTAATTTTGTCTTTTAAAACCACTTGGTAACCTTTTTTTAAAAGTGCTATATAAATAATGTTTATTATTTTGTTATGGGCATTTTTTTGGACTATTAAATTGATTAATAGAGCATTTTCTTATCTTTGGACTGAGCCAGACTTGCTGTTTCCCCTTGATTCTTGCATTTATGCAAAGCTAAGCTAATCACCTCTAGCTCCGTACTGAACACAGATCTGAGAGTGATATTGATCTTTTCATCTACGTCTAAGAGAGGTAAAACTGTTAAACTATTCCTGTGAGTAGAGATAAAAACCACAGTTGGGTTGGAGCTCCATCTTCTCACCATCTTCTGACGTAAACACACAAACTTTTCGTGCCTTTGCAAACCTGCTGTCACTTTAATGAAGGTTGGGTTAGCAGCACCAGTTATTTCCAGCACCTCTCGGTAGGCCTATAAATAGAACAAGCGCACACATTTTCTTCTTCTTCACCTCTGTGGGAGGTGATGTGGTTTGACATCCAGTTGTTCTTTAGCTTTTGCTAATTTCATGTTTAGAAGGTCCTAATAATGCTGTTTATGCAGCCTCTGATACATTACTGTTCACACACTTTGTTTTACCTTCATCTGTAGATTAAAAGTGTATGCAGTCATGCTTTGTCTTTGCAGAGGTTTGGTCTTCTAAATCTCACTCTGTTATGTGTCACATTTTTTTTTATAATTGGCCGACATTTTGTCACTGTGAGAAACTTGGTGGATGTATATATAATTTATGTTAATTTAAAATGTCTCCCCTCCTCTCTGTCCCTCTCTGCAGCATCAGACAACAGCCAGCGATTTCAGGAGACGTGTTTCGCCTTCGCATTAACGCCACAGCAAGTCCAGCAAATCAGCAGCTCGATGTAAGATGAACGCCGCTCTGTCAGTGCAGGATGCTGAATAATTAATAGATGTACATGCTTTCTGCAGATGTGTGGTGATAAATTTGTTTCTGTGCTCAAAGGGACATCTCGGGGACCAAATGTGACTTCTCAGTTCAAGTTCAGTTGCGGTTTTGCCTGTCAGAGACGAGCTGTCCTCAGGAAGACCATTTTCCACCCAATCTGTGTGTGAAAGTCAACGGGAAGCCATGTAACCTGCCGGTGAGTAACCACAGGAACAAGAAGAGTGACAGGAATTTTTATTTGATGAGTGTTAGACTTTAACCTCATCATATTCACATTTCCTCTCTTTCCTCACCAGGGTTATCTTCCTCCAACCAAAAACGGCGTAGAGCCCAAGCGGCCCAGCCGGCCCATTAACATTACCTCACTGGTCAGATTGTCCACCACAGTCCCCAATACCATTGTGGTGTCGTGGACCGCTGAGATTGGAAGGGTAAGGACCAAAGTGTCACAGTTTCTAAAAAGGGAGGTTTGAAAAGGCACATTTTATAAACAAAGGCAGCTGATTCAAGATGAAGCACATTCAGTTAATTAAATTAAATTTTATTTTTCACAATTATAGAGCAGAATAAAAGGGATGACATTTAAAGAATAAGATTAAAGAATAAAAATAAGTAGAAAGATTTAAAATATTCATGAAAATTAAAATTGGTTATTAAAACTTTTAGTTAAAAGCACTTGACAGCAATAAGGTTTCCAGTCTGCATTTAAAAACTGCCACATTGAGGCATTCCTAAGACCATCAGGCAGTCGGTTCCAGTGCTGTGCTGCATAATGATTAAAGGAGACATATTATGCTCATTTTCAGGTTCATAATTTTATTTTGGGTTACTATGAGAAGATACATGTTTTAAAGCTCAAAAATCACATCACTTTTCTCATACTGTCCAGTGCTGCAGCACTGTATTCCCCCTCTGTCTGAAACACTCTGTTTTAGCTCCTGTCTCTTTAAGGCTCCTTCTCTTGATCTGATTGGTCAGCTCACACATGCCGCTTACAACAACAGAGCAGCTGTGCTAATTTTATTCTTACGTGCCAAACTAGCTGCTAGGCATAAATTATGCAAATGTATGACACAGTGATGTAGTGTGATGTCACAAAGTCACAGAATTAAAGGCGGGATTCGAGGTGTTTCAGGCCCTTCAGGGGAGCAGTGTTTTCTGTGGTAGAGAGAGGCTTCAGTTGGTCCAGAATTTGACCTTTTTTACTTTTTTTTTTTTACTTTTTGAATCTTTTACATGCACAAGAACCTAAATAACACACTGAAGAAAGGGATAAAAACAAAAAAGCATAGTAGGTCTCCTTTAAAAACCACTTTCTACGTGCTTACAGTAGATCTTGCCCAGAGGAACCACTAGCAGCCCACTCCCCAGTGATCTCAGAGGTCTGGCAGGGTTTTACTTCATAAGCACACAAGATATATATTTTGGGCCAACTCCAATAAGTAACAAAACTTTAAAATCAACTCTGTGGCTGACTGGTTAGAGATTTAAGAACTGGGGTGATGTGGGCTGTCCTGTTCTGTCAGAACTATGAGGAAGTGTCTGAATTATGAGGAAGTTTCAGGTGCCTGTTGGCCTTTTCAGTCCATTGCATTAATCAATTTTGCTTAAGATTAAAGCATTCGAAATCTTGTTTTGTCATCAGGTCCCTGACTTCAGTTATGCTTTTAAGGTGATAAATGCTGATAAGTGATAAAGTCATTTATCAAGTACAATCATAAGATAAGACTTTATTGATCCCTCACCAGGGGAATTCACTTGTTTCAGCAGCTCAAGAGTCGTAAGCAGAGAGAAAAATAGTGATTCAGTGGTAGATAAAAGATAGTAAAATAAGTAAAAGTAAAATAGAATGAATACTACACACACAGATATGACACAGAAGGACAAGCTGCACATGATAATTCCACTATAGTAATACACACATGGTGTGTAGTAATATATTAGACAAGTATAAGAAGGTATAAATATGACTGCACAGAGACATTGGATTGTACTGGACAGGAATTTCATTGGATTTTCAGTTTGTTTCTGTGTCTTGTCCTTCTATACTGAACATGTTTGTGTTTTGGGGACAGCATGAATACATTTAAAGATGTCACTTCAGGGTTTGGTGACTTTTTTAAAATATATATACAGTTCTGTCAGCACATACTCGTCTTAATGTAATGCAATGGTAATATCAAGAACTGTTTCTTATCTCAAAGAAGTTGTGGGAAAGCTCATTGAAATCCTTGTTAATCCTGATTAGGTTTCCAGTATATTCATCAAGATGCTGTAAATAAGACTGGATCGGGAGCTGTCTGTGGAGAATCATCATGTTGTTCTGTTACAGTCTAGACAGACATTAATGCAGAGTCAAAGCAGACTTTTATTACATATTATTGTGTGTGTGTGTGTGTGTGTGTGTGTGTGTGTGTGTGTGTGTGTGTGTGTGTGTGTGTGTGTGTGTGTGTGTGTGTGTCTAAGTATAATGTATTTGTATAGCCCTTTATATAGACAAAATTAATACGCTTCTTTACGTTGGCATTATGCAACATCCAGAAAGAAGTCATAAAAGATAAAGTGACCACGTGAGCCATGTAGGCTTACATAATAAAACATGTACGCATCACATGCACGTGTGTGGGCAGCAGTTTGAAGCTCAGAAAGCGGGATTTCTGCCCACCACTGTTCTGAGGTCTTACAGACAAACACCTTTAATGGTGGAGCAGAGGAAGAAAGCATAAAACTGCAACTTCAGAAAGCACTTATGACCTCATATGGATAGACTGCATGTTGAATGAAGACTGATACTACAGTTATTGACAAAATCACCTTTTGATGAAACATTTCAGACCAAAAAAATTTGGTTAAAAATCTAATATCTCGTGTTGATTTTTACGGAGTTGGATGGAGCTTGACGTTCTGCAGACAAGCAGTAGAGGGCAGTAAACGAACCATCTCACAACGAAAGTTCATCAGGGCACAAGTTCTTCTTTACACATGGCTGAACGAACATTTGTGTCAGAGCAGTTGGATCAACCTTGATCAACACTGGGCAAGTACGGCCCAGAACTGTGCCTCCCTGAGGGATTTAAAGTGCCACTTTGCACATTATCACGTCACTGTCTGTATTGGTGTGTGTCCACAGAGTTACTCCATGGCAGTGTACTTGGTGAAGCAGCAGTCGTCCACAGTGCTGTTACAGAGACTACGGGCGAAAGGCATCAGAAACCCAGACCACTCCAGAGCACTCAGTAAGGACTTTCAACATTGTTTTTTTTTAAAGATCAGATACACTGGATCGACATCAGGGCCGATGTTTATCTTATTAAACTGATGATTGATCTATATTTAATACAGTTTTATTAGAAAATGGCGTTGTGTTTTCTTTATATCTTACAGTGGCTCTGTGGAACAACTATGTTGTGTTGGAACCCGCTCGTTATCTTATGTTAGCGGACTCCATTCCTAAACTAACGTTAGCTACTGTTGCTCCCTGTTAGCTGCAGTGAGACGAGGCACTTGAGAACGTGCATAAAGTCACATCCTTTGGACTGTCGTGGAATATCCGACCCAAGTCTTTTACAAAGAAATCCACAGTCCAGCAGTTTTAAACAAGTTAAACAAATTGTCCACAGGCTTGTATCATTTTTCCCGTCACGTTACAATCTGCTCACATATGGCCAATAAAAAAGTGATTAATACATGTAAATTGCTGTAAATTGTTACATAGAGCCCCTTTAATCAGGACAGGTCACCACCTGAGTCATAGTAGTCATAGTCGTAGCACGACAACAGCTTCTCTCTTCATGGTGTCTTATATAAAAATGAGCTGATGTATACAGATTTAAGAACTGTTTGTATGTAGAACTGTATGTAGTAATGTCCTTTGAACGACTGAGCCTTTCAAAGACGCCCCTTTCACACCCAATCATGATACTATCACCTGTTACCAATAAACTTGTTTACCTGTGAATGTTTTTTGGATCAATCCACAACTTTCACAGTCTTTTGTTGCCCCTGACCCAACTTGTTTGAAACATGTTGCTGGCATCAAATTCTGAATAAGCATATATTTACAAAAATCAACATTAAATATGTTGACTTTGTACTATTTTCAATTGAGTATAAGTCAAAAAGGATTAGTAAGTGATCACATTCTGTTTTATTTACGTTGTACACAGCGCCACGTTTTTTGTAATCAGGGTTGTAAGCTGGGGAGCCCTACACTTCCATTGCTCTTTTTTGATAAAAATTTACAAATCCTACCTATTTGTATATATTTTTAGACTGTATGGGAAATAATATAAGAAGAATGAGGTGCAGAGACTCGATCAGCCCCTCACAGCTTGAGGTGAATTACAGAAAACTGCCTCATTCGTGACCTTGGTTTTATACAAGTAGTGAAGGAGATGCAGACTAAAAAGGGAACAAGAAGAAATCTTTTTTTGTTCTCACTCACTCATGCATTTATGTGATTTACTTGTCTCCTGCAGTCAAAGAGAAGCTAACAGCAGACCCGGACAGTGAAATAGCCACGACCAGCCTTCGTGTATCACTTCTCTGCCCGGTAAACATCCTCCCTGCTCCTCATGAATTTAAGGCAGTGTTTAGACATCCATTCATGCCGAGACATGTCTGTCCTTTCTTTTTCCTGTTTTCTTGTCTTTCTGTGTGCCTCAACACGCCTTTAACTTTGACTTGTGTACGTGATCCACCTGTCAAATTGTCTTGTCTACCCCTATCATCCGCCTTTTCCATGTGGGTTCGTTGTGATGTGACATTTATACTTCTCGTATTCCCTCCGTCTCATCCCTGCTGTTTGTGACTTCTATATGCCCTGACTGCATGTTTGTGCACACACTGTGCAGCTGGGGAAGATGCGGCTGATGATCCCATGCCGGGCGCTGACATGCTCCCACCTGCAGTGCTTTGACGCCACACTCTACATCCAGATGAACGAGAAGAAGCCAACCTGGGTGTGTCCTGTCTGTGACAAGAAGGCCCCCTATGAACACCTCATCATCGACGGGTAAGTCACCCAAACCCCCACCGCCACATCCTAAAGATACAGTAACAAACCTTTAACCCAAAAACACAACTTGTCATTTTCACACTTTAAACAAACATGTGAATGATGGAGCTTTAGAGGTGTTGGTTGGTGGATTTTGTTTCCTTTGGACAGAGCCAGGCTAACTGCACGTAGCAGATCAAGCCGAACAGAAAATCAGATGCAGGAACGACATAGAGCATCCATACATCACATCAAAACAGACAGAAAAGAAACTATTTAACTACGTAGTTTAATTACCCATTATATAATCCCAAAAATCAAGGAAAATTGTCCAAAACAACAAAATCTGAGCAAGTGAATAAAATTGGGCACGTAAAATATTCCCGGTAGGGTATGAAGCCATGTGGAGGACGAAAACAAAATCAACACTGTTACAGGGGAACAGAACACAGCTGTACCTGGAGGAATCAAAAGTTCATTTTTGACCTTAGAAAAAATAGCTTGCCAAAAAAACAACACTTGACTGAAGTAAGTGCTTGAAGTGGGCCGGTAATGACCAGTATACAGTACCGGTGCGTTTACACTTTACTCTTTGGCGTACCCTGACTTTTTCTTGTGTAGCAGGACATTTAAATTTTACTCTTTGATGCACAGCGACTTTTTCTTGTGTACCCGCATGTTTATATTTTCCTCTTTGGTGCACGGTGATTTATTCTTGTGTATCGGCATGTCTCACAAGCTGGCAGCACTCTTTTCTGCCCTTCTCCATGTCCTGCTGGGGAGACACAGGAGGCAGAAACACTGCAAAGCATCAAAAAATTGCTGCTCGCTTCCTTTCGGCACCCATGTTAACCAATTGCGCTTTTCAGATTGAGCGTGCTGCAGCCGGCTCACAATTTGTAGCAATCGTTTCAAAGTCTGTTTTATTTTCTCTGCATGCAAATCTGGCAAGAAAACGCACCGATAATCTCTTAGAAACAGTGTCAATGCTGTTTATGATTGTGTTTTTATGTATTTATTCCTCAGAGATGAGCACACAAACACACAGATATACAAGCTGCGTGTGGGACACAAATGCCTCCCTGTAGATTAGGGAGACAAGTTTATGGTCCTTTTAACTACATTTGCAGAAGTTGCAGAAGAAGCAACATCCTGCTTATCCAGGACATATAAAAGTCTATTCATTAGGAGTATGAGGTTGTAATAATTATCAGCTCTAGGTGTGATTAGAAAAGCGCAGAAGAGCAGAAATGACCGTGACCTGACTGACTGTAAAGAGACATGCCTGCCAACATGTCAGTAAAGAGAGTACCGGCAGTCAGTCAGCTTTCTGCTGCATCTTGCGGTCGTCCACGGTATGTCTTCTGTGCAGTCTCAGTTATTTTGTCAAACTCAGCTGTGACACAATGATTACTGAATGGATGCCTGTCTTTGACTTTTAGTGGCAAATTAAGAACATTTTATAGAAGCTTTTTCCCATAATGACAAATTACAGTTAATGCAGATTTACTTCTGAGTGTCTGCACAAAGTTCAAGTGTTGTCTTTTGAAAGGAGATACCGCACCTGTCTGTAATGGATACACTGTGATTTATTTAATTTTTCATCTGAAAATGAAAGACTTTTAAAGGACAGAAAATTGGTCCCATCAGCATCCTGCGACTCGAAATGCAAAATGTTTGTTGCCTGCTCCTTTAGGGAGGACGGCAGTGACTGTCAGCTCAGATTCCCAGCAGAAACGACCCCCTACCTTTAAAGCCTGCAAGTGATCAGTGTATAAGATCAAAAGATAGACTGCCGGAGTGTTCCTTCAACTCACTGAAGTATTTTATGTGGAGAGAATGTTGATGTTAGAATTCCTTTAAAGTGTAGGATCTTTTCCACTCAGCGTTTGTTTAGAAAAAATACCAATTTCTCTGTGTGTTTGTGTACATTTCCTCGGATGTGTTTGTGTATGACGTGTATGTTTGTCCTCAGGCTTTTCGTGGAGATCCTCAACAGCTGCATGGACTGTGACGAGATCCAGTTCAAGGAGGACGGCAGCTGGGCCCCGATGAGGTCTAAGAAGGAGGTTCAGGAGGTCTCCTCTGCCTCATATAACAACGGGCTGGACGGTGAGACATGTCATGGGGGTGGACTGGGGGACAGAGTGGGGGGGAGGGTAAGAAACAAAGGTTGCTGCGCTATAAAAGCAGCGAGGGAAGGCTGCAAGTAATTAAATTAGGATTAAAGAGACGTGGTAAGAAGAGGGAGGACGTGCATCCCCTCCCCCTCTGTGTTTATGAAGTGTCAGTTTTAATTTGGTAAGGCATCAATCACAGCGGCACTGAGTAAACTGCCTGTCTCCATAGTAACATAGTGTATCTCACATGAGGGTAGAGGAAATTGTATACATGTGCATTTTTAGCATTCTTAAAGCGTTCAGTAGTGCTCTGCTTTTTACTTTGCCGCCGCAAAAAGTCATAAACACGAGCTCAAAAACACAAACTAAAATAGCACTGCTGCTCTCCAGCTTCATGTCGGACATCTGCAGGCTCAGATCAGCGGAGCTCCTCGTCGTCCAGCCACGGCGGCAGCAACGGCAGCAACAGCAAGAAGGTGGAGGTGATCGACTTGACGCTGGACAGCTCCTCAGAGGACGAAGGACAGGACTCACCGCCTCCGCCCCCGCCACCGCTGCCTCCTCCACCCAAACGAGCGTGTCCCTCTATGTCCCCGACCTCGCCGCCCGTCATCAACAAAGGGTCAGCCACACTGCGACACTGTGATCTCATCTCCATACACAGTTTGCGTTTCATTTAATGTGGAAATGAGGCTCATTTTGGCTGTTCACATAATCATCTAGATGTTAAATGATTCATGAGTTTTTTGCAGTTGAACTCAGAAGTATCTTTAACATTTCACATCAAAAGCACTCACAGTAGATAACCAAGAGAGCTGTCGATAAAAGCCTTTTATCTTAACTTTTAAAAAGTGAAATTGGATGTATAGATCTAGAAATGAGTGACTTTCTGAAAGAAGAACATGAACATGCATCATGAACAGAGGATTTAAGTTCAGCCAGGCATAATTCTATGTGTATAAATTGTCAAGAATAGAGTTCAGTGCTTAGTAAACTGCTCAGGATCAGTAAGGATTGGTCAACTTTCAGCCAAACACACCTTATAGAGTAGAAATAAAAGTTAATTTTGGATGCTATGTGACTCAAAGTTAGAGCTCTTCTACATCTTGAATCAGCATGAAACTCAGCTGGTTAAGTCGTCTGTCCAAAAGTATTAACAACTGAGTTAAAAAAAAATATCTTGTTCATCAAAACTAAAGTAGAAAACAAGTGACTTGAGGACTTCAAAATGTTGTAGGAGCATAAAGTGCATTTTGGCAAGAAATATCCAATTACTGACTTCAAAAATTCTGTTGCGCGTGCTGCTAACAACAGATGAAACCTAAAGATTGTGTAATTAATTAATCAACTAATTGTTGAAGCTTTAATTCACAATTTCATTGACTTGATTCTTTTGGCAGCTGAGGCTAAAAATAAAACACTAAATCTTTTTGTTTTTCTGCAAATTAGTATCATGAACAGTATGAGTACCAGCCAGTCATAATTCCACGTGTATATAGAATATTAAGATAGAATTAAATGCTTGGTAAACGTCTCAGGATCAGGAAGGATTGGTTGACATTCACCTTACATACATAGCCAAGTCCCATTCCTTTCTCCTACAGGTGATGCTGTGTCACTCACAGTTAAAGCTCTTCACCTTGAATCAACATGAATCTCTCTCAGGTTAAAATATTAACAAAGTGCATGAGAAAACTACAAAAGCCCTAAAGGGCCATGCATTCATACATTTTATTTCCTCCGTTTTCCCGTGATAACGAGTTAATTTCATTTGTTTTCTCGAGATCTCGAGTTATTATCTCGAAATAACAACTGCCGTTTTCCCGAGATAACGAAACTTTGTTTTCCCGAGATAACGATATAATTAATTTGAGATCTTGAGAAAACAAAACGATAGTGTAGTATATTAAATCATTGCAGGAAACATCATTCGGTGTAGCAATGTCAGAGGAGCAGGAGCATATCGATCACCGTGTCACATATCTTTTCAATCAAGGCCTGACAGGCTGAAATAGCATTATGCCTTGCTATTACAGATAATATACACATTAGTGTGCGTAATCTAAAAAGATGGTTAGCAAGGCTTCAGCTATATCGGCGGCGCAATCTAAGTGAGCCTGATGTCGTCGTTAACTACATAGCTGACCAGCTACGAGGTCCCGGGCGTCTCCATAATCTCAGGCCTATCATATCACAGTCATTATCTCCAGATCTCGCATTAATTATATCGTTACCTCGGGAAAACAAAGTTTCGTTATCTCGAGAAAATTATCCCGTTATCTCGGGAAAATGGCAGTTGTTATTTCGAGATAATAACTCGAGATAATAACTCGAGATATCGAGAAAACAAATGAAATTATCTCAAAATAACAACTGCCGTTTTCCCGAGATAACGGGATAATTTTCTCGAGATCTCGAGATAACGAAACTTTGTTTTCCCAAGATATCGAGTTAATTTCATTTGTTTTCTCGATATCTTGGGAAAACAAAGTTTCGTTATCTCGAGATCTCGAGAAAATTATCCCGTTATCTTGGGAAAACGGCAGTTGTTATTTTGAGATAATAACTCAAGATCTCGAGAAAACAAATGAAATTAACTCGTTATCACGGGAAAACGGAGGAAATAAAATGTATGAATGCATGGCCCTTGAGGGCTTCCGTAGAAAACATCCATCCTGTAAAAAAATGAAGGTACAAGCTGAGGCTCATGGGTATTGTAGTATGTCGAGCTGACAGATAAAACATGATCTCTCACAAACAAAGTAAAATAATTGAAACTGGTGGTTCTAATGTAGACCTATATGATTGTTACATTAGCTGGGAGGTTCCTGTGTGTATTGGCTAATGGTTTCTATGTTAATTGTTTGTTATTGTTAAAAGAAAAAAACTGAAATGGGAATACAGTAAAGTGAAACATTTCTGGAGCCAGCGGCCTCTCCAACTTAGAAACTCTAATGAAGATTTGGAAGTCAGTTCTCTGAAACTTTTAACAGCGACATCTTCTGTCAAATTAAAATTCATTAAGTGCAGAAACTGCTGCTGTGCCATTTGACTTTAATGAACCCTGTGACTGTTATCGTTCTGACGTTTGTGTTTCGGGGTCGGTGCAGGAGACAACTCCCCTGTGACATGAAATAAGAACCTAATTATAAATTTAGTGTCCTCTTTAACTTCTTCTCTGAAGCTCTTCCTCTGTATCTTCCTTCAGAGTGTTGAACCTGCACCACCAGGCGTCTCCTGTGAGCCGTACTCCCAGCATGCCAGCTGTGGACACCAGCTACATCCCTCCTGTCCCCCCACTCATCCAGGACTACAGACCCTACTATCACACCCCCAACGACCTGTCAGGTAAACACAGCCAGACTCGAGATGACTCAGGAACAATGTTGGGTTACTTTTAAAAGTAACTTGTTGTGTTACAAGATTACTTTCATTAAAACGTAACTTGTTGCGTTACTGCGTTATCTACTGAGAGAAGTAACGCGTTTGAGTACTTTACAGTTACCAAAAATTACAGTAAAACCCCTTTGAATGTGTCGACCCTACCGTCATTTTGTACCCTTCTTTACGGCCCACAATCTGTAACTCAGCCAACTCATAATAGGACTGATGGACGCAATATAACATTTAAAGCTCTTTATTTTACAAACAGTCTTGACAGCTAACTGGGCAGAGGCATACAGTATAAGGCACAGCTGTTTCAATGAAAACAAATACAACAAGCACAACTTGCATTTCACCGTGATGTTGTTCTTGTCTTTTTCACCCCAAAAAAATCTAAACAGTTGGAATATTTCTACAAAGTAAACGCTGTCCTCTCTGCCATCTCGCTACACTGAATTGGCTGGCTAAGTGTGCGCACTGACACGGCTGTCAGTGCGCATGAATTGTGCACATGAATTACTGCCTGCATTTATTTTTTAATTTCTGTTGTGCATTGAATAGATTATTTGTTTCTTTACCTTTTTTTTTTTTATTCTGGCAGTATCGGTCCTCCGCACACAATACCTTAACTTTTAAACACATTTGTATTTGTGTCTGTGAAATTGTTTTTTGCTGATATTCTCCACTGACTCTGCGTGTGCTTGATTTGCAGAGTTGAACTTCTTCTCTTTTCTTCAAGGCGACAATCATCAGGTACGTACATTATGTTATGTGGAGATGCTGAATCCACCTGCAAGAGCCTGCAAGCGTGGTTCATTTTGAAATAAAACAAGGGCTCTGACTCTGCATGAAACCAAAAAACTACCAAAAAAACAAAGCAAAAGTACTTGGTGTTCCTTCACTGACAGACTTCCTCTCTGCAGTAGAACAGTGATAAAAGGTCCCTCATGCAGAGTCAAACACTTCACAATTTAAAGAACATAGCTGAAAAAAAAACATTTGGTAAAAACTGTCTGTAAATTGCCCCAAAACTTGCTGGTACACACTGTACCTGTTTCGATGTCTACCAGTGAGCACTAAATGTCATCATCCTTCCTGTGTGATTCTGTCTGTTCGAGCTATTTAAGGACTCATGAGAGCGAGACATTTAACAATCTTCACCCTACAGTTAACTGGTGGGTTGAATTCTCTGAGGAAGTCAAACATGAACACAGACATCTCTTCACTCTTTGCTCTGTTCGGGTTCCTTTATTTGAAATCAACATTTTAAAGGGTTATTTCTCCCAAATTACAAAATAAAACAACATTTCTTTCACTTGCTTTGAGTGGTGGAGTATCCAGCTGTCCATATAGTTTTGTGATTTCTCCTGAGTGAGTGGAATTTCATATGTGGTTCACACAGTATTGAAAAATTGCATTTAAAAAATTCAACAGCAGCTACGTTTCCAAAATAAATTCCCCTGCTATTCTGGTGAGTCCACAGACGTCACCGTGGACAGTTTTTATATGAGCCACTTCCTCCCGAGGAGATAGAAGACTGTCGGCAGTGTTTTCTGTGCATTAAAGGGACGACGCTCCCGGAAAGATGCTGCTGTGGAATCTTTTTTATATGTCATTTTTTATAATGCTGTGAGCACAGCACCGTTAAATTGTGGAGGCAGAAATCAAATTAAACCAAAACTACCTGCGCAGCTGGATACCACTAGAGATTAGTAAGTACATATTTTTGGGTTTCATCACATTTCTATGGATTACATCAATTTTCAGCAGTGACTTCACTCACTGTAGCTCTATTCAGATTGGACTAGTTTCACCAGGGGATTTGATTCAGAAATTACCCTGCATGTCTTGAAGGGATAAGCAAAGTCTGTATTTTACCCAAATTTACTGACATTATCCCCCAGATGTGATGCCAGAGCCCCGCCAGACATCAACTTTCAGAAGCGTAGCGTCTGTTCTTCAGTATCCACATTAATGATACATGTGTTACAAGCATAAATACACATTTGTGGCTCATTTAGATCTAGTAGCAGATGCTTTGTGGCTGTACTTTAAGCAACATTATGTAAGTTTTTCACCCAGCTTCAAAATCATTTTGATGAGGACACTGTGATTATTTTTTCCAGCTGAGTATTTTTACATATAGAATAAGTTTTAATCCAGAAAAAATTCAAATTAGATCAGAAGTATTCATTTAATCACTGAGGTTGGTTTGGTTTTCGGAATAATTCTTACAGACATTTTTCCTGTGTTCAGCCATCATGTTTAGATTTATTGGTGAGCTGAGTAGATTCTTATTAACTCTGCCATCATCACAATGTGCTTTTAAAAGTTCATTAATGTTGCATTTGTTACAAAACTCTGGTGCAGTCAGCCTCATTACTGATAGACTTTAATGACATTAGAGTACAGCTAACTTCTCCGAGACTTAGGACTTACTTTTGGTGGACTAAAGTGGTCAAACAAAGGCTAAAAATAAATAAATGAAAAATTCTTCTTCTAGTACGAGGACCTCTCCGTGACCTCTGGTGACTTCAGCAGCCTCCACCAGCAGCTCACTTCCAGCTGTCTTGTGTATCTCCCACAGCATTACAACATGGTGATGGCAGCAGCGGCCGCCGCTTCGGCCTCAGACGACCACGAGCTGCTCCTCAACCGCTTCCTGCCCTACAGCACCTCCTCCTCCTCCTCCTCTTCCTCCCAGCTGTTCCTTGACCAATCGGGCGCCTCTTCGCTGACTGCGCCCACCAACGGGGCGAGCAACTCGGGCAGCGCCAGCAGCCTGGTCTCCTCCAGCAGCCTCCGTGACACACACTCGTCCTCACACTCGGGCTCACACTCCTCACACACACACCCCGGGGTGGTGGCCAGCCGGAGCAGCACTGAAGCAGCAGTGGCAGCTATTTACGGAGGGATACCTGACGTTATATCGTTGGACTGACTCAAGGCAGGTCAAAGCTACACTTTGGGCCCAGCTTTGATCTAGTAACAGACTTTTTGACTGCAGGGTAAATTTTTGATCCAGAAACTAGACTGGCCCCAAGTCATCAAACTCAGTCGTAAAGACAAGAGCACCAATATTTAGACGGTTCCCTTCACTAGACTGACCTGAGAACAGTTGTGAGTCATCACTGAAAGGGTCAGCTGTGACATTGTGTTGGTAAACTGACTCAGTTCAGAAACCTGTCCAGCATGTGAACCCTGCGGCACAAACAGCAGAGATGCTACCTGAACAAAAACACAGCGGAGGACGGCTCTTTTTTACAAAAACAAGGAGCGGCACCATGTACAGAGAACAAAATCTATTTTCCTCTTTTACTTTTGTATGTTAAATCGGGACACTTTCAGTCTAGTGATCTGCTTCGATCGCTGTTTTTAAGTGGACGACTGGAGGTTGTTTTTTTGTTTTTCTCACAGATGCTTATACATATGCCTGTCGCCATGTGGTTATCTTTTCTTCTCTTTTAGCTCGATCCTGCTTTTTTCCATTCTCGCCTCCTCAGTATAAACTTCTCCCTTTTTCTCTCTCTCTCTCCTGCTCGAGCTCATTTTTTTAATTATGGTGTATGATTTCTCTATCCAATGACAAGGACTTTTCAGACACTGAATTTACAGTTTATTCATGTACTAATAATTTTATTATGCTTTTTAAGTTATGTATGATATTTAAACAGTTAGAAATGATATATATGCATTCCCTTTGACCTTCAGGTTAATGCTGTGGGGAGTGTACAGGTGGAAATTAGCCATTTCTGGTTTTTAATTTTCACTCTCTGATTTCCAACTCCTTACAAAGACTCTGCCGGCGTACAGCATTTAGAAAAGGAGACTTTCAGACTATTTATACTTGCCAATTAAGAGTTTGGAGCTGGAAGAGTTTTGTTTTTATTTTTCGCGCAATGCCAAAAATAACATATGGTACCTATGAATTATCACAATAATCAGAGTGCAGTTGAATCTGTGTGCCACAGTGTTTTCAGTCTTGGTCTGAAAGTCAAACTGTGTCCTTTTGTCTCTCGTCTTCTCAGATTTGTGCTTGACCGTCGGAAAGGAATTATAGTAAAAAGTCAAAGTTGTCTTTCAAAGAGACAGGCGACCATGACACGTGACCACGTTCAAACTAGTGCCTGTTTGTGAGCATGCTTAGCAGCGTGTTCGGGGCGGAGTTGTCAAACTCAAAAGAATGTCACACATAAATGGTCACACATAAACTTTATCTTTGGGAAACTGCTTGTGGAAAAGCGTAGAAGAGTGTAAGCAGACAGTTTAGTGCCACCATGAATGAGGGAGATTTCAAAATGCCAACTTAGACCGGGCACAAAGCCAGCTGGTTTAAAAATACATGACCTGTCTGTGACTTAAAAACCCTTTGCACTAGTGAGCGTATGATGTGGAAGTGTCAAAACGAGTCGGAGGTTTGGATCTCGATGTAATTGCCATTCAGCTGAAGTTTGCTCATGAATGTATCGTACAATTTAGAGTGGACACACGTTTGCTCTTTAACAGTTACATCCAGTAAACCTGGGACCCCCTCTGCCCCGTCAGACCCTCGTTTGTCCTTCAAACTGTCCCAGCGTCCCCTCTTATCAGCCTCTCCCCGATGTTCCACCACGATGAGATAATCACTTTGGACAGCCAACCCCATCACCTCACATCCCCCGCCCTGTTCTTCAGAAACTAACTGAGAGACGTCCTAAAATGACCCCTCCTTCCCCCCTCTCATTCTGACAGCCGGAACAAATTTTATGTTTTCCTGTGTTGTGCAGTATTTTATTTATTTTGTATTCTTATTTCTATATATTATATTTTTACAAATGGTTTGATTTCCGTGGGTGAGCGTGTGAGAGTCACTGTCACTCGGGAGCTGTTGTGTTATGATTTTATTTAATATGCATTTTATAATACTTTCTATTCTATTATATCTCCGAAAGGTACCATTTAGTTATTCATCGTGGAGATACCTGTGTGTAGTTTCCTGGGAGCTGATACACACTCTTTAAAAAGGGCACAACACACATGCTTAATTAATGCATGCACGACTCATGATGATTTAACGTATGAGTTAATCACGGAGGTATTATGAATTCCTGTTGCTCGCTATGAAGAAACGCCTAATGGATCATTAATTATTGATTAACTCACAGCTAATTTGGTGGCGTGCTTGAATTTTTATGCCACCAAATTAGCTCCAACCCAGTCACATAGAAAGAGGGAAGCACAACGCTGTTTCTGTCAAACTGGAAGTCATATGCAAAAGTTAACGTGTCGCAGCACGACCGACAGGAAAGTTGGCAGATCACCATCAGATTCCTGACTGAACATTAATGCTGAGCTTATAGCCACGTTAGTACGGAGGACTGAAAGTGCCAAAATAAAAAATTAGTCAATAATTGAATTTATATGCCATTAAAAGTACTAAAAAGTCATATTAAAAATAAATGTAGACATTAATTAATTTGTAAGATGTGACATAAATTGCTTGCTTTTGTATTTATTTACCTTTGTAATAATTCTCCTATTTATTTGCTTCTAATTTAATCTTCCATTCTCTTTACTAGTTTCATTTTAAAATGTTTTTTTATTGATGTATTATTTCCCTTTGCATTTCCCCCCTATTTATTTCCCCAAACGTATTCATTTCCTCGTTTTCCTTTTAGTATTTCTTTATGCAATTCTGCATCATTAAGCAGACGAGGGGCCGTCATTCAGAGTGGTTAACTTAATGAGGTTGAGTGCAGAGATCGACTTCTGCTCTCACATTCAGTGGACAATCTGAGAGTCTCAGACTCACCAGAAAATACAAAATATATCAATTACTTTAAAGAAGAATAAAATAATAGATACAGTGGGGAAAAAATACACTGGAAAGTGAACATTTTTTAAAAAAAAAATAGGGAATTAATACAAAGGTAAAGCATTGATTTACTGTATGTCACATTTTATAAATTAAAAGTCTACTTTTATTTTTAATATTATCTTTGTTCATTTAATGACACATTCATTTATCGATAGTTTATTTGGTCTTGATTTTAGCAGTTTTGATCCTCCCTAAATTAGCAGCACGCTCAGTCGGTTCACCGCTGTGGTCCAAACTGTTGGACAGATCATGAAGTGATCATGTTTTGTTGGAGTTTTGTTCTCTTTAGACTTTTTGATGTCAAGTTGTGCCAGAAACCTTCACTCTGCTCTTCCTCCAGCATCACCATCAAGTCAAGACCTCAACTTGTCTTATATCTTATGGCTTTATACCTGCAAAACTGTTCCCATTCCTCTCAGTAATAATTAGCAACTGTTAGCATGTCGACATTTCAAACAATATACCTGCTCAACATCTGCATGTTAGCATCCCAACGTTAGCATTCACTATAGCCTTACACAGCTGCTAGCATGGCTGTAGGCATTATTCTTCTTCTGTCTTCAATATAAAATAATGACGCATGGTTAAGATGCTTGACCATTTATCCCCTTTTTATCCACTTGCACCTATGATTTTGGTTGTAGTACACTACACTCTTTATGCTACACAGACTCAATTGCTAGCTTATAAATGGCACACAAAGACCACTGGCGTCACACAGCACCATGCAGATGTTTACATCTGACCGAGTTTGATAAAACAGCTTCGTAGGCTGATTAAATATATGAGTCTGCCTTTCTCTAAAGAAAACTATGTGTCCAAATTTGGTGGTTTCGAATTTCCCAGATACCTTTGTGAGTGGAGAAAAGTCTCCTACTTCTTAAACTAAATAAACAACTTAAAAACTCTGTGGGGTAGCTAAAAATACTTGGTCACAGTGGAAATCAAGGTTGTTTTCTTAGCTGGTAAAGGGTGGAGGTTTTGGACATGCATACTTTTCATAGAACAGGGGTCGTATATAACATTTGGTGACATATGAATTAAAGTATAAAGTAACTTGTGATCCATCCGAGTGTTAACTAATCAAACAAACCCACAGTGAGTTAATCAGGTCCACTCCTGACACATCATGGCTCGTGTATCACTCAAAGCATGTGTGTTTGAACCTTTATTACAAAGTGTTACTTTGTTTACTGATGAAGTCAGTCCTTTAGTTTCCATCCATGTTAGTTTGAATATTAATCACCAGTGTTCAGAGACTTGATGAGGTGGTTACAGTTAAGGAATGCACTCGATCAAGATTTAATTTATTTAAGCGACTTCTTCCTTCCTCATGTTTGTCACGAGACGTTGCAGCAGGTTACGATTTCACACATTAAGTGAGAGAGCAGACCGAGTTGAATGTGTTTTCTGTTGAAGTGCTCTACATGATGGGGGGGGGGTCTGTGTGGGATCACCAAAAAGTCAGATTCCCCTCCATGTTTCATGCCCACAGCTCCATCATGTGGTCCAAAATTGTTTTGTGTTTTCTGAGGGAGAAGCAGTTATTATTGAGCTGTTTTTTTTCTTTCTGTCCACTAATCGGCTTCTTTTTTTGTGAGAAATCAGATTCCATGCAGGGAGAGAGACGCTCACCTCACTCTCAAGTTACAGTCACAGGTGTGAACACGCTCGCAGTGTATTTACAGCATTTTTGCAGCAGATTATGTGTTTGCTGGTTTGAACTCTGCACAGGATGACGTGAATGGAATAAGGCCACTATGATCAGTAGTCACTCTTAACTGTGTTTTCAAAATCTGCACTGGCAACCTGGGCAAAGCAGCTCAGCTCTTTGGTTGTTAGTGAGGAGAAAACCTGTTCTTTTAAAGTAACAGTTCACCCAAAAATGAAGATTCAGTCATTATCTCCTCACCTTCATGCTGATGAAAAGTCAAGTGAAGTTTCATAGTTCACAAAACATTTCTGGAGCTTCACAGCAAAACAGTGTTACAGCATTGTCCTGAACGACTGAAGAAGTTGAGGACTTGTTTTAAAATGTTAAAAAAAAAAGACAGCCCAACAAAACAAACTGGCTCCGTACAGCTCATCTGGTGTAATCAAGCCCTCAGGATGAGCGCCAGGCTTTAGTGGCCGAACCATGTAATTACAGCGTCAAAAAATCTTTCCCCCAGACGGTTACATTTTTAAGTGCCACAAGCTCTGCCAACTGACTCGTGTCACTGAAAATTTGATCCATTCAGTCCGATAACATCTGGAAAGTTTAGAAGAGCCACACAGTTAAATCATTTCATCCCCATTCAAGTTAGCCGCGGGCTAAACCGAAGGTTTCAGCTTTATGCGCCACTGAGCAGCTTTCTTGGAAATGAACGTGACTCCACGGATCTGACAAGATTTTCTTTGTTAGATTCATGAGAGTAATCTAATCATTGGAAGCCCGAGGTCCGAAATTGATTTGAAAAGAAGTTTTAACAACTGCGGACATGTGGTCAAACTCGTGCACCCACTTCAGACGGGGTGTGTGCTCACGCTTTTAGCTTAGCAGCTAAGGTGAAGATTTTGGCTCTGAGACAGGGTTTAAATAAAGTCTTTTCAAATCAGTTTGGGATCTCAGGGCTCCTGCAGACTTCGATCACACTGGACGAGCTGTATCGAGCCATTTTATGTTTGTTTGTTTTTTTCAGTTGTTTTTTACGTCCACATCGACTTCAGTTCTTTAGTAGAATGCTGCAACACTGTTTTACTGTGAAGCTCACAAAATGTTTTGTGAACTATGAAACTTCACCAGAGTCTCCATCAGCATGTGGTCAGCAGATAATGACTGAATTTTCATTTTTGTGTGAACTTTTCCTTTAGGTTAACTGTTTTGTTTTGTTCAGTCGACACTAGCGAACAAACTCTGAACGACTCTTTTGGTTCTGTATTTTTTAACACAGCCCAGTGTGGGTTTGTAGTCATGAACTCTTCAGCTCGGTGGCTGTTTGCAAAACGAATAAGTTGACTCAGAAGTTAACGTGGCTCTTTATGCACAACTGCAACAAACAGAAGGATTTGGGATTCACTTCTGCTCGCGAATCAAGTTAACTCGTTCAAAAAGAACGATTCGTTCACAAATCTAACATCATCACTAGTTGTCATGATGTCTCAAAAGGGAAAAGTCAACAGTGTGTATATTATGTCTGTATGGAAACCTGAACCTTCAGATCCAAACGTGGGTGTTTGATGTCCGTTTGTATGCTTTTTGTGTGTCAGTTCAGAGCGAGAGAATAAATTAATTTATATATTTTTTAGAAAATGAAAGCTTGTACTATTATTAAAAAAAATAAATAAAATAAAAAGGACTGTGGCCAATAAAGAGTCTTACACAACTGAAATAATCTCCAAGTCAGACTCAAGTCGACGTGTGCACTCACTGCCTTAAAACATTCACAGGTTCTGTTTCACAGCTCCAACCCGAGAAAAATCATAAAAAGGCTTTTCAAGGAGGGCGAGGAGAAGACGGTGTACGGTAGACCCCTGTCAGTTTGTACAAATATACTAAGTGAAAAAAAAATATTTATTACCTGCATTGGAAGAAATTGTTTACTTATTGAATGTTACCTGTTTATGTAGAAAAGTTTAGATGTAATAAAATGCATTCTGTTACATCTCTCTGTGTTTTCTTTTTTTAAAAGATGAGGTTTAACATGTTGACACCAGGTGGCAGCAGAGGGACGTTCTGCTCAGCTCATCCCTCACTGTGATGGCACAAAACCAATTACGCATGTCTTGTCAGCGCCACACCGTGCCTTCCTGGCAGTGACACAAACTCTGCTTAACGTGATCATCTGAAATCATTCATTAGGGGTTTATCTTTAGATTCAAAGTGATGGAGACGGGGATGGGGAAGCCGCGCGCTCTGAGGAGCCTCCATTACGCGCAAGACGGATGGACGCATCAAACCTAATATAAGCCAATGAACACCTCAACCCCACCATTCCTTTCATCCTGTGACAGCTGAGAGCGGTGGTGTTGGATGATTATGAGTAGGGAGGAGGGGAGACAGCAAGAGGGAGGGGTGGATTCAGACGGAGGAGCTGGAGGCATCGTGCGCTTCTCACTAATGTGGCACTCCAAGATCCAGCTGCATGTAGACATGTTTTCACTGATCAGATTGTCTTGAAGTATCCGTGAAGCTGCCGGAATCATGAATGAAGAGAATGAAAGTCTTTGTTTGAACAGGTCACTGGCGGGGATGGACTGCTTCAGCAAGCTGGAGGACATCGACGTGTCAGCTGACGGGAGTCCGATCCTGAGATTCCTCATCTGCCTGGTTTACTCTGTAGTGTGCGCTGCGGGACTGGTGGGCAACCTGCTGGTGCTCTTCTTCATCAGGGTCAAAAAAGAGAGGAAGAAGTCCAAGATGAACTTCTACGTGCTCAACTTGGCGGTGACCGACCTGCAGTTCGTGCTCACCCTGCCCTTCTGGGCCGTGGACACCGCGCTGGACTTCAGCTGGCCGTTTGGAGACGCCATGTGCAAAATCATCCTGTCGGTCACAGTGATGAACATGTACGCCAGCGTGTTTTTCCTCACTGCCATGAGTGTGACCCGCTACTGTTCGGTGGCCTCGTCTCTGAAGAACAGTACCGCGCACCGGTCCTGCTCCACCAAGTGGATCTGCGCGATTATTTGGACACTGGCGACTGTGGCGACTGCGCCAACGTCGATTTTCTCAACTCTCAGCAACGTAACCGGAGAGAAACTCTGTCTGCTGAGGTTTCCCGGTGGTCAGTACTGGCTGGCACTTTATCACATACAGAAAATAGTTGTAGGTTTCGTGTTGCCGATGTCCATCGTGTCCATCAGCTACATCATGCTGCTGCGTTTCGTCCGCAACCGGAGTATGAAAACAAGCAACCCCAAACGGAGATCCCAAGTTACAAAATCCATCACTATTGTCGTGCTGTCCTTCTTCGTGTGCTGGATGCCGAACCACGCCATCACTTTATGGAGCGTGCTGGTCAAACTGAACGCTGTGAACTGGGACAAAGCATACTACATAGTGCACACATACGTGTTCCCGCTGACCGTGTGTCTGGCTCACACCAACAGCTGCCTGAACCCGATTATTTACTGCCTCATGAGGAAGGAGTTCAGGAGCAAACTGAAGGATCTGATACACAGAGGATAGAGTATGTTTTTGGAGTTTATTGATGATCCGACAGAGCGCGAAATGTTTTCACAAACTATATCCCAAGACGCACCGAGTGCGCACGACCAATAAGGGACGAAGCAAGAGAGGAGACGAGTCAGAGAGCAAAATAAGGACAAACAACATCTTGTCAAGACTGTTTACTCGATTCTGCTTTTGGAAAATGTGACTTTCAGTTGCACTTTTTGTCTTTAAACGCGTGCGTAAAGTGGCAAATTTTCTTTAAAGAAACCATAGCTAGTTCAGGGATTTACACACAAGAATCGGTTATTTTGTGAAAGATTATTACACTTGTGACCACTGTGGCATTACATGTTAAATATCCATTAGGAGTGATATATCTCTAGTCCATACTCTCAGTGATTGCGTGCGTAATTGCGCATTACAATGAACCGCGCATTAGTGTGCTCACCTTACAGCTGAGAGCGCTTCTGTGAATGTCTAAGCTAAAAATGTACAAAGTGTCTGATAAATGTGATTATAAGACAATCATGGACCTCATCATCGGCTGGAGAAAAGGGGGGAAGTTAAAGGTCATGTTTCTAAGATGTGAATATTGACCTCAGTGTGCCAAAATCAAGAGTTGGGGTAAAAAACCAACAACAATGTGTATGACATAAGATCGCTGTAAATACGAAAAAAAAATGTGTCTTTAATGTGTCATAATAAAAACATACTCAAGCTGTCACATGGGTTAGTTTTCCTCATAATTAAAGGCACAATATGTAGAACTGGCCACCTGTTGAATTCATACAAAGAGGGGGCAGCATGTCACCAGAGTAACCGCTAACTGTTGCTGCTGTTAGTTAGTTTGCTCAGTTAGTTGTGCCGCTAGTGGTCTAGACTGGTACAACACATGGACGTCAAAACTCTATTTTCTTCACATTCTGTTGATAATTTTAGTTAATTTTTGCATCTTGTAATCCAACATTCGTACATATTGCACCTTTAACAACTGACGCACAGGAGTCCAATCCTCACAGGTGATAACATTTGATGATAGGTCTGAGTTATGAGTCATCTGGCTGCTTCAGGTCTCACTGACATGCACATAAACTTTATGAGCTCAGCAGTCATCAACATGTGAGGCAGGTGGATAGAACAGACATAATGGATTTTATGCTCAACACAGAGCTGTCTGATAGAGAACAGTGGCTGCATGCATGAACGAGCAGCACATTAAGGCCTGACTGAATGGGTCTGGGAGCTGCAGCACACGTGAACACACACCGGATGTTGTGTGAGCACATTCATATGAGCAACTAGGATTCATTTATGTCTAATACAAAGGAAACTGTCTGCAGATGTAGACTGAATTGAACAGAACGGAAGATGAACAATTTCTGTTTTATGGACAAAAGAATTTAAAGGACCCATCGATCTGTTTTCTTTGATTTAGGTTTACTGACGTGATCATTTTGGTGAAGTTGCACTGATTTCATTTAGAAATTTAGAGGTGCATTATGTAGTTTTGGGGAACACATTTTAATCAGAAGAGAAAGATCTTCATTACCTGATTTTTTTATGCCTAGACAAACTAAATAAACAAACTCTCTTTGTTCTCATGACTGAATAAACTGAATAAACAAACTGACCTTAAAGGACAACACAATTTCATACTATTTTACTTTGTTTAAATGTGGCAGACCCTGCCACTTTTCTAGCTTCAAACAGTGTTCTTGGGACCTTATTTTCCTCTGAGAACAGCTTGTTTATTCAGTTATGGAAAAAACAAATACCTCTGAGTTAATATTAATATTGTAAATGTTAAAATTCTGAGTTTGGATCTCTTCTCCAAAACGACATAGTGCCTCTTTAAGATTCTGTTTGGGACAACTCATAGCTGAAACCTCTTTCTCACACACATAGAGAATATATACCATAATGTACACACGAGGCACGTGGGCAGCAGTGGGCATAAAAAAGTGAACTCTGAACATCCATAACATTCACCATTAATGATTGTACTGTCATGAAAGGAACATTTTACCCTCACTGGTAGGCAGAGGTGGAAAGTATAGACATACATTTGGGTCATTAGAGCACATTATTCCATAACTCACTGACTCTATAAATACACATAGATGAAAGCCTAATGACTTTTTATCTTGTTTTTTTTTTAACTGGTGTTACTCATAAAGAAACTAATACCAGTGACAATATCCATGAAAAATGCATTTTATAAAATATCTGCTACAGGGCATCAAACCACTTGTTGTCAGTCATGTAAACTCAATAAATCATGTAGTTCAATGTGAGATAAATGTGAAAATTTCTTAAAAATGAAAAGAGACAGTGGACTGAACCATGTCATTTCTTCATAGCTCCTCAGGAAATAGGTCAAAGGAAGTAAAGTGATGTCATCAGTGGAATTTTTATTAGAAGATAATAGACTTTTGTCACACAGTACTTTCATAACATATTTTATAATATTTATTTTTAATTTTAATTTTTTATGTCATTTCTATCATATATTTGATAGTTATTTATACATTGTTGCATTTTAAATGGTAGAAAAATCAAAATGAGGCACTTTCCTTCTATACATGACTGTGCTGCTTGGAATGTTAAATAACTGATTAAAAAACAAATATTCCCAAATTGATGGCCAAACAGGCAGTCACTGTTTAAATAACCTGTTGTTTGACCATAACATATGAAAAAAAAACTCACTCGCGTACATATAAGACTCTCCTCTTCCTGTCTTTGTCTTTTTTCCCACCCTTTTGTCAGTGTACATCTGTGCTCCTTGTCAGTTCATCTGTTTTCATCCTTTGTCTCCTGCATACCTGTTTCTGTTCCTTGGTCTTCTTGTTCTCTGTGTTCCTGATTTGTTCCCCGTGGCTTTATGGTTTGTCCTCTGTTTTTGTATTGCTCTTCAGTTTTCTTAGATTCTCCTCATTCCCTTTTTGTTGCCAGCTTTTGTTTGTCTGCCTTTTGTTGCTCGCACTTCGGATAGCAGCTTATAAGCTCGCTTTTTGTCCTTTTACCTTCCTTCAGTAAGGTCAAGTAAGGTTTGAATTCACATGGAGGAATTTAGTTTCAATAACCCTGGGAAGTCTGTTTAACTTGTGGAGAAAAGTAATGTAATCAAAATTAAAGATAAAATTGTGTTTTGTGTTTTATTGCAACTATTACATTCTTAATGTTTAAAGGAGACATATTATGCTCACTTTCAGGTTCCCAATTTTATTTTGGGTCAGTTTGAGAATAAGTTTACATGCTTTAATGCTCAAAAAACACATCAGTTTTCTCGTACCCTCCTGTATACCCAGTCTGCTCTGATTGATCAGCTCACAAGCCTGACCCAGCACCGCTAACAACAACAGAGCAGTTGTGCTAAATCAATTCTTATGAGCCAAACTAGTCACTAGGCATAAATTATGCAAATGTGTGACATAGTGTGATGTCACAAAGTCACAGAATTACAGGCTGGACTACTGAAAGGTGTTTCAGGAGTCAGTGTTTTCTGTGGGAGAGAGGAGCTTCTGTTGGTGCAGACTTTGACCTTTTCAACTTTCAAGGTCTTTTACATATACATGAACCTTTATAACACACTGAAGGACCATAAACAAAAATGCATAATAGGTCACCTTTGAATTTCAAAAAAACTTTTTAAATTAAACCTTTTATTTGATTAATATTTTGCTGCTATTGATAATTATTTTTACTTTGAGAATCACTTATAGTTTGTGTAAATGTATTTGGTGTTTGTTTTTGTTCTGTTTTTTTTGCACATTAGTCTTCTGTGTATGTAGCTCCTGAGAAAAAAAGTCTATATTTGTTGATTTTGTTAAAATTAAAATGTTGGTACGATTTAAAAATGCACTCGATTTGTAGACTACTGTAGTCTCAACAAGGGCTTGAAAGAGGCAGAAAATAGTTTTTAAAAAGCCAGTAAAATACTTTTTAAAGTCATTTACATGGGGTCATTGGTTTCTCATTGGCTTTATTTGACAGTTGTACCAGTATAAAAAATGCCTCGAAGATATTTGTTCCACCTCCCTTGAGTCTGTTTGACATTGTCTAATGATTCGTTCGTGTTTTTCTCATGCAGTCACTCATCAATAATGTCTAATCTTTCCATTTTAGCTTGACCTCCGCAGGATCAGATAAACATTATTTGAGGGTTGAGAAGAGTTTACTCTTGGAAGGGTAATTAGGATGATGTAGTCTGTCTGTGGGGACAGCTGGTAGGAATTCAGCAGCTTTTTCAGTCTACAACAAACACAGTCCATCACAGGAGACTGAACCTGCAGTCTATCTCTTAGTTAATGCAGTGGTCCTCACATATCTCTGTTTTTCCAAGTCATTCCTGCTTGTCTTTATGTCAAAACATGGAGGAAAAAAAGGAAAAAAGATCTTAATTTGTCATTATATAGAGCTGAGACTCTCATGTGGTGTTTACTTCACTGACAGGCAGATGAGTTGATGAGGGAAAACTGATATAACCTACTGAATAACAATCATTTGATTGCCGAATGTCATGTTCAAATTCACATGACAATGTGACAACTCAGAGTTCATGACAAAATTTGTGACCCAACAATCAGGTCACAGGCCTGACAAGGCTGAGAAACACTGGTGTGGTGACTCCACAAAAATGTCATTTTCAGGCTTTTGCCCAGCAACCCATCTAAGTTTACTGAAGTCACTGAAACTTCTGGAAGTAGGTTATCTTACACTCTCACACACTACTTCATATTGAGACCAGTTTCTTCTTTGCCAAGACAGATCAAGGGTCATGATTCACGCACCAAAATGTTTCTCATGTTTGATAATTAGTTGTTGTCATAGTCTCAACTCTACAATCACTGCCCCCAGCACAGCTCTGGTTGCAACAGCACCGGCGGGGCTGATGTGGAAATATGGTGGGTGGTGCTTGCTCAGGCCTGTGAAAGCTGACCAATCAGAGTAGAGTGGGAGTGCCGGGAGAAGGGCCTTAAAGAGACAGAGAATGGAGTGTTCGACAGAGGGTGAATAGAGGTGCTGCATGTAGGGGGGTTTATATTCAAAGTATACATTTTCTAGGAGACACCAAAAATAAAAGTATGAATGTGAGAAAAGACCATAATATAGGAAATTTAAGACATATAAGTAGAACATTCAAAGCAAAATCATGTAAAACAGCATACAAGTGTTATTGATGAGTTGAATTTGGGTAATCTGGGACATTTTTTGCAATTTTGACTTCGGCAACCTATTACAGTATCTAGCCAACACTCTATACACATACATTACACCTTTCTGAAATCCCTGAGATGTTTTCTAACCACACCAGGAGACAGAGTGTAGATATCATACCCAGAGGAGACATGCCACCTATTAGTGCTCTTTGTACCAAGATTTGATAATCTGGGACAGGTCACTTTATGATCTGGGACACTTGTATAAGGCTTAAAAAAAAAGCCCAAATCACCCTAGTTTATGCATGCCAAGATCAATATCACAATTAAAAGCCAAAAGCATTATGAAAAAATGACAAGGACAGAAAGCCGAATAAGAAAATGTTAAACTTGTGAAACTTAATGAATTCACATAAACATATACATTTAAAACACAGTGTTTTTTTATGACGAACTAGATAGAGTAGATATCATTAAAAATACTTACTATTTCTAAAGTTGACATATTATCAGGTTCATTCATTTAAATGCATTTGAATCATTCATTTAAAATGTCATGGCATTTTAAAAAAATCTATTAAAAATCAGCCAAGCAACAATTAGATGAACCGATTATTAATTTGATCATTCTGACTGTCCCAGATTACCCCAACCATGCTGTCCCACAGTCTTAATCACATTTGATATAAAGTGGGACAACTAAGAAATGTTTTATAAAAAAGACTAAAACACATTTTCAACATTTTAATGAATATTTTGTTGCCTTAACAAATCACAAACATAATTTGATCAAGTATGATCATTAATCTGATCAGAATCCTTTGACGCTGATTTTATCATGCAATTCCCAGGGATGCTTTGTGACTGAAAAGTGCCCTGCCCCTTTCTGTAACATCAACTCCATGATGTCATGTGATTTCATGCACATGGCATCCAAGCTTAACTAATAGTAAAAGTTCTCTTATAGTAAAAGAAGAGAAAATAATAACACTTGAGTTTAGGTGTCCCACATCACCCAGATTGCCCGAATTCACCCTGTGTGAACCATGGGTTACTCTCTGCTAATGATACCACTTTGAGCAAGCAAAAATAACATAAATACAACAGAGTAAATTTAAATTAAAAAGTGCATATTAAAAAAGCGTCACCGAAGGCATCAATATACAAACTGTGCTGGAAAAACTACCATCTAAGTCTATGAGATCTTTATCCTGCCTTTGCTCAACATCAATCATTGTTTTTCCGAGTTTCAGGAGGAGCCCCTGAACGCAGCGCCGCTCCGGGTCTCGGCGGCGGTCAGGTGACCCAGCGGCAGACAGGCCATTCTCGGCTTCTTCCTTCGCTTTGGCTCCAATGTCGGAGGTGTTTGCGCCTGGAAGAAATGGACTCTGGCAATGCACGAATTTGATCCCTCAGAGATCCGATCAGCTGAGTCTGTGAATGGCGCCAAAACAGGACCCTAAACCTAAATTTCAAGAAGGTTTGTTGAGAAAAAGAGCGCGACTGGAGGGGGGCGGGTTTGTTGTTGTTGATGCTGCTGCTCCAGCTCGACAATAGTGGTCTCCAGGGAGGGAGACAGAGCCACACAGCCTTTATTACTGCCCATATATGTGAGGAAATCAGTTGAAACATGCCAAAAATCAACATATATTAAAGCTATTAACTTAAAATGAAGCTAAATGTGTGAAACAGACGTTAACGTTAGGCTAACAGCTAGCTAGCTTGTTATTTATGCTATGTATGAGCTAAAGCTTTATTTACTAGACAGTCATTGGCACACAAAGAGCTGCTGAAACCCCGTCAGACCAAATTATATCAGCTCAAAACCTTAATGGCAGCCTAACGAGTTACTACAGTAAAATGTATTGTGGTTATTTTGTGTGTTTTTCCCTCAATGCTAACATTTGTTTTGCTCCTCGCAGGTGAAAGAGTCCTGTGCTTTCATGGGCCATTGCTCTATGAGGCAAAGGTTTGTTTCAACACTAGTCCATGTTATCAGTTGATTATTAACTGCAACACAAATGTCAGCCAACATTGTCAACATTCATCTGTGTGTCTTCTGTTTTTACAGTGCGTAAAGATCAACATAAAGGATAAGCAGATTAAATACTTCATTCATTACAGCGGATGGAACAAAAAGTGAGCAGCCTGGATACATTTTGACTTCCTGTCTGTGTTAATCGTCAGTTGTGTTTGATCTGAGTAAAATCACTGACTGTCATCATGTTTATGACATTGTTTTTCTCTCATCCAGCTGGGATGAATGGGTTCCTGAAAGCAGAGTTCTCAAATATGTGGACAGCAACCTTGCGAAACAAAAAGAGCTTCAAAAGGCCAATCAGTAAGTTTCTCTCAAAATCACAACAAAACTCCAAGGCACTGTCTTTATAAACAATTAAACTGCCTGATTATTAACTCCCAGACGAAGGCTTGATGCATATTCACATCAGAGTTTGTTGTCAAGGTCTAACATGACCATCCCACGACAATGAAGACATTTTAATTGTTTAAAAAGAGAGTGCCTGCAAGTTTTTTGGTGATGTTTATTACAACATGCATCTACACCCAAAAAGTACCTCTAACAAATGTACTGAGTCCAGGAAACGCAAGTGAGTTTCTCTTTGTTTGTGCTGTGATGATGATGAATCAGATCATCATTTTTACCCACATAGCTTCAACATAAACAAAAGTAGCACAATTTTCTCATTGCCAATGACATTTTGACCATGAATTTATTACTAGTTGCTTTGTGAGTTGAAACACAGTGCTCCTGACAGTTCAGTACATCGGCAAATCTCAGTTACATGTTTTAAAGGCTCATTTATGCTCCCTTTAGGGACGCAAATAGATTCATCTGTTTTCAAACAATGTAATCGTCACTGCCCACATACTTCCATACGTCCCTCATGTTGTCACGGATGTTAAGCAGTACAACCATTAGAAGGCATCACTTGGACTCAAATTAGTCTTGTACAGATCTCCACTTTCTCCTCCCAGCTGTCATGTAGTAACTGTTTGTCTCTGTGCCCAACTCACATAACTTCTCCTAAAAAGTTCTGCCATTTTCTTCCTCATGTCTCGTGAGAGTGTCTTGCTTGAACTATTAGCTACACTGCTACACTGTCTGCCACGACTACTTGAGGTACTACTCTGATGGCCGTACCTGTAAGCTTTTAGAAAACATGCAGAAATATGGATGCAATAAACTCAGAAGGCTACGTCCATATCTGTATGTGTATCTAACGTTGAGCATAAATGATTCTTAAGTTGATTTATGTAATGATCCTGACTCTTTTTCTTCTTCTTCAGGGACCATTATGTTGAGGGAAAGATGAGGGGTTTAGCACCAAGCAAGAAGATTGCTGCTGTGCAGCAGAAAAATGTTGATCTGTAAGTGTCTACCTTGTTTTCTCCCCTCTAATAATCAAACATACTGTAAACACATCATATAAATTGACATAATGTTGGCCTATATTGAATAGAGTAACGTATGTACAGTATGTACTGAATGTGGTCGCTGTGTTGGATTACCTCACAGGGTAAATGTATAACATCATATTGTCGCTTATAACAGCTTTCTTTTTTTGCATCCTAGGAAAGTGAAAAAGGCAAAACAGAAGAGTAAGTAAAATGTTTCTACATGACATGTTAGTAGTAGCTTTAGCTTAAGAAAATTGTGTTTTTATAACCTAAAATCAAAGATATTGATGAAGGTTCTCAGTCATCCAGGTCATGGTAGTTGTAAGTGCTGTATCGGAGGCAACTGGTGTTGTTTCAGTTTCTTGAAGACATTAGTCCAGTTGTCTACGATACAGCACTTAGAACTAAAATCAAAGAGCAGTTTGTTTCATCACCAGAATTGGGACAGTAACATTTAAGAAAATATTTTTCCTCTTAGCTGCAGTGCTAATTATCCTTGTAGATTGTTTTGGTGTGAGTTGGCGAGCTAACGAAGCAAGCTAACCTTACAGCTCAGCCGAGGTTCCTAAGTGTCTCGTCCATGAGTAGATGCACACTTCCTTCTGTGCGGTGATACAGAAAGCAAATAGTTCCTACATTTAAACTGCTCACAACAAGGTCAGTGGATTATCCTGAGTAAACGGGTCATGATTCCTGGAAAGACACCACAAGCTGAGTGCCATCTTGTTCCATTATATTCGAGAGAAGGCAGACATCTTCAAAACTCTGCAGCTCTCACCAAAAAAAATCTAGATGGATAAATAGCACTACAGGTTGGAGGAAAAATATGTATTTTTGATTTTGGGGTGAACCGTCCCTTTAAATATTACAGTGAAATGTCTAAAAATATCAAAGAAATGAAATTTGTCCCGTCATTATATGATTTGTGCTTCTTGTTTTGGCCATTCGGGCATTTAAAATGAGCGTGTGTATTAGTACTGTTTTTTCTGGAAGTGCAGACGAGGAGCTTCTTACTGATGATGTTTTATTCATATCCGAAAGAAATGTACAAAAACAGCATTTTACATTTGGTAATATAAGGTAATATATTAATTAATTAGTCACTTTAATGTGTGTCATATTATGTGTATTTTTTAATTTTCTTTTTAGCTTTTTATCAAACATGTTCACCATGTTGGAAGGCCCACTGAATCTGTTAGGAAAAAAGATATCAGGAGTTTGCAGTAGTACATAGAACTGGCTAAAGTGATCTTACATGTCCTTTTACTTTTTTGGCCGATAAAAAAAACAGACTATATAACACGTTGTTTACTTGCTCATCCATTATACCCTAAAAGCACTGTCCTCTTTAGGGAGCTTTTTATGGGTCTGTTCAGTACAAGACATTCACAACCTGCCAGACATTTTCACTAAAACCTCAAGCCTTCATTTCTACATAATTTATAAGCTGTAATGTGTGTCTTGTTTAGCCCCAGGGCCGGGTGAAGGCACCAGCAGCGGAGAAACACCCCAGGGACCCCGGAAGAAGAGGGCTCGGGTTGATCCAACTGTGGAGAGTGTAGGTATCATCAACTATTGGTCACACCATGGACCCACATGAAAACATTCCCACCTGACTATTTTGATGAACAATTAATCAGTTTGAGTTCACACAAAAAAAGTCAAAATTCTCTGATTCCAACTTCTTAAATGTGGATATTTTCTGGTTTCTGAGAATCTTTGGGTTGTGGGAAAACAAGACATTTTAGGACATCATCTTGGGCTTTGGGAAACACTGATTGAAAAATTGAGATTTTTTCCCCATTTTCTGACATTTGATGGACAAAACAACCAATCAGTTAATAGAAAAACAATCAAAAGAGACATTTTGATCACAAGTCTTCTGTAAAGTCATAGATTGAAACCATAGTGGATTATTTGACCTGACAGATTCTTTCATAAAAACTGCAGACTGGCCTTCCTTCCTGGGAAATATGGAGATGTCAGTCTAAAAATAACCTTAAAGTGTCCAAATTACTGTGTGAAATTTAAGTGAAGGGCTGTAAAAGGACAAAAAGTACCTGTCCTTTCTGATTTCATCCGGCTCACATAGCTGTTTGTGGAATCAGTTATTCATGCATGAATGTGACCACTACCCTGTGGGCCACAGTAAGTGATTGTTGATCGCAGATTGAGTTCTTTCTGGTGTGTTCACTGGGGAGAAAAATGGTGTAGTTCGCTTTAGAAAGCAAGAAGCTTCAGAAAATGTTGACACCATGCAGCCAGCAATAGATGTAATTTTGACCTGCACACACAGCAGCATGTCAACAGAAGATAAGAGCACTTAAGTCATTAAAATCGACCTGTAGCAACAGGAAAGATGTGTTGGATTAAAAATAAACACGTACACGCACAAGTGAAAGAGAGGCAGTGTTGCTCACATTGACCATAACACACAATTAAATAATAAAAAAAAACAAGTTATAAATGTTAGTGTTTGTGTTCAGGAGGAGATGTTCACCAACCGTGTGGAGGTGAAAGTAAAGATCCCTGAGGAGCTGAAACCCTGGCTGGTGGACGACTGGGACCTCATCACCCGACAGAAACAGGTGAAAAAAACACAAAACATGTTCCTGTGTTTGCTGTAGATTTCCTTCCGCTACAATGAAAAAATCTCTATATCAAAAATTAATGTCATCCTGCTTCTTCTTTTGCATTTGGCTTCTTACAGTTGTTTCATCTGCCTGCGAAGAAGAACGTAGAGACCGTCTTGGAGGACTATGCAAACTATAAGAAATCGAAAGGAAACTTGGACAATAAGTAAGAATGAAAACACTATGTTCATGCATTGTTACACATCCGTGTCTGTAACTTCTTAAATGAGATGAATTACAGGCAGTTTCACCACAATCATGTGTAATTTATGAAATGTATTTAAATGAGCATAAGTAATGTGTTTCCTTGTTCAGCCCATTTATATTAAATCGTAAATGCTGCTTGCCATTTTTCCAGACATGCCACATTTTTATGCCTCCGGAGGCTTCGTCCATCTGCCTGTACGTACGATAGAACAAGAGGGCAATGACATGTTATATACAAAAGGTTAAAGGTCATCTCCACTGTGACATCGTAATCTTTTCTGGTCATTATTCACTGCAATAACTCAGGAAGAGAAGAGGAGATTGTTACCATATTTCACATTTGTTCAGATTCTGAATTGGTGACACTAATCTTGGGTTCCCACCTTGAAGCCGTGCTGATCTTCTGTGCTGCCAAGTTGAACATGTGTGAGAAGCATCTACATTTTATTTATGTGTGATTTATTCATTTCAGTTAGGGTTGCAGGTTATACAGTATATGTCATACACAACATAACACATACTACTTTGTCACAAAAACCATTTCCTTAGCCATTCCTTTACCACTTTTGATGTGTGTTTGGGATCATTGTCATGTTGGAACAACCAACTGCACCTAAGAACAAATCTTCTGGCTGACAAGTTTAGGTTTACCTGAAGAATATGAAGATAATCTTCATTATTCCATATACTTTCTTTAGAGCATCAGATCCACTGGCAGCAAAACAGCCCCATAGCATAATAAACTTTATTTTATATCGCACCTTTAAAAAAAGAGTTTACAAAGTGCATTGACAATCAAGCAAAAGCAGGGAACTCAGGAAGACAATATTACAGAATAAACACTCAACAGTCAAGCCAAACACAAGGAAGTCTAGTGGAAGTGAGTGAAAACAAGAGGGCAGAACAGAAAATATAAAAACTCTTAAAATACCACAATCGCTAAATGTGGAACACTTAAAAGAGCAAGATAAAAGTAAAGTAAAAAAGAAATCAGTAAAAAGTAGCTTTCAAAAACAATAAAATAGTATAGTTAATAACTGGGTTTTTAGGCCAAACAGAGGAGAGTGATTCCGTCCAAAGGCCTGCGCTTCTCGCCTCCAAACATATTGCTCGTCATTGTGGCCAAACAAAGCATGCACTTTATGCTTACAAACAGTTGTTTGCACAGTTGATCTTGGGACCTGTAACTGCTTTGAAAATGGCTCCAGGTGATTTTCCTGACTGGTTAAAATCAATAATGTGCTCTTTCAGATCAATGCTGAGCTCCTTAGACTTTCCCATTGTAGTGTTTGTGGCGGAGTCTTGTGGGTGTATCAAACAAGCCCTATTAAAATGGGCCCAGAAAAGTCATCAGCTATTATCAATCATAATCACTCAGAAGACGTTAAGAGGCCATGCTACAAAGCAAATTTGTTTCACAAAACTTTCTATGATCATCAAAATTGATTGTTCACGTTACTGTTGTATTTGTAGTGTTATATTTTTGAGCCAGCAGATTTTGTCACATTTTCAGAAGACTTATAATAAACTGAATATTGAACCAAACTTAATGAATGTTTTTGTAGTATGTGTTCCTCTCATTCTATCACAGAAAATGAGAGTTGTAGAAATAATTGGAACTCAATACTGCCATGATATACATGTTCTGGGGTTCACAGAGGGAAAATAATCTTGTCCTGGGCACAAGCAAGACTATCATTAGCCCTGATCAGTATCATCCTTGTTGACTGGTATTGACTGCTAGCTATTTCATGTGAAAAAAGGTTATTTTAAAAATGTGTTTTATGAATTTTTATGATTGAATTAGTGCTCTTTTTTGTGCCAGTGCTCTCCCCTGGCACAAAACAGGAATAAATAACAACAAAAACAAAATGAACAACAAGAAAAAACATCCCGTATCAAACCATATGGTTATTTTAAATATCAATTTCAGCCAAGAATTTCACAATCTGTGCAGCAAGACTGGTGTGTAAGATAAACAGTTTGGATTCTTGAAGGTTAATAGGACTAAGGGATTACTTAATTTGATCACTTTTCTTCTTGGTCCGATTTCTGCGGTCATAGTTTGTGACTTTATTGCTTTCCATCAGCAGAGTCTCAAGTTTCACATTTCCAAATTTCTTTTTGTTAGAAGGTGAACACACCAGACTGTCTAAACTGCATCTCATCACATTGTAAACTTAACTTTGACATAAATAAACTCCAAGCATGATGTATTTCCGGTCTCAATCAAGTTTTTAAACCTCTACAGTTCATGGTTCTTTTAAACTGCGACCTCTAAAATTTCCATGGAAGTTCCCTCCAGAGAAACATCCGACTCTTCTCTCTTCCTCCACAGGGAGTATGCAGTTAACGAAGTGGTGGCGGGGGTTCGGGAGTACTTCAACGTCATGCTGGGCACGCAGCTGCTTTACAAGTTCGAGAGGCCGCAGTATGCTGAGATCCTGTCTGAACACCCAGATATGGCGATGTCTCAGGTGTACGGAGCTCCACACCTGCTGCGCCTGTTTGGTAGGGACCCTGAAACACACACATATATTACTTATATATTACACACACTTTGAAGTGGGTGACTGGATGGAGGGTTTTAACATGGTACAAAAAATAAAGTGCCTCTTTGTACTAATAGAAGTGCTTTCAAATGATTGATTTGATTCCTAGGACATTTTTTTCATGCAGGTAAAGAGGATGCGGGAGTAAATTGAATGTTGTAGTTTTTTAGTTCCAGTGTCTAGGTTAAAGAAATGTGAAATGTTCTCCACTTAAACTCTGTGAGGTTAAAGAGAGGCATTGCTGTCTCCAAACACTCATTTGAGTTATCACCTTGCTTTCTTTGTTGAATGTTGTAAGGAGAGGCTTAAGCAGTTCAAGTTCACATTTGAACTAAAGCTTCAGCCTTCGGTGTTTTCACTATTTTGTCCTTTACTAATTTTTTTTTCAAAAGTAAGTTCCCCTGAGGAAGCAGCAAATTAATATGAGACCAAGTTATCGCAGTATTGTTGTGCCATTAGAGATTACACCAGTGTTGGGTATTGTTACTTTTGAAAAACCCCTTTACGATTCCTTGCTCGTGTTGCTGCTTATATTGCCCAGAGGCTGCACGCCTTCCTTTAAATGTATTGACTCTACTTACATTGAATAGCATGTTCTACAACCCAGAATTTGTAACTGCAAGCTGATAGTAACAGGAACGATGAAGCAATATGCCCTTCACAGCTCTTTAATCATCTTTTATCTTTGATTACAAAACATAAAATGGAGTGGATATAGGGCGCATATTAGAGCCCGAACGATACATCGATTGGGGGACATGCCAACATTGGCCAATCATAGATGTATTGGTATTGCCGTAGATTAGGTGATATGAAAACTTTTTTATACGGAACATAATGCAGAAAAAGCTTCTTGTGGTAATTTATAAGCATCAGCTTACCCATGAGTATTGTTTAAAAATATCCTGCCTCCATTACATGCGTACCTTTGTCACAAGTATTTGATAAACACATCTGAGGGATTATTGCAAAAAAAAAATGTATGTATATATATATATTCCGCGAATATAAGAATATTGGCCAGTATATTGATATCGGAATTTCTTCACTTGCTAGTATCTGTGTTGGCATCTGCCCCAAAAATCAAGTATTGGTCGGGCTGTATTTTGACATGTGTTTTTTTTTTGCAATTTAACTGCAATGAAAAAAGTTTAATTATTTGTAGTATGTGAAAGTAAACAGACACAGAGGGAACTTGACTGGTAGCAGCTGCACAGCATTTTGGCTGCTAACAACAAGACCGCTGAATTAGTTGAAGCTAGGGCTGTTACAATATCAGACTTACACTACACGATTATCGTGGCCACATGAATTCACGATAACTATATTATTGCGATATCTATAGAAATCTGAGGAGAAAACTCTAGCAATCCAATCTATTTTCAACTTTGTTTACTGAGTGTTTTGTCCTTTTTTTGGCAAAAAAGTTACCCTCAAAATACACAAGTGTATGGAGAGGGAGTCTGTAACCATAACTGTAAAAGAGTGTACAGAAAGAACAGTTCCACTAACTTACTAGTGAAAAGATGCACAAGTCCAAACACCTTTGCTGGATTATTCACACAGTGTTATCATATGTATATTAATAACACAATATCAGTATTTACATTTTTTAATATCAGGGTTATCATGTATATCATGACACCCCCAGTTGAAACAAACATTTTTAGCAGCTGCCTCTTAGAACAAGAAAACACAGGTTTGTAGAGCCTGTAGCACATAATGTTTCAACAGGTGATTAATGAACCAATGGCTGCCCTCTCTGCTCTGACCATCTTGCTACTTTAGTTATACCTGTAATTGCCCTTAATTAAATCCATGCTGTGACACAACACAATCATACTTACATATCTGAAGTTGGCTGCGTACTGCCCGCAGAGAAGTAGGAGAGAAACAGAAACTGATTGATTTTTGAACAAATTGATTTTCTTTTTTTTCTGTCTGTTTTTTGCGGAAACAAATGGAACAGGTACTTAATTGGAAACATACTAAATAATGGATTACTTTAATTGCTAAACTAACGTGTTTTGTTACTCATGACAACAAAAAAGTAATCCGAGTATTCCAACAACCCCCAACACTGGATTTCACCGCACAGTTCAGAATGATTTACTACAACAACTAACATGTATGGCCACACTATATAACATAAATAATGGATATGCACACAAATAAGAATAAGGATACCCAGAGTCCCTGGAGTTATAATCTAGTCAGTGAGTCATTAACTGAGACATTGTGTTCCGATATTAACATTGTTTTTTTAATGAGGGGAAATTGAATTTAAAGATGACTCAGCTGGCTTCCTAAGACAACTAATCAGATTTGATTACTGATCTTAATGAACACCTCTGATTTTACAAACATACAAGGTACCAACAGTAGTCAAGCATTACATAACAGTCATCCATACAGTACATAATTAAGATTTAACCTTTTAACTTGCATGTAAAGTAAATAGGTTTGGTTATAACGACTGCTTTTTAGCTGTTTTTTGTATTAAGTGATGTAATTTTCTGAACTTACCAGACTGTTCTACTTTACCCACTCAGTCATTATATCCACATTACTGATAATTATTTATCAAAAATCTCATTGTGTTTATATTTTAAATAGTTATGTCCTGTAGAAAACCTAAATTCTGTTTAGATTAGATTAAAAGAGTCTTTAAAAAGACATCAGATCTGATCATCTTCAGCCTGCTGTCCGTGTACATCGTCCCTCACATATATGTTGCCCCCTCCCCTGACAGTTCGTATTGGAGCCATGTTGGCCTATACTCCACTGGATGAGAAGAGTCTGGCTTTGCTGCTCAGTTACCTCCAAGATTTCCTCAAGTAAGTAAGGTTTAAGTCACACCACCCACCACTAGAGACTCCATGTCATGTCTGGTTGATTCTCAAATGTCATCCATCATATTCATATTAGTGCAGCCAGGCTTGTTGCAAAACCTCAATTGACTTTCTGCTCTGGAAAATAAATATAAAAAAAATATTTTGCTAAGATTGTCTGCACTGAACAGATAGATCATAAAGTATGAGTAATTTGGGTTAAGTGCATATTGTTAACAAACTAGGGGTGCTTATTTTAAAGGGGCACTATATAGTTTGGGAGAGGAAATTCAAACTCAGAATTTTAATATTTACAATAATGATAAATACAATTAATGAGGTAATAACACAAACTCCGAAATATTTATTTTTTCCGAAACTTAATAAACAAGTGTTTCTCGGAGGAAAATAAGGTCCCCAGAACACTGTTTGAAGCTAGAAAGGGTCTGCATTGCAGGTGGGTGATAGGTAGTGTCGTAGGCCACCTCCTCTGTTCAAAGATGGTCATTCCAGTTTGACATAGATGGACTGTTTTACTCACGTCTGAAACAAGTCCAGTTGCCTACGATATAGCACTTAGAATTACCAAGACCTGGATGACTGAGAACCTTCATCAGCATATACACCAATCAGGCATAACATTATGACCACCTGCCTAATATTATGAAGGTTCCCCTTGTGCAGCCAAAACAGCTCTGACCTGTCATGACATGGACTTAAGACCTCTGAGGGTGTCCTGTGGTGTCTGGCACCAGGGCGTTTTATAGCGGATCCTCTGGGTCCTGTATGTTGGGGGGTGGGGCCTCCATGGATCAGACATGCTCCAGCACGTCTTACAGATGCTCGATCAGATTGGGATCTGGGGAATTTGGAGGCCCGGTCAACACCTTAGGCCCTTTATTGTGTTCCTCGAGCTGTTCCTGAGCAGTGTTTGCGGTGTGTCAGGGCACATTGTCCTGCTGGGGGGCCACTGCCATCGGGTAGTGTTGTTGTGATGAGGGGGTGTACTTGGTCCACAACAGTGTTTGGATGGGTGTTGTGTGTCAAGCGGCATTCACATGAATGCCAGCACTCAAGGTTTCCCAGGAGAACATCACATTGTGATGAGATGATCAATGTTATTCACGTCACCTGTCAGTGGTTTTAATGTTGTGGCTGATCGGTGTATAGTGCACCTTTAAGCAATTTCTGTAATTGATAGTTGGCCGCCTTTACAATCAATTATCGGATAATCATTAATGATATCAATGAAATATGTTGGAAGTTTTCCATTTGAAAACAATTTTAACCGCTGACTTGATCTTATCTGTGTTTGACACAAAATCAGAGTTAAAAGAACAAATAAAGTAAGCAACAACTTGAATGTTACCAAATAACTACTAAACTAAACTAACTAAATAACAAAAAATAATGATTTTATTTTAAATGACTCATCAAATCACTCAATCCACAGGAACATGCACACATCATGTAGGTTGGGGTGAATAGAGGTGCTACAGCATTGGACAGTATGAGAAGAATAATGTGTTTTTTGAACATTATAGCATGTAAACATTTTCTAGTAGACACCCCACCTGAAAATGAGCATTATATGAGATCTTTAATGTTCAACTGGACAAGACTTCTATTGGGAATTTAACAGGACAGAGGATATAGTGATCCTCCGCTATCATTTTGTTTATTTAAAATACTTGCTGGTCATGGCATTGCAAGCAGGACATGACAACTGTAAAAGGACAATTTCTTTTTTCATCTTTCAGGAGAACTATTTCTGTCCCACTCATCAATTCTACATTTTCTACAGGTACCTGGTAAAGAATTCATCCACCCTCTTCAGTGCCACTGACTACGAGGTTGCTCCTCCAGAGTACCACCGCAAGGCTGTGTGAGAGCTCTCAGCACACAAGACTCCGTCTCCCAGACCACATGTGAAATAGCCATTATTGCAGACTTGGATGAGATTTTTCGCTTCAATTGATTCACTTCCTCCACAAAGGTCTCAGGAGCTTGTCACAGTTAAGAAGAAAAAAAAATTCACAAAACCTTTTTTTAGCTGAATCTCTCCCTTTGTTTGTTTTTTCTCTCACTTCTTTAAAAAGATAGAGAAAATTTGTTTTTCTGTTGACAAGTTACTGTTTCCACAAGCAGCTCTTTGGTGTTTTTTGTGCATTCCATCTGATAGATATTTGTTACTGTTGCATGTGTGTATTTATTAGTGCTTCTTCTGCCACATGAGGTGCAATTGAATGCTGGCTCATACGGTCAGCGCTCAGCAGTTAATGTTTTTGTATCTGTATCTTGTGTATTTGTATCAATTTGTAAAAAAAAAAAAATGTTTCTACACAATCTCTACATTGTTGACCGTGTGTATTATTTGGTTGTCGTTCTTTGAAAATGTATTCTGCAAGATGTATTTTGAAAAGTGTCACTCGCTGATGAAACAGGCTGAAATATAGTGGACAGGCTCGCAGTGACTTCAAGGCACGACATTACACATCAAAGACTCACACTGTAGAATATGACTTAATATTCATCCAACAAGAGAGCATGCAAAGACATCCACATGCATGCAAGTGTTCAGTTCATGAATAATCAGAAATTGTGCAGGTGCAACAGGAGTGCAAGGAGCAGTAATTGAGACAATAATCAATAATGATGTTGGAATGAAAATAAATCAGAAATACTTTATTGATCCCTAAGGGAAGAATTGGGATACATTACAGTTGCTCCTTCTGGAATATAATAGAAATGTCAAGAGTATAAAGAAGAATATAAAATATGGAATAGACAAAAGGAACTAGTAAGTAAAAAATATTAAATGTGAAAAAAAAGATGTGCACTGAATTATAATATATGGCTACTATATACACTGATCAGCCACACCAATAAAACCACCTGATTTATATTCTGCAATTTCAACTTCTGCTACCAGAACAGCTCAGACCAATCAAGGCATGGACACAAGGCCTCTGAAGGTGTCCTGTGGTGTCTGGTATTGGGATGTTGGCAGTTGAACGTGTGGGTTTGGGGGTGGGGCCTCCAAGGATCAGACTTGTTTCGACACGTCCCACAGATGCTCGATCAGATTGGGATCTGGGTAATGTTGAGGCCAAGTCGACACATTGTTCTCTTTCTCACATTCCTTAGGTCATTCCTGAGCAGTTTTTATGGTGTGTCAGGGCACGCTGTATGCTGAGGGGGGGCACTGCCATCAGGGAGTGCCATTGCCATGAGGGGGTGTACTTAGTTCACAATGGTGTTTAGATGGGTGGTGCGTGTCAAGTGGCATCCACATGAAAGGTAAGACCCAGAGTTTCCCAGCAGAACATTGCGTTGTAACAAGATTATCGTTATTCACATCACCTGTTAGTGGTTTTAATCTTGTGGCTGATCAGTGTATATTGTACGCGAGAGGATTGGGGCCACTGTAAAAAAAAAATGGAGTTCTGACTTTTTTTTTCACAATTCTGACTTGAATCTCAGAATTCTGCGTTTAAAGTCCAAATTCTCAGATTAAGTAGGCCTACTTTAACTTGAGTACACAGAATATTTCACCACTGATTGTTTAGACCCTGACAGAAACCTCTGGTCTGTAGAGCCTCTGATTCACAGTCCCCCCAGCCGGGTCAGTGAGTCAAATTACGCCTCCAGCTGAGATGGACAGCAGCCATGTCTCCATGGTAACCCTGTTGCTGTGGAGACGGAGACAAAGAGACAGAACTGTCAGTAGCATGAGGTTAAATGTTCCCTCAAAGTGAAGAAAGTCAACAAAAGAATGAGGGCAGCGGGAAAATGAAAAACAATACCCGTCTTTGCTCTTTAGATCCAGACTTTTGATACTGATTGAGGCATGATGTTAAATCTGTTGACAGTCAGTCAGCAGCAAGTTTGAGCTCTAGCTCACCTGGGATGATTAGAGCCCACAAGGGTGCAGCATTTCCCCCTTTTCTTCAGATTGATGCCTCCAAAAACTCCATGTCCATCTGTTTATTTAACATTTTCAATGCAGGACAATGCAGTATTTTTATGGTCTTAAGTAAAGGATCTGAGTGGGATACATCCTCCTCAACTGACTGTGTGAATTATATTAGTTGAACTGTGTCACCTAAATCCTACAGTGACATCCAAATCAACAGGAAACTCGCTTCATGAGGTCAAGTATAAGCAATTAAGTATGACGTATGACTGTTATTGATACTGTTTTAGCAATAGATTATTATTACTCATGCATTATTTAACTGAGTAACTGAGAAATTTTCCCACAGATGAATATCTTTGTATCCAACATGTTTATTGAAGATAACGGGTGTTTGTACTTGGAGGTACTGTAAACAGCTTGGTTTAAGATATTTCAGATTTTTATTTAAAGAAGCAAATGTAGATAAATAACTGATATTCCAAGTAATGGATGACTTATAATACTGTTTGTATTATTAAGTAAATATGTTTAATCCCTGGTGTTTACATTTAGACACGGACGGATATGTTTATATTAGGTAATAAATGCAGATAGGAAAGACAGTTCATTTACTCTTGGGGTTTATTCAAGTTTGTAAAGAGGTTAAATTCTCTCTGTTCCAAGTAGCACTGGTGAATAAATATTTTAGCTGCTTCACTGAGATAAAAGTAGAAATAATGATAGGTGTCAGTTACACTGTTGATGCTAGGGACATGTCCTCATTACTTGTTAAAAATGGTCAATAGTTTATATATAAGCTAAGCCTACAACACATACAGGAAATCAGTTATCGTTTAATGGAAAATAGATGTGATCAGCATACATTCTTCTTACATCATTTTAAACAATGTTTAATGTCCCCGGTGGACTTCCATACTTCTTATTTGATGATGATAAAAACTTAGGGTCTTTGTTTGCAATGTAATGTAACAACTGTTATTTTGTCACTGCAACTGTGTCTTGATGTCTTATAAGTCTATGTAATAATAATGTCGACTGATACTACAACAGCAGGTGGTCAAAGTAATGCTGGGTCTAACAACTTTATAACGTCTTGGCCAGTTCACACTAAATCAAATACTATTGTATGAGTTCATGGGCTAAGATTTGTGTGTAAAGTAGGCCAGGCTAACTATCAGATGGGCCTAAATGGTGGGGTAAAATGTGGAAATATCTCCTCTTGAAAAGAGGGCTAGACTAATAAGTGTTATTAAGTGTAAGGTTCATAACTTTAAAGATGCATGATGTAGTTTTGGGGAAGAACTATTAATCAGAAGACAAACGTCTTTTTATGCCTTAACAAACTAAATTAAAAAAGACCCTAACCCTAACCCTAACAATCTGTATAAACAAACTGACCTTAAAGGACAACACAGTTTCATACCGTTTTACTTTGTTTATATGTGACGGACCCTGCCACCTTTCTAGCTTCAAACAGTTATCTGGGGACCTTATTTTCCTCTGAGAACAGCTTGTTTATTCACTTATGGAAAAAATAAATATATCTGAGTTTGTATTATTATCATTATATTAAAATTCTGAGAATGAATTTCTTCTCCAAAACCACATAGTGCCCCTTTAAGGCTGCCACAGTACAGTGAGCCAGGTGTTCAGTGACACAGAACAGGCAGGTAACTAGGTAACAGACAGTTTAGGTTGTTATTAAGATAACTTCTAGGTGCAGGCGTTAATTCAAGGTAGCAGACATATTGTGTTTACTGTAAATAACAAATAATGGGGGGGGGGGAGTGGTTTAACCAGGTTGTCATAGATTAATTGGCACCGTTTCCAGGTGTTTCTGTCTTCAGGTAGGCCTGACGTCACGCCAGGTTTTCCTGTCCTGTCCCAGGATGTCTCCAACTTTTTCCCAGCGACTCCTCAGAAGGAAGTCCCGCCCTCCGGCGTTGCCGATTGGTTGAAAAGTTAAACCGGCCCGCGCATACTTCACTTTGATTGGCTGGGCTGGTTGTCCATCACAGTGCGAGCAGCGTTTGCGGTTAGGCGTCAGGTGAAACTCGCTCTGTGAGGAGAAGTGGACAGATTAAACTTACTTCGTGTAAACTTTCTGGAAAGTTTATGTATTATTTATGACCATAACCACCAAAGGAAACTTTTAACAGCAGGAACCAACACGTTTCAAGATGAAGAGCCTCAAGTATCGATTGAAAAAGCACGAAGTTACCATCACAGTAAGTTGAATGCTGCTGTTTTTCTGTATTGACTTAGTTTTGCTAATATTCCCGTCTCTCCCAATTGAATTAGCTTTGTGTTGATGAACGATGCTAATGCTAGGAGTTGAGTCTTAACACCGGGGTGGTTATTGTTGTAGCCCTGACCTCCTGTCCTCAACAACCACGTTAACCTCCGTCATGTTCCCACGGCGGCGGTGGCGGCGGCGGTTGGAAAATTCACCGCCTGTAAGCACCTGCACTCATGATCGCTGGATGTGGCCTGACACAGTTTATTACACCACATGCGCTCAGGTCCACTGTTTTTATGATCTGGACTAAATCTACTGCATCTGACTGTGTCATTGTTACTCACAAAGCGAGGTCAGGGAGAAGCCTCCGAAAATCAGTGCTCCAGACTGCCTGTTCTCCTGCTGTTATCACCGGGAGGGTTGCAGAAATGCTGTGGTGCCTTTTGGCTGGGGTTTCAACTTTTTCTTGTAGCAACAGATGTGAGATGTGAGCTCAGATCAAAAATACATTCAGTTACTAGTTTATTTAGTACAATTAGTTAAGAGTAAGGCAGTCTAACACATCAGTCCTGCAGTAAATGAGTAAATAATGTTGAGTATATGTTGAATCAACTGTAGGATCCATTTTGAGGCTGTAGTATGTGGAGCTGCAAGGATAAATCGATAAGTTGTCAGCTATTAAAATGAAAGGCGACTGTTTTGATAATCGTTTAATTGCTTGAAGCAATTTAACCAGCAAATCCAGTTTCTCTAATTTTACTCCCACAGCTCTCCTTCCTCTGTAGATACTCTAATACACTTTGGGAAATACTTATTGACATTATCATCATTTTCTCACATTTTATAGTCCAAACAGCTAATGGAGTAGTCGAGAAAATAATCGGACGGATTGTTCGACAGTGAAACTATTCATTAGTTGCAGCTCTAGTAATATGTGGAGCTGTTAAAGTGTATTGTGTCATCCTGAGTGGTGTTACAAATATTTTGGCAACCTTATTTCAAAAGGGTAGATTAAATGTTTTCTCAGTATTTTACAACTTGACCACAAACGAGGGTTGCAATTAGTGATTGATTTCATTATTGATTAATTATTTCCTGGAATATTCCTATAACCTATAAAATGTGAAAATAGTAAAAACAGGAAAAGTTTCCAATAAATCAAGTATTTTCTTCATATCTCTTTATTAAGATTTGGTTTACTATTATATGCGACAGAGAAAAGCAGCAAATCCTCACAATTGAGAAGGTTTAAACGATATAATGTATGGCATGATTTATGTTTGAAAACTGACTAAACAATAAAACAAATATCAAAATACTTTTTAATCAGCTAATGTTTCTACAACAAACGTGCTGCCTTCCTTATAACCTTCATGAAGGTCAGATTTATTGCAGGGCAGTTGAGTACATTGGTTTTAACTTTGTATACCTAATAAACCGGCAACTACTTTGATATCATTTCTTAGAGAAATGCAGTAATCTTGCAACACAATGCAGCAGGCATATAGAGGGAAAAAAACAACTTCAAAACCAGTTAACCATTGCGGCACTGTGGAGACGCAATAAATAATAGTATTTGTCCCTCCAGGAATGTTACAGTGATTTTGTTCTCAGGTCGAGTCTGCATGTGTTACAGCCAAGAGTATTGAATGAATAACACAGAATAATGAGGAGGCATAGAATAACTACCAGGTATTTCAGTTATGTTTACTAAACCCCCATCACCGTCCATAATGTTGAATTAATTCCTCACAATCCTGCAGCAGTTTCTGAAGTTCCCTTAATAGTCATTACAATTCTACACAGCTCAACATGCAGTGGGTGTTTGGCACTGCACTCTGTTTTCAGCTCCCAGAAATTACCATGAGAAAGGCACAAAGCCAGAGGAGCTGTGTGTGGTAAACTATCTGGGCCTTTTGAAGGGAGGGGGAAAAAAATCCTTTCAGGAATTAAATGGTATTGTATCTGCATTGATAGTTGTCTCACCCCTTCAGTCAAGAACAGAGACGACCATTTAAAATTCAAGCCGGTTTTTTGCCTTGCAGCATTTTTTGTGCAATTGCTTTAAAAACTACCACAGGAAATGCTCGGGGTAAGCTGTGTTGAGGAAACAGACGTGACATTTACTCAGGTCTGAGTGATGATTTCATTACGACCCCTTTGCATTCCTCTGTGCAGGCAGATAACAAAGGAAAAACTGACAGATGGCTGTACCTTTACAGACATCACAATTGGTCTAAAGCTCATTTTAAATGTCTCCTGTTAAATGTTTCACCCAAAAATGTCACTGTAGACATTATCTACTCACCTCCGTGCTGATGGAAAGTCGGGTGAAGTTTCGTAGTCCTCAAAACATTTCTGGAGCTTCACAGCAAAACAGTAGCCCTTTACACAGAGAGATTCTGCATTATCGCCACAACGAAGGCTCACTTTATGCCACCTTTGTTTGTTCCCAATCTTGTAACGTTGCTTTGTGGGTTGAAGTGTGGGATATTTCTCTTTTATTTGATGAGTGAAGGATCTGTTTAGTTGTCAGACTGTCAACACCATCAGAACAAAACTGTCCCCCCAAAATGCCTCTGTTACTTTCACACGGATGGCGAGGCAGAATAACAGTGAAAGATTCTGGCCTTGAAAAGGCAATGTGAATGGGGTTAGTCTTGCAGCATTCTCCTAAACAACTGAAGTAGCTGGGGGCTTGTTTTAAAGACAGAAAACAGAAAATGGCCCCCTACAGCTCATCTGGCATATTTCAAGTCTCTGGAAGCCCTGAGATCCCAAATTGATTTAAAAAGATGCTATTTACTCCCTATTTTAAACTGAAATCGTCACTGTAGCTGCTAAGCTAAAAGTATTAGCTTGCAGTCGTCTGCACAGGCTGCACAAGCTTCACCACGTGTTGAGGATGTAAATAACATCTTTTTAAGTCGATGTAGGATCCCGATGTCTGGGATCACTTGGATTACACTGGCTGAGCTGAAGGGAGCCATTACATACAGTATTTTCTTCAAATGTTTTACCTTTTTAAAACAAGTCCTCAGCTATTTCACTTTTTTAGGAGAATTCTGTGATGCTGTTTTGTTGAGAAGCTCCAGAAATGTTGTGTCAACTGTGAAACTTCAGCCAACTTTCCAATGACTTATTTTTCTTTTCTTGGTGAATCTTTAAAACGTAGTGCACCTCAGTCAGTTCTAAGTTGTGTGTTGCCAAATGTAAACGCATGATTCATTACATATCAGATCATCACCTCCTGTTTCAGAACCATCCTGAAACCTTTGATGTTCTTTTATCAATAAATCACGTCAGTCAACACAGCATTGAATTGACAACATCGAGACTTATTGGGAATATTTATATGTATGCTTCCCATATTAGTGCACAATACCTTTGAAGTGAACTCGCTCACTCTTTGCTGGTGGGGTGACTATCAACATTTTCCGAGTGGGAGAGTCGAGGGGGAATTTAGAGGAAACTAAGCCTTTAATATGTGAACAAACAGTAACTGGCCAGAGGAAACAAATCAGCTGAGGAAACTTTATCCTCGTCCACTCCTTGCACACTGTATTATGTATTATCTTTATCTGATCTCCTCAAGAAAGAATTTATGGATTCACTTTGCAAAGGAAGTTAATGGCTTCTTTGTTTAAGAAATTTAGACTCTGCTAAATATTGTTTTTAGGTGAGTCTTGTCCTATTTATTGCATTCTGGCTTTACTCTCCAATCAGGTTTGCCAACCAAGTACCTACAGGAACTATAGCAAAGGAAGGCTAACTAGGCTACAGGACAGTTAAAGCTAGCTGAAAAACAAAGCTGAAATCCTAGTGACCGGGTTACAAAAAACCAAGGCATCCCCTCAACTCCAGCTGTAGATTAAGGTCGAGGTGTGTAGTTTTGACTCAGATTTTCACCAGTAAGACCTCCATTTTCTGTTAATCTTTTGTGTAAAGGGCTGATTGATTAATTACAAGACTTTTCATGAAACACATTGTTGTGTATAATTGGCATACGCCTCCAAAGGAAAGGAAAGAAAAGAAGGAGTCGGGATATTTTTAAGCTTGACAGAGTGTGTCAGCTGCAACTGATGAATATTTTTATTATCGATTAATCTGTTGTTTACCAGAGATCTTTTTTTAGAAAATAACTCCTGATGAGTAATTTATTGTCAAATTATTGTTGATTAATTGTTTAAAGAGCTGCAATGATAAATTGATTAATCAATTAGTTGTTAAATATTTAATCAATCATCAACTATTTTGAGATTTGATTAACTGGTTTGAGTAATTTTTAAAGAAAAAAAGTCAAAATTCTCTGTTTTCAGCTTCTTTAAAGGTTAATATTTCTTGTATTCTGTACTCTTCTGTGACAGTAAACTGAATATCTGTGGGTTTTGGACAAAACAAGACATTAAAGGAGGTCATCTTGGGCTTTGGGAAACACAGATCGACGTTTTCACCATTTTGTGGCATTTTATAGACCAAACAACTAGGAAATGGATAAAAAGAAATAATCAACAGAGTGCAGCCCTAATTGTCCATTTAGGCCTGGCTTCTTTAACCATACATTATAGGAATATATAAAATGTTATATATTCATTCTGCTGTTTAAAAATAAATTGGCTTATAGCAAACATATTCTTATCAACTTAAAGACTAATATAAATTAAAGAAAAGAAAATGTCTAGATAAGAATGTCCTCAGCCAAATAAAGATCAAATGTCTGAATGTGGATGGACTAACATACTTCAAACACCGAAGCTGACCAATAACTCAGATTCCAAAGCAAATATGTTGAAACTGTTTCAACATCAGCAGAAATTGGCAGTTTTACAGAGTTTGTATCTACAGAGGCAGGAGAGCTGTGGGAGTAAAATTAGAGAAACTGGATTTGCTGGTTAGTTTTGAGATTAGTCTGAGCTGCCTTGTCACACACAATCACAGCTTGTTGTCACAGCAAACATCTGCTCTGTTGGTTGGGAACTTCACTGTGGTTTGTGCGCAGGGCCAAAATATATTAAAACCACTATATCAGACAAATAAGTTGGTTCGTACTGTTGGAGATAATGTAGTGAGGAGACACTGTAGATCTCAAATCATTCATTCTGCTGCTTACATGAGCTGAGGTCTTTCTGAGGCAGATTCACCCAAGTCTTTGCCAGACCACAATGAGAAGCAAAAGTATGGTCTGGCTTTGCACAGCTTGTGTTCTGTCATTTTACAATATTTTTCCCAAGAGCAAACTCTCGAGAGCTTTCAATACACTCTGCTGGCTGGAACATGAACAGACGATTCTGTCATGAAATGTTCAGCATTGATTCCCCATGCAGTATTGATTCACTGTTTGTCTATTGTGGGGGTGTAATTCTATGTCAGATCTCATTAAATAACAGTTATTTATTTAAGTTGGGCAATGTTCAGGAGCAGCTAGGCAATTGTTCATGCAGTTCTGGCTCTAGATGTGGATCAACAAATATTTTGAAAGGAATTCTAAACATTGTAAGATCAAGACCTCCATTTGATTAAAAATACAACTAAAGCAAAGTCTGATTGTATATAAAGAACTGTGAGTCAACACTTGGCTCATGCCCTTTTAAAAATGCAATTTTAGTAATGCAATTAATATCTCGCAGCATAATCACATTAACCTACTCAAAAGTAAGGATCACCTGGGGCAAGTAAATTGCCACGCCTTTCAACTCACATGCCCAATCGGGCAAGTGGTTAAACTGATTCAAAAACATTGCTTTTCTCCAGAGGTGATGATGGATGTAGCTAAGGAATGAACCATCTCAGTTCCCTCTCATCTCTGTTGAGAGATGCACATGCACAGTACCGTCGGCAAGCATTATTTAATATCAGCAGTTGATCTTCTTTTCCCATTTGTCTTCCCCCAAGTGGCAAGTAGGCCCGAGGCATGTTCCAAGAATGCCCGTGGCTAGATCCAGGTCAGCCGGTCAGGCACTCATAAGAAAACTGCAGTGGGCAGAGTGTTTGTTCAAGCGACATTCAGTCAGCCTGTGAACGCCATCAGACCAACATACTCCTATCCCGGGCTGCTGGCATCCATTCACACAGACGTTGCCTTGCCTCATTTATTAGTCTTGTCAGTCAGTTATCCTGGAAACAGGAGTTTAGTTGGGTGGTGTTCGAGGATGTCGGTGAAACTCCAACTGTGTATTGCAAGATTCAGTAAGTTTGAGAGCAAGACGAAATAAGGTTAAATATGACAATTAATCTTTGTTGTTTCTTGATAACCACTAATAAATAAAATAATTTGTACAGGGTCACATACAAAAACATTTTTGACTCACTTGCCTGGGACTGGACAATTAGGGGGAAAGAAATTAATGTGGAGCCCTGCTCATATTTCTGCCTTGACTACATTATGATTGTGTTATTAGTGTGCATGTAACATAGCTATTGTAGGAAAATAATTAGGATTCCCTTACCCATGACTAGTGTTTTTATTGTCCTATTTCCTTTGTGGACATTGGCACATTGCATAGACTGGCTGGGATTGGTTCTGGCATCATGACCTGCTGATGTGTGTGGCAGCAGGGCCCAGTGGATGATAAACACTAAAGTGAATATGACACAATGTTTTCACAAGTGGGTTTTGTTTGTATTTTGCATAAGGACAAGGACACACTAACACAAGCAGGTAGCTGAAAGAAATAGCTGTATCCAAATACAAGTTAAATATGTATGTTTTTTGACACATTTGTTAGGCCTCAAGGACACTCATAATGCATTTTGGTGAGTAACACTGAAAGTACATACTTCACACAGGAACAGCATCTCGTGTGTCTGTGTGTGATGGGGATTATAAGTGGTTGGAAATGAAATGAAAGTCATTCAGTGGCACACCCCATATGGTTTGCTGGCATTTGGGTTAATCATCAAAGACACGTTGGAGTGTATGCAGCTCTCCCCGTGGCACAAAAACTCATTCATGCCATCTGACGATAAAAATCTCTGATCAAACAGTTGATAACCTGATTATGACCAACAGCCTGAGAAAGGCATTATTCTGATTAAGATGATTGTCATGGAGTACTCCTTTAATATCCAAGTGTTTCATGTGATTAATGGCCAAAGAAGCCTCTCCAGATTACATAACTGTCAAGTTCCCCTCACATAATCAACCTCAACCTTGAACTTTCTATCATGACGCGGCTGTCTTTGTGCAAATATAGGAGAAAATCTTTGCTTTTATTGGGTCTTTTTATGGTGGTTTTGAAGTAGTAGAGAATGTTTTACAACAAAAAGAGAAGGAAGAGTAACAGAGATCTCTTGTAGAGCTTGAAGCAGAGGAGGTCTGTTTGTACCTGGCAGAATGATGTAAGAGTAAGTGAAGCATCTTATCAGCAGCATATCTTTGGCTTGTGGCTATGTGATTTGTCTCTCAGATTGGTTGTTCTTATTGAGTTAGATTTTGGTTTGGTAGCAAATCCTGTTTCCAAGTCTTGTAATAGTCAAGCACAAGAAGAAAGTGAAACATGTAAGTATATTAAGCTGCAATGAACAGTACAGGACCTTGTGGTTGTTGTTGGTAAAGATGTAAAATAGAGAAATTTATATTTTTTACTAAGCAATGTGCTATTTGAATTTTGAGTCGGAGGTTTGAGTTGAAGTTGAGTTGAAGATTCTGATAGCGGGGCATTAAACCTACAACTGGGTGCTGCATGCTTTGTATGTTTGAGACAAGTACTGCCTTGCTTGAATTTCTTTGTGTCACACAAAACGGACACATAATTGGTGTCATTACATAGAAAATGCCATTCAATTATGCAACTAATATTCATCTTACTTTACAGATATTGTGCATGCTTTGTATTGAGCATATCACATTAACTTTATTATAAAAGACTGTCCATGGTTGCAACCTACTCATATTTCTGTCTTGGTGTCATAATGATTGCGTTAATTAGTGTGCATGTGTGTGTGTGTGTGTGTGTGTGTGTGTGTGTGTGTGTGTGTGTGTGTGTGTGTGTGTGTGTGTGTGTGTGTGTGTGTGTGATCTTTAATATCCGTAACCTGAGTTTTTATTGTTCCATTTCTTTTGTTGCGTACGTCCATGAAGTTTAGCATAAAGGATTAGCACTTCTACTGTAACGGTTAGAAACATTACCTCTGAAGTAAATAAGGATCTAATTTCTTCCTCAGGGGAGCTGTAACAGAGAGGAGTTGTTTGCGCCTGGATCATTCAGCTGAAGGAGAGTTAGTTTGGCATGGAGTCCCTCGATTTGTTGAATTTCATACATTTGTTCATGTTTTGTCGTATTCTGCTATCAGCCTTCTAACTGCCCAGTATTTTTCTACATGATTATCCATTTGATTTAACTCAATTGCAGTTATTTGTTACTATTAAGATAGCAATTTAGGGCGGCAAGCTGATATTTTACATATTAGCGTAATTGTTACTTCAATAAATTAGTAAATACTAGGGCTGGGTATCACCAGGTACCTCACGATACGATACTATTACGATATTTTGCCCACGATAACGATAATATCACGATACAGTGATTCTGCGATAATCGATATATTGCAAGAAATTTCATCCACGATACATCACGATATCTGTGACACTGAAGAAATTCAGAATTTATTGACTGCACTGAATCCATTTCACAGGAATTACAAAACATTGTCAATCAATTTCACATGAATGACAGCCAAGTAAAACAAAGTGTATACTGCACAGTGGCTCTTCTTAACACACACTGACCGCAACTTGTCCAATGTCCTTGTGTTATGTATAAGTCTTTAAGGGAAGAATGATACAAAATAATGCTTCGCCAAAATATTCTGTCTGTGCAAATTAACAGAAAATTATAAAAAACAAAATGAATGCAGAAAATACACATTTCAGTGATAGTATTATCAACTTCTTCTCTGTAAACATGGACACATCAGTGCTGCTTAACAAGCAGAATCAAATTGTTTTATGAAAACTGGCAAATTTCACTGCATATGAAAAATAAACATTTAAGTCAGTGCATTATAATATCATAAACAACTGGGTGGCCTATGAAAACCTGGGCACACATTTAACTTGTACTTACCACACCGAATGTGTTGGTATCCAGTCAGCTCAACAGCAACAGTCATATTAGATGCGTTGTCGGTGACAACCGCTCGGTCTTTCCCAGTAAGCTTCCACTCCACCGTAGCCTTCCATATGACTTCTGCAATGTTAGCACCGGTGTGAGACTCGGACATCACCCGAGTCTGGAGGACGTAGGACTGCAGTTCCCACTCTTGAATAAAATGAGCAGTGATTGTCACAAAGGACTCTGTGGCCCTGGAAGTCCACGCATCGCACGTAAGTGCAACTCTCTCAGCAGATTGAAGTGCATTTTCCACTTTTGCTTTCGTCTCTGCATACAACGCTGGGATAGCATTTTCAGTGAAGTATTTTCGACAGGGTATGTCATATCTTGGTTCCAGTGTATGTAGCATTCGGCGGAAACCTTCATTTTCGACTACACTATATGGTCTAAGATCTTTACAAATAAAGCAAGCAATGGACTTGGTAATACTCGCAGCCCTGGGGGATGCAGAAGGAAGCTTTGCTTTAAATACGGTGTTGATTGTAGGCTGGCTTACAGAAACGTTAGCATTAGCGTCGCTAACCGTCCTCTCCTCCACGGCAAGCTCAGGATGATGACGGACAAGGTGGCTATGCATGTTCGTTGTGTTGCCCGTGTACTTGACCTTTGCGAGACAGTTCTTGCAGATTGCGAACTCTTTATCAAGTGTTGTTCCATTGTCAGTATAGTAAAAGCCGAAGTGGGCCCAGACTTTAGATTTGAACTTCGACGGTGCATCTTTCACATGTTTTTCTCTGCTGTTTGCTAATCCTCCGCCTTGCGCCATTTTCTTCTTCTGCTTCTTCTTTTTATTTCCTTTCAAAGAGTACTCTACCGCAGCACCCACTCTTATTCATGCTAAGCGGCATCATGTGGAGGCTTGAAGTAGTGACTCTGTAAATCAAAATTGTAGCAGGTTTTTGTGAGAGAATCTGTTTAGAACGGCTGTATGTTTATTGTTTAAATATCGATATTTGGCGCCAGTGTATCGACAACGTGGTGTAAGACGAATTCTCGCGATATATCATAGTATCGATATTTTGGCACACCCCCTAGTAAATACATCACTGACATATCAGTTTTTAAGCTGATATGGTAACCTTCTTAGCCAACATTTGCTTATCAACACATCCAGCAGTTAGAGAGCAACATTGTCAATCATTTGGAGTTGCGTATGTGGCCACCTGATGGATGTTAATCCCAACATTCACTCTTTTTGCTGAGGGGCTGCTCCCCTGCTGAGGGGAGCTTCAGATTCAGGTTATGATACTCTGTAGGTTCACTAGTGTGAGCGAAAACTATTGATTATAAGTGATACAATATTGTCATCATTATTGTTATATTTCCTGGTAGGACTGGAGCTGAAATGATTAGTCGGTCAGTTAATGGGTCAATTGGCATAGAACAACAAATTATTTGATAATTAAGTCTTTTATAATCAAAAAATTCCAACCACTTCAGTTCCGCAGCTTTTCTCTGTCTTATGACATTTAAACTGAGTATCTTTGAGTTGTGGACTGTTGGTCATAAAAAAAACAAAAAACATTACCTTGAGAGTAAGAAAATATTTTTACAATTTTCTGACATTTTATAGACTAAACAAGAATTGATTGGTCAAAAAAAAATAAAATTAATAACAAGATAATATCAATTGATATGAAAATAATTAGTTGCAGTTGATCGATGACCATGAATCCTGAATTGAAATATTTAATACCCTGGAAATGGTTTTGAATACATGTTTTGCTACATTTGCTGTAAGTCTGTCTACTAAGGAGGTTGGACGTGGAAAGTATTGTGCTAAATCTGACTATAATTGATGCTCATTGCTTCAATTGTTGCTCTCGACACACAGTTGGAAGCAAGTGTGTTTTGTAAGTAGATACCTTTGTTTGTTACTTGCCCTGGGTTGACCTCTCCTGACTGTAAAAGTAAACCACGCTTCTGCTACCTTTGGTAGATCAATAGTGATGCTGGATGCCATATATCCATGTTTGTTTTCTACTAATGTTTTGAACTATTGTGTGTTCCCATGATATTTTTGTGGGAGACATGTGTGGGGACAAAGGGTGACGTTTATGCTTTTCAGTTCTCCTGTTGCCTAGTTTGAAAACAATTTTAACAGCAAACCACGGCTTTTCATCAAAGCCAGTCATTTACTTTGGAAAGCCTTCATCAGTGACTTGTCAAACACTCATCTAGTGAGAAGCTTCCCTCACACAGTGTGATGAAAGGGCTTTATCAAGGATAAAGCACTTATACAGGTAATGTCTGCCTATCCTGTGTACTCCTACTCTTCAGACAGCTGTGTGTCTGTGTGTGTCTGTGTGTGTGTGTGTGTACATTCCGGATGGTAGTCTACAGGTATCAAAGTAAACACACACATAAAAAAGAACCAAACAAACAGCATTACCCCTTTTCCACTGGTCAAAAATCCCACTTAAACCCGCTAAGATCAGGCTTTTGTGTGCAATGGGAATGTGTAAACTTTGCATTTACACCCAGGTCAATTGACTCCGCAGTAGACACAGGGTTTTATCACCTCGGCTTGGCTTCGATCTAAACGTAAGACCCAGGTGAATAACGCTAAATTCCTTTGTGCGAAGTGATGATGCATTATCAACATCCGGTGGTGGCGCATAAATAAGAAAGGAATTTGGGATGCGTCTATTCAAGGATGTTTTATTACTGGACACACAGTGTTGGAGATTTTCATTTGTAAGAGTGTGTTATATGTCTTCTTGCTTCTTTGTGCTCCTGAATACCTTGGCTTTCTTCTGTCCTCTCCCCCAGCAGGCATGCACTTTCGGATGAAACATAAGAGCCTGCCTCACCCTTCAAGTGGTGTTATTTTTCAAAATAAAGTGCAGAGCTGAAATGATGATAATGGCATAGTAGTATAGAGAAGCCAGAGGAGTTGTGGACTGTATTGTTGGGAAGTCGAAAGAACTGTGATTTCAGTGTTGTTTTAACAAAAGATGGGGCTGGGGCTGGGGCTGGGGGAGGGGAGCTTGATGGCTCCAAGCCGATGGCAGTGATCACTATCTGCAGTTTTAGTTGAGTCTTTGTATTTACTGCTACTGTAAGGCCTTTAGTAAATAGTAAACACATTCTACCAGATTGGAGCATTTTTTATGTCTTCAATCATGGTCCTAATGCACCAGAATCAACTTTTTCTTCCTTCTCATGCAAATACATTTTATTTTTAGCTATTTTATCTACTAAAACAATGTGCCAGGAATCCAAACCAGGATTCCAGGAGAACCAGAGTTGAGTCTCATTCATTCCCAACCTAAACCTCAACTGAAAACAAAATACACTGTTCTATCTCCCTTCTGCCAGCTGTCACACAATATGGCTTTACAAAAGTCCTGGACACTTTGGGTCACTCTGTAATGGACTGCTGCTGCAATTTCAACCTCAATATATTATATAGAAACTGTCAAATGTCCGTCAGTACTTTCACATAATCAGAGAAATAGCATATTGACCCAATACCTGATGAAGCAGAATCAGTATTTTTAAAACTGAAATGTTTATAGAAAGATGAGAATTCTGTTGATTTTATAATAAAAAAACATTGCAAAAACATTGGCAACTTTTCTGTTTTTCCACCTCCTAAACCCCTGAGGAATCTCTCTCAAGCCGTTGAGCAGCCTTTAAGGCCCTTAGTACCTACTGAACGGTATCAAGTTGAAGCCTCCCTCGACAGGTTTAGGCTCCAACTTAAAGACACCCAGCAGGCATTCTTACCCCTCTGCTGCTGGTGAGGGGAAAGGGTTTCAGATTTTCGAAAAAGTATGTCATTTATTTGCTCTGTTGGCTTGAGTTGGTATCGACTCAATGTTTGATTTTAGTTTATCTGAGGTCAGACAACAATAAATTTAAATATTCTCTGACGAGCGCCTGTCAGACTAAATTACTGGTCTGTTTGCTGCCCTGTCAAAGGATGTTCATGTAATACAATGGAGTAAAGACTGCTGTCGCAAATGAATACAAGTGATGTCACAATAGCCAATTTTGTCTTCTAAACTTCACCCATTCATCCACAACAGTGAGCTTTACAAAATTGCTCTTTTGTCTGTTCATGGCACAATAGCTAAAGATTTCATTTCTGAAATGGCATTATCCAGAATAACCCTACCCAGTCATGTGGGCCTTTTTTCTACCATTATACGAGATAAGAAATAACTTCATTACCTTCTGTAGAAATATACCGCAGCAGTCACTTTTCTGAAAACTTTCTGAACCGAACACTTGAAGTAAAGAGAGAGTGCTTGCTTGGAAAAGGGGCTGAGATAGTTTTGGTACGAATAAGACTGCTGTAGATTTTATTTGAGAATTGTTTGTTTTCTAGTTTCCGGGTTTACTTCCTGGGCAACGAACTTAAAAGGGAGGAAAGGTCATTACAGTCGGTCCCGGTTGTATTGAAGTCAATGGGAGATGCATGGAGAAACACAGTACAACCCAGCAATCTACGTCATATTACTTGTGATGAAGAAATGCCTCCAGAAAATAAAAGAACACACTTCAGAGAGGAGGTTAACTGCTGATTTTTTTCACCCAAATGATTGACAGAGCTGATAATGTTGTGATCAAACTGGGCAGGTCTGACTGATTTCCGCTGATGTGACTGCACCTACACCGCAGTCAGGAGCCTTTCCTACACAAATTCGAGGAACAAACAACATGTCAATCAACACCGTCATTAATCTGCCCCCGAATTGTGGTCTTTAATTTTCTGGAGGCATCTCTTCAACAGAAGTAATACGACGTAGATATGTTGGGTTTTAGTGCATTTCTCCATGCATCTCCCATTGACTTCAATACAGCTGTCACCACAGTCTGGCCCCAAAGCAAGATTCGGTGACATAATGACCCGTCCTTTTTTTTTTAGGTTCCTTGGTTATGTAGCCCACTGAATATGCGCAGAGAGTTGAGTAGAGTTTTCTCCCGCTGGCCCTGCCCATGAGTTCCTCAGTAAGCCAGCCCATAGACTTTACATGAGACTGTGATGAAGGCACAGGTTTTTAAATCACTTTTCTTGTGCAGAGGAAAGTTGACCTTGTTTGAAGTTCGAGATGTCCTGTCCAGTTCTACAGACAGCTCTTTTTATAATGGTGGTCAATAGGAAAAGCTTTCTGGGCCGCAGGGGTGTTTTTAGCTGCAATACCGCCAGTGGCCACTGGGCAAAATTACAGCAAGGCAGAGCGGCTTGTTTTTCACTGTAAGTAAGTGTGGATACTCTGTGCACCGCTCAGTTCTTGTGTCACTTCTTGTGTGTGTTTTCATGACAAAACTTAGTTTGGAGAGGATTCCTCCTGGTGAGATCTGGTAATTAGGGCTGCAGCTAATGATTTTTTTTTAGTGCTGATGTCTGTCCCAAAGTGATGTCTTCAAATGGCTTCTTTTGTCCAACCAACAGTCCAAAATCCAAAGACTCTTCATTCATGTCATAAATGATAAAAAAAAGAGCAAACAAATCCTTACATTTAGGAAGGTGGAATCAGCAAATGTTGGACATTTTCCCTTGAAAAGTGACTGAAACGGTTTATCAATTATAAAAATTGTTGGCAACTAATTTTCTTTTGATCGACTAGGTTATTATCCCCATAGGGAAACTCTTTTTCAGTGAAATGTACTCATTTGGCCAGTTGGTATCGTAATCCACAGCAGGAAAGATATTTAAAACACACAAAAACGCCAAAAGAGGACAGTACACGGCGCCTCGAAAAACACTGCATCACCACAGAGACGCACCCCGTGAAGATGAATCAAAACAGCTCTACTCGTAATGTGTGACCCGCTGTCGCTGATCAGTCATGTAAACCACAACAACTTCAAGATTCCAGAGTACAACACAGAAGGTTATGTAGTTTAAACAGCCTAATGGCTTTGAAAGTCATTTTGTGTGGCCAAGGCATTAGATATGGCATAACCCTGTAAAGCATAAGATTATATAAAGCTTTTATCTCATTTCGATCAGCATGTTGCAGTAGATTTTGATTGTTCCTCGGGTGTAAGTGGGATGTTTGGCCAGATGGTGTCTCTTTTAGAAAACTCAGTAAAGTCATTAGTGGACCAGGAATGCTTATTAAATTTCATGGCAGTCTGGTCAGTAGCAGCTGATCTCTTGCTTTGTCCATAGGACTAACAACGATCTCGATTGTCTCTCTCAGTGTATTCTGAAAAATAACTTCTTACTGCATATGTTCACATAGACAATAAACGTATATTCAGTGTAGGGGGCAAAACTCTCAGACAGGATCAGCAGAAGTTTGTTTTAGGCTGGATGTTGTGTTGGCTGCAGAGTAGGTGGTAGCGTGACGGTCTGTGTTTTTAGGATTAATGTCTGGCTCCATGGGGGCAGCCATGAGGTCATCTCAGCAGTGTTACCCGTCTGTGTTCCCATGCTGCGCCAGCAACGGCCCACAAGGAGCAGAGAGCACAAGTGTGTGTGTGTGTGGACTTTGTTTGTATCCTGTTTGTTTGTCATGTGCGGGTTTGAGAGACTGTATGTGCAATATGAACTGTGTGTGAGTGAGTAGGGTTAGTGATGGAGAGATTACAACTGCTGGGGGAGGTCTGAATATGAGAAGGGTGTGAGCTTATTGACTGACTTTGGGTGGGCTGCACCCCATGTACACCACACACACACACACACTCACACACAGTTTGAGCATGCTGAGCAACAGGAGCACAAAGATTCTGCTGATGAGGGACAAACTGCTGTGAAATGGCTCAGACTAAGCCTCATCATGCTGTGCTCAGAGTATGTTTATATGTTTCTGTCTCTATGCAGATAAGACAAGTGTCTCTGCCTTAACAGAAACTTGAACTCTCTAACACTTTTGGGCAGGTGTGAATTTTTTTTTTCCCAAAGTCACAGCGCCCTTTGAGAAAGAAAGTGGTGGAGCCAATTACTGCTTTTGTTTTCGACACCACCGCTAGCTTCAGTGTAGTCGGCAGGCTTAAAGTTATCACTGTACAACCAGACAAATATTACTTGGAGGTTCTCAGTCTTTGAACTCTTTAAGGCATTTTCTTTACTATTTCTTGGAAAAATAAATGGTCCTAATTAACTGTGTTACATCAGTCGAGGTGAGCTAGAATAATTAAGTTATGAATAATTAAAATCCATCACCGTAATTCAGTCACATTGAGCAAGAGCACAAAGGTCCCATTCTTGTTATACTGTACACTCCTTTTTCTAACTTTGACAGCCTACATTGTTTGAGAATTATTTTGGCAGCCATTTATAAAAGTCGTGCATAGACCTGACTACTACTGCATGATGTCAAATGGAAAGCTGAATACAAGCGACCAGATTATTCACTACAGATTGGGGACTCACAACTACTGCATTGTAGTAGTCATTGACTAATCAAAAAACAGTTGAATACTCAATTAATTGCAGATGAATTATCATATTTTTTGCAACAATGATCAATTCTCATCGAAAAGGTCTGAATTACAAGCAGTAAAGGGTTAACTTACAGAGGTGGGACCAACCTGGAGGGTAGGTGAAATAGCAAAGTCCTCAGCTGGCTCTGAGAGGCTGTTTATAAATGAGCCGTGATCTGATTGGAATAAACAACTGTACGCTTTTTTGCAGGGATTGTAGGAGTCTTTCCTCCTCTAGATATATTAAATTCTGTTTACTAAATGTGGCATAATGTAGATGATTGGTTGTAAATGATTGTTTTAACACATTTACCCATGTTGTGTCTTCCTTTTGATGCATTAGGATTTTATTTTTCCTGCAACATGTTAAAATCTCAGATGAACGATTAGCCTACAACAATGCACAGTGTCAAGTATTAGTTTTAATAGTTGATTAGTCAACTAATCGATTATTTTGTCAAACCCCTACCACTTATTTTTCAAAATGATTCCACTGGTGCTCCTTACTTTTTCACTTCAGCGCATAATTTAGGTGCACACCATAATACATTTTAATTTAATTTCTTAACACATTATCTAAAATTGTAAATTGGAATAAAGGTGCAAATTACAAACAACAAGAAATTGCATGATCTCAATGGTTAAAAGAATAACGCACCAGTGCAACCAATGAAAATGTTTAGTCGCACTTAACAGATTTTTGAGAGCATGTGCAACCAAAATAGTCACACCCTGGAGCCCTGCTAATGAAGATATAAGGTTCCTGTTTTAATATTTGCATGTTATGTTATATAGCGCATTTAGATATGTGTAAAATAGATCTCTATCATGGCTGTTTTGGCTCTCTTTCATGATTTTTGTTAACAAGTGCTGCAGAGTTGACTGTAATGTTTTCGTTGCAGTTGGTCTGCTGTTTTTTCCAAAGGACCACATATATTGAAGGTATTTTGATAATGATGTGTAGGGAGACGTTTCCAGCAAGACCTGCTTACATAGTACTTGGTCATAGTAAAGAATGGGTGGAGCATTTGACTTGTGAAAGGGGCAAGTTACTACCTGCTCTATATGTACCTGATCATTATCTCACACCATGGGAGTCTAGTGTTGTGATTCGTGATTTGTCACCACAAAGCGAATGAAAGTCATATTGTGGCATAGAGCAACCATTGTTTCATACATTCCACAAGAATGTGGAAAAATATTTTTTAGTACATGCCTGTTTCTACAAAGCCTAGTCCATTTGACCATCCCTCCAGTCACATTCCTTGCCCTGCCTGTGTGTGATGACTTGTGAGTGCTGGCCAAACAGACCTCATCATCAGTATTTGTGCCCAAGTACCAGCATGCCCCCAGAACTCCTCATTTCACCAAATACGGTCATGTGAGACAAAACACTCCTGTGGCATTTTCCCCTAATATTGCCTCATCTTTTTCTTGAGGTGAGATTAAAACAACAGGCTTCATTCTTCACAATATTCCCTTCAGCCACAAAACATCAAAGTACCTCTGCAGACTCTCCTTCTCTCTAATCTGTATTGCCTTATTGTTTCTCATGGCACTGAATATGCTAATTTTAATGGTGCTCTTTTAGCTCTTAAAGAAAATCACTGCCTTGTTAATTTACTGTAGTGTTTCTCCATTGGCGACCTAACAAGTTCCTTCCTGGCTGATTGGAAATCATTTCATACCCACGGCTCTCTGTCTGCCCTGCTTTTTTCCTTTTTATCTCCACATCATCAGACCAGCTGGAATAATATCAGCCATACCAGCAGGCATCTACAGCCAAAACCCATAACCCTGCTTGTTTTTAATTCCCCTGCTTCGGGACATTGTTATTTCAATGATGGCTATTAAAATGTGTCAGCTGAGCTGCTGATGTTTTACAGGAAAAGGGTGTTTTTAACCTCATACAAAAGATACAGAACTGGTGCCGTCATAATAATTCCAAGATTCTCTAAATTGCTTCGACTTTTCAAATGTATTTTTAAAAGCCAACACAATTTCTGATGTTAGCACGTATGACTAAAATTCTGTGAATTCTATGAAACTAAAAGAAAGCCTTTAGAAAGAGGATTTAGGAGTTATGTTGAAGTCGATGTTTAGATATTTCAATCTGGACCAAACTGGTGGTCTGACCAGCATCCCAGGAAAAACATAAAAACGCAAGGCTGAGTAACAGTTGAGCTGGAAATGTTGGTTTCTCAATGTGAGCGGCCTCTCATCTGCTTTTTCTGTTTATCAGTGTCCTCATGTATCTTTCATTTCCACTACATAGAGCAGGAGATTACAGGCTTGTTTTATTCAAATGGTTGTCCTGTAATTGGCAGCTCATTTTCCTCCACTGAAATACCAGTTTCTACTTTGTATTGTAATTTCACGTGATCACAGTGAATTCTATTCCAAAGCATATTTTTTTTATTTTTACTTAAATTATTCTGACTTCAGAAATATGCTGTGCACTTACAACCATGTTTTAAGAACAATTGCCAAGTGTTCTCCTTGAAGCCCCCTTTGAAGACATAAAACTGTAAAACTATTCTTCTGAGCAACAATCGTCGATAAGCTTTAAAGGTCTGGTAAACACATTAGGGGTACAGTATAATCCTCAAAATCCATTTGGGATTAAGGCAGTAGAGATAAGAAAGAATTGCTTTGAGGGAGGTTTTGTTCAGATTCAATAATAGACGTCAGTTTTTTTCTCTCATGAATGACACCATTGTCTTTCTAGAACTGTCTTTCAGAAACTATATTATGGCCTTCCTGTTTTTCATGATCCTGTGGAGACTTTCTTTACTGGGGAGTTGGCAGGAGCAAAGTTCACAGGGTTTAGGCAACTGGAGAGCTGATCTCCTGGCCTGGCAGCGGGTGTTGGAAGTAGAAGAAAATAGCAAGGAACAGCTTTGCCCTCTGGGTCATAAGTCATCTAAAATAGTGTCAACCAGCAGCTGGACAGTATAGTCTCCAATTTTGGATCTTTGGGCAACACAAGTGATGACGCTTAAGAGGTCCACAGGAAAAATCCCACTAATCCACCTAACCACAGGGTTTTTAGTGTGGTTTCAACAGGCTCTGGCTTAACTCAAGTATTGTAAAACAGATAACCTATGTTATCAGTTTTTGAGGGCAGCCAGCCAGTTTATATCGAGCTATATTTTTTCTGTTTTATCTTACCTAACTCTGATGGCTCTTTCAGAGCTGTGGAAATTTCTTGTATACCTCTGAGTGGTACTTTTCAACAAACTTCTATGAATTACACTTACTGTTCTGATTCAGAACGCTGCTGCTGATTCAGAACGCTGCTGCTCGAGTCCTAACAAGAACCAAAAAAGTAGATCACATCACTCCAGTTCTCAGATCTTTACACTGGCTTCCTATCAGTCAAAGAATAGATTTCAAAATCCTGTTGTTGGTTTATAAAGCACTGAATGGTTTCGGGCCAAAATACATTTCTGATCTGCTGCCACGTTATGAACCATCCAGACCTCTGAGGTCATCAGGTACAGGTCTGCTTTCAGTCTCTAGAGTCAAAACTAAACATGGAGAAGCAGCGTTCAGTTATTATGCACCACATATCTGGAAAAAACTCCCAGAAAACTGCAGGTCTGCTCCAACTCTCACCTCTTTTAAATCAAGACTGAAGCAATTTTAAGGCTTTGAACTGCACTGTGACTTTTATTTTCTAGTCTTTAAACCTATTCTATTTTAGCCTACTTCCCTATTTCTTAACTTGTTTTAATGTTTTGTTTTAATGTATTTTAAATGCAATTTTTAATTTCTTTTAATGTATTTTTATGCCCCTGTAAAGCACTTTGAGTTGCCTTGTGTCTGAATTGTGCTATACAAATAAATTTGCCTTGCCTTGCCTTGCCTTACACAACTGCAAAAACAATTGGCAGCACTGGAGATGATTTTGGTGTGTCATAAGTACAGAGGATGAACTTTTGTGCGTTTCCCTTACTTTAAGATTAGTTTTCTGTCAGTGTCATGGAAGCCCAATTAATGCACATTTACTGAGACTCATTGTTGTAAAACAGTACAAGATGAAAAGTCCCTGGCTTTAATGCTTTCTATCCGTACTTGTCACTACTTACATGATGGATACTGTTTACAATGTATAATTTTGGTTCTTGTATTTTTGTAATAAGGAAAAGGTTCCTGATCTAAAAGGCTGAATTTCAGTCAACTTGGATCCAATTTGGCTCCTTTTGCAGAGTGAAATTAATATTCAATAACTGCTGGGCCATGAAAGTCTCACTGCTAGTGTCTTTTTGTTTTTGTTGTTTTGTTCCACAGATGCTGTACCAAAGCATCCAATATTTAGATTTAGTATTGCACACAGCATCTTGTCACATTATTGGAAAAAATATTGTGACCCCTCTAAGGCTGCTGTATGGTCCTTACGCCAGACTCTGCAAACCTCAGCAACAGTGTTTGCTGCTCAACATTTTAAAACATTGCAGTCTACAACTTGGCACAGGGCCCATGCTGACCTCCTAAACTTCATTTTAATTTTAAATCTTAGCTTACAAAATAGGTACAGATACATATGCAAATAGATGCATTTACTTCAAGTCCTCTCAAGAGCATGTAATAGTAGACTGAAGTATTGGCAATGCACAGAGACAAACAATTCTCCTGTGTAAAAAGAATCAACATTGAAGAAGACATTGGTCACCCTTTTTTTCTGCCTCTCGGGACATAGATAGACTTCAGTGAATTGGACCTGTTATGATTCTTTTTACCACCAGAGGGCGTTTCTGTCTGTCTGTCCTCCTGCATCTCGTCCACACTCTGCCCAGCAAGAGTGGTCCTGTGTTTAGCAGCTACCCAGATATGCAGCGAGTGCCTCATGTACATACCAAAAACAGAGTGCCTCTCTCCTCTGGACACCTGGCCTGAATCATCAGTGGGCGCTCGGCCCAATCCCTGAGGGACTTTTACTCTGAAGCATCAACTTACCTGTCCCATAAAGATTGACCACACGCATGCTGCAGCTTGTCACTTTCTCACCTCCCCGCTTGTTCTTTTATACATTTGTTCACTTCACATGTTCTCTCTCTTGCTCTCCTCCTCCACCCTTTCTGGCTCTGCCCCCCTGAGGGGTTTTAACGCCCTACATGCCCAGACAGTTGCACCATTCACGACTACATGCACAGGTCTATGGTCACAGATTAGGGAACTGACAATGTGAATATTTTTATAGACAGTCACTTACAGGGTACTATTTCCCAACCACTCTGGTTTGTTATTTAATTCCCCTTCTTGGTTAACAGCCATGACTGACATAATTTCTTGAGATTGCTATGGCACAGTTTCCGGTATTCGATCTTGCTCTTAAGGTTCTCATTAATGCTGATGCAGCTAGAGTTTTGGCTTTTCACTGCCAGGGTGTACTGCACCAATAAATCAACTTGTCACTAGGAGATTCTCACAGCCTTCAGCTATTTTAATGTCACAAACCGGTATCTCTGGGGATAAATGATAAAAATACAAACAGACGATTGGTGTCGTGTTTGGACCTGTTCATAAACTGGAAGTAAAGATTTCGTGCTCGGTACTGAAAAGTGATGTGGGTCGTCTCATCTATGAGGTCGTTATTTCACCACTTAATTATTTTGTGTGGTATTGGTATGTTTACCGCTATACCAATTTTCAAATAAAATAAGCTGTGAGACAAAGCATAATCCTAACAATAAGCTGTACGAGAAAATATAAAATCAAATTGTGCTGCGAAGACCATGGAGGTCAGAATGTTACCACTTTAGTATTTTATATGAGGTTTGTTGTGATGTTTATTGTAGTGCCTTTTCAATTAAATGGTGACCTTGCATGACCCTTATCCAACTCTTTTTGATTTAAGCAAATATTTTTTTTCATCCTGACCCAACCTGGCCTATGATAACACTGTACCAGTACTTGTTACAAACTTAAGTCTATTTTAAATTATCATATGCATAAACGTGTCTTTTAATAAGCCTGGCTGTAGGCCTCTAGGGATGGAATTATTGACCTGACTGTTTTTCCAGCACTTGGCTCTGATTCCACCAGATACATGTCCGGTCCGGCTCCGCTCCGTCACGGTTCCGCCACAGCAGCGGAGCTGATAGGTTTCACTCTAGTCTGTGTTTACTTCCACTGGCTCCGCTGCATTGCGTATCTGCTCCATCCCAGCTCCGGCAGTCCGGAGCCCTCCGGAGCAGATACGCAGGACTTCTATTTCTGTCGGATGCCAGAGCACGATGCAGCAATTCAGCCAAATTCAGCACAGAGCAGACAGGAAGTCAGACACCGAAACAACAACATTACATTTGGTTAATTTTCATAATAAAACACTCCGTGTTTTACCAGAGCCGGAACGCAATGCACATGCATTCAGAGGAATCTTTAGGTAAGGGTCTGAAAAGTGATAACGAAGTGCCTTAAACCTGCATTATTAAGTGGCCAGCAGGGGGCGACTCCACTGGTTGCAAAAAGATGTCCAATTGTATGTAAGCTCATGAGAAAATTACCCTAGTTTTCTAATGAGATTATGGTCTCAATCGCTACTTTCAAGTCTGCTTCAATACAAAATGATGTTAATTTTGTAAATGATGGCCCCATTAGAGTAAAATGGACCATAAAGCACTGTATGCTTTAGGGCATGGCTACCTTGTGATGGACATGTCGCTATCACATCAATCATCAGTCAGGTTTGAGGCGTAACAATGCATATGATCCCCATCTCCACCTTTTTGGCCACATATGGTCACTTCTGGCTCCAAAAATCCAAGATGGCGACGTCCATTGTTCCATATCGCAAGGCCTAAAAACAGTAGACCACAAACATATGGGTGACATCACAATGGCTATACACTTCGTCCTGAAATATCAACTACTGCTAAATGGATTGCCATGAAATACTTTACCTTTAGTGCAACCATGAGGTTAACATTTCGGCTTTTTTGTGAAATGTTTCAGTAATTGTTAGATTGATTTCTGTGAAATTTGCTGCAGACATTCACGCCACACTAAGAATAAACTCAAGCTATAATCAGGATAAAATTAACCTAGAAGTATAATACTTTGCTTTATGACCTAATACTGAAAATTAATGACATTCCCATCAGACTCAGCTGTACTTTGTGTGTTTAGTGCTAATTAGCCTATGTTAGCATGCTAACAGGCTAAACGAAGGTTGTGGACCCGGTAAACATTACACCTGCTAAACATCAGAATGCTAGCATGCTGAGGTAAGCGTTTAGTTCAGAGCACGACTGTAGCTAACTTTGGCCGACAGAGCTTGGCTGTAGACTCTTAGTCATGTCTTTTTAACGAGAAACAATATTTTTATTGCCTCCATCAGTATCTCACACCGTGAACATATATTATAATGCCATGCTTATAGATGTATACATGCAGTAAAAGTGCTCAACCTACCTATCCATTTCGGCCATAAAATGTCAAAGGCTTACATTTCATGACTTAATGTCTCTTCACAGACATCTCCTATGATCACGATCATCCCCAAAGTCATAATCTCATGAAACCACATCAGTTACAGCAATTTGGCCTTGGATAGGACTATCATCTAACATATTGGCATATAGCTTTATGTTCTGGCCTTGACTTCAGTCAGTTACCTGATGAGGAGTTAGATATTTCCTGCTGATGATTTCATCTGTGAGGACATCAGAGACTTGTTAGTCTGGCCAGGGGCTGAGAGAGGCAGGAAACTGAGGTGTTGGAAGGAGTTACAGTCTGCAGACATTGATGGAGAACCCGATCTGAGGATGACAACAGTCTCTAACTGAAGTATTACCAGACACTCAGAATAATCTGTGTGGACAGGTAGAGGCCTAACCTGGCTCACCCGGTGTCGGGTGACATTTTGTCACGGTGTTAAAATAGAAACTGTAGGTAATGTGTTTGTTTCAGTTGCACGATGAGCAATGAATATTGTTTCAGTGTCAACATCTCCCTGAAAGTCAGAGACCGTTGCCTCTGAGTGCCTGTTTAAGCATATTAGAAATGTATTTTTATTTCTCTGCATTGACAGCTCCTCTCCTTTTTATAGCAACACTAGTGGCAATTTTAGTCCAATACTAGGGAATTTGGTCCAGATTGATGGTGCTGAGACGATGAAATTGCAGCGTGAACATAACATTAGTCTAGTTTCAAAGTCCTACTGCTGATCTGTAAAGCATCCTGCTTTTCCAGTGATTCTGTGTAGGATCAGATGCACATCAAATGACCAATTGCGATCATTTATGGGGTGTGATTTGATTATTGCATCTGATGTAAATATTTTCTCCTGACTTTGAAATGAGCAAGAAGCAGAGCAATCAAAGAAAAAAATGTTGATTAAAGATACAGCAAGGTAGAGGAATAACATTTTGGTTTCAATAAACATGATAAAGCTCATACTTTTTTCTGTACAAGCTGCAAAAATGAAGAACTTCAAATATTTGGTGAAGTTGTGAACTTTAAAATGTCAGTACGGTATTTCTCAAAAAAAATGACTATCAAAATGTTTGTTTTTTTCCAGCTTCTTTTTGCCCTACACAGACCTCCATATTAAATGTTGTCCAGGTCTGTAATTTAAGATAAACACATATCCGTGTGCTTGCAGGGTGCTGTTCCAGTGCATGAAAGTGAAGCAGGGAGATACATTGACTTCATATTGACGTCATGATATGAAACTAGATATTGTCATGTGTTATCATCATCATCCTTCCTGGTCATAAAGGCTTCAGTGTTTGAAAGGGATTCAAGTTCAGATCATTTGACTCCCTGCTCTGAGTACAACCGTTGGTATCTGAAAACTTTTCATATCAGCCAAGCGAAACTCAGAACAAATAACTTATGAAGCCACCAATACTTTTTAAACCTATCATGACAATTTAATTTGTCAGTATCGACCAGCTCTCCTTCTGACTACTGCAGTGGCAGCTCTTGCTTGCTAACAGCCCTATCATTAACTACTACATTAACAGATTCCCAAACAAATACACACACACACCAGCACACCCGTGTGAGATATTTACGTGACCGATGTACAGTATGCTGCGTGGCTAGGTGCCATTTTGGCGCCTTTGTCTCTATGCTAGGGTGAGCAGCTTTCGTAAGTTGACACCTCCTCCTTCATATGACATGTCATGTGGACGAGGTCTTTTTGCATGTTTGTGGATATCAGTGCCGCTCTGTTAACGCCACCCTGGCAGCGGACAGTAACACGAAGCCACAAGGAGCTGATGCAGTGTGTAAATTAAACGTGTCCTTGGATCGCTGTCTGTGTACCTTTTTACCTTTCCTGCAATTTTTAACCTGATAAAAGGGAAGTTGTGCTCTCACAGTGTTTACCATGTGGGTATTGGTAGTGTAGTTTTTGGTGCGGCTGCAGTGTCAGACAGCCGGTTGTAAAAAGTCTGACATGTAACCTTGCTACCGTGCAGCCAGGATCAGGGGGCTTTGGAGCCACACCATTCTGTTTAGATGGATTGGTTAACAGCAGCTCTTGGCCCAGTAGTGTCCTGTAAGGGTCAGTGCCAGGACCACTTCAAATGTGCAAACCATAATCCCCCTTTGACATTAATATTTTCAGATAGAGGTAAGCAAGGTGGGGGGCAGCAATGTAAGCAAGGTCTTTCTGGCTGGCCTTGTTTCATGCTGGCAGTGGTGTTAGACACTAAAGCCATTACTCATGGTGCAGGCATGTCCAGAATGTATTCTTAGCCCCTGTCTTCCTATCAGTCACTACAGAAAGGTTGGAGGGTCAAAAAATAAAGAGGTAACCAGTCTACAGGGCTGTCTGCGCCACCGCTGTTTACCAGGGAGGGGGTGATATTTTAAACCTGGGAGAGCTCACATATTTACCCCACTCAGCCTGCCTGACTTGCCATTTGGTGGGGTGAAGACACTGGAGACCACTCATAGAGGACAGAAGAGAGGAGCTCTTTAGTTACTACTTGATAACCAAGTAGCTTGCAGCTTTCACAAATAGAAAACAGATAAGAAGAGGAAGAGAATCAAAACAGAAGAAGACTGAGTTAAACAGAAGGTTTGAGGATAAAGGCGAAGACAGAGGGAAAGACATTCTGGGGAGGCGAGAAGTAGCCAGGCTGAGCTGACTTTACCCCCAGAGGAGGAGTTGCAGTTGCCGGCCAGGGCAGGTCCCAGGGCTGGCAGGGCTGGCCCTACTGCTTCTCCACCTCCTTTCCTTCCTCCTCTCACTCCTCCTTCTCCTCCCTTTAACCATCAACTGAACTGCTGTGCAGTGATGAACTCACAGGAAGAACCCTTGAGCAACACAGGAATGCATAAAAAAATCCTGCCAAATGAACTTCTCTGCCTCAAGTGAGGGAAACTCCAGAGGTTGAGCCTTCCATTAGAGGACCTCCACAGCAGTACAGACTGTCACCCTTCTGTCTCTCATCCATTTTTATTGCACTCACTGGTTGAGTGCATCGGGAGACTGAGGGGAGTTTTTATACACTTCTTCTTCATTTTTGGGCTTTTGTAAACCGGAACACTGGCAACCTTTTCAGTAGCTCGGTGCAAGGACCAGCTCCACTCACCGAAGATGAGCCGCTGGCTGAAATGCACCTCAACGCACTTTGTAGGTATTCATTGTCAGAAACTTCAGTTTGTCATCAAAAGCTGTTTAATGGCTATTGTTTCCTCAGTTCTTATTCTTTTATTGAAGAGTTGAATTCCCTCAATGCTGTGCTTTTAACAAAGTGGTAATGCAATGAAAGTGCAGTATGGCACATTCTTGGAATGTTGTGCATCAACTGAAGTCTATTACTGTGCTTCAAATGAAAAAAATACTTTGCCATTATGTCTGTTGTTGTTTTTGCATCAAAAATGGACTTTTCATGAATCACTGTTGCATTGGGAAAAAAAAACAGGAAACCAAATTATAGGTCCCTCTCGCTACTGTTGAACTAAGCATGTATTTAGTAAGATATTTACCAATTTGTTTTGGGGTATACTGTCAAACGTACTGCACGTCTGATTGTTCACTGTCATCATTATCAGAACACAGACTGGAACAAGTATGACGATCGGCTGATGAAGGCGGTGGAGCGTGGTGAGGTGGACAAGGTGGCTGCTGTTCTCAGCAAGAAGGGCATCATCCCCACAAAGCCTGATGTGGAAGGACGCTCTGCGTGAGTAAACACAGACCCACACACATCCATGTCCAGTATGTTGACATTTGTAGTCAAAGAGGTGTGAATTTCTACAACACACTTTCAACAAACTGAGCAGACATGGACTGTTTACTGAACTGAACATGTATATAATGTATTTGTAAAACTTTTATGTACTGCCCTACACTAGAAAAATGGTTTCTTATTGTTTTGTCTGGATTGTTGCTGTCTTCTGTGCCTTTCTGAATATTTGAAAACCTTAAAATGCTGAGCATCATACATTCCAAACATTGTCGTGGTCTCCCCACCACACATTCCTGACCTTGTTTCCCAGATAAGACATAGATGGAAATTCCTACAATTAGGTCACTCACTCAAAAATATTTTTTGAAGAAACATTGCTGCTAATTCTCCTTGCATGACCTTAAAAAAAAAACAATCCAGCCCCCACCAAAATTCATTTGTGTAAGGTGACATTGTTGCACATTTCAACCTTAGACCTTCATCCAGCTGTCCTGCATATAAAAGACTTATATTATTACATGTCTATTTTTTGATCCAGAAATTTCCCTTTCGCGTCCATCTGAGAGCAGGTCAGTGTGGGAGTTGGTATGAAGAATGTTTGTGGCCACTGAAGGCTTGACCACACTGGCCAGTGGTTGTTTAGATGGTCCCCACAGGAAATGACTCCCTGCACAGTTAGATCAGATCCACTGTGGTTCTTGCAGCAACAACTAATACATTTAGGTCCAGCTGCAGGCTATTATGAGGATCATCTGACATCTTGAAGGACCATGTTTTATATGTAGGATTTTTCAGTGGGAACTAAAGAAGCAGTGGTTGAACAGAAAGCTAAGACAGGAAGAACGAGAGGAAAAAGTAGGTCAACCTGACTGAAATATGTACGAGGAATTTTCTCTCCATGACTATTTCAGGTATCTCATACAGACCTTTACTTTTGGTCCTATCACGATAGCCTGAACTTGGAAAATGATACAATAAGCTGTTTTAAAAAAAGCAAGTACTTTGTTTTCCTCCTCAATGTAATCAGATTCCAACAGCAGCTTTCTGGGAGGCCGGACACCCTCAATTTAATCCCAGATATATGAAGAAGTCACTGGGCTGTGCTTCAGGTTTATTTTAACAAAGGCTTTGTTATGGAGCACCAGATCCCAGAAGCAAAGGTGTCGAGTATTTTCAGCAGTGTGTGAAATTCTCCTGTGGCACCATTGCAAAGACCAATTGTTGTATACATGCATGCATGTAAATAAACAGAATTATACACACAACCTGATAAATGCCTGGTCTCATAATAAGGTGCTAGAATTTGGCAGAACTAAATCTAGAACTGTGGCTGCCAGTTTTGTAGTGATGGACTGAAGAGGTTGTTGTACACAAACGCAGTCAGGCTCATTATTTAGTGTTCCCCCTGCAGGGCAACCAGACAAGGACTGGTTAAAAATAAAAATCAACACATCACCTTAACTGAACATTTATGGAAAGACGTCATGCTTTTGCCAAGGATACCCAAAACAAAAGTGTACCACAAACACAACTCAGCAAGTCTGCTTATAGTTCAGTGGGCCACACACAGACCAACACGTGTCTTTGGCTTTCTGGCCAACAAAGGAATGTCGGATGGCGATCCTGTGTAATCATGGACCTCTGTGGGGAAACTAATTACAAACTGTTACCCCAGATATATCATTTGGTGTGCCCCGGATTAGCCCGCTGTGTTCAGCTAATGAATTCAGCTCTAACTGTCCTATCGCAGCCTCCAGCTGAGTAAACAGTTTACATCTCTGCCATGGCACTAGCTGGATCCTGGTGGGTAAGCCCACCCATCACACCTGCTCACTCTGTGCAGTTGTGATAGCTGGCTGACAAGGGCTTAGCAGCAATAGAAGTGCACGTGACGGCACAGCACTCAAGATGAGCACTCGCTCAGCCCTGCAGCACAAAACTGGCACTGACCGAAGATACTGCTGTTTGCCCATTGTCTGTCAGGATTAGCCGTAATGGGTTTTGTGCTCAAGTGTCTTTTAAGCATAACAATAGCAAGCTGTGAGTTTCACAGCTGGATCTGCATGATATGGAGCCTGATCTTTGAAGAGAACAGACTGAGGATATGTTGTTTTTGTTTTTGAATAGAAAAGGACACTTAGGTTGTTTTTTATTTTGTGGACTGCAGTTGTAATGCAACTTGTAGTTTTTTAGTGTTACCCTAACCACCAGATAGTCCATCCAGACAACATGTTGTTGATCTATAGATCAAGGAAGAACATGAAGCTGCAGCAGCCATGGTATTTTGTTTTTTGACCACCTTTAGAGACGCATATTATCACATATGGCTCAGAAGCTCCCAGCATGTACTCTGGTTTACTCTTCCCGGTCCACTCTCTAAAAATAGCAGCCATATCCCATAGGCTGTCAACCTGAAAGCTTCCCAAGGAGCAGGTGGGAAGATGAAATGACATAGCTGAATGTGTTGTCTTAAAGCCAGATCCATCAGTCTCACAAAATGTACTCTCCGGTTCTCCAGCTGGGTGAGCGGTATGTATCTCCACAGAGTCAACTCTTTGTGGTTGATCAGTGTCAGATATTTTGTTGTTTTGTTGGTTTCTCATAGTTTGTTCAGTCTCAATCTTGTCAGGTTAACTTTTTATAGAGGATAGGGATAGGATCTAAATTGAGATTTCTTCTTTTTTTCTCCATTTGGAAATGCCCTGTGGGCAAGAGCCAGACTTGAAATATCCTATGAATTTCTCGATTTGCACCATTATGACACAATATTGCATTAAAGTGAATTCTTTATTGACACAAACTCCTAATTCGCCTTGCCATTAGCTGTAACCCATGTTACATTGTTAAAAATACATCACCCAAGGACGAGCCATGTTAGTTAATTTTTTCTGTGTCATGCCAATATCTGGCCCATCTCACATGGGATTACAAGACACCATCGGAATAGAACATATGTCATCTTCTGGTTTTACAAGATCAGCAAAAAAAAATGTAACTACATAAAATAAATTATTATTCATTTTTATATAATTTCAAACAAATTGTACATTGAAAAGAAATGTTTACAAATCTACAGTTTATCTTGATAAAGAGCTTTTTTCTTATCCCCTACGCTTTCTCAAGGCAAGTGGCTATATCATATGTAACAGCCAGCTTAATCTTTGTGCATCATCTATATGTACAAAGTCAATATTTGCTCGATAAGTAGTAATTCGTCCAATTAGAATAACCAACTCTATTGGTTTGTTCAGGTAGTGCAGATCTGCTCATCAATGAGGATATGTCAAGTTTGGGAACAGAAGTACAGACATACAGACAGCTGAATTCTCAAGTATCAGTCTTGCCTGTCTTCAAGCTATGCGCTTGTATCAGAACCATGGTTGTTTGGACCAATCAGTGTCTTATGAGGATCTACTGGAGCTATTGCCAGTGTTTAGGTGTGACAACCAGCGAGAGAAGTGATTGTTGGTTTGAAAACAACAACGCTGCTACAGCATCTGCTATATCAGAAATGGAAGGTAATCTTTGAATGAAGAGAAAGGAACAACACTGAGGGCTTTTCTTGATGGAGAACATTTTTTCGCTCGTCCTTCAATTGGCTTCAGAAAGAGTTGGATTCACCAGTTGGCTTCACTGGTGGTAGCCCTTTCCTATTGTAGATCTGATTGGTGGAAGTTAGCCCGTTGTAGACAGTTATGGACAGATGTTTCGGCCAATCACCTACAGAGTTGATTAAATACTGAAATCTCAACGATTTGCCTGAACAGCAGATTGTGAATGCTTCCTGTCTGCTGTTTGCCCCCGAAAGGTCAGGACCCTCCACTGCTACCAAGAGAACCAACATCTCCTGGCCATCAACACGGCTTTTAATACCCACGCCAGTGTTGAAATCTCAACGATTTGCCTGAACAGCAGATTGTGAATGCCTTCAAGATCAATCACAATCTGAAATCCTCAGATTGCCCACTCCTAATGGAGTGCTAATTTAGTGGTTTTAAAGTCTATTAAAATCAAGGCCAGTCTGTGTGATCTGTAGCATTTGTTAACAAAATGTATGATTTTTAGTCTAAAACTTCTTTGTAGCTGTTAGTGCCACTCACTGTCAGGACTCGTCATTACTTATCGATCACAAAACCTTTAAGAAATCCTCTACCCAGTAAGTGTGCAGTTATGTATTTTTGACTCTGTTCAGAAGCATTCCTTAAGTTACCGTCTGAAAAATGCTGTAGCTCATGAACTTAACCTCACTCCTATCTCCCTAACTTGGCTCGCTCTGGTCTGCTTCCTGTCTGCTGTTTGCCCCCGAAAGGTCAGGACCCTCCGCTGCTACCAAGAGAACCAACATCTCCTGGCCATCAACACGGCTTTTAATACCCACGCCAGTGTTGAGGTGACAGCCTAGCTGTCTCCTTGGCAGATACCTCGGGGTTAGTGTATAAACAGGTTCATGTGACTTGATGGGTGACAGACTGAGATTGGTTTACACACAAGTGCTCTGCAGACCTTCATGGCTAGTGGCGGCAGTGCTGCTGCGGGTTAAATCAGAGAAGGGGAACAGGAATGTTTCCAGTCAAAGGTGATGATTAAAGACATGTTGGCAAATAGATGCTTCATTGAGTAGGCAAGTAACGAGAGGAGAGTGCAAACTTTGTGGATATCAAACATGAATTAAAAGTTGACAAACAATTGCACTTCAAGGTTCATTTATTAGCTTTTCATGGCTTTCAAATGAACAACATGATCCTCATTAGCAGATGGAGGTTGCCCAGTTTTCACAGAAATGCAGAAATTCAAATTTTAGCATTAGCTAAATTAGCATGTAGCATTTTAAGAACTTCTTGTCAATGTTGGCTTAAAAGTTCAGTTTTAAGGTATCAAATTCAAGGATGAACTGAAAAAATTCAGAGGTCTGGTATATGGATAATATTGTTATTTTTGCAGGTCATTTAATGTCCTTACACTCTTTATTGTGTAACAGTAAGATTTTTCTTAAGTTTATCAATATCAACATAATATTTCTTATACCTTAAAATAATATTGAGATATGTTCGGTTATTTGGGGATACATGATGTATATCTCAATATTTTGAAATCTCCTCAAAAGCACTTCATACATGCTAGGACTGGGCGACCAAATCAAATATCACAATATTTTTGATCAAATACCTCAATATCAATGTTGCAACAATATTGTAGGGAAAACTACTTTCACAAAATATTAACACAATGACATTTTTGATAAATAATCATCAGTAATAAGGATATAATGATTTAGTGGGTAAAGAGAAGTATTAGAACAAGCAGAACAGTCTGGTAAGTTCAGAAAATAACATCACTTAACTGTAATGTAGCCTTTAAAATCAGGAACGGACAACACTTATGCCATATGACGATATAACGATATTCAAAAACTAATCAAATGATATTGACGCAATATCGATATATTGCACAGCCCCTATTCCACTGACTGAAATAAGGTGGTGCCTTTTACAGACAAACAATTGAGGGACACAGAAAGCCAGAAATGACAAAGAGAACCTGCAGTATTTCAGTAACCTTGTTTTTTTATTATTTGATAGTGCTCACGAATACAAAAATGAAGCTGAAACAGAAGGACAGTGTTGTTTGTGTCTTCTTGGTTACCATGGAGTCATTACAGACCCTGAGGTTTCTTGGTATTTGCTTTAAGAATGCAGATCTTGCCGATAGCAAGGAACCAGGTGTCCATTTACAGTCCCTCTCTCATCTTTAGTTTCAGTCTCTCTACACCATATCACTTCTCCACTTGCCCTCCTGTCTTCTCTTTGCCAGCTCCCTCCATGACATACCCGTCTGCTTTCCTGTCCTCATTTTTCTCTCTTCTCGTCGCCAGGTTTCATTTGGCTGCCACACGAGGACACCTCGAGTGTCTCAATCTCATCCTGGGACACAATGCTGATGTCACTGCGACTGATGCCGCTGGTGAGTTCAGGTTGGATGAAAGCAGTGCCCCAGAGCGTTATTTATATACTTTGATGTGTTTCCAAATTTTTTCCACACTTTTCCACTACATATCCGTGAGGGTAGACTTAGTACTGGAAACCTCCTCAGAGTATAACATAATAGGATTTCAAGGCCACAAACATTTGAAAGTTCACTTTGTAAACAACCAGAGAAGCTCTGTTTCTCCATAGGGGGTCCATGTCGGAAGTTTTTGTATTGTATGCAATGATTAAAAATAAACCACACTGTGCCCCTTGTTCTCACATAGAGTAGGTGTGATGTCATTCCCACATTATCACATTATCAATTAAGGCAGGTTACAGTACTCAGTGCCAGAACACGTTGCATGTTTTGAGGAAGGAAATGAGTATGTGTGAGGCAGAAAATTGGTCTCATTAGCAGTTTTTTTCTACTAAAGAGAGTGCTACTCAGCGGTACGTTAATTTGCCTCAGTGTGAGTGCATAATTTGGGAAGTGAAATTGGCTAAATAATGAGCAAGAGGCATGATCTGATCCAGATGGAAGCAACAAATTACATTAACTCTTGTTGCAGAATGAAGAAACTCCCCTGCTCTGATTGGACGGGAAAGCTTTCATATTTTCACCTGAATATGTTTTCCACTTTGCTATGTTTTAAATCTCAAGCATTTCAGATCAGGTATGCACATATTGCAGGTTTTTACTTGACGAACTGACCAGTGTGATACTATTGGTTAAAAATATCTAAATATGTCAATAGAAGTTCTCTATTGTTTTAAACATTCAGCCAGCCAAGAAAAGATGAACAAGTAGTGTAAGAGATCAGTTTTAATACCAGCAAGTATGGTTTAAAAGAAATTTAAAGAACTTATTCTGAAGTAGAATAAGAAGATTTTGGAAATGTATTCAACACGAGTACTTACTGCTGTCACATGATTTAGAGAATTAATGCCGCAACATATAAAAAGAAGCTATGTTCATGTTCTGTATCGTATTGTGTATAGCATTGCGGTATTATTTAATATTTTTTCGATGGTGATCCATTACAACTGATGAAATCACTTACTGTACAGCCCGTCTATTCAGATAACGCAATATAATTTATGTCAGGCTGCGACTCAGTTATTAACTCATTAAGATCAAAGATCATGTTCTACCAGCTGAGACGAGCTCAAAGTGATGCGCTGATTGATCTAATGGTTCTGGTTCCTGTTTTGCTGTCCTGCAATCAATGGCACATGTGCAGGAAACTATTATTTTTTTGTTAGTTAAGCATCAGCAGATCGATCAATAGAGTGACTTGTACTGGCTGCTTGCCACAGAATAATATTGTTTAATGGCAGCTGTCATGATGAAGTGATACAAGAGGAGTCTTGTGTATAGTAAAATGATAATTGTGACAAATGAAGGAACAAGTTTAACAGACTTCATGAGTTTCAGATGGAGTTGACAGTCTCTCAGTTGCTGTCAGAGTAGGACCTTTAGAGTCTTTTGACTCAGATGAAGAAGCACATAACTTTGAAACACTCGTTCTCTAATAAAGTTTGTTGCCTGAATCCAGTCCAGTCCAGGAATGTAACGGGGTACATTTACTCAAGTACCATACTTAAGTACAATTTTGAGGCACAGTACTACATCTGGAGGCAAATCTTGTACTTTTTACTCCACTACATTTATTTGATAACTTAAGTTACTTATTACTTTACAGATTACATACTCTATCAGAGCCAAAGTAGCACATTTTATTGCATTGGATATCAGATTTAAAAAAATGATTCTGATAAAAAATGCTGAATATTGGATCCAGTTATCTGCCAGGCTGATCATCAGTTAACCCATTGTATACAATGTATAGATGGATGTAAATTTATGTATAACTTACCTATACTACTACTTGTACTTTTGTTGTATAGTTCAGTACATTTATTGCCAGAAAAATTCCTTTTGATACTTAAGTACATTTGATATCAGATACTTTAAGACTTTTACTCAAGTACCATTCGTATGATTGACTTTCACTTTTACCAAAGTGATATTTTAACACGATATCTTTATTTTTACTATAAAGGTGACTTTTGAGTCCTTTTTAAAACACTGTTTTAAAACACAATCCTTGTTCAGCAGTATACTTCAGACTATACATATGCAATTTCCTCTGATTGTGGCATTTAGCTTGAAAGAAACATGCATGCAAACTCTAGACTGTGACTAAACTTTGTAATTGCTGCTTTTATTCTTTCAGGTAAAAATGCTCTTCATCTGTCTTCAAGAAATGGACATTCTCTGTGTGTGCAGAAACTCCTGCAGGTAAAGTGCAGTCATCCTCTAACACATATTTACTCCTGTGAGAAAATGTGCCAAATTACAAGATATTGTCTCACATTAAGATTTTCTTTGCACTAGTAGTTGTAGTTTCTTGTTGTGTGTCTACACACGCTACTGTACAGTATTCTTGTTCCCCTGAGCAGCCTCCTAGTCTCTGGCCAGTCAGAGCAGTTTCCCTTTCAGCTCCTTTAAATAATTATTGCCGAACAGCTTTGGCAGCCCAGTCCGCTCCATATTGGTCAACAGTAGGCCCTGTTGAGTCACCATGACCCACTGGAGGATTTATGTGTTTACAATGAGGGGGCTATCGCAATTGCAATATTGTGCTCTCATAGTGTCGTAGCCCCTCCCCCTGTGATCTAACGGAGGTCGCGGCTGTTGGCAGGGGGTTGTCAGTGGTGTTGACAAGCCGACCCTCCTGCAAACCTGCCGTCCATTCTTGGTGCCGTCATCACACCAGACATAGCAGCTGGACGCCAACACCCACCTCCCCCACCACCTCCACTATCTCCCCTCCGTCAGCCAAACCCTCAAGGTATAGGATATCCCCCCTCCATGCTCCACCGTCAGCTCCCATTGCCGCTCTCCCCCTCACCCCTCTTAGCTTTGTCATTTGAGCATGCTGCTAATTTTTGGCCCTTGTTGCTAGAGAGAGTTGGGTTTTTTTAGTGGGGGCCAGAGCCGGCTGGCAAGCTTACCCAGCAACATCAGGCCCCTGTTAGCATTGAGTCCTCAAGGCGTCATAGCAGGCCCTCATCACCACAGTGGTGCAGTCACTGCTGTCCAACCAGCTGACTGACTGTGTAGAGATGTCACAGGCATATCAGCACAGCGCCACTTAGCCTAGTATGACCTGCCTGCTGTTGACTCTCATGTTCCACTGACAACCAATGGAAATAAATGATTTTGTCTTCTCCTGTCACGAACTTGATTGAGTTGTCAATCATATTTGCATCTTTTTAGTTCTTCTAGCGTTGAATAATAATAAAATCCAGACTCAACAATCAAATCAAGCGCAATGCTCAGTTAATCAAATTATTGAAAATGCTATAAATGGCCGAGTGCAGTATCCAAATTGCAGAAGCTTTAATGTTGTGATAAAAGGTAAAATGTGTGACAAAACAGCCTTATAATGAAGTAATTCGTAATATCTGTCAAAATAATTCCAATATGTTTTTTGTTTTTTTACCATATCATGCTGCTCTAAATTAAACTAACTTCATTATGATTGAGAAAAATGTCATATTTGATCTGTTGAGTTGTCTTTAATACAGACAGCCAAACAGAGGGTTTTACTAATGACTCAAAAGTGTCATTATTTGCAAAAGAATTATGATTGAAGCCTTTAGTCTTTTAGTTTCTTGAAAGGTGACACTATGCCTCATATTTAAAGTGGTAGCAGACAACTCCCTAGCCCCCCCCACCACCACCACCACCACCACCACCTTTTCCAGGTGGTATTATTGTTGCAAAGACAACTGGATGGTTTCTGTTTTCCTCAGAGTCACAAATAACAACAACACAGACCATCAATCATTTGGTCTATAATAGAAATGGATTGCCAGTCAACCCTCCTTTTTCTGGGTGACGCCGGGCTCGGTGGCAGATACAATTGCATAGTGATAGCAAGGTTTATAGGGAACTAATGGTTTCTTTATTCTATATCCACTGCATTGTGCAATTAGTATTTACTTCATACTGATACGTTGAAGCAGAAAACTTGTTTAACTATGTGAAAATCATTCCTTCATAATAGACCTCTCATGTGGTCAAAAAACATCTGGGTTTTTTTTTCTCTGCACAGGACAGACTTATCTTTCCCCACAAAACATCTTTCCGTTTGTTAAAATTTTACTAATCAACCGTGGCTGAATATTTTTCCAATAATTTTTCCAACTTTTTGTTACCTCTTTAAGAGAAAAAAATGAACAACTTAAGAACAGAATGAACAATTGCTTTATTTTCTTGTACTCTATATAAACATTCTCGAATACTGAGCCAGCACTATTTTGAACAAATAACTATTATAGCGTATAATGTAATAATAAATCAAATAGACGAAAATGTCAACGAACAACAACATAAAAAACAGTGGTAACAGGTATGAGCATGCTGCAGACTGCAGCATGACTACAGTATTTACATGCATACATGGGTTAAAAACCGTTACTATTAGTCAGCTAAATATTTAGCTATGTGTTCATGAATTCTGTCTGAAATGGTGAAAGCATCATCTAAGCTGTCATTCAGAAAATGGCTAAATTAGTAGCCTAATTGCTGGATGTAGTTATACTTGAGTCTGAGCGTATCTGAAGGACAGTTTGGATGACGCTTTCATCCTGTCGGACAGAATGACCGCATAACTAAACATTCAGCTAACTAATGGTTACCAACGGCCATCAACCCATGATTGTATAATTTCATTAACTCTGTGTGGGCTCCTGCTACAGTAGCATAACATACCTGAGGCAGATGGGGAAACGGGAGAGGAACCACGAGCTAAGCCGTCTCTATGTGATGTACTTTTGCTAGATGTTTTGAAAGATTGCTCGTGTTCCCACCCTTACATACAAAAGACTTGTTACATGCAAAAGACTTGTTGCACATGTGGCAACGAGCATTGTCTGCATCGATTCTCGTGAAGTATAACCATACTTAAAAACACAAAAAAATGTGTCCGTCTCTGCCATTGCCACTCGGAGCAGGGTGTCTGTGTCTCTGTCTGTGCCGGCGTGTGTGTGAAGTGACAGACGGGCAGTGAGGAGCTGCCCCGCCCCCGGCACAGGACAGGCTCTGACACAGATCTCTGTTCAGGATTGGGAATAGTGAAAATCCATCACAGACTAATGCCTTAATTTTTCCAATACTTTTAGCAGAACCAATAATTGTGTAAATAAGTGTTTTGGTACCCAACCCTACTAGAGGGTTCCATGGATACTTCAGCATTAAAATAAGTAACATGTTGTTGTGAAAACTTATGTTTGTTATTTTACAGCACAACTGTCCAGTTGGAAACGTGGACCTACAAGGAAGAACAGCTCTACATGATGCTGGTAAGACTGACTCAAGGCTCCTTTAGTATATTTTATATTGCACATCAGAACATCCAAATGCTCACATGAATGTTAAGGTCTACAACATTACAGGAGTTCAAACTTTTTCTTATTTTATATATATTCATCACTTTTACTTGTTCATCTTTTTTCTATACATCCACCCAGTTCCAGGCTCCTGTCTGAGCTGAGTTGATGTCTGTGTGTGTTTCAGTGGTAAATGGGATGAAATGATTGCAGCTGTTTTTGCTCTGTCTCTTCACAGTCATGGCTGGATGCCCCTCCAGTGTGAAACTACTCTGTGACAGCGGGGCTTCTGTGAATGCCAGTGATTTTGTGAGAATTGATATTTCACCTAATTTCACACAGTGTGCTGTAATGGTCTCTTCTGGGATATTCTTTTCATTTTCCATGTATTTAGTTGTCATTGTAGAAAAGTGTATTGTCTGCCCACTCCATAAAGGCTTTGAGCTTGTCGATGGCAGTCAATAACTGCATGTACGGTCAGTCTGAGCAGCGCTACAAGGTATTCAATAAAACCTACATTAGTCCACTTGAATGAGCGCTCTCTATATTGTGACCTTTCTTTTTGCTTTGAGATGAAAGATGAGTTTTAGGTATCAATCTAGCCTTGTTCATGTATTTGTGGTGATGACGGTTCTCAGTCATCCAGGTAATGGTACTTCTAAGTGCTAGATTGTTGGCGGCTGGACTTGTTTTACTTGTATTTATTTGTATGTCTCTGGTTTTTCTCCAGGATGGCAGGACACCTCTGGTGCTGGCAACCCAGATGTGTCATCCACGCATCTGTCAGCTGCTGCTGGAACGAGGGGCTGACATCACCGTCCGGGACAAACAAAACAAGTAAGACATATCCGCCCTCATTGTGTTTGGCTTTGGTAGAATTGGTTGAAAAAATTTGCATTTCTGTTGATTTCTTTGAAGTGACAGTCTTTTTGCCTTTTATTTTTATTCCTCTGCGTAGGTGATAGCCATGGCCAGAGGCATTATGTTTTCAGGTTGTCTGTCCCATTCTTGTGAACATAAATCTTAAGAATGTCTGAGGGAATTTCTTCAGATTTGGACAAACATCCACTTTGACTTGCAGATGAACTGGTTAGATTTTGGTGGTCAAAGGTCACTGTGACCTCATTAAACACATTTTTGGCCTTTACCGAACAATTCAAAAGATCATTACGATAAAATTGAAATCAAATGTCTAATAGGATAAAATAATTATATTTTATATTCAAAAGGTTAAAGGTCACCTTCACTGTGACAACATGATGTTCTGCAAAAAAAATTCTGCCATTTTTAAACGCCATAACTCAGGAACAGCCATTTGACTGGTGTGCGGAGATATACAACCGTGAGGCGGTAATTCTCATTTTGGAAGTTATTTTTTTATTTAGTACAGAAAAAAATATAAATAAATAAATAAAATGGTAAATCCTCCATCTTCGGTACTGTGTAACATCATGATACTACAGGCATATTTCTGCTATGTTGTCCTATTAGCAAGGTGTTGTCAAAGTATTATTATTAGTAGTAGTAAAAATTTAATCATAAAGTGACTGTTTCTGATGTTAATATCAAGTCAAAGTATTGACTGAGGGGCATTTTGGCTGACTTGCCTTGAAAAAACTGGATTATACAAACCTTACCAAAAAATAGGGTAAGATAGGTGATAAATACCTGTAAAAGTAGAAAATTAAAGCAAACAGATCATTTTTGGTAAGGGAGACCTTGAAAATCAGTAATAAGATGCCACTGTTGATGCATACTGAAGTCCTAGATGTTTTTTAAGGATCGATTCACAAAGCTTAACTCCATATGTGTTACATGTTGCATTAGTGTCATGATTTCATACGTTTAAAATACAGCTAAAACAAAGAAGTGCCTGAGAACTTCTTACATTTCTATTTTCAGTGTAATATAAGTTTTGACATCTTAACAGTTCAATATAGTTTTGCCGGACGTAGTTATTGTTGTGTCTCAGCATCAGTTGTAACACATAGCAACAGCAGTCCTTTAATATTATATTATTATAATAAGAAAACAGCCAGATGTGGTGGAAAAAACAGGACAAATCAACCTAGCTGAGCCAACACAGCACTTAATTATTTAGCAGTAGTCGAACAAACGCCAGGTGAATTGTTGTTTTTACCACGTGTGGATTTGGGAGCTCTAGTTTGTGGAATTTTCTTGCTCATAACATTTTCTCTCTTTTGACCCCCTCAGGACAGCGCTGATTCTGGGCTGTGAGTACGGCTGTAAGGATGCAGTGGAGGTGTTGCTGAAGAGCGGCATTGATGTGAAGGCAGTTGACGGCCTGGGTCACGATGCATTTCACTACGCTCGCCTCAGCAAGAACCCGGAGCTTCTTGCGATGGTCAAAAGTTACGTCGAAAAAGCCACCAGAGGTCAGATGATAAAAGAGTCCTGCAGCCGTTTGTTTGGAATAAATATAAGATGAACATAATTGACTGATCAGGCCAATCAAGAGGGATTAATAGCTTCTAAACTTTGAACTTCTGTCTGACGGTTGTAGGTGATTGGCTGCTGATTGCAAAAGTACTGTGGAAAGAACTCTTATCTTTATAAAATCCACTTACAACTGAGTCTTGAACATCACTTCACCATTTGTTTCAGGAAAGATCATTTACATACTGTACAGTCTTTCAAGGTGAAGGGTGATTAAAATGATGATTGTAGACTTTTACTCACTCTGTTTAAGCCACGTGATAATATTGGTGTTTTAGGTGTTAATTCAGTGAGTCGCCGACTCTTGCAGGCAACAGCAAATGTGGCACATTTTCATTACACTTGGGAAAATAGGTGAAAACAATAATGCATGCAGGGAAAAGTGATATCCTGATGCTGTATTGTTTTTCTTTCCATTGGTTAGTCAACGTGATTTCACAGTTTAGATTTGCAGATGTGTAGAACGTAGAATAATTAACACTGCACGACATTCTGTGCAAATTTTTTTGTAATCTTCAGTTCAGTGAGTCTTTTTCAACACTTTTCAGTTTTAATATCTAAGAATATCCCCAGCCATAGCCTTAATTTGAGGAATATTTAAAGCAACAAAATGTAACTTCTTGGAGACAGATTGTTGATTTTTGAGTTTCATCCGCAGGTCGTCAAATACGTTTTGGGTTGTCGTCCGACTCGATCTGTAGATGAGACTCAACAATCAGCTATTATTTCTCCAGAACTTCAAATTTTGTTGCTTTAAGAAGATTCTTTTTTGTCACATACACTAACACCCCCTAATAGATATTTTCTGTTTCCATATTGGTCTGAGATATTTTTATGTGCTTTTTTCTTTCTTGTATGCATTTCTATCCTCTAACATGTTTCCAAGTAATACTCTGCTCTGTAAACAGCAGGAACATTTTAATGTGAACATGTTGTTTTCTTGTTTTGCTACAGATAAAGAGGCTGCAAAGATAGAGCAGTGGAAGCGACAGGTAATCTTGCAGCATTCAGTTCAAAGGCACACATCGTCCATTCCACCTGACCAGAAATGAGGAGCAGCTTTTATTCTCCACACTTCTTTACATATTTTAGAGGAGCTCCATGTCAACATGAAGCATGATGGGAATAGCAATGAACTGACTTTTGTGCGGCCATTTTGCCTCCTCAGTCCCTTTTGTTAAAAGATGATAAAGGTCAAGGCTGCCTGCTTCTCAAAGTCATTGTTCAAGTTAATAAGCCAGAGACCTTCCTGTCTGTCATTGGTACTCAGAAGCCTTAATTTTCTGCCAGTTGTTGCCTTTTATTTTCTTTGACTTGCTGCTGTTAAATTCAGCCGTTTCTAAACCTGTGACATACTCAGATGTACATGACTGCCATCTAGTGTTTATTAGTGGGAATTGTGCCATGTTCTTGTCAACCCTGTGGTAATGTTATTTGTTCAAAACATGGTTGTAAAACATGTCCTGTGTTATCTGCAGCATTCAGTGGAGCGATCAGAGGCAGCTGAGGTGAGCAGAAGGGATCAGATCATACATGTAAGTGCTGTAACTTCTCCACACATGATCACTTTGTTTCATTAAAGGTGCAATATGTGAGAATTGGCATCCTGTAAAATACCTGTTCAAAACAAATAGTGGTTATTCAGGTGATATGCTGCACCCTAACTGCTGCTAACAGTAGCTGCCCTTAGCTAGTTAGCTCAGTTAGCCCTGCAGCTAGCAGTCCAGAGTGGGAGCTCAGAGCACCAGGGCTGTGTTGGCATATAAGCAGCTAGCATGGACGCTTTGGACCGGGATCGGCTGGGGCTAGCTGGTTAAGCATGCTAACTGCAGTAGATAGCTCTGCAACACAACTAAAACTAAAATTTGTACATATTGCACCTTTTAACAAGTAACTAAGATTATTTGCATGAATGAATCAATGATCAAGACACCCACATCCATAAAGTACTGATGAATTACTATTTATTTATCATTCAGTAACTGGACTTTGACTGTTTTATATTTGTAAGCTTTATGGTTTTGTAATTTAAATATTTTTTATTGATTTTCACATATACTGTACAATCACAGCAGTGCTCAATACTCCAAAATAAGATAAATATAAACACTAGAATGACTCTCAGTAGTGTATACCTCTGCCAAGGCCCAACAGTCACCTTTGATTCAATCAAGTCTAATCCAATATCAAATAAAACAAATTTATTTATATTTTTATTCTGATCTGCATCAAATTGTACTCATTCATAGATGCCAATCACCTTAATGCCTCAGATTTTTTTCATCAAGACGCCTGCATCATTTCCTGAGAAACGTCCTATCTCACAATGTTAAAAAAGTCCTGGATCTCTCCCTTTATCTGGATCTGCACCAAGAGTTAATGGGATCATTTCTGGGCCATCCACCATCCACGTTTTGTGGAAATCAGTGCAGTAGTATTTGTGTAATCCTGCTGACAAACAAACAAAGTAGACTCGAGTGAGAACATGACCTCCTTGGCAGAAGTAATAAAAACAGATAGTTGCTAGGCATTACAGATCGTCAGTGGAATACCAGTTCAGCAGGATATAGGGTCCTTAGTGTATACCTAAAATAAAAATGAAGAGAAATCAAACAAAGTATCGGACATCTAGCAAGTAAGGTAGAGAATGCTATAGCCTCCGCCTGATAGGTTAATCGAGGATAGAGTTTGACCATCTTACTCACAGGTAGATTTAAGTTTTATGTTTTCATGTGTGTTTTAGGACTTGGAGAGACAGAACGAGACCCTGCAGGAAAGTCTCATGAAGTACCACCAGGAGCAGAGAGCCCTGTTAGATAAGGTCAACATGCTGCAGCAACAACTCACACAGGTAAACAATACAACAAGACAGCAAACAACTGAGCTAGAGAAAAAGTGCAGTACAATAAAGACCTCAAAGCATACTCGTCCTTCAGCACTAGCTTCTTTTTTCAGTGCTCATAGTTTTCTGTGGTTGGGTAGATCTGAGGGTCCTACTAGAGGATTTTGCAAATATTATGTAAAAAACTGAGCTGAGTCATGTTCTCCTGGCCTTGTATCATAGGTCTGGTAAGACAAAATGTGTTTTAGGACATCTTTAATATTTCTTTTTTCTTTAAGATAAGGTAGAGCAGGCTTTTGGTTATGTTAAAGATGAGTGACTTAAATGCTTCATTCAGTGAGAATAATAGATTTCTCAGTATTGGCTGAAAGAACAATATGTTTTCACAGAAGGACATTCAATTAAATGAATTTTAGAGGAATAAGTAGCAGGTCAACTGACTACATATTATCCTCTTCCATCTGCAGGAAAAGATAACTGTGGAAGACACTCAGAAAGAGGTATGAAACTAAAATTGTTGCTCTGACATTTTTGGCCGCATTCATAATTTTCTCAATTGTTTTCTTTCTTTCTTTCTTTGTAAGGATAATAATAAATGTGCCATTATTATAAAGAAGTAGCAGTCATTACTTAAATTACTGTCTGACCTCTGAAACCTAAAAACAATGCTGCATTCCAATCAACGTTGGAGGTCGGAAATTCCTAGTTGAAATTCCGAACTTCTGACCTCCAGGCGTTCCAGGTGCACGACGCTTAAAGTTAACAAAAAACTTTGCTGACCGTAACAAAATGATGTCTCTCAGCAGTGCAGCCTTCTTGCATATATAAACGAATTAGAGCAGCGAAAACAACACGAGGTAAAAGACGCCATTATGTATTTTATTTTACAGCATTTTTTTTTTACCTCAGAAGGTATCTAAATAATCCATTCACTCACTTAATATAAATAATGTAGTGGATAAATACACCCTTCCCACCTCCCATGGGTGCTGCCATTGTTGTGTGGTGCCGGACAACTGCTCCCTCGTGAAGCCTGTGTAGATGGATGTGCCTCGAGTTTACAAGCACTTTGAGTGGCGTTCCATTGTACTTTTTCTAGTACAAGGTCAGATATGTTCAACATCCACGTTGTCTGGAACGCAGCATAAGAGCCGAGGAAAGACCCTGGAGGATGTTGCTGGTGCTGTGTCAACACAGAAATGTGCTTGAGGAAGTGAAGGGGAGGAAAAAGGAAGGCAGCACAGTCTGAAACGCCACTTGGATGGTACTTAATAGCACTTGATAACATCCTACCAGGTCATTCAGGAATACAGGTTAAGTGTTGTGGCAATTCATTTTGTGACTTCATGAAACAAAAAGTTGGTTCCAGAGCTTTAGTCTTAGACTTTTAGTTGTGAAAGAAAGACCAACAAAGTCTTCAGAGAGCTTCTCTCCCATTAAAGCTGCAGATGTCAAGTTGTAATACTTTCATGAACTTGAGGGGATCAATAATCGTCCATATGGTTTAATATTATGGGCACAGCTAAGCACAAACTGTCCTACAGAGCAGCTGTGTTCTCTTAGGGACTGCCTCGGCGTACTTTGGATGTGAAAACCTTGCTTTGTAAGAATTCTCTGGGGATCGTCTACTCTTCTGCCTTGGGAGCTTATTTTGCTCCAAACTTCTTCAGTAAGCTCCTTTGATGCTGTTACAACTTTTATTGAACTTGAAGCACCTGCAGTAGTGACACAAACACACAATTTAGAGCGCTGAATAATTTAGTAGGTATCTGGTAGAAGACCACAACAGTCAGTCGGTGTTGAAGTCCCCGGTGTGGCTGCATGTTCTGAGCATTTCTCAAAGAGGTGCACATATTGATTTGTATAAAGTCTTAACACAGTTTTGAATAGATGGAATCAGTTCAATCAAAGTGCATGTATTCCCTTTTATAATGTGATATAAATAAACAAAGATCTACATTGTATTTTCTATCATTCAGTCAGTCGCCTCTTCTTCGAAAATTGTCTTGTTACTCACGCCTTTGCTTTTCTTTCTATTGAATCAGAAGGAGCAGCTGAAGTCGATACTCAGTACCAAAGAGAGAGACGAAGGGGCTCGAGGCCTGGAGACTGTCAAGGTCCAGCTCCGGAGCACTATGGTCAGTGACATTATGCAATACCTGATTCTACTTTGAAGCTTTTATCATCTTTAATCAAAGATGTTTTGATCTGTATGCTGACTTGCAACAATAAACATATTTCGTATAAAGTGATTCTCAAGCTTTGATGTCTATTTTTGTTGCCCTGAGAATTCAGGTCGCCTATTTGGAGTCTGAAAGTTTTTAAGTAAAGTTCTGTTAGTTTACTTACTAACTTAGGAGGTAAACTGAGTTAAAACTGTTGCAGTCTAATGCAGCAGTCCTGCAATAAATCCTACTGCTGTGAAGGTTATAGTGTCCAGTTTTTGTTGAAGCTGTTTTTCAGAGGTGTTGATACAACTGTATGGTCATTTTAGAGGATGTAGTTTATTGTGCTTTTCCAACTGTATAGCATTATACTAACATGTGTTGTGTATTATTTTGTCAACCCATTTATATCAATGAGAGTAGGCTAAGTAAGAGAAGCACCCAGCATTTATTGCAGGATTGTTGTTAGACTGCATTCGGTTTACCTAATGTGTGTATCTGCTTTAAGAAAATTCATAATAAATGTGACCATTACAGTAAGTTTTTGAAGTAAATTGGTTCTGCTAAATGTTTTTATAGTATTAAAATAAATTCTGTTTAGGTCTTAAATGTCAGTGCAGCCATGTAATGAGTGTGTGTGTCTCTTTGTATTCACAGGGCGACTACTCTGGGCAGTCTGTTATCAAAGGTTAGCTTCTATTCATGCCTTGAATCTTAAAGACATTTTTTACATGAAACTTCACCAGCAGAATAAAGAATGTTATGCTTGTCTTGCAGGTAAAGAAAACATTTTGGTCAAACAAGCTCACAGCCTGGATTCTGACCACGTAAGTTGTAACAGTTTCATGTGACTTGCAAATGTCTAGAATACAGTGTTAGTCATTTATCGAAGGCTATGTTCAGACTACCAGGAAAAATTGGCTTGGAGAGGAAGATGATGGGTCTATATTTCTCATACTTTTGTGTCTGCAAGCCGTGTCACCAGTGTCCAAAGTGACTAATGCAGTGTTACCACAGCAACCCATGCAAATCGGTTGGGGTTGTCTGGACATACAAAATCCAATCTGATCTCTTCCAAATAACAGTGCGGACACAACAAATCTGATTTGCCTGCTGTCTGAACATAGCCTAAACAATCTCTGTCAACAATCATTAGTTTACAGCAGGACTTGTATTAAACTGCGAACACAGTTTTGGTTTTCTGTCTTGCCTTCATAAAAGAGTAAAAATGACTAATAATGAAAATTTTGTCACATTTGTTGTGTATTTGTATCAATATGTTTTCCCTCTTCCTCTGCAGGTGCTCCAGAATCCCTCCATGTCACATTCACTATCCAGACCTTTAGAGAAGAGTCCGCCCTCTGTAGGCTGGGACCTCTCCGCTGAACTGGATGCCCTCCGACTCGAACACGAGGCGGTCAAGAGAAGACAACAGTCGGCGGAGGAAGAGGCGGCACGGCTTAACACCGCCCTGAGCCGTAAAAACCGAGAGTGCCAGGAGCTGGTTCAGAGCAGAGACACCATCCAGAAACAGGCCGACCAGCAGATTCAAGAACTGGAGGATGCTTTGGGGGATGTCCAGAAGCGGATGCTGGATTCTGAGTGTAAGGTCAAACAGCTGCAAGCCCATGTAGTTGCCGTGAAGGAACACTTAGGAGGCCAGGCGACAGAAGAACTGCGTGCTCAGCTTCAGGATATCAAGGCCAAGTATGAAGGTGCTTCAGCTGAAGTGGGTCGAGTTCGTAACCGCCTCAAACAGAGCGAGAAGGCGTTGGAGGAGTACAAGAGCAGCGAGAGCCAGCTAGCAACCGAGGCAGAGAGGTTGAACCAAGACCTGGACGCTCTGACTGCAGAGAGAGACGAACTCGCAGAAACTCTTTTAGAAATGGAAACCCAGCTGAAGGAGGCCCAGACTAAACATGGCAACACGGTACCTGCTGAGAAGTTTGACAACATGAAAAACCTGCTGACCAATGCAGTCGACGAGAAGGAGCGTCAGTTGGCTGAGCTGAGGGAAGACTATGATCGTGTGCTGGAGGAGGTGGCCGAGCTCCACCGAAAGCTGGACAGTCCGTCATCCCAGGGAGGATCAGCAGCTTCTGAGGAGCAACAGAGGATACAGGCCGCTCTAGAGGAGCAGAACGCTTCATTGAAAAGAAAACTGGTGGATTTGACCGCCAAAAGCCAGGCGCTAATCCGTGAGGTTGAGGAGAGTGAGGAAGAGAGAGATATTCTACGAGAGCAGCTGGATGAGTTCAACAGCAGGATTGAGATGGACTTTGTACCCATGAAGGACCATGAGGAGGCTCGGAGGAACATGGTGACGGCTTTGGAGGAGCTGGAGGACAAACTGGTGGAAGCCAGCGAGCGTTACGGAAAAGCAGAAGCACAAGTTCATCAACTTCAAAGTGAGAGGGCCACGCTGCAGGAGAACATCAGCAACATCCAGAGTTCCAAACAGAGTGAAATGGACAGTCTGAGGTCTCAGAACACTGATCTAATGAAGAAAATTGAACTTTTGCAGACTAGATTTGAAGACAAAGGTAAAGAGTGTGTGCAGCTCAACACACAGATCCAGACTCTGACACAGAGTGTGGATGGAGAGTATGTTCCCAGACAGCAGCATGAGCAAGTGAAGATGGAGCTAAGTTCCACCTTAGAGAGTGTCAAAGCTGAGATGTTGAAGTTGGAGACCAAGGAAAAAGAAAGTGGGGAAGAGTTGAAGAAGGTGAAAGAAGGAAATGATAAGTTGAAAGAAAAGTTGGAAAAAGTCCTGTTGGAGATGAAAGAAGACTTTATAGACATGAAAGATCACAAAGCTGCCACAGAAAAGTTGAGTGCTGCTGTGGTCGAGGCAGAGAAGAAAGCAAACGAAGTGATGGCGATGTATGTGTCGGCTCAGGAGGAAACTGCAAAGCTCACCCAAGAACTGGAGGCTCAGAAGAAAGAACTTGATACCATTCAGGAGGCTATTCAGTCCAAGTTTATCCCAGTGACCATGGCTGAGGAGAAAGAACACTCATACAGCTCCCAGGTGAAGGAGCTGACAGCCAAACTGGTGGAAATGGAAGAGAAGTATAACAAAGAAAGGTCTGCCGGACAGAGCAACAAGCAGGAGAAAGAGAAGCTTAAAGTTGAGATAGAATCTATTCAACAGAGACTAGACTCTGCTCTAGTTAGCAGTGAAAAGCACAAGGATGTGGAGGAACAGTTCAATGGCAAATTCGAGGAACTGACTCAGAAGTTTGCTGACTTAGAGCAGCAGCACAAAGAGGTGACGTCTCAGAACGCTGATCTTCAAGAGCAGAACGCCCTCTGCAACACTCAGATCCAGAATATCCAGGAGCGTCTGAAATCAGAGCTGACTCGGATTTCAACTTACGACACGGAGCTCAAAGCCCTCCACGATGCCATGCAGCAAGCTCAGACCGACTGCAAGAAAGCAAAAGAGGCTCAACAGGAGGAGGCCCAGAGGGTTTGTGCCTTACAGAAAGAACTGCAGGAATACCGCATGGATCAGGCGTCTCAGCTGCAACAACAGGCCAAGTCTCAGGAGGCCCTGGAGGCTGAAGTAGCCAAGCTTCAATTGGCTCTCCGCGATGAGGAGGAGAACAATGCCCAGAGGGCTGAAGACGTGTCCACGCTGCAGTCCGAGCTCCTTCAAGCCACGCAGGCCCTCGAGGAAAATCGCTCCAAGGAAGACCAAATGAACCAGCTAAAGAAGGAGAAGCAGCAGCTGGAGGAGGAGGCTGCCAACCTGAGCAACAAGCTGTTGAGCTCAGCAGAGGAGTGTGAGAAGGCCCATCAGGAGACGACGCAGGCGAAGGAGGGCGAGAGCAGAGCGAGGACGGAGATGGAGGCCGTCCAGGAGAAGGGACGAGCCATCGAGAGAGAAATCAGGGAGCTGAAGGAGAGATATGACGAGTCGCTCAGCACCATCGGTGACCTGCAGAGGAGGATTCAGACATCAGCTCCGCAGACTGAAGCCAAAGACAAGAAGGTAGTAAAAATATTTTTAGTGGTGCTTTGTTATGGTTTATGGTCAATCACAAAGTTACTATATCCAAATATCACAAGCTGCAATGTTTGACTAACAGCGTTACAATGAAGTGCTGTAGTACTGCAGAGGTGTCCTGGCCTACAGATCTTGTTCTCCAGATGTAAGAAAACATGTTTGTTTGGTCCAGACCCCAACAAATGTCACATCATCATGATTATGACAGTTTTTTCAGTTAAAATGAAAGTTATGATGCGTTTAACTATAGCTAAATGACACTTCTGTATTCACTAAAAATGTAATGATCCACCATTTAAAATAATTTCTGCAAGTAGATTTGGAAAGAAAATCAGGTTTGTTTCTATTTCTGGGGATAAAATCTTCTTTCAGTTGTGCAGTGTGATTGATAAAGTAATTAAAAATGTATGAATAATTTACACCTTAATATTTGTGTTCGTGTGTCAGATCACAGAGTTGTTGACGGACGTTGAGCGATTGAAGCAGGCACTGAACGGTCTGTCCCAGCTGGCGTACACGAGCAACGCGCCCAATAAGAGACAGGCGCAGCACATCGACACACTCCAAGCCCAGATCAAGAGCCTACAGCAACAGCTGGCTGTGAGTGGACGTGCATCACTTACTGAAACATATATTACAGAAGATTAAGTTAATGTATGCATATACTGCTCCGTATTTAATAAGATTTACTGCACATTAACGCACACATTTATTAAGTCTTTCTGAAAAACTGGCGGAGCCAATTAGTTTCTTCATTTTTATACATTTCACACTGATATTTACAGAGTTTTCTTAACAGAGTTCATGCAGCAACACTTTGGCCTCACGGACCTGAATCTCCTCTAGTTAGTTAGAAGAATGCTGGAACTTGTTGTGTGTACGGTATTTTATTTTTCTGGCTCATCACGTAGCTCACAGAATAAAGGACAACATTTTATATCAAGAAACACATATTAACCATTTTCTGTTTGCTTTTTAGTAGCATATTAGCTCTCTATTTCATTATAAAGCGCTTATTAATGCCCTATTCCACATTAACATATTCCTCAACTAAGAGGCCATTAACTAAGAACTTTCCCTCAGTGACCTGCTGTGTTGATAAGTGTCAAACTTGAGTGACTCAGTTATTAGCAAAGCCTCACTTTGAACATATTCTGAGTTAGAACTTAATTTAGAGTTCTTTTGACACTATAAACACTTTTTGTGTTTTGTCACACAAGAGTAGACCATATTTATGAAGTCTTATTCGGGGAGAATGATATTATTGTATTCTTTATCACGTCGTGTAATGCTCTTTTACTTGGTGAATGGGTTGAAAATAATAATTCAGTATCTCCACTGCTTTAGTCAGCTCTTGCCAGCAATCATCATGACTTGAAATTACACAAAAACCCTCCAAATCCAACTTTAGAAGAAAAACTGGGTGCTGTTCTCATCCTAACATTTAGGTATAATGATGTAGATGTATAATATTATGGAACTAGAATCAGTATTTATGATACTGGCCAGCTGTTAAAACATCAAAGTAACCACTGTTTTGTCTTCGTGTCTTTTTCTCTCTCTTCTGCTCGATAAGGATGCTGAGAGGCAACACAGAGAGGTGGTTTCAATTTATCGAACTCATCTACTCAGTGCAGCACAGGTAAGTTTATCTCTGTTGATTTTCTTTCTTAAACTCTGAACATTGTCGATAAAGAACGTTTGCCTCATTCCCTTTAATTGGTCTTAATTAAGATAATTAGGTTCTGTTGTTCAGACAGACTTTTGAAGATCTTACAGGAGTATTTTAAGAACGAAAACAATAAGGAGGCTGAACTCAAAGAGATTCAGTGATTCAGGGATTTTAGAGCAGAGTTCATGAAAAATTAATTAAATTGACAAAAACGCTCTTAAATATAACTTGTTTTGGAAAAGAGATGAATCATTTCATTAAAACTGACGTGATTGCCTGAAAAGCCTGGTCCAATTATTTGATAAAAATCTGTCTTGAGTTGGAAATCTATATTTTGGAAAGCCAAGTTGTGTTTTTATTATTGAGCATTTAGCTCTTAAACAAGCTGTGAAGGGCCAGGGATTGACGCAGTGCATCTTAACACTTAACCGATGGTCTTAAAGTCATCATCAAATCATTATGGCAGCAGAAAGTAATGTTCAGAAGAGAGAGACGCAAACGGGACCAAAACTGCTCCAACGCACGGTGGGTCTGTCACAACAGCTGCAGAAAGGTTTTACTTAGCTTAAAGTCACTGTTGCTGAGAGGTGAAATAGATCTCTGAATGGTTGTTTGACACACTGGCACTGCAAATTAAAACAATAAATGATCACACTATTGCAAGCATTAAATAATATGTAGACAGGAGGAAAAGATTTTCATGAAATCACGCCTGTTTTATCAAATCATGGCCGTGCTTTTGGCAAATACAAGTTAAGCCAAATTTTAAAAACAACTTTCAGCACTTTGTCGCCATCCAAAAGCAAAAGGGAATTCATGCATTTACACTTCACTGACATGTGTTGTTTAATAATGTCTGAAAGCCTGCTGAGTGTTTGAGGAAAAGTGTAATGGTTGGAAATCCTGTGGGAGCAAATTCATTAAACAAAACACGAAAAAACCAGTTCAACAAAATGTGGACTCAAATCTTCAATAATTTGGGCTGAGATGGATGTGGTACAAATGGACTAACTGAAGCCCGTCATGTGTTTTGTTTTATAGGGGCACATGGACGAAGACGTCCAGGCCGCTCTACTACAGATCATCCGCATGAGACAAGAGTTTGTCTGTTAAAGGTTCCTCCAAAACAAAATGCTGTCTGCTGACTCAAATTCTCACATCTCCCACTGCAGAGTCGCCCCGCTGTGGCCCCTGTGGGTGCCCAGTGTGTGTGTGTGTGTGTGTGTGTGTGTGTGTGTGTGTGTGTGTGTGTGATTGTGAGCGTGTGTGTGTGTTTGTGTGTGTCTGTGTGTGGCTGTGCTGAAATCCATATTTTTGTCGTACGGCTGCACTTTGGTTCCCAAATATCTCAGTCCCTGTGTTGTGAGTAAAAGTGAATAACTGTATATTTTAAAATACAAATGTGTTGTTTCACCCTCAATAGAAACGCAGCAAATGAAAACAGAATTTATTTAAAAAATGATATTGTATCAAACTGACCTGTGAACTAATTTTGATATAATGATCTTCATATATGCAGGAATATTTTTCACTCTTTCAACATTTGGGAAAAAGCGATTCCATACATTTCTGTCGAATCTCTTATAAATGATAATGCAAATCTCTGTATTTTCACGCAGCTTTATCTGATTATATTTAGTTTAATGGGAGTTGTTTGACATGTAGATCTCTTCTGTAGATGACTCACTCTTGAAATGCTCAGCTGAAATGTAAAACAGACATGAACACAAAGACCACTTTTCACATTCCCACCTGACAGTCAGCTCTGGTTTTTAATAGCAATGTTTTCCAGAATTTAAAGGACAGGTTCACAATTTTTTCAAGCCTGTCTTTAAACAGTAGTCGGGTACCTGTAGAGGTTTTGTTTCCTGCAATAATTCCACTTCTAATGTAAGTGATTGGACTTAAAATTCACAAATCTCATTCCCTGAAAATGTACTCAAAAGGTTATCTGAAGTTAAAAGTCCCATATTTTACTCATTTCCAGGTTCATACTTTTATTTTGGGTGTCGACTAGAAAATGTTTACATGCTCCGATGTTTAAAAAACACATTACTTTTCTCATTCTATCCAGTGCTGCAGCCCCTCTATTCACCCTCTGTCACTTTGACGCCCCTCCTGAAAAGCCCAGTCTGGCGGTGACTGTTTAGTTGTGACATCACAACCTTACAGAAGTCCTGGCGGCTCGTTTGAAGGCACAGTTTCTGAATACGTGCTTTAAGGATTTGTCTGTAGATTGAGCATTTTGATGCTTTCACAGTATTTATATTAGTGTGAGACAGCGGTTGTAGGACTGTTAGTATAAGCCTGCCACTGGGCCCTATCTCAGGTCACGTTCTCCTCCCTTGTTTTTTTAAATCCTGTCGCCAAAAGAAACAACCACAGCCCCAACGTTTGCATCTCCACATGCAAAACAAGTTTCCCCCAACACTATTTTTCACGGGAACACTTGTTGCAGCCAGGGTTTAACCCCGACCAAGATGATTGTGATTGGTTTAAAGAAATACAAACAAGCCAGAGTGTTTTTACCTCTATACCATAATGATAATTGGTGCAGCCAGACCTTCTCTAGCGCTGACTGAGAGCTGTGAAGAGATATTTATCTACTGTAGCAACTAGGCCTGCTTTTAAACAAAAAAGGGCATGGTGATCTCTCTTTCTACATCGTGTGACCTTAAATATGAGTGGATATCTTCCAAAGTTGGATTAATTTCAGTAAAAAAATTCCATTTTACATTTTCAGGGACAGTTCCTTCCCGTTGCAGTGAAAGTTTATTAACAAAGAGTGAATTGTGGACTTTGGAATCCATTTATTTCACAAAATGAGAATGTTCATTGATGATTACAGCAAACAAAACCTGTTTTAACAGACTTTAAAAAATTGTAAACCTATCCTTTAATACAATACTCAAATATCACCTGTACACTGAAGGAGTTATTGATCTCTAATCTGAGGCTGGCAGTGAAGAGATCCCTTCCTAAGATGATTTGAAAGGGGAGTTGCTCTGTGGGATGACTCAACTTTGATTTTTTAAATGCAGGACTGTGGATTTTGTCCCCAATCTCTTACATTTGATAATAGCACAATAAGGGGATCCGTTCAGGTCCATTATGAAGAGAAGGAACGATCACAGTATCCAGTAACAATCTCAGTGTACATGTGGGTATGTGCGTATTGTTTTAACACAGACTTGAATCTCTCCTTTATTGTTCATGTCGGTTGTAACACTTCAGCTTCTTTCTCGAGACTCATTTTGTGGCACAGTTTTCATCTTCTGGAGGTCCAAACTAGCACATGTGTTTTCAGAACAATCCAAAGACCTGAAGAGGGTGAAATCATCCAGATCTAAAACTGCTCGCCATGTTGTCATGTGGTCGATGGTTACGTGACAGATTTGACAGTCGTGTCACACACAGTCTCGTCTGTGCCGGATTTGAGTCGTGGTGTAGGTGGAGCAGAGATCTCTTGCTGTGTCCTACAGTTTGCAGTGGCACGTCGTCCTTTTTGTTGAAACCAGAGTGTCCTCTAGTGGTGAGACTTGGCAGGCCAAGTTGATAGAAATTGTAATAATCAGTGTGGCTCAGGGGTGGGCAGCAGTTGTTTTTGGAGGCTGTGGACCTGCACCAGTGACATTTATTATAAATCTCACAGACAGATGAGAGAATATGAAATGTCAAACTAAATTGATGAGCTCTACCAGCTTCAATGACAGCAAATGAAGCCTGACTTCATATAAAACCTAATGTATGCAGCTGTGAACGTTGCAGCCTCTCAGACCAGCTTCTGCGTCCCCCTGAGCCAGCTCCTTGTGACTCTTGATGGTGTAGTGTAGTGGTGTTGTGATTGTTGAGCGAGTCTCTCATGCCTTTACACTGATATATTTTTCATAGCTTTGTACGACTTTAATTACTGTACTACAGTGTGACAAATCTGATATTCAGCAGGTCTGGAAGTAGAACGGCACAAAACTCGTTCAGGGTAACATTTTAACGTAGGAAGGAACAGATTCCTTTATTTATGTGGATAGACAAACCCCCTAACGATGAGTTAGTTGAAGCACTCCTGTTGCTACCTGTCAGCTAACACACCTCTCTGTTTTTATATTTTGGCCAAAAACTCTTTTCATGGTTTAAAAAACAATACCTCTCACATTTTCTGATGCAGATGTTTGGGATTAACACTAATTGTTTTGAATATTTCTTTCTGTCTTCCCTCTACCGTTAACACCAACTATAGATAAAACCCAGTTAAATATGTAATACTGTTTACCAATCTGTTTAAATCAGTTGTTTTCTTTGGCAATAATATTTGTGTTTGTGGATCAGTAATACAAAATCAATAAAAGTGCCTAACATAGAAAACTACATCTCTGTTCAGTGTATTTTGTCTTTACTACAGGAAGGAATTTTGTGCCATTTTTAGCCACAATAGCAGTTTGTTCCAGATGGAAATACCTCAGAAACTTTCAGATGAACTGCTTTGAAATGTTGTATAAACAGTCATGTTTCCCAGAGGATGAATCCAACAATGAACAATGATCTCCTGACTTTTCCTCCAGTGTTTATAGCAGTTGTGTAAAAGTTTTCAGTCATGCTGTTAATTATTTAATCGATGGATTGTAAGAAAAAATTTGTTAAGACTCCCGGTGTCCCCTGACGAAGAAGTCGAGGCTCCATTGAAAACGCCTGACATTATGAACTTCTGTGAATCATTCAGGATTCAAACAGTGTTCAAGAGTCAAAGTAAAGATATCATGTTAGAATATACCTCTGGTAAAAGTGGGAGTCATAGTATCTGATATAAAATTAAGTTAAGTATCAAACAACAAGTAAAAGTAAAATGCACATATATTTACATGTGGGGTCGGGCGATCATTGGATCAGATATTCAGCATTTTCCAATCACCAGAATCCGTTTTTGTTTTTTTTAAAAATCTGATTTGCCAATAAAATAAATTCATTTAAAAATGTTCTCCTTTTCCTCTGTACACATGTAATCTGCAAAGTAACTAGTAACTAAAGTTATCAAATAAATATAGTGGTGTCAAATTCAACTTTGAGGTACTTGAACTTTACTTAAGTGCCCCACTTGAGTAAATGTAGTTACATTCTGTCACTGAATGTAACTATATTGTAATCGTTTGGATGGCAGTTGTGGGCTTGTTTCCAGATCGAATCAGGTCCATCGACACCCAAACGATCTGATGAAGCAACTCAGCTCAGTTTGTTTTGTTCTCATTAACTCGTGAATATTTAATGTTACGTAGAAATACCAGAGTATTCAGAGGCTTTAAGTGGAACAGTCAGTGTGCTTTCAGCTCGTACAACACACTCGTACTTCCCTTGTGGGAACAGCTCAGTTCATGTGGTTTCACTTTAAGTACAATCAACCCAGGAATGAGAGCGAGTAGCTCTTTGGCACACAGCTCTCACTTTTATCTCTGAGCCCGTGCCTCTATTGATTTGTCTGTTGGTATTTTTCTCTTCACAAGATTTATTTTTCATTAAAGCCCTTTTCAGTGGGATGCTGAGAACAGAGGTCGTGGCTGTTTCACTTGTCTCATTTCAGATAAATTCATGGCATGCAGCCGATGAGTGCCGGGGAATTTTCCATTTAAAGAGCACAACGTGCTTAAATTGGCCTTTTGCTTTTGAAATCATCAAGATTACTTATACTACAGGAAAAAAATCATTAATACATGCTTCAAGAAGTTTATGAGTAAGAGCTAATTCATCCCGTATCCTCTGTCCACACACACACACACACACACACAAACGTGCACACACCCTCTAATTGATACAAGACTTGTCCTGGGTTTGATTCCTCTGAGAAAGCTTGTTGGTTTCAAGTCGCAGCTGTCCCTCTCTCCTCCTCCTCCTCCTCCTCCTCCTCCTTCCTCGGTTTTATGATTCTCTTTTTTGCGGTCTGCACTGAATAAGCTGTTCTCAGCAATTATGGCAAATACAATTCAATCTGTTGGTAGATCTCTCTTTAATCTCATTTCCAGGCTCCTAATCAGTCCCATACATCTACTTGCGGCCATTTGGTTTACCATTGTGACCCCGTTCCCGGCCGCAAAAGAATCCCATCTTTATAAAATTCGTCATCCCGAGAAGGATCAGAGACTTTATTTATGTTGGAGTAAGCCCCGGCCGTCCACCACATGCCTCATGAGTGGTAAACTGGCTGAGGAAGCAGGCGGGTGGTTATATACACATCAGATACACGCCCACATCTTTGCTTCCAGTGCTCTGAGCTGTCACGAACGTTTGTCATCTCACACAGCAGTGAGCCACCTCTGAGCCGCCTCTCCCTGGAGGAGGCGCTCCGCATTGTCAGCCATACAGAAACTCAGAGGAGTCTGCTTGTGTTTGTGACAACTTATTGCTATGACTACCTGACACGTGAAATGACTTTCTCAACCTTTTTTTTCCTCTACCCTCTCCCTCTTTTATGACCTGTGTGGTTAGTAGTCAGCTATTATATTAATCGCCGACTATTTTAATAATCGATGAATCTGTTTGAGTGATTTTTTTAAAGAAAACTAATGTCCAAATTCTCTGATTTCAACTTCTTAAATGTGAATATTTGAGTTGTGGACAAAACAAGACATTTGAAGATTAATTTTGGGATTTTATTTAACAAACAGCTAATCAATTAATCGAAAAAAATGATCAGCAGGTCAAACAACAATGTAAATAACTTAGCTGCAGCCACAGATCTCTTGTACTAAACCTATTTCACAGTTCACTCCCATAACATCGTTACGTACAGAGAAGAATCCAAATCGATGCAGCAGAACAAGAGTCATTTTTATGCCACACTTTCTTCTTTCACTGCAAAATCTGGAGCCTTCATTACCCACAATGCAACGCGACCGCTTACAGTTCTGTCAGAGAATTGTATTCGTTGTGCTAGTAGCAGCTAATGTAACCTCGAAACCTCAAGCCTCAAGCAGAGATGAGGAGCGAGCTACAGAGGTCTGGTAGGATCACTTATTTCAACTCCACAGACAATTTTTTTTAATTTTCGAACTTGTAGTCTTCGGCCCGACTGACACAGCTGCACATCACATCACTTGAAACAATTCATCAGACTTCATGTTGCTTTCTCTGAGGCCACAAAAGTCTTCATTTCATACGGTTGTGACGTCACACACGCGTTACTTTGTGGACAACCATTTTGAAACCTCGAGTTTGGCAAAATGTTCAAATGCTAGTGAACTGGACCTAAATAAAATAACTACTTATGTAATTTCAGTAACAAAATCGACATTATGTACACAACTTAAGTTGTGACTTAACTCAATTATGTTAGTTAGTTAAAATGACTCACCATTTGAACTTTTGGTTCCACATGGGACATGAACGGTCTCCTGGATGAAAGTTCTGCAGGTGTTTATCACATCCATCCACCCCGATCCTCCTCCCTATGTGGATTTTGTCGCTCTTTTATACAAATTCACCTGACTTCCTCCTTTGCCACCATAATAATTAATACAGCCACAAGAGGTCGCCAACTAACAACAATGGTCAATATGGGTCGTAATATGCTGCTTTCACAGTTGACCTATGTGGACGGTTTCTGGATGAGGATGTGCTGGAAAAGGATTTATCTGCTTTATCATCCATTTTTCTTTCAAATGGAACCATAATTCATAAAATGATCAGGCTGCATTGAAGCAGACTTGAAACTAGCGATTGAGACCATGAACTCATTAGGAAACTTTTGAATGAGGTAATGATTCAAGTGAGAAGTAGGGTCATTTTCTCATAAGTTTACATTATTTTTGCAACCAGTGGAGTTGCCCCCTGCTGGTTGTGAGAAAGAATGCAGGTTCACTTGGTTTCACTTTTCAGACCTGGAAATCTCTGTCCATATTTTATTGATTATTTTAATTGATGAGTAGTACTTCCCAAGAAATGTCAACAGACTGACAAATCTGTGGAATTCCCCTTAAATTTCTTATATTTTGCAACCAGAAACCAACCGGTACTCTTATTCTAATAGTACCTGGCAAATGGTTTGTGTGTCAGTTAGTTTGTGGTAATTTACACAACTTTATTCAGGAAAATGCATCATGTGAGCACACACCAGAAAGAGCCAGAGCTCCTCTACAAGACAGGTCCATGTACCCCAAACTTTGCAGGTAATCAAATTACCCAAAAGGACACCGGGGCAGTTGCTCTCTGTCCTGTCATATCATATGTTCTCTTTCTCCCTCTCCCCTCTGCTTCCTTCCTTCCTTCCTTCCTTCCTTCCTTCCTTCCTGCTGTTTTACCTTTCGTCTGTCATCCTTCCTTCCTGGTTAATTCCACAGGTCAGCTCAGTCAAGAGGTCTGTGCCACATTTGTCTCCCTGGTGTAATGGCTAACTATTTCTCTGTCTCTAATAGGCCATTACTCGGGCACTGCCGGTCGGCCGGCTTGTGAGGCTGGACCGGGGGCAGCGAGCACGAGGCCGGGGGCCCCTCTTCTTTCATTAGTCCCCTGAGGAATCGGACTACTCTTGGCTCCGGGCCGAGACAGGCGAGGCCCCTTTAATGTTTTTGCAGAGCTCCAAAGCACTTTGTTGCCTCAATAAAGTTCATTTATGGGATAATAAGGCTCTGGAGGACACATGGTGCTGATTTGAGTTGAATGGTTTCAGCATGGCTCACATTCCCCGCTCCGTCTCTCCCATCTCTTTCTTTTATTTCATCTTGTTTCTTTTTCTTTCCCCCACTTCTCACCTTTCTCTTCTCACTCCCCCCTCAACTCCTCATCAGCCGTCATTTATTATTCTTCCATCCAACACTTTGGCAGTGTAACTGTCTGATCCTGGGCTGACCTGGGATTTGCACACCTGGGAATGAGTAGCAGCGAGGGGGCAGGAGGCCCTCTCATTTCCCAGGATTTATTCCAGAGCTTTGAGGGGGAAGGTTGCGGGGGTATATGAGGGAAGAGAGGCGATCAGAGGAATGAAAACCCTCAAGCCTCAAACCCTGGCGGGAGGATCAAGCCTTACATGCCAAGGCTACACCGGAGCCGAGTGCCCTGGACGATTGCTGTATCAAAGGTGTAGTGTACATGTAGTGGATACATGCGTTAAAACAGATCCCTGGTTAAAACACCCACGCACACACGGATTAGAAGCAGGCCCACTTCTCTTTTATTCCTTTGGTTATTACACACGAGGCTTACGTGAGTGTTGGCCATCTTTCCCTGAAACCCAGTAAGGACATTGTACACCGCTGTACGCTAAATGGTTTCATCTGAGTTCAGTGTTTTTCTTTTTCCCTCATTAGTAGTTGGTTAACCACTAATGCTCAGTGTATCTGCTCAGCTTTTCTTCCTCCCTTCATTGACTTAGCAAGAACCAGATGGGCCCAAACCACCACATCTCCCTGTGCCGTCTAACTGTCATCCTTCCCACCACTTCTTTCACAATAATCTCTCGCTCTCAAACGGAAAATCGCCCCGGTTTTGCATGTCTGCTCGTGGCGCAACACATGAGCCGCCGTATGTGGTTTAATAGGATAAGGCTTTGGGGGCTGCTTGGTGCTTGGAAACACGGCTGAGGCCACCTCTGGCTGCTCCAGTCGTCTTAAAGACGTCGGGTCAGGCCTGAGGGTGTTAGCTTGACCTTGTTAGTGTGGTTGGAAAAGGCTGTGTTTGATTCAGTGATGAGGACTGGATGAAAAGCTGCGAGTCTGGAGGACTGGCTCAGATTTGATGTTGGCGTTTGGGAGACGCTCCATTTTCAATTGTGGGATCTCAGGATGGCACGCTGGTCGGGGAGCCAGTTCAGCTGAAACAGACCGCTGACACGAACGGTGCATCAGTGCTACAGACTTATTACATGTGAATGAGATAACTGTTACATATTACTCAGGTTTAAGATAGAGATATAGTACTGAGTGATGTGGACTTCAAGCATGTATCACTTGAGCAGGACCACATTTCTGTTTGAGTATGAATAAAACAAACAAGATACAACATGTTAATTAGTTAGCTTTTTTGGCCGATCACACTGGGATGTGTCACAACAAACCTGCAGGCAAAACCTTTGTTTTCCTGTAGTACGGCGAGCCTGGCATAGATGAGAGCAGCAACTTTCCTGTTGCGTCAACGGCCATGCCCCTTTTTGGGTGGAAATGTTGTGAAAGTACCAGGGCCAAAATCAAAAAAGCTATTTGCACTATGCCTAAAACAATACAAAATCCCACAGGTTACATTTTTTTTTAACTTTCTGGCTGGTCAATACGTGTCCGTCTGTATCAAACACTTCATCGCATCTTACTCTTACTGAGTAAATGACGTATGCTGATTGTGTCTGTAGATTGGAGTGAATCAGTGAAGTCTTTGTGATGGTGTAACTACAGTTTTTACTGTGAAAAATAAGGCCCTACTATAAACACCTGCTTTTTGAATGGAGTTTGGTTTAAAAGTGTCTCTGCCGGGAGCAGAGGCTATATCTACCTTCTAATGATTAACCTTGCAAAAAGCAAAAAGTAACGTAAGAAGTCAGGCTAAAACCGACCTGTGTTGACCTCCTCTCAGCTCGTTGTTAATGGTCCAGTAATTGGCACAAACAGCGACCAAAGTAAAGACAGTGGTTCTGCTTCGCTGCAGCGATGTAATTGGCTTACAACCCGGCAGCCCTGCTCCACTGGTGCACCACACTGTTGCCCAATGAGTGTTTTTGAAGGCTGCGCTTGTAGCAATGATTCTAAATGTGAGTCTAAGTGTGATCATGGCCTGATGCGTGTGATCGGGGCCTTAGACATGCTAACTGAGCCCAACTAGCTGTGTGACTCTGCTTCCAGTCTGTATGCTAAACAAAGCTAATCACCTCCCTGCCCCAGTTTTGGTATAAACACACAGACAGGGACAGTTGTCTTAGCTTAGCATAAAGACTGGAAACTTGGAAAAACAGCTAACCTGGCTCTGACAAAAATCTGCTAACCAATGCCTCTAAACCTCATTAATTTACACTATATGTCTTAAAATAAAAACACCAAGATGTACTTTAACAGTGTGCTGGACTATTTCTTGGTGAACAAAAGCTCTCATCTAACTCTGGGGATAGAAGCAAATGAATACTTTAATATTATAAAAACAAAGTCATGTATCACTGGGTTCTTCAATGATTGGTGTTTGAAGAATGAACAAACAGTACAGAGCTCGGTGTTCTTGAACGGTCCCTGATTGAACCCAGACTGAGACTAACTCAGAGCGACTTGTTGCTTCGTTTGCCTCCTCTCGCTGATCATGAATTAGCTCTTAGTTCAGCTTTGTAGTGGGCTGATGATGATAAAGTGGTTCAGGGGGTTCATTTCCTCCACAGAGCTGGAGTTCAGTAGCGAGGAGGTCAACAGGTCAAACGCTCAAAGTCTCTCCACTGTCTCCTCTGGGGTTTCAGTTGCTGAGTTATTGTCATGTTGGATCGGGGGCATTAACTCAGTCTCACTTCAAATCAGCTTTACAGGACGGAGCTGAACGAGTTATAAGGCTGTGTTGTCACACCACTGAATTACACACATAAAAGGAAACTCTTGTCTTTGAGCAGGAGTTCAGATGTAAACAGGCTGTAAAACGGAGACATCTGTATTCATTTTTTCTTTTATTCCACAGTTAGGAATCATTAGTCAACACGGCTCAGACGTTTGACTTCCTTAAGTTGTAAGCGTTTGTGCATTTCTGCTGACTTTCTCAACTTAAATATATGTTCTTTGTCTGTTATAGAAACTGTATATTCAGCATGTTTATGTTTAAATATTTCTGAGTTTGTATTATTACCTCATTAATATTGTAAATATTAAAATTGAAAATCTTTCTTCTCCAAAACAACATAGTGCATCTTTAAGGTCCTTGTCTCTCACTTAAACATTTCCATGATAGGTTACTTCATACTTCATACTTGACTCCAACACATTTCGATGGAGAAATATTGTACTTTGTACTTCACTACATTTACTTCACAGCTATAGTTAGTTGGTATAGATTAAGATTGTACATACAAACCATATAATGATCTTATAAAACAAGATGCAATGCTGTGAACAATAAAAAGAAACCTGTCCATCAGTATATTAAACAATTAACTCCAGCCCAATCAGCTGCAACATCAAAAGTGCGCTATGTACATATTTAAAGGGTAACTCCACCAATTTTACACATTAAAGTGTGTTCACGGGTCTTGGGGAGTACTACTGCGTATGTGAAAAAGAGTAGTATAAAGCCTTTTGTGTCTCCAGAGGAAGCTGCATGTAATCTGATAAATTGCCTCCAGTGATATCACTCAATGGCTAATTTGCATTGTGAGTAATGTAGGCTGCAGGTTTTGAAAAGGAGGAAGAATGTGTGAAATATAAAAGGTGATATGGTAGCCTTTGCCACCATTGTACGTGTAAATGCTGATGTGTGGTGTGAAATGCTTTCAGGGGTTAGTAAGACTAGAAAAGTGCCATTTACCATCAACTCAACTTTGATCACAGCAGCCAAGAGGTGTGATAATCAAACTGTGTAAGGGCTGACCAGATGATGAGTCAAATATAAATTTATGCTATGCATCACCATCATTGTCTTTGTTGATGTATAATAAGTGAAGAAAATGTACTTAGTCGTCCAAATATGATTCAGGACAGTGAGCTTTCTCCTTCTCTGTAACTACCTGACAGAACTACAAAAATAAAGAAATATAGGACTCCTAATTGGTTGTTATGATGTTCCCGCTCCTCTTTTGATCACTCACTCTCACCTTAACGTCCTCCCCTGCCGCGCAGTAACCTCATTTAACCGCCCTTTTTTTTCTAATTAAACATAACTGGAGAGCGTTGTCTTCAAATCCAGCGTGCGTGTCAAAGCGTTTGCCTCTGTGATCTCGCTGCCTCTCGGTGTCTTTGATGCAGACTCACACTGATTGGAGGCTTCCAGTGTAAGTGCTCCCGTTCGCCTGATCAGAGTTATTTGTCTGTGATGAGCTGCAGATTTACAGTAGACTGTGTGTGTGTGTGTGTGTGAGAAGACATTCATGCGAGGTGTGTGTGTCTGTGTGAGTATGCAGGCGTCTCACAGACCTGACTTTCATGGCCTCACTTCAGAGAGAGCTTTCCCTTGGCAAGCTATGCTGCCCTTGGTGAGACCAAAGGGAAATATTTATAAATCATCCGCACAACAAATATTGAACTCAGCCCGAGAGGTCAGAGCCAGCCGACGGACAGCCTCTCTCTGCAGAAATGTGCAAACATACCTCCGAGTCTGCCAGCTGACCCATCAGAGCGTCCCTGGAACCACATCTCCAACCCACTTAGCTGTCTTATATATCACACACACCGTTGTGACCTATTAATACCAACACGCTCCCTCTGGGATTGTGAGCCGCTGCTGCTGCTGCTGGAAGATCAAATGTAAACATCTGGTGCTTCAGCGATGAGACAACTTCCAGCATCAAATCTCAGCAGTCTGTCCTCAGCTGCTGCGTCTGTTGTTGTGTTGTCTGACCCATTTGATTTGACTAACACTGTATGAAATAACATGACGACTTTTTATTCTCCTAAATCTGCTGTGATGTGACAGCCCAACGAAGATGTCTATTTTCTTTCTTTTTTCCCCCCTAATATCCAGAAGGTTTCTATGGAGGTTACTGGGGAAATGATTATGGATGATAAAGTGTGACAAAGCATCACGATAACTGACGGACCAGTGGCACTTTCAAGGCTTTAGAAGTGTTAGCTAAGTGGGCTATGCAATAATAAACATGTTAGAAGTGTTCTCTTGCTAACCAGTGGCAGACTCGAGATGTTTGAGGGGCAGGGGCGAAAAGAGAAAGCAGAAGAGAAGCTCCAGTTTTCTCCAATGGGAGGGCACCCTAGTGGGCACTTTATCATGCTTTATCTCCCCTACCGTCTGTCTGCCCCATGAGTCCACCAGCGTCGCTAACCTAGATCTTTATGAATAAATGACACAGAGTACACATCGCTCAAAGAACGAGGCAGAAGACAGAAGTTCCTCCTTAAGAGCGAACCATTCTGCATTTCTAATTTGGGCACTTCAAACTAAGAAAGATTAGATTAAACTTCAACTGGATTATCTTCCTACTTTGTATCTTCTCACCCTAATGCTGATTGAAAGTCAGCTCAAGTTTCTTGGTCCACAGAACATTTCTGCAGCAAAATGGCAGCATTCTCCTGAACAACTGAAGTTGATGGGGACTCATTCTAGATAGGGCCTTTTGTTTTTAGTGGTCACCATATAGGGGAGGGTTAGGTGAGGGGTGTTCAGTTGGTTGCAATCTGCAACCTCACTGCTAGATGCCACTAAATCCTACACACTAGAGATGGAAGAGATTTGAGTACTGTACACTGTGTTTAGAAAATACCTGCCAAAAAGTTTGATTTGGCCGACCAGATATTTCTAGTGAAAAAAGAAAATAATCAGAAAGTCAGTCAATTAAGGGAACTTGGGATCTTCATCTGAACAACACAGTAGGTGTTTGCTTTTTGCCTTTAGCTCACCTTTAAGTTTCAGTTTTGGCCCATTAAGGCACAAAGTTTTGGCACCGCTGTACTAAAGAATATTCTGAAAAGACGCTTGTTATGTTATACGTTTGATAATCTCTTTTAAATCTCTCGATCCACTGGTTAAAAACTGTTATGATGATAATTTGTACAATCTATAGTCCAGATTACCATCGGACGGACTGTACAGACTGTAATTAAAAAAACGGGAAACAACCTCAGACACCAGCTAATAAACACTTGGCGAGGAGAATAACGCATAGTGTACTGAAGAAGACTTGCTCTCGCTGCATGCTGGTGATTTATAGGAACATAATGTTTCACAAACTGGTGTGTTTGCAGCATGAACATGGCTGTTGGACATCTGGGAGGAATTGCTCTGCGCTTGTGGGTGTGTGGCTGTCTGTGTGGACTGTTTGTGTGATAATTCAGTGCAACATTATTGAAACAGTGTTCGAGGAGTAAATCATGAATACAATGTGGGTCAACAAACTATAGTTCACCCGTCTACAGCACATGTTCAGAGACAAGGATGATCAGCCCACACGGTGTGAAATATGGCAGCCACTGTCTCAGCAGTTTGTCTTCTTCACACATTTTCACAAGTGGCTCGAGGACTGTTGTTGGTTAAAACCAACTGGCGCATAAACGTGTCATCGAGTCTTGTAATGCAGTTTTTGAAAGTCTTATGTGTAAACAAACAATAATTTATTACACTGTAGGTTTTAAATTATTTCCCTGATCACAAAGTTTTGAAAGACACTTAAAATGTCAAGTTGGATTATAAAGAGAAGACATGAATATCAGTATGAATACCAAATGAGGTCTGGACCTGGAAGATACAAATGAGTTGTGAAACAAAACTGATGGTTAACTGTTTTTTCAAACTTTGAAACTGCTTGAAGGAACATTAGAATTTGAAGAGGTGAAGTGAAACATAAATTGGTGCTCAATATTTCACAGACATAACTCTACACTGTCATTTATGAGTGTAATAAATGACAAATGTAATAACATCTGTGATATTTACAGTTGAAGGCTGTTATAAGAAGATGTTTTATTCGTCAGAACTGGAGTTAAAGTTTTCAAACCGTGTTAACTCTTCAAATGGAATCGTGCTTGAAATGTGTCAGAAATTTAACAACCTTGAATGTTTAAATAGCATTTTTGTTACCTTTTTTATTTGCAATGCAGCCTTTAAATATGAGAATGGGTATGTTTTGTGTCTGTACTCCTGGATTCTAAAGGAACAGTGCAACCCAATCGCCAGAATAATGTTAGCTAAGTACGTTTCTGCAAAAACCACAGATACGTTAAAGCTGAACGTTTCTGTATGTCACTACTTTCTGTTTGTTAGGGTTGAAAAAACACTGTGCTTATGCTCTGTTTAGGTTTACACACAAACCCACTTGGTTAGGGTTAGGACAACATCATGGTTTAGCTTAAATACTTGTTTTGGTCGCCATGATCATGGATGGTGATGCTCAGTCTTCCCTGAAAAATAGCCGGTTTTGGTTGCCACAAAGTTGGCTGGAAATGTCCACAGGTCTCCTTAAAAAAAATCTGCTTTTGATGCCACAAAATTGCTGGAAATATCTCCAGATGTCCTTAAAAATATCCAGCGCTGTGAGTCGAACTTTAGTCGGCTGTTTGGCAGCCTTGTTGGCTGTAATAATGCCACCTCCATCCCCCTCCATTTCCTGATGTGAGAGTCAGCAAATAAGCATTTAATTTGGACAGGATATGCCACATTTGGTAGAAATGTCAACCTTGGACGTATCTGTGGTTTGCAGCAACATTAACTGCTAATGTTATCCTGGCGACTGGGCTGAACAATGACAATGAAAAAGAAAGTGTTGATTTCTGCTTCAGTTTGAAGACAACCTGTGGAGTTATTACAGTGCAGCCAACAAGGCTGCCAAACGACCGGGTCGCACCACTGGATATTTTATAAAGACACTTTGAGACATTTCCAGATGTTCGTGTAGCGTAGAAACCGGGTATTTCTTTAAAGAGACCTGCGCCATTTCCAGCCATAATATGGCGACCAAACTGACTATTTTTCACGGAAAGTCAGACTATCAGCATCCATGATCGTGCTGACCAATCCAGGTATCTTAAGTTGTCCGAACCCTAACCAAGTGGTTTTTGTGCCTAAACCTAAACAGAACATAAGCACAGCCTTGTGACAAGAGAGAAATAGAAACAGTCCTTAGCTAACATTTATTCTGGTGATTGGGTTGGAAGAGGACTGCAAGCAGGTAAATATGGGTGCGAACAATGTTTAAGAATTTAGCTTTCCAAATGTTTTATGAGGAAGGAAATACGCTCAAAATGTTTGTAAGATTTTAAGGATGGTGCATTTAGGTGAATTACAAAAAAAACTCCACAATGCAACTTTAATTGTGGCCACATCCACGGCAGATGAACCATGAAGAAAAAGTAGACCATTAATTGTAGATTCTCGCCCACCTCAGGTAAAAATGGGCAACAAGTTTTACACCAAAAACAGATGGAAACACCCCTGAAAGTCTTTTGAATGTAAAAGTTCGTACATTTAAGTAGTTTAACTCAACAAATGTGATTTTAGTGTCATGTTTTATTGGAGTTTTCAGTATATATTGTATCATAGCTGCAGCCTCGGTCTCAACCAGCAGAGGGCAGCCTATCCCCATCTGATCACCACTTGCAACATAATGAGTGAACTGACTCCACTAGCAGTGCCACTCCCCACAGAGAAGATTGTGTTTTGATGTGAGTCGAGATCAGTTCACCACCATCCATCAGAGCCGCTGCAGCCGCTCAACCCTTTTATTTATTTATCACACTTTTCATAGATTTCATCATTTTTGTGCAACTTATCCGTCTTCTTGCATGAACGCTGTTTCAAAACCTTTGACTTCAGAATTCTTTCAGATAAGAGTTGTTTTTGACCTTTAGATAAAAATCAGACAGCGTCAGGATGATACAGACATGCATGGAGGGTGTTCAGAACAAGGCCACCTCCGAGACAAATTCGCTGAAAGTTATGATGTGTGGATACAGGAAGGAAAGGAGAAGGGCTGTAGGTAGAAAAAAAAAGGTAGTAGCTACAGAGAGAAAATGAAAAGAGAGTTCTCATTTGAAGCGCTCTTGTTATTGCAGCCTGTTCTGGCTGTCAGAGGACCTGACTGAACCCTGACCTCTCTGCCAGCAGCATGAGGAAGTGGTTAGACAGACTCATAACAAGACGTGCTGCAGCTGAGTACTGAGAAACAGAGGCTGAGGGGGAGAGAAGTGAATGTTCCCTTTGAGTTCGTCTTTGTTTTTGGCACGGCACCTCAGGCCACCGCCGCACAAACTCTCTCAGGTTGTCTACCGGCGACCAGGCCGCATGTTTGTGTGTCGACCTAAACCGCACATATCCTCTTTCTCAAAGAGCGAGTGGCCTCATTCTCTGTCTGAGAACCGTGCTCTCGTGAGAAAAACAGCCTCCCCAATCCCATTAATTCAACCACTCTCTGCTGACCATGTGGGTGAAGTGCGGATGGATAAACCAGGCTGCTGCTCCATTGCACTCGGGCCGTTTCACGCTCATAAACGCAGTCAGGGCTCAGTAAAAGCACACTCATCGTTGAACTCCCGCCCTTCCAATCCCTTCATGTTGTTGTATTCCCTCTCTTGCTCTATGTGTGTGTGTGTGTGTGTGTGTGTGTGTTTCATTCATACACACATACACACTCAGCAGTCTGGAGGGGGCATGCCAGATGTCAGTGCTTCGTCTTGGAGCAATTAAACCGGTTGTTATGATGAAAGAATTTATTTGCCATTTGTTTCCCCAGCTCAAGTCTAATTGAGTGATTGAGATCTTAATTAGATTGGCTCTCGTTTTTCACCTCCATTGTTTCTGAGCCTCTTTAAGCCCTCATTTGTGTTTTAACTCTTAACTGTTGACGTTATACCTCAGTGTTTAACGACTTCTGTGCAGAGCTGGAAAGCAGCTAATTACTGTAAAACCACTGTAGTTACTGGACTGAGCTTCAAGAGAAGTGATGCTTTTTCTTGCATATTTTAAATGTCTGGATTTTATTTCTACTTGGGTACTTTTGTATCATTAAAACCATCTGCACTTTGCACATTTTATGTTTTAAATTCTTGTTAGCTAATGGGTCACATGACTGAATGTGACCAGGAACCCACAGAGAATGGTCACCAGACTCTGAATTCCCCTCAGCATGACTATCTCAGCATCTTTCACCTCATTGTTTTGGTTTTACAGCCCACAACTTCAGTGTTTTGCTTCAGTTTCACTACACTAAACCTGTTCTGAGCTGTGAAAAAGCTCTGATTAATCCACTGTGAGATCTCTGCACTAACACCAAACTGCAGGATGGCAAAGTTAGTGTTTAGATGTTTGCCTTAGTAGTTGGTAGAGACTTGCTAATGATGCTCCATAGCTAATTGATATGAAAGCAGGCAAGTGTTTGCGGATATATCAGTGTAGTGTTTGCAGCTCCAAAGGAAGTGCCAAAAGACATATTATTGCAGCTTGTGAGTAGGATTTAGTGGCATCTAGTGGTGAGTTTGCAGATTGCAACCAACTTAACACCCCTCGTCTCACCCTTCACCTATGGCGGACTCTGTAGAAGATGAGCAGCTCCCTCTGTAGATTTAAAACTTTCATTCTAAGGTTGTGGCGTGTGTCAGGCCAGGTGAACATCCAGGTGTGCCATGGGATTTTGTTACAACCATACATTATTATCGCAATATACAACTATATAACAAGTAACAAATGAGTTTTTAATGTACTCCATCAGTACTTTGTACACATTCTTTTTCCAATACAGAGGCAATTTCTATTCCCAAACAAATCCTTTAAAAACCTTGAAGGGAGCCACAGTATATAAAAAATAGACGTGTACAGAGATAACACATTTTATAAACGCTATTTTCACAGATATGAATACAGGTGTGTATTTCGGCTGTGTGTAAAAGTTTTAAGACCACTTTTCTAAGGTAATGAAAACGCAACGATTCTTATTTTCAGGTCACTAATGAAAACAACTAAGTAAGTTATTTACATACCCTCTTCTAATAAATGTGTTTTTTCTACTTTCACCCTGCAGTTTGATGTGTATCTTATGAGATAATTCATGTTCTTTGTTATATATTTATGATATCCTATGTAATTGATATGTCTGCTTTAAAGTATTTTTAGCCTTGAAAACAGAAGTTTCCTATACTACCACCTATTAAACCATGAGTTAAGTTTATTTTCTTTTATCAAACATCTACTGTGAGTGTTTCTGGAAAAGTTGATCAGCACTGTTTCTTCAGCTGTAAATTCTGGTAAACTCCTCTCACCTGGCTTACTGGTATATACCTTATCTCCATGTGGTTGTTGAAAACATCAAATATTTGCAGAATTTCCTGTCACATACTAATCATTGTTTTGGGTTTTATGTGACAGATGATTCAGCAGCACAGCATTGCATCAGTCTTGGCAAAGAAGGGTGTCATGTTCATAAAATCAGCCCACAATGCCTCCGCTTCCTGTCCCACAACATCTGCTCAAATGATTGTGAAAAACACTCAGCACAGTGCCTCGTGGATTAGAGCGTCCATATGTCGACCAAGATGGAAGTAAACACTGTTAGTGAGCTGATGCTGCCCTTGGAAGTTCCTGAGATGGCCATCAGGAAGTCTTTTAAGCACAGGATTTTAAAAAAAATGTGTTAATGATGCTCAGTCTTTCCCTCACCCACTATTAGATGCTTAAAATTGTCTCTGTGCTCCTACAGATTTGTTTTCTCGCTCTTGTAGTCTGTAAACAGCTCTCTGTTCCAGAGCCTGGCACAGACCAGCCAAGTTGTTTTGCATTCTTGTTCCTGGCGAGGCAGCAGTTGGGTAAAAGCTATAAATTATTTATCCATTGGTTGTTAGCAGAGATACACTGGATGCTAATAAACTCCTGCGATGTTTGATCTCCTCGGTACCTTCGTGCTCAAAATAGTTGATTGTGACTGAGGTGTTTTTCAAAGGAGCTGCTTCATTTTCTATTTATTGATGTCATGATGGGCAACTGCTACATGTTTGTTCTGTTGAAAAGTTATTAAAACCTTCAGATATAAGTGAGGAATGAGTTAAGCTTTGTGATATTGTATGTATATGTGTTTGACGACGTGTGTTATTATGAATACTGATTTCCGGTTTTTAGCAGGTTTTGGAAAATAGTGGCTGACTGGTCATTATTACACCAATTATGGATAAAACGACAGAAGAAGGGAGGCAATGCCATGTGTTGAAGTCTGTTCTGTATGTTTATTGGGCTTTGGTACTGTTAAGGAAGCATTTTCTGAACACTGCATACATATTTGGCGTTTTTCAACATTTTCATTAATTTCTCAGGGAATAAAACATGGATCTTGACGAAGATAATGAGGCGTATTTAGGTGGCAGGTAGTAAATTTTGATGGGGAACCAGATAAAAATCCGGATCTAGTGGATTGAAATATGCTTTATTGATATAAATTAAAGGAGTCTGTTGGGTGTCATGTGCTCCCCCCTTCTGTGTTTCCTCTCCTCGTCTTTCTCTCAGATGTTCTGATCAGGTGATTAGGCCCTGCTCTGTATTTAAGGGAGGTTGGAGGAGAAGGAGATCTTTCTTCCACAGACCAAACAGTCCTGACTGTCTTAGACTTGTTTTGTTTTTTCTCTGTCTGGTATTCCTGTTTTCATGGCTTTGTTTGTTAGTTTAGTTTATGCAGTATTTTTTTTTTTTTTTACGGAGGGAAGTTCTGAGTCATACGGCCCACAGGCCCAGCAGACTCGGTTGAGGTTCATTCATGTTGTCCTGTGCTTGATGTTCATGTCCATGATTCCTTATGTATGTTCATGTTTTAACTTAAATAAGAAATTAAATAAATAATAATCAAACTCAGTTTATCCCTCTCTATCTTGGCCTGTCACGTGAGCTCATTTTTGTCATTTTATTAGAGACTTTGTCAGTGGTGACATGCAACTAAGTACATTTAAAAAGTACAAGTACATTACTAACTTAGTACTGTACTTAAGTACACATTTTAGGTACCTGTTCTTTACTTGAGTATTTCAATTTTGTACATCGTCATACTTTTACTCCACTACATCTCAGAGGTAGATATTGTACTTTTTACTCCACTACATTTGTCTGACAGCTTTAGTTACTAGTTACTTTTCAGATTACAGTTTTGTTGATATTTCTGATAATCTGAATCTCACAGGACAGCAACACTACAAACATAATGATGATCTTATAGAATATGATGCATTGCTGTGGATTAAACTCCCCAGCAGTATATAAAGAAGTCAAAATGAGCTCAGCCTTACACATATACAGCAGGAAAATGCAACATACACACAAATGAAAGTTATTTTAATACAAAAACCTCATATATAATTTTAAAACACCAACAGGAAACATTTACAGCATAATGAGTACTTTTAAAGTACATTTTGCTGAATATACTTACATACTTTTACTTAATTAGGGTTTTTAATTCACAGTGTGGTATTGGTGCTTGTACTCAGGCCCAAGTAAAGGATCTCAATACTTCTTCCACCATTACATAAAAGTTTCTAGATATGCATTTTCGTAAAACAGCGCCCCCCCGGATTATGACGGTCACTCCCTGTCAGTTTGTGTGGTGAAAGTGAGTATTGCACTACTAACGGTTGAAGATTCGGCCAAGTTTACTGAAAGGAAGGCTAATAGCTACTTTTGCACCCTTTTATTAAAACAACGATCTTATCAGTCAGCCAGATGTGGTTCCTTAATGCCACAACGAAACGGTTAATATTCAGGAGGACTCTGTGAGAAAACTGTGAACAGAAGAGCCATGGTTTCCAAAAGAAGCAACACCAGGCAACACGAAAAGGTAGCTAGCGTTAGCCAACGTTAGCTAGCTAGCTTTCACACTGTTAGCCAGCAGTGGTAAGAGGTGAAGATGGAGTTTCAGTGAAACACAAGGACACAAAATTACAGTTAGTTGAATTTATGATCTGATGGGACGTAACTATTCTGAAACCAGACCTCTGACGGTTGAGAAGAAGCTGAAGGAGCTGCAGTGAACAGAAAATATCAAGGGCATCCTCATCAGGGGAAAACATGGAGTCCAGCGGTAAATTATATGGTGAGGCCACTGAACACTTGACGACCATGAAGGACAACAGTCTACAAATACCAGGTAAGTGTGGACAGATTTTCTCTCCGCTTGCTGTGTGGTTTTACAGATGGCGTTTAAAATGTCCCTAATTTTGCACATTTGTAGCCATAATAGTCACAAACTGGTGTTGTTTGTGATTATAACAGGTAAATGTCCTGTAAGGTAAGGTAAGTCATGTATTTGGTACTTTAAGTATATTTTGATGATAGTACTTTTGCACTATTTCTTGATCTATTGTGTCTTTCTCACTCATGGGTCCACTACAGTAAATATTAGAAACATCTCTGTGGTCGTTATTTTGTGTTCGTTATGATGCGTCCATGCTGTTGATTTTTCTATGGCGAAATATTAATATGCTGAATGTTTTTTTTTTTTTTTCAAAAACTGGATTGGTCGGTACATTCACATTTTCACCACACATCACATCGGTGTCACTGGGTTTGTGTCAACTTGCTCTTATTTCTTTCATAATAACTGCATTTAATTGATGAGCTCTTGTTCTGTGGTTTCTGTTGGACCTCACTCAACCTTAAACTTTGATGCATGTGCTGACGGTCATGCTCCATAACATTTCACAAGTATGAGATGCTCAACATGCCAAAGTGAATAAATATAATATAACTGCAATGATTGATTGGCCATTCAATTTGCAACTATTTTGATAATCTCATAATCATAAGGGTCATTTATCAAGCAAAACATTTCATGATGTTTGTAGAAACATTAAAATAAATTCTTTATACAGTAATTTGTCACTCCCAAATCTCTGGTGTGCTGAGCAGTTGCTTGGGTTGAATGTTGAGGTCAGAGTATAGACTCCCAGCATCAACACTACATGTTCTGCATTCACATAATAATCCTTTCCATGTGAGTTAGCCGACTGAAATATACAGAATTTATTTTACTGAGGGTGTTTTTCTATGTCTGTGATAACATTATACCACTCCCTCTCGAAATGATTTCCCTCTGTTCTTGTCACTGCTGCAACTCAGAATGTGGGAAAGACTGAATCAACCTTTCACATTTCAATGTCAAATTTACAAGGTTAATGTCACTGTGGGCCAGAATTCAAAAATAGCAGGTTGCCGTTGGCTGTGAATGGATTCGTCAGTGGAAACCACATGCTTAGTGAAGCAGGTCTTTATAATTGCCCGCTGACACTGACGCACTGCCTGTTGATGAACTCTTAGTGCTTACCACAAGATTTTAAATAGGAAATGGGGGGAAAATGGAAATGAATACAGTTTAGCTCAGCCATTCAACACTTCATCACATATTAGGTACAAAAAAAAACAGCATCATATTTGGAAGGAATGCTAAGTATTGTAGGCATCTGGTTGATTGTTATTGTAATCATGTCAACACATTAACACTCGCTACACACACACACACACACACACACTCCCACCACCTGCATCCTCCACCCTCCTCTCATAATCTAACAAACATTCACTTCCAGCCCAGTCAGATTGGCTTAATACATCCACCAACTCCGGGGGGAAATTACTTGCAAGCTATTTTTCTTCGGCTGGGTATTGGCAGACCTCCATGAATAGTGTTTTCCCCTTAAAGACGTATTACTTATGAATCAGAGGGAAAAAAGGGGGGAATTACTGTTATTAGAAAGAGCGAAAGTTATTAGAAAAAGTAAAAGTGAAACGGTACCGCTGTGAAGGGGTGCTAAGAGACTTATAAAAACTATTCACCAAGGTCAGAGGTTTTAAAGTGCAGAACTTGGACAGTAGCTCGGGCTCTGCCACCTCCACTATACTACATGTTAACACCTCTGCAAACACAATGAAATTTCTGTGTAGGTTCTGACTTGTGTCAGAGTTTCATGAGGTGTGGCAAGGTTTCTGCTTCCTGTGCTGAAAATTATCTAATGGCACTGGAGACCTCTGAGGCCCCCTGAGAACATTGTGCCTGTGTGGCAGCCCTCTAACATCGCTCCCTAAAACGGTGTTTTTATGCGAGTGCATGTCTGTATTTTGTGCGCATAAACAGTAAAATGGGTTGAAAAATCCCAGGGGATTACTCATTTTTATTTGAGTTAAAAAAAGATGAGTATAAAGATGCCATAAAAACATTAAGCTATATAACATCCTCTCTCGCTTGCCTGCAACTGTTGACATGACATGAAGTATTCACTGTAATACCAATCTCCCTCTCTGTCTCTCTGTTTGTGTGTGCAGTGAATTAGCATGCCAAGTATAGCCTGGGGAAGGCCCTGACTAAACTTGACCTGACCCCTGTGGTGACCCACAAGTAAAATACAGATGCAAAACTATTTCTGGCTAAAAAAAACATGGGAAAAAAAGAAATAAATAAGAGACATGGAATAGTTGGTTCCTCTCAAAACATCCTCTCAATGAAGAGGGAAACTACTGTGGTAATATAGGAGTAATTTACTGCCAATAAATACATTTTAGAAAGTGCGTTTTCTAATCAGCTCAGTGCAAACTAGTCTCTTTATAGTGGATTTTATTCTATATTGGCTAGAGTTGAATAAATAAATGAATAGCTAACAACTATTTAATGTATTGCCTACTATTTTGATGATTGATTAATCAGTTTCATGTTTTTTTTAAGAAGAAAAAGTCAAAATCTTCTGATTCCAGCCTCTTAAATGTGAATATTTTCTGGTTTCTTTCCTCCTCTTTGACAGCAAACTGATCATCTCTAGGTTGCGGACTAAACAAGACATTTCAGGACGTTATCTAGAGCTGAGGGAAACACTGACATTTTTCACAATATCTGACCTTTTACAGACCAAATAACTAATCGACAATAAAGATAGTCGTTAGTTGTAGCCCTAATATTGGCTTGAACAGTGTAAATGTAACCATTGTCTTGCACCCTGCCCGTTCACATAATTGTTAAGGCCTACCAGTAATTCTGACTTCCAGTAAAGTTTCTGTTAAGCATTTTCTCTCATAAAACTGGACTCAAGTTGAACAGTATTTAAAATATTTGAAACATATTTTTTACATTTAAACTTGATGAGTCGCTGTAGACAGATACTGTCAAGTTTTCATCTTAGTAATATGACTTAAATGGCTGTTTTGGCACTGAACCAAGCAGGAAGTTGGACTTCCCAATAAGATCTGATGATGAAGAGATAAAACCGCCTGAGGTGATTTTTACTACCTGTCACCTCTTCGTTTGATTAAAAGACTTAAGCATGATTAAAGTCAGGAAGCCTGTGCAGCATCGAGCCATGGGAGTCTGAGCCGCAGGCAGCTGGAGAGGTTGGTTTATACTCGTGTTATGGATTTGTATAAACTCTGATATGTTACTCCTCTCTTGCCGCAGGGGGCCATTTTGTTTATGACCCACAAGCCGAGCAGACCACCACGACTGTATTCGAAGTTGTAACAGGCTGGAGAAGTTTCTGTCGTGTGTTGGGCTCCAGACAGAAAACAGCACTCTGGGGAACCACAGGCATCCATAAATATTCCAGCCCAGAGAAGTTTATAGAGTTTGTCGTTAAGGATTTATGGTGGGCTGCAGAAGTGGTCATGGAGAAGGGGGGCCTTATGAACCCAACTCGAGGGAGGGGTCATACTCTAGACTCCTTAGAGGGCCAGTGCTGTTGTTGAGAAACGGAAATAAGCGTTGAGATTCAGTGATGCAAACATCACACCCCACAAGTGTGAAACTAATTAAGTTTGGTGTCGTTTGGAGGGTTTAACATTCCTCTTGAGTTGTTGTGTCATGGTGTCACTGTGCTGCATTGCTTTCTGTCTTTAGAGTAGAACTATTCTGTGGACCGCCATCTGTTTAGTGGTTTAAAGAGGTTAGAGGGAAACCTCAGGACAATGGGATGTCATGCCTATTCAGTTGCATTAAATTGATGCATTTGGGCCTCATGATTTAACATGTGCTTACTTTAAATCATGCAACACAAAACTGTGCTGATAAGATTAACTCATTGCCGTGGTCAGAGTTCAGTTTAAAACTATAATATGTAACATTTCCCTTTATAATTTCTTTGAAGAATGGCTTGAATGTTGCTTACATTATCCCAAATGTTTCAACAATGTTCAAACCAGAGAAATCTCTCATTTTTATTCAAGTTAATGCCGTGTTTCACTTGGTCGCCTGTTGTTATAACTTCCAGGGAAACATCAGCTGGTAGTCAGGGAGTGAGGAAGGAAGTCGGTGAATGTGACGAAACATAACATAAATAAAACGTGCACGTCAGATAGATTTACAGGAGCAATAGTGGTTTTTCAACAATGAAGACAATGAAGTCGCTACTTCACGACATCAAACATCTTCTGTTTTTATGGTTTTTGAATAAGGGACCCCTTCGACAGAAAATACTTAGGGTGTTTGAAGCTGCGAAGGCCGATACCGAACATCGATCAAAATGACTTTTCTTTACTTTGTTAATGTTAATAATAATAATAATAATAATGCATTTTATTTAAAGGCGCCTTTCAAAGCTCTCAAGGACACCTTACAAGACACACATAACACAACAACAGCACATCAAACAATATAAATAAGGTAACATTGATGTGGAATTTTGATAAAGATAAATAAATAAATATGAATGTGACTGCGTAGTACAATAGTACAGTAAATAGACAAGAATGTGATTACATAGTTAGTGTGAGACAGAGTATGCCACTTGGAATAAGTGCGTTTTCAGGTGGGATTTAAAGGTGGAGACGGTGTCAGAAGTACAAATGTCTGGTGGGAGATAGTTCTAAAGGCTGGGGGCAGATCGGCCGAAAGCTCTTGACCCCATGGTAGTTAAGCTGGCAGATGGGGCAAAGAGCTGGATGGCAGAAGAGGATCGGAGAGTGCGGGAAGGTGTGTAGATGTGAATAAGTTCAGAGAGATACGATGGTGCCAGGTTGTGAAGGATCTTGAAAGTGAGGAGTAGCATCTTAAAATCAATGCGGGATTTGATAATATATTGATATTATATTCAATTCAATTCAATTCAAAGGGGGCTTTATTGGCATGAAAATTTAACAACAATTTTGCCAAAGCATCTGTCCAAACACTTGGACAGAACACAACAAATAACAACACAAACACAACACCAAGATTGATTTACATTAATTATATATACAGTATATACAGTGTGTGTGTGTGTGTGTGTGTGTGTGTGTGTGTGCGTGCGTGCGTGTGTGTCGGTCACTCACTGTCCCTCAGGTTGTGGCAGCATTTTTATTGATATATATTTGAAAATTGTTGTCATAGTTGTTATTTATTAGTGGAATAGTAAAAACACCATTAAAATATTGGGGAGATAAATAATTATATTTATGTTTTGTTCATTCAAAGAAATAGGTTAAAACAAAATGAGAAGTTATCTGTAAACTGTATAAAAACAGAATTAAGAAAAAAAAATCGCTCCTGTCAGCGTAGTCAGTTCAGTTTGATTTACTAAGTGATAACCAGTTGGTCCTAAGTACATTTTCTGTCAGGACACCATGGTCTCGAGCCCTGCAGTATGCTATTGCATTTTAGTGGCGTGTAGATAAACTGTCTCGTGTTGGCTCTTCTGATCGGCCTTTATAAACACCACCGATCAAACTATTCAGAACGGATATTGAAGATGACGATCGGTGGACGATCAATAGGAGCATCCTGAAAAATTCATACGCACGTTTAAGAGAAATACTCGCTTGCAGGTATGCAGTATGCAGGTACGCAATGCAGGCACTGGCTATAGCACACGCGCATTTTTTGTATGAGGTTACAAAAAGAGGAACATGACATGCCTGAGCAAGTCAACTTGAATTTTCACCTCTTGCTTCTGTATGTTTGTTTTGTGTGAACATCAAACCGCTCTTAACTTTTGCGGAACATCATGGGTTTGGGTCAGCATATTTGTCTTTCACAGCCTGCTTTCTGTTCGCTGGACGGATGCCTGTCTGCGCTCACCACAACCACATGATGCTAAAACCAATACTCAACATAATGACTGCTACATGTTGCATTTCACACCTAGTTTTTTTTCCTCTTTCTACTTCCCTTTTTTCTGTTTGTCTCCTTTATCAGCCTCCTTCAGTTCATCTCTCTCTCTCTCTCCTTACTCCATTATGTCTTTCTCTTATGCTGAACTGACAGTTATTTCCAGAGGTCTCTGTGCAACCTCAGCTTCCCTTTTTTTACTTTTCTTTCACTCCCCTTCTGCTGTGTCACTCCAGTACAACTCAAGGTCACATAACCAAGCTCTGTTGCCACACCACATTTCCTGTCAAAAACCTGTTTCGTTTGTGTCTCCACACCACACCAAGATAATGGCAATTTTCAAAGTAAAGGTCACAGTGACGCTTTACTCTCCAAAACATTCCTCTATTCTCATTTCTGGATGCTTTCAGGGAACAGTTTTGCAGTGGCTGAATGCAGACTGCTGCCCGACAATTTTGGTGCTCATGGTCCAGTATGATGAGAGGTATTAACATCTCAGTGAATGGCGGACAATCTAGTAAATTAACTCTCCTCAATACACTGAAGATAGCTTTTAAATGACCTGGCTGCCCCTGGACAAAAAGATCTGATCCGAGCCTTTTCCTTGAGGCTGTAGTTACTGCAAATATGTACCATATAGCTTGTAATATGTACTATATAACTTGTTCAAACTTCACCTCGACCCCACATAGCATGACTTTTTCAGGGCCAATACTGATTATTAAAAATCAAAGAGACCTATAACTGATATTTGGAACCGATATTCACCTGCAGTAAAAATGAAAATCTCAGTGTCAAAATTTACAACAACCAGTAATATAAGGACAACTTACTCAAGTACTGTACTTAAGTACAATTTTGAGGTACTTTACTGGAGTATCTCTATTTCCTGCTACTTTATAAATCCTCTCTGCTACATTTATTGGATTCATTTAGTTACTTTGCAGATTCATATTATTTTATTGTTTATCGGCTTTTAATTGTGATGTGTTACCAGCAGTAAATCACAGACACCGATAAATGGTAAAATGCTGAATGCCTGCCCCAATAATGGGCCAGGCCGATAGTCAGTCTACTCATAGTTACTAATAGTAACTGAAGCAAACTGCATCATTTTCTTTACATTGTGCGCAAAAAGCTGAAGTTAGCTGTAAAAACTAACTGCAGTCACAGATAAGGCACAATGAAATGAAACCCTTGGTAGGTCAGCAAACAGAGGCTGAGCTAACTGCACAGATGAGCCCTGGGACAGAGAGGCTGAGTGGGCTGGTTATAATGGGACAGAGAGGCTGAGTGGACTGGTTATAGTGGGACAGAGAGGCTGAGTGGGCTGGTTATAGTGGGACAGAGAGGCTAAGTGGACTGGTTATAGTGGGACAGAGAGGCTGAGTGGACTGGTTATAGTATGTGCACTGAGAATGGTCAAACAAAGAAGTTGAACCAAGAGCAAATTGTTGAGAACTTTGCAGAGCATGAGAGAATGATCAGACAGTTGAGTACAGAAGCTACTGAGACATCAACAACCACTGTGTTGCCCAGCAATGTAACCGTGTGTGTGTGTGTGTGTGTGTGTGTGTGTGTGTGTGTGTGTGTGCTACACAATGTGTAAAACCTTTGCAGCACTTGTGTATTGTGGCTTCAGACGTGCAGTTCTTTTGTTAGTTTGTACATCTGCGTTGTCTGTTTTGGTGACGTTTTACTCTGTTATTGAAGTGGCAGTTATTTCATTTCAGTAGCCTGATATTGCCTTTCTGCTATCTTTTTTATTTATTGTTGATCATTTGAATTTAGTTGTTTTGTTTTGTTGCCTTTTTGAGTTAATAAATAAAAGCAAGTTAATTCTACTAAGTATTTTTGGATGGACTACACTAATTATGTTCCAATTAACATAACAATAAACTACTTTGTTCAGACGTCAGAAAACATGTATGTCTGAGAGAGAGAGAGAGCTGTGTGAAAAAACCACAAGGGTTTACTTCTTCTTCCCACAAGCCACACATCTCTGGCAGTGTCATGTGATCCCACCAGCATCCCAGTAACAAGCAGGAAGCTTCATTTCCTCTCCTGCCAACAAATTGCTCACCCGTCCTCCCCTATCTTCACAAGCACTCAGATTTAGATAAAACAAGGCACTGAAACAAGGACAGTGTTACAAGAGAGTAAACAAGGCTGTCATGTGAAGAATCCAGCTGCATTTTTGCAATATGTAAAAGGGGAATTGTTGATGTCTATCTCTCTGTAACAGATGGGGTTACAATAAAGGCTGGGCTGAAGTAGATTGAGTGATTTGATATCAGCAAAAATGTACCGCGACTAAACTATTTGAGAATGCGACCGGCATGAGCTGCTCCAGACATTTCTTGTTGAGAGAGAATTTTTGGAATTTCAAGTGAGGATGTTTTGGTGGAGAACTCTGAAGATGGAGATGCATTGTTGTTAGACTATTAACAACATTTCCTCCACCAATTATCAATAAATCCTTTCCTGCTGGAGCTCTTAAGAGCAGCCATGTCTAATATTGTTGGCTAGGAGCGACGGTCTGGCACTCATTAGTGCTCCAGACTTGATATTATACAGGGGAAGTGCTTTTTGTGTTTGTGTGCACATGTGTGGGGGCATGTTTGTTAGTGTTTGTGCTCGTGTATTCATGGGTTGACTCAATTAATCCACTTGAATGTGGGGTTTGATTTTTTTGCTAACTGCCAATTTGGTAAAAGGGAGCATTAGTTTTAAATAATCCAGTATTTATTACACAAGAGAGGGAAACAGTACTGATTAAGGCTAACTGGAGACCCTTAATGGGTTAGCATTATGCACAGCAAAATGGCCCTTAGCACTGTGAGCTAAAGGGATTTTCGACTGCTGTGTGAAAGGTCTCAAAGTTCATTATTAGTAAAGCTAATGGGACTATCTAGAGGGCTGTTTTCTCATCTGTGTCATTAGTTCCTCTTACACAAGCCCTTGGAGTGTGTACGCAGGAGTACCGAAAGTAGGCCCTCTCTGCTTTTTTTTTTTTTCCTCGTCTGGCAGCCCACGAGTGAAAATAAGATATTTGATGTTGTTTTGCTGTCTGTCTTTCCTGCACCCACTCCTCCGTCACTTTTTTCACGCTCTGTGGTATCTCAATCATGCACATATACAAATGTGCGCCCACACACTCTTTCTTTCTCGAACACACACGCACACACAGGCGCACACATGCCACCATAGAGGGGAAAATCAGGCAAACCGCCCTCATGAATTCTTATTAAAGTGAGATTATTGAAATGGCAGTCCTTGCTTTTCGATGTCAATCATCGCACATTATGCCATTGGAGATAAAAGCATTTATTTTCCATCTGGCTTCAGGTCCAATTACTGCTGCATTTTACAGCACACACGGCGGTGAAATTCAGGTTCTCTGACCGGGCTGGTCAACAACATGTTGGGCTGTCGATCAGAATTTAATACGAGATGTCTATTAAGACCTGCAGGAGCTTGACAGGTATCTCAGACTGATACGGCTACTACTTTCAGATAGCCTCTGTTTCTACCATGATATGCATTTCTCACTTATTTCTGTCTATTTGTATGTCAACCTCATACCACCTCATTAACACCTAGGACCCCAGGAAATGTCAAAAGAATATATTTGGGGTTTCTCAAAAATAGTGCTGATTATTTTCTGTTTTTTAATTTTGTTGATATTGTGAATATTGTTTGCATGCATTTGCAACAGTTAATCGAAATTGTATTGAAATGAATTAATTGCTGACTGACAATTTACCAAACTACTTTTGAATCCGACACTGGTACAACCTCCTCTACTGCTGTTCAGAACGACTGAGTGTTAAGATAACAGTGCTGTCAGCCCGACAGGAGAGATGCTCCATGGTGCACCAGTAGGCACACTTTTACTTTGTCTGACTGTGTGAAGATCTAATGTTTGCACAGCTTAGATGATCAACAGAGGCATTACAACGTGTCTCTTGTAGGCAAAAGTCTAACGCCTCGGTATGTCTCTGTAACCTCATACGTGCGACCCACCAGAGTGTTTCCGAAGCAGAGCGTCATGCGTGTATGATGTTATTGTTTTGCACAGATTATCTTTGTTTCGGGTGAGTCATCTATGTACTTAAATGGTTTCGTTCTTTGTCTGTTTTAAGTGTGTTTGTTGTTCATTTTTTCAACTGCACAGGGTGTTTTATTTTGAAAACTGACTGGGTGCACTATGCCATTCCGCCGTCTGCTTCCTGTCTGACTTCACTTCTTTTTTTTTTTACTGTGATTGCTCAAATTTGGTAAACACTTGTGACAACAATATATATGTAAAGGAGTCAAGATATTTTACAGTTTACCAACCTTTTATTGTCTATAGTGGCATCAGTGCACTGCAACAGTCAACTTCACTGGGAATTTGATCATTTTTCTACATTATAATCATCCTTATATGCTGATACCACTATATCTAACATCATTATTCCTACACAAACACTGGGACTGTGTACACCTTTATCTGTCTGTGTAATACCTCTCAGTCTGTTGGCCTCTGTCTGTCTGCATGTCCATCAATAAGTCAACATTACATCTGTGGGTAAGTCGGTCTCTCTGCTGATATATTTATAGGGATTTCCTGAGGCTTCTTTCTGCATGTTAGATGTTTCTTTACGATGTTGTCGAGTGCTGTCTGGTGCTGCCTAAGTGTTACTGGGTGACATCTGGCTGAGCCTAATATTATATATGATTTATCTGTTGTGACTGTGGACTGTCTGATGACATTTGTCAGTATTTACTGTCGTAGGTGAACAAAGACTTCTTGTCTACCCGACTGTGACTCAGTGTTGACAAGGTTGCAGAAAGTTCATCCTCTGTTTGTTGGGAGCATGACCAGGGTCCAGTCAGACATGGATAGACTGTGGCAGGTTGTCTTTGTTCAGGCTGGGCTGATACAGACATTTTCCTGTGGTGTCAAAGGACAACTTCTCCGACATGTTCAGGTGAAGTAGAATTTTTATGCTCTCCTCTTCTGTCTTTCTCATTTCCTCCTCTATCATATCTCTACTTTCTTTTTTCTGCTTTGGTACAGGATCTAACATTTAATAGCAGCTTGGTGGATTTGACTTGAGGAAGTTGCTTAGAGATAAGAATCAGGGAACTCTGTCACCACAACCTGACTTTGAAACATTGTCTTATCTATTTCATAACTCTGGAAGTTCACGTTCTCAGCTGATTTAGCAAGTTATTAGTCTCAGGGGGTCTTAAGCTAAGCTGAAGATATGAAGGCGCTGTAATACAGCTTGCATCATGGGTCAGACATAACACAGCTCACTGTGTCGACACACATAAACAAAGAGTGTTACTAAGAAATGACAGACCCCGATCAGGACATTTCTGTCGAACCCCTCTCCTCTTCAAGAGAGTGCTGATGATACAGATGACTTTAAATAGGGTTTAAAAATGCTATTTTTAATAATTGGCAACCTGTTGTATTCATACTCTAAAGAAATTGGGGGCAAGATAGCACCAGAAAGTCGGGATGTCCACCCCTATCACAAGAAACAAGGAAATGCCCGGTCCCTCTCGTGGGACAACTAACATAGCAAATGTATTAACGCTGTCAGTAATGTTTCACAGTTAGCTCCCTTTACAAGCTGTCGCAAAATAGCCAACGATAGCATTAACAGATATTTACTTACCACCTTACTCACCATTCCCAATGATGGAAAGCAGTGCTAATGTGAACTAATGTTTTGCTTCTTTTTCAGTGTCTCACTGTCGCCTCTTGTGGTGGAAAGTGGTATTACAAGTCTGGACATGCTAAGGCTAGCATGCTAACTTCAGTAGATATCTCGGTAACACAATACATTGACACCTTTGACATAATGTCAAAACAGTTAACGCTTCAGATTCTGTTTATAATCTTGGGGAGTTATAGAATGTTTAGACTAAAATTATTACATATACCTTAATGGATTTAATCCTGCATTAACTTATTCTTTCCCACCAGTGGGGGTCAGTGGAACAAGCTGTAAGCACAATTTATATTATCATATTATCTTATTAAGCTGTTGTGGTGAAAATGTTGGCAAACAGTTACATATCTACAGATCTTACAGACAGGGAGCAACATTAGCATTTACTGTACTTCGAGTTGTGTTTCTGGTCTCGTGGCAATTTGATGAACAGTAATCTGATGGCCCCTTTACACAGGAACCTCACACACACTTGCTTCCTGTCACCAACAGTCTGAGTTCTCCTCCGTAACTAGCCAGATAAGCCAACCATAACAACCTAGTTTAGTTCCTATAACTAGAATAATTCAAAAGCCTAATTTGAGACTCAGTCTGTGTCAGTGAGTGAGACTCCTCGAAAAGGACTCAAACTCAATTTTGTTTTGCAACCCTGGTTTTGTTAAATGATAAATAAATGTAATCTTATAACCATGATGGGCTTGATAGTATATGGAAATTGGCATTTTATAAAAACACAAAATATGACAGCTTTAGTTATAATTTTTCATATCATTGCATCATAGTCCCTGGTCTGTCAGCGATCACATCTCATTTTCATGGTCTTGCAGCTGTCAGACAATAAAATCAGAAAGATGAGTCACTGCCAATAGTTGTGTGATATTATAGGTTTAAATAAAAGTCAACATTGGTGACAAAAGCCTGAGATCTGATGGAAGGTGGAGGATTCTAAACAGTATCAGCAATAATAATTTCTCGATGGTAATCAGCTCAGTTTCTGATGGTCCACTTGTTGGCAGAGGTCACCTACCACCCTTCTCTGACTGCAGCAGGTTCCCTGCAAAGTCTCATTATCCTTTTATCTCAACATTTATCTGACAAGAGAGCAGGGAGGGAGCATCCAGGGCATCTTAAAAGATTAATAAAAGGCAGTAAAAAAGAAAAGGAAAGCACAAAAAAAGAAGGGAGCCTTAAACTAGCTATTCTGTTTAATGCCTGCATGTGATAGGGTTGACAGAATTATTAATCAGGAACTAAAGAAAATTCAGACCTTTGCTCTCAGCTGCCTCACTTAGAGTCTTTAGTTACCACCATTACATAGCAACTGAAGGTCGGGAGGTCTGCCACTAATTGGTTCTACAGGGTTTTGAATAACAATGAGCAGAGCCCAATTATAAAATCACTATGAGACACCACAGAGGAGTAAGAGAGAGAGAGAGGAGCTGAAGAAGGGAGGGAGCATAAAAGAGTGAGAGAGAGTGACAAGGGACCTGCTGGACCAGCGATGGGAAAGAGGGACCGTGGAGAAGAAAGACAGAAGTGAAGCTGTTTCATCACTTTTGCTTCCCTTTCCTCAGCAGCGAGCTATTAATAAAATTTATAAATCAGCGGTGGCATAAATTTTAATAGAGGGCTGTGGAAAAACAGTCAAGGTCTCTGAAGATAGCTCCACCTCATTTGAAATTCCATTTGCATAAAAGATTCACGTTACACAGGCAGATTTGAAGAGAATCTTTTCTTTTTTATCGTATGTTCATTTATTAGTAATAGAGCCCTTTTTACATGGCGGGATCTGACACGAGCACTTTGGAATATAAATCAGTGTCTTTTTAGAACAAGTGTCTCCTCTTTTTTTTCTTTTTTCACTCCATCTGTGGCGTGCATGTGTTTGTTTTTGTCCCTGCATGTGTGTACAACAACGTATCTGTGATGGTGAAAGCATTAAGGGCATTGGTAGGTGTGTGTGTGTGTGTGCGTGTGTGAGTGTGTGTATTGTGCAGATGCTCTAATGCGTCCATGCTGTTTTGTGTGATGAGACATCGGCAGAAGGGTTCAGCGGCCACCTGGTGGCTCTGTTCCTCAGAGAAACAAAGGAACAACCACTCCCCAAATTAGCGTTTTGTCAGGTGGGTGGAGAAGACGTGTCAGGTGGAACAACATCCCCCCCCTTCAACTGGCTTTCACACACACCGCTGGGTATGAACTGACACGCTACCAGCTTATCAGACAGGAAGCTCTTACTCAACCACTTTGCAGTGTGAGATTTAAGAAAACGTGTCATCGTTTCAATGGCTGCTTTGAACAGGAGGAGGCTTCAACAGCTCGTGGCTGATCAAGAGTTAACATTACTTTTCACTGCCACTGAAAAACATGGGAGCTTTCTGTTTTGTCTTTGATCGTTACTTGATTGATCGCTGTGAAGCAAAGTGGGCACCTGATAGAAGTAGTGATGATTCTGTTGTGTTTGTCCACTGAGACTCTCAGAGTCTGTCTGGGATTATATAGCCTTTAATCAACCGGGAGCAGAGGCCACGTTCTGCTGCCTCACCTCATACCTCTAGGCATGATTGTATCGGCAGTATTGACCCAGATTATCAACCAGCAGGTCTATGCATACACCCAGGCCATTACACTCTTTGATCTATGCTGGACCTCTAAGCAGAAAGTCAGATTTAATCAATGTATTGAGTTTAAACTAAAGTAGCCAGTCTTGCATAGGATTTTTCTCTACTTCGACCAGAATGATCAGTAAATAGCAAATGATTTATTTGTTGTCATTCAAAAAAACAACAAAAAATGTTTACCACATATATCACTATTTTTCTATTTTTTTCCTTTTGACCTACAATATTCCTCCAGTTTCCTGTGACAGCAAGTAGACAAATGTACCAGCTGAGATCTGTATGAGTCACGGTTTCCACCAACACTCAGACGAGGAAATGTCTCTCCAAATGATACATAAATAGTTTTTTTTGCCTAATATTATCTAGAGGTGAAAAAATTAGTTGACAAATAGATGAGTTGCTCGACACAACATTCAGTCATTTTTTCAAGGAAAGATTCATCAAATTATTCTCTCATTCCAGTTCCTCATATATGAGGATTTGCTGCTTTTTACTTGTTTTGAAATTTTTGATGCTCATAAAGCAATTTGAAGATGTCACCTCAGCCTCATTTTTGCGACTTTTTTTTTTAAATCACATGAATATCTGATATGCTTATGCTTAAAATTGTCAGAATAATTGATAATGATAATCAGAAGCTGGTTCTCTTGGTCGGATCATTATGAATTCTCTGCACTCTCTGTTTTGAAGCAAAATAGCAGAATTAGCGTCAGACATCCAAACACAGCAGACCTGTCACTATTCTGTAAACTTTGACGTTGCAACTGGGCCAATTTCATGCACAGCTTCCAATATGAAGTGACTGTGTCCTCATTGTCAACTCCCATTTGTTTTGTCTCCTAATTAAGCAATTAATGTCTGCCATTTTGATTGTTTGCTTTTTGCCTTAGTGCCACCATAATAGTGCTCTGTTTGTCTGTTTGCAGGAGGAAAGCATTGTGCTGAATAATGCATGGCCTGTCGCTGCGACAGATAGTGTTGCCATTTGAATTATGAACACATTGGGGTGCGACGCTAACTCGCTCTGACTAGCTTGAGGTGAAAAGAGAGAAAAAGGCAGAAAAACTAGTCTCATCCTGAGCTTCTGCTGCTTCACCTATTCTTGGATGTGATACTTTCATGCGTTTTGTTAAAGCCCTCTGAAACCTGGAGGGTGGTAGTGGAGTTTTTCTTCTCTGACATCCTGCTGGAAGTGTGTACATGCATGCAAGTGGAAATGATGGACATTGTCTCCTCTCCTCTGTGGCCCTTCCTCTTTCACTGTTATTATTATTCTAAGATGATTTATTTATGTTGGTCTCTGTTAGCATCAAACTTATTGTTCTGCTTTGTCATCATTAATTATAAACCGACCTCCAACAAAAACCCTTGTACTGGCTGTGTTCACAGTTTGTGACTCAGAGCATTAGTCAGCAAGTTTTTTTCTCGTCTGAGGTGTTCCCGATTTTCTCTCATACAGTCCATTTAACAGGCATGTGACTTATAAATCATTATAGATACTGAAGATACAAAACCTTACCACCATCTTGCAAAATAGACCAGACACACAAAATATACATTAGAAAAAATACAGTATTTTGTCTTACCATATCAGTTAGAGCCCGATCAATATGTTGTTTGGTGATTTTATCATTCGATATTGGCCTATCTTAGATATATGCTGTCCGTTATGCGGCCATATGAAAACTTCCTTTTAGAGATTATAATGTAGGAAAAGTTTATTGTTTAGCTGTAAAATATCTTGGCCTCTATTTCATATCTTAGTCCCGAGTGTTTGATAACCACTTTCGAAGGAACAATGCAAATACTGTGTGTACATCTGCCAATATCAGACATTTTTTCTCCCTAAAATTAATGGGTAAAAAGTTCCAAAACTAAGTTTTTAAAATGAAAAAGCTATCTCTGTTATCTCTCAAACTCAAGTTTTAGCCATGCCAACCTAGGGATGTCAGTGTCACTCTATTGGTCGGTCACTCAGTACACCAATTTGGTCTAAGCTGAAATATCTCAACAACTATTGGATGGATTACCATGACACTTAACTGGTGTCATTCATTGTCCAAAGAGGATGTGTCCGAAGGTATCTGTTGATCCCTGACTTTTCCTGTAGAGTAACCGTGGAAATCATATTTTTGATTTTGAGTGAAATGTCTCAATAACTATTGGATGGATTGCCATGAAGGGGAACAGAAGCTTTGCTGTGAATTTGGGGTTCCCTTTTCATCCCTGATGTTAGCATCTAGCTGAAAGCACTTTGAGTACAACCTCAAAGAGCTGCTGATGGCTGTAAAAGAGACTTGCATATATTCAAGTTATTTCCATCTCTAGATACGTATGCATAGCCACAATTAATTTCAAAGTCAATATAAAGTTACCCCTAACATCCTCCCATTTAACTGAAGTTCACATTTTTCTCCCAAAAATCTCTTTCTCTCTCTGACAAATACAAATAGAGTACCAAGGTGCATCTGCATATTTACATGATAATTTTTACAGTTCCCTGTGGCAGCTCGAGTTCTCTCGTACTTGTTTCCAGCTATTCTTTGATAAAGTTTATAGGGATAAGATGGCGTTTGATCTGTGGGGAACGTGTGTGCTTTGTACTGAAGAGAGTGTGAGAAAGGCATTGAGGCGTGCTATAGGGGCGAATTGGGCATACAACAGTCTGTCACCTTGAAGAGAGGCAGGGTGTGCAGCTCAAATCTGCAGGGAACAGATCTGTCATGAGAGAAGTCTGGGCATCTTTCCCCCCTGGGAGACGAGAGGGGGAGGCGAGAGTGGCTGTGGGTGAGAGACAGGTGAGAATGGCACAGAGAGGGAAGAGTAGTGAAAAGGGAGTGCTGATAAAGGAATAATGAGAAAGTGTTTGTGTGTGCCTGTGCCAAAATCCAGAGAACTGCCTCTGACAACTTATTAGCACATTAAAGTGAAAAAAAGGGGGGGAACAACACCCAAACAAAAACATACCGAAGCTGCTGCAGCTTTTAAGGACATTTTGGCCCTTTTTTCTGCAGCGATGCGCAGCCTAAGCTATGCAAATCAGGCTCAGTATTTGCGTAGCTTGAAAAAGCAACTCTATTATTATTAACAGCAAAAGAAAAAAGTCTTGCTGGGGGTTATTTTACCTCTCCCAGCGGGAAATCTGCAAATTAACAAAAAGAAAATGGAATGCAACATTTGCCGCGTCTATTATTTCTGTATTTTCCATCTCTTTCCCCACATGAGAACGCTACATCCTCTAAATTAATTAGCTCTGAATATGTCTTAATGATATTTATACTTTTTAGTGTAATCGTCTAATTGTGCTTTTCTAAAGAAACATATACAGTATGTTTTAGAAGACAAGTTGTTTGCAAGGGAGAGAATTTCTCAGCTTATTAAGGATTTTTTTTGATGTTCAGCACATCATTAAGTCTGCTCCCATTGTGATTGTGCCTAACCAGCCTCCTCTCTCCGTCTCGCTGCTGTCTCTCTGGGGATAGATTCTGCACCAGGCTGTTGGTCAATTAGTCAGTGTGTGTAATTCAAAGGCTGAGAAACGACCAGAGGGAAAAGGAAAGTATGTGTTTTTCTGCTCGGCTTATGTGTTTGTGAGAAGGGGCAGCAAACAAAAACATAAAAAAAGGTAGGGTTTAATGGATGCCTGGCCTTGAGGTAACACATCTGGCCTTTTGAAAGTGTTGGTTTCCAAATGACAGAAGGATTTTTGTAAAGCTCTTTCAACATTTGTGACATGACAAGAACAGAATATGTCATGGTCCCATGTAATCATCATTTTCAGGTTCGTACTGTTATTTGTGGTGTCAACTAGAAAATGTTAAATGTTCAAAAAAAAATAATATTTTTCTCATACTGTCTGCAGCACCTCTATTCACACTCTGTCTGAACACTTCGGTGCCTGTGTCTTTAAGGCCCTTCTCCCGAAACGTCCAGTCTGCTGTAAATGGTCAGCTCTCACCGCCCACCGTGTTACCACCTCGTGCTGGGGGCGTGGCTGAGGGCGGTGACTGTGTAGTTGTGACATCACAGACTTACAGAAGTCCTGACAGGTTGTATGAAGGCACAGTTTCTGACTACATCCTGTATGCATTTCTCTGTGGATTGAGCATTTTGATACTTTGACAGTATTTATATAACACCTGGACCTACTTTATAATGAAAAAGAAATCAAAATCTCACTTTCTCCAATTTTGGATCTTTAAACATAGCAGAATAACTTGATGACCAACGACTACGTATCTGTTAGAGAATATCCTGTGTACTTATACAATGTCGAACAGTACTTTATACATGAGTAAAACACTTGTGATGGATGGACAGCTGATACATTTGTATTTTTGCAATTTTTGAATGTCTTGTTTTTGCTTAAATTATTCGTACTGCTGTGTTTTTTTTGATATAAACTCTCTGGGATTTACAGATTTTGTAAAGTTTGCTCTGCTACCTGAATCTGCTTGTTAGTGTTAGTGTTACACCGCTATCACAGCAGCATTGGGTCGACAGGAGGTAGAGGTTTTTTGGTCTTGGCCTGTAAAAAGGCATCAGAACTGGATCACGGCTCAACAGCCTCTATTGAAATGATGACAGAGGCAGAGAGACTGAAGAGGAATCTGACTGAGGGAGCTAAGAAGACAGTGACTGGGCGAGAGGCAAGAGTAAATCTCAGATTGGCTTTCAGTCGTTGGCAAGATTTTCATTAAATGAAAAGCTGCAGACAGACGCTGAGCTAGACTTGTTGCTGTTGAATCAGTGAGTAATATTAGCTGGCTTGTGAAGTTGTCTTGTGTTGTTAAACTTGCTTGATGTTTGTCTGTGATAGCAAAGTCATTGAATCGCTAGTTTTTGATCATATGAGCCAAGTCAGCCCATTTCGATTGAAGCTAAACCGGTAGCATGTTAGCCAGGTGTAACTGTAATTGATTCAGGTTAGCTTGGCATTACTGTTCTAAGTTGTGTGCAACGCTTGTACAGCCTTGACTGCCACATGGCAAAAAATGCCAGCAGGTTTAATACATTAGTTTTCAAGACATATATAACAATATTGGTATGACGTGCTAAGTTTTGTTTGTAGTTTGCGTGTTACGTCACATTACATCTTAATACTGTAACAGAAACCTGGAATTCAGAAACTCAGAAATGCACAAAATACGAATTTAAACATACTGTCACAGAGCTCACATATTCTCTAACAGTTGTTACTGAATGTATTGGGCCATAAAGATTATTTATAGCACAGAGACATGTAGTTTTTATCCTTTAGTCGGTGTCTGTCTTTCTATCAAATCAGCATACACTTGCTTAATGGCAGGAGTCAAATGCCTAATCAGTTTCACCCCCTGGTTCACCTCGGTTGGCATTCACATTACACAAAGACCAACAGTAAACCTTTAACATCAACTGTAGACACAGGTCTCTACATATAGAAATACACCTGGATAGAGAACAGTCCTCTCACAGCATTACTTGACCTTCACTTGTTACATGATTTCCCCCCACATTTCCTGCATCTCCTCATGAACATGTAGAGCTATGAATATGATTATACATATGCTGTTATATCACACAGAACAGCATGTAACACACACGAACTGATTATTCATGCACCTACACACAGAAAAGATGCAAACAGATGGATGCGATGGAGGAAGTGCTTGCCACTGCTCTGGTCTCATGGCAGCTGCTTGATGTAACAGAGAGGAAATGGGCCGGACAAATCAGATGTGGCTTTGAGCACGTCCTACACTCAGCATGTTTAATAAACACTATACGTTATTGTAAATAACAAGATTACGGTATAATTATGATTAAAGTGTTTACATGGCTTGTAAGAACCAGATCTAACAAGAATGTGTGTGTTTGATAAGTGGTACAATAGCTAGAGGTATGTGTGGTTTCAGAAAATATCTTAAGTGCCACAAAATGAGCGCATTAACACACAGAACACGGCAAAGATGCCAGCAACGACTGACACCTCACCCACTTCACTGCCTGTGGGTGGATCCATCAAGCTGTCAATCCAAGTTCAGCTTGAAAAAAGGTGTTTATGTGTGTATAAAATTATGGATTTCAGCCACAGAAGGAGGCAGAAATCCTCTTTAAAATAACTCTCCGTCTGATCACATCTATTGACGCAAAAACAAAGCAGTGAAATTGTACCTCACACATGCCCCGTCAATAATCCCTGCAGTGCAAATGTACCATGTGCTCAATAAATCATTGTCACCTGAACTGAATTAGAACGTCTGTGACGCATCTTGCCTCGTTATAAATGTCATTACTAGATGACGGTTTAATGAATCATAAGCTCATTTTATATGTGAAGTTCTGCTAATTTCTTCTTCTGAGATTTTATATTATATTTCATGAAAGTGTAATAATTCATTTTGATACTTGCAGCAGAGGGTTGGGCTCAAGTTTGATGACAATACACTTGACAAAACAAAGTAAATTAGACCTGCAGCCCGACTTGGACTCATGGCTTCACTTGACTTAGGACTTGAGTGCAAAGAATTGAGACCTACTAATGACTTGCAAGAGAGTGAAAGATGGTTCCAAAGATAATTTTGATAATTTACAAAAACTATGCATTGCTCAACAAAAAATGAATTGCAGTATCCAAAACCGGGGGGTCAAAAATATGAGAGATGCAACAACTCTGTTTTGTTCGACATGTTCCACAAGTTGCACAAAGAACGGTTTGCTGAGGCTCTGTTGAAATGGCATTCATTTGGAAAAGAGCACCTTATGACTTGTTTTAGGCCTCAAAAGTCAATGTTTAGAAATTGGGACTTTCTCAGTCTTGATTTGGGACTTTGAGTGCAAAGACTTGAGACATACTTGAGACTAGCAAAACTTATACTTGGTCCCACTAATGGATAGTAGAGTTGCCCTTTATCTCAGGCGAGATGGTGCGACCTCAGAGGGAGTGGAAATGGAAGCACTCCACTGTCGGTGAAGTTCAGAGAGCAGCTTAAGTTTCTTTGTCTCCCCAAAGGAAATTTAGGTTGATTAATTGTGCTATGCTTGAGATTAATTTATATTACATTGAACAACCCAGTCGAGTTGTTTTGTAATGGGAATATTGCCTTAATCTGGTTATAATTGAATTGTTAGCATGCATGTAAATACACTGACTAACTTCAAATGATTTTAAGCTGTTTAATATTGCATTTCTCTGCCATGTGGCTTCAGTGAAGAGCTGGAGACCCTCATCTGATCTGAACATGGGTGTTATGAGCTCTGCCTCTGGCCTACTCTTGAAGGATCTCGGTGAAGCAGGCAGATGCAAGTCAAGGGAAGTTTGGCATTAGTTCAAACATGGCTGCTCTTTCAATAACGTGCCCTGCATTCACTCTCCACAAAAGGAAATCCTGCCTTCACTCGCAGCGCTCACCTGTCTTTTATCTCTGCACCATAGATTAATATTGCAAAGCCTATAGCTGCTACCCTCATCCTCTCTCCTCTGTCTCTTGTTATCTCTGCATCCCATCTCTCCTGAACACATTCACTTCTTCACCTACCCCACAGCCTTTCTCTTCACCTCCTCTCTGCTTGTGGATATTGCTTTTCTTCTCTCCATCACTCTTGTTTTCTCCACTGCTCCATCTCAATCAGGAATGCAGCAAGTTTTATGAATTCATCAGGATGATCATGGACAGTCCGGGGAGGCATGCGGGGAGGCAACAAGGCGAGACGATGGCTGTTGGAACAGACGGAGGAAAGAGAGAAAGAGGGAGGGAGGGGGAAGAAGTGGGGGGTGTTGCTGTACTGCTGAATTTTAATGAGTACCAGGGGGAATTTCTTCCTCACATTTTTTTCCATGCTCTCTTTCCACTTTTTTTTTTTTTTTTTTTTTCCTGGGTTGCACCCATCTTCTACATGGCTCTTAATCACTGTCACACAAATGAGCTTTAACACAGTCTGGCTTTGGCCTCGACAGCAGCGTGTCATAGAATGGAGCTATCGGCTACGCACCGAGAAAACAGCGACCCGAAAGTCCTAATTGAACTGCCAATTTGTCATGTTTATCTTTACTGTCTTCTACCAGCCACCAAAACCACACATGCGGCACCCGCCACATCCTCTTCCCGGAAACCAGCGCAGATGTAAGCAGTGTTTCTTTCCATGACAGATCTGCTGCTCATTAGTGAATTATTCATTCTTTTCATTAGAGTCTTCCAGATAGCATCACAACCATCCACACTCTGTTCCTATTCTTTCTGTTATTCTCTCGCTGTCTTTCTTCCTCATCAACTTTCTCTCTAAGCCCTTATGGCCTATGGCTTTTCTACACTATCTGTGTCTCGTCTTTTTCTCCTTCCCCCTCTCCCTCTCTCTCTCTCTCGCTCTCTTTTCTCTCTTGGGAAGACTTTATTATGCTTTGCTCCGACAGCAAAGTACACAGATAAAAGATAATTGCCTGGCTTGACTCCTCCATTGATATGAAAATAGGATTTAAATTATTCACAGTGGTTTAAAGGTTAGTAGAAGGTTATAACTGGCAGATAGAAGTAGAAAGGCACGGGGTGAGAAGAAGAAAAAAAAGAAGACCTTGTGAGTTGCAAGCTGTGGCCGGAAGGTGAGGTGCCTTTCTGAAAGGCTAATTTGCAGTGCAGCCAGCGGAGACATCTTGCGAACAAACCACAAAAGCCTCTCGGGGGGATTTGAACATGGTGGTGGAAGTCAGTTATTAAGCAGCAAATTAAGGCTGGCTCCTCCACAGAAAAACATTGTGAGTTGTAAATAAGGCTGCATCCGATCTATGCCCACACTCTAATCCTTTACCTTCGTCTCCTGTCCGGCCTTGCATAGCAATTCCTCCTTCATGCAGAACCATCAGTACACGTTAGGTAATAAACAGTGGCCTTCTTCAGAGAATAGAAAAGGTTGAAGTGGTGGGTTTAAATCGGGGTCAGTTCTGTTGGGACTCTGGCTTGTTTTGCACTGTGGACATGATGGACTCAGGGGAGGTTGAGGGAGAATTACCTGCTCTGTTGTTGCCGGCGTCCCTGAGGACACATTCACTGATCACAGCAGGGGTTTGCGGAATAAATAGTAGACAGGAGAGGTTATGAGCAGACCTTTTTCTGCTCCCATCGTATTACCTCGGCACTGGCTTGTGTTTCTGAAGGGCTTTGTTATGCCTGCAGACAGGATTCAGACATTTCTTACATGCTAGGGTTGCAGTAGGTGGTCTGTAACAATCCAGGCATCATCCACAGGTCTGGCTGCCACAACTATCTGCTTCCATCTCACAGCTATTAGACTGTCTGCATACTGGATTTTTAGGTTGATGAATAGATTTTGAAAATATGTCAAATAATGGAACAATTGTTATGAGGTGTCTAATTTTGAAGAGCATAACCACTGTAATTATCTTGTTCTGGTGAACTACACAGCCTGCTGGAGACGTCAGTCAGATACTCAACCTCACTTGACTTTCAGCCTGAGAGCATTATAGAGAGCCGAAGTCAAGGACCTTCCGGTGGACCACCATGGGACCTTTATTTGAGAAATAATATGTACCATAGTGAATGGCGAGAGACAAATAATTTTTTGATCCTGTTTAAATTGTGCCATGAATTACATATATGATGTTTGTCAATTTAAAAGCCAAATGTTCTACTTCAGAAGGATGCCATTTGTCATAAAACTAATGACATCTAAGACTGAAAATATGTCATTAGGAAGACCACACAACCAACAGTCGCCTGATGACGTTGTCTCGTCATGAAACATTAACATTGAAACATTGTAGAGCTGGTCTTGTATATTAGCAGCTCACAGAACTGACTAACTCTCTTTTCACATAACTGCAGTTGTCAATATGGCCAGAAGTGACGGCCATGTTGGTGTTGGTGACGTATATTGAGCGAGACGGTGTAGTTCATTGAGCGGTTTTACGCAAAATTAGATGATATTTGAATATCTTTACGACAAACTCTGACTTTCTTGACAAATATCATATGTGTAGTTCATGGCACAATTCAAAAAAGATCAAATAATTATGTGTCTCTCTCCATTGAGTTTTTTTCTGAAATAAGGTCCCATGGGGCAGACTGGAAGGGGCGTGACTTCGCCTCTCTATTGTATAGATTTGTAGCCACTTGGGTGAGGTAGAACAAACTGAAAACACAACGCTGACATTTTATCATCGTGTTTATGGCCACATGATGAATGTATATTTCCCATGTTTACGCTTCTTATAGCTCTGTTTTTGGTCTCCACCAGCTCCTAAGGGAAATGTCCCCTAAGCTGCTAAATGCTCCACTATGTTCATCAGCTAGTTGCTTACTTTGTTTGTCGTTTGGCATCTGCTCGCCTCTTCTGATTGGTCTTTATAGAGAAAAAGATCAAACACTCACAGTAATTCATTTCCTTCACTGTGAAGCAAATTTAAGTGGGGGTCTGATCCCGCCGCCTCTCCCACCCAGTGAGCATATTGATTACCTGAAGCCAATCACTTGACAGCAGCATATCCTTAGAGAGCAGCCAAGCACCATTTTCCCTCTTATTCTTTAATTAGCGATACAACCCGTGGGCACTAATCTATGCGTCCCCTCTGTGATATTCCTCAGATGTGCGCCGCTTTGATTTCTCTGACCCAACAAGGAGTATTGGGATTGGTGTGTGCTGCAGGAATGCTAATATGTTCCTGGAAAGGGAGGCACTGTCAGCGTGTTGGCAGACAAGAGGAGATCAAGAGTTTCTTCTCTCCATATTCACACCTGTACACATCATCCCTTTCAAATAAATTCTGATTTATTGCCATCCCTGAAAAATGCTGAATGTAATCCCCAAATTTGGCAGGTGAAGAGAGTGCAAAGAGGCACTCATATGGAAGCCAATACAAACTCATGTCCTTGAAAGTCTTCCTTGAAATATCATGACAGGATGAGAGGGGGGGAGTGAGAAATGCCCAACAAGCTGACTGATATGAAACGCTGCGGTGCATTTATTTCATGCTGCATTACATTCTGTAGTTTGCTGGAAGGTATGCCAATAAAATGAAATAATAATTGATTGATCATTTAATTTCTGCTTCACATCAGTAATACCTGTTTTCATTCAGTACTCACCGGAGTGATCAAAGGTTTTGTGTCTTACTTGCAGATAAAGATATAGACATTTTATTGAGTCTAAGATGCACCGTGATACAGTGACAGAACAAAATTTGGAGTTTGCAGACTTATAGTCTTCTAATTTTGATTGTTGATTTTCAGCCTCAGCTGTGAAGTTGTAATGTTCTGTTGAATCTGAGCTCTCTGGCATTAAAGGGAGGCAGCGATCAACAGCAAGGTATAAAAAGCACACCCAGTATTTTGAGAGCAGACAACAGGTCACATTTCAGATTTGTTGATCTTACTAGGAAGCACAAACTGGATAAGACACATGCTGTGTGTAAAATCTGCCTCACAACAATTACGAACCACGTTAGCCTTTTCACCTTGAGCTAACATCGGCTACGACAAAGAAAACAGCAAGCCGAGCTTATCAACCAAGAACTAAGGAGGCACTTTCACTTTGCTGCTCATCTCTGAGAGATGTGTGCGCAGCAGAAGTGCCCTGTCTTTTTTTTTCTTTCTTTCTTTTTACCAAAATATTTAATTATGATGGAAAAGATCATTTCCACTAATTGTGAATCATGCTGCCCAAGTGAAATCAATATTTTTGGAGATTATAGCACACTTGTAAAGTGCTGCAGATGGATCTAAGTTTTTAAAGGTGGCCATGTTCAGTAATGTAGAAAACTGAGGATGTGATACGTTGACATGCATTAAGATGCATCAACAATGGTTGACAGATGAAGCGTAAATTAATCATGAGGCCAGTGAAGATCCACACCTCTGCTAAAAGATACTTTGGAAGTTGTGGTTCATGGAGGGAAGAGTGCTTCTCATTCACCTCCCTTACTCAGATTTCTTCAGCTGTGATTTTGAACCCACAGACCCTCGCTACAACCCTGCTGCCTCATTGAAAAACCTCAATCATCAACTGTGGAGTTGCTCCTGAATGAATCAACCACTGATGTACAACTAAAGCGAAGGTTAGGCTGCCTGGGCATCCCTTTGATGAGGCCAGATTTGTGTATCAGTCATGAGCCAGTGCCACTACCTAGCACACTTCAAACAGGCTTAGTGCTAAGCCAATTAGCATGACTTTGCATGGTGTTGATCTGCCTGTGACATGGAGCAGACTAGGCTTAATTGCGTAGTGCTGCACTGGCTAATGCTAATTTAGTAGCCTCCAGGAAAGCTGAGCCTTGAGGTAAACAAAGCAACAGGGCTAATATGCTGTTAGTGCCGTCTCCATGCACCGGCAGAACTACTGCTAATCTGCTTACAGTGAGCAGCACGTAGTCACGCACCTTCAGGCTATGCACTGATTTTTTTTCTCTGTAAATGAATGTACATCTGTCACTTTTAACAGTACAGCTACAGTGTCTGGATAATATTAATTACTCAGTGATGATTGAAGTAGATGCAATGATGAAAAGTGGAAAATGACTCGGATGACATTCAAGAATGTTGTCTTACTCAACAGGGATGAATTTAGTCATTGTGAAGCTGAGGAGCCACAGGCTGTTAGCACCTCCGGTAAGGAAATCCTTCCTTGAAAACAGAAAAAGGTACAAAGAGTATTGTCTGACAGATTACTTTGTAAGACAAGTTTCTACTGGAGGGAGTTCATGTCTAGTGCATTTTTTATAGTCTATTTGTTGTTAGTCTAGTTTCTGTTGTTCCTCTCTCAGTCTTTGTCCTAGCACACAGTTGCTAACTTATCTCCAATATTGTCACGTAAACCTGGAAATTATCAGAAAGTTTGAGATTATTCCAAGCAAAGGGTTGCAGCGGTGTGAGATTTTCATGGTACTATCTAAGAAAATGTCACGGTTTCACAGTATCACGGTATGCGTTATAAGACGAATATATTTCAATCAAGAGATACTGAGGCCCCATCTGTGATATTTTAAGAGGGAGGGTGAAGAGATGTGATGAGCTCGACCTGGATACTGGATATGATGAACTGGAGGTGAACGGGGTGGAGGAGGGTCACAGTGATTGTTCACTGAAACAAGAGGAGAATAGATTAAAAGTTTGCCGGCAATGGCATGATTGGTTGGATGATTTTATCATGGGAAAATCTGAATGGTTTAAAGGACAACACAGTTTCATACTGTTTTACTTTGTTTATATGTGGCAGGCCCTGCCACCTTCCTAGCTTTAAACAGTGTTCTGGGGACCTTATTTTCCTCTGAGAACAGCTTGTTTATTCACTTACAGAAAAATATTTCTGAGTTTGTATTAATACCTCTTTTATATTTTGAATATTAAAATCCTGAGTTTGAATTTCTTTTCCAAAACTACATAGTTCTGCTTTAACAGAATAAAACCAGAAGGTTTTTTTTGGTTGAACGCTTTATTGTAACTTCTTGATATAAACTTGAAATATTATTATTTTTTAACAACACTAATACGGTTGGGTTTAATACCATAGATATGCAAATGTATATGCTCTGATAACCGTCAACTTTCAAACCATGGTATACACTGAAACAGTTATATGGCTGCAACCTGAGGCTAGAATAAAGGTTTCCAAGAAGAACTGGATCCAAAACACAATCAGGCAGAACCGATGTGAGCACATGGTCAGAAGATCAACACATCAAACTGCATTTCCTGAGACATAGAAAAGTTTTTTCATCGCAGATACAGAAGAAGACAAGAAGACTGTGTCGGAGTGGTCTAAGAGGATGAGTTGCAGTTTCTAAACCACTTCTCAGCAGAGGAAACAAGGCCAAACACTGGAGGTGGGCTGAGAAACACCTGAATTTTACAGAGAATGACAGGAAAAAAGTTGTTTTTTTTATGAATGAATGATAAATCAGAAGGGTATATGTAAGGAAACAAACAGGAGAAGATGCACACCAGCAATGATTTGATTTACCAATACACTGTACAACCTCAGCATTATTAAATGTTGATGCTAAATCATTAATGTATCAGCAAACAAAGACACACATACATGAAAGGGACTGAAGGTGTGTTTGCCCTGATGTATACTGTATGTGTGTGAATGTGTGTGAATGTGTGTAGATGTGTATAGAGGGTGCAGCGAGGGCAGCCTTGTCTCAGATCTGTGGAGGCCTGCAGGAATGTTGGCTGCCTTTGAAGAGCCCGCTGTCTGCGCTCAGCAAATATCAGGTCCAGAATGAAGGGAATGTGGCTTCACAAGGCCCCATCCAGCTCTGTTTTATTGAGGGATCCTGTCCCTGCTGCCTCTGTTGTTGTGGGGGGGAGGATGAAGAGGGCACATACATACTGATGAGGTGAACTGGACTCCAGGCTGGAGCTCAAAGAGACATCCGCCTTGAGTGGAAACACACAAACCAGGCTGAGAGAGCCCGGGACGAGGGAGGAACAATGAAACTGGAATGTCGACAATATGCGAGGCTTTTACCATTGAAATGTAGGATTCAAGATTCAGCAAACTTATAAAGATAAAACTGCATTAAAATATAAACATTCCATAAATAAATAAGAGCAGGTCTGCAAAGCTGCCCTTAAAAAATAGTGACAGTATGTTTGGCCTTGTTTAAAACGGGTATTGCAGTGGGAATAAAAGAGTTTTTCTAACTTCTCTTTTGGTCAGAGGTGCTCTGAAGTAGCTGCCTGATGGTGGAGGTTGAAAAGGGTGTGAAAGGTCTGTCATGATCAAGTCTGTCTTAAGCTTTCTGAAGCTTCGTGTCTGAACATCTGAAGAAATGTGAGTGCATTTCTTCAGATGTTTTAGACTCGATGCTAGATGTTAGGGCTGCAAGATATTGGGAAAAATAGTGACATTGCAATATTTTTCTTTTCCGCGATATACATTGTGATGGAAAAAATGCTGCAATTATATAATTATAAAATATTAGAAGCAATTATACATCTCCATGTGGTTCATAGTCAGTTTTGTTTTCCCCACAACCCAAAAACAGCTAGTTCCCATCCAGTTAACAACCACAAAAAAGAAATCAACTCCTGGAGACACTGGGAAAAACACACAGTACGCAAGACCAGCACTTTTACATTTTACTCTTTGGTGTATTGTGATTTTTTTCTCACAAGCTACCTGTACTCCTCTCAATATCATGTCACTATATTCTCTGGTAGATCTAGAGATGTGGAAATTTCTCGGCTATAAGATGCATTGTGATGCAGACATGGAATTGTAAAGTTACGTCGCTCTCATGCTTTGAATTGTAGGCAGACATTAGGTTAACGTTACTTATGTCAGCAGATATCAGCAGTTTGTTTTTGTAATATTAATGTACTGAGGAGGATCACTCAGATACTGGTATTGAAAAGTTTTTGTAATGTAGGCTGTCTGATTTATGTAAAGGACTTCCTGAATAAAAAGGGAAAAAACTGAAAACTGAGAATGTCATACGTGGAGAATCGGGTATTAGAATCATTAACAGCTGAACTGTAATCAAGTTGAGTTGTGGAGAATTACACCTGTAGTACACTTATAATGGCCCTGAATAAACTGTATTTCTTAGGTTTTCGTTCTCTCCTCTGTTGGAAGTGCTTCATTTGTCTGACACAATAAAAGTAGAGATAATGTCCAAGGACAGACACACACCAACACAGTCAGATTGGCTGCTCCAGGTTTTCCGAGTCCAACGGCACTGATGGTGGCTCTGTGGGCTGCTTGTGCTGCTGTGAGTGAATGAGAACATGTTTGCCATAATAACTTTATGAGGCAATAATATGTCAGTGTTGTGTTTAAAGCTTGTTGTGCTGCCCCCAAGTGGCCAAAAAAAAAAATCAATAAATGCAGGTTTTAGCTTTGTTTTGAAAGGCTCATAAACAACCTATTTTGTCTTTTAAGAATGAAGACTTTTTTTAAACTGTTTTGATTTTGTTTGTCTCCAAAACTACATTTCAAACAGAGAGGCTCTTACAGACTGAGCCAGTCCTGGAGACAGGTGAGAAATGGTTAATCATATTTTCTGGGCTTTTTTTGGAGTAATCTTCTACGTTGGGAAAGGATTTCTGTAGAGATGAGTAGAGGCTAATTGCTCAGGTCTCACACTGTACTTACAAAATCTCAGCACAACCTGAAGGCACAGGATAAGTACTTCTTTAAAATAACAAAAAAACATCACACTGGAGAGACCGCCGGCACGATCTCCTGTCAGAGGCTGGATTGCAGTTGTTAACAGAGTGTTAACAACACGAGAACCACAGAAAATAACACGAGAAAAATGGCATGCTTGCGTCATGCGATGCTCCCTCCGTGTCATTGAGAGACGGACTGTTCTTGTAATGCTGCGGTCATGTCATCTAAATTGAAAATATATAAATAAAATAGAAAATAAATCTGAAAGCTCATTACTTTTATAATAAAAAACAGATGAGTGGGAGGGATGAAATCTGTACTGTCTGTACCCTGAAAAGTTTACTGACCTTCAGGATGGATGGAGCTCGCTCACAGTGTTTCTCCCCTCTGTCCCGTCATCCCTCCCTCCCTCCCTCCCTCCGTCTTTCCCTCCAGCACTACATTACTTACTCCTGACTCCTGACTCAGCGTCTCACCAGCCCAGACACCAATATTGAGTGCTTTTTATCGTAGCCGCACTTTTTCCTCGTTTGAAACAATATAGCCTGACTGTTGCTATTGATTTTAGTGGATTGTGCTCTGGTAAGCACTCCTTCAAGCCCCTGCTGCTATATTAAGCAATCGTTTCCCACAATAGATGACACTCTTTCCCTGCCTCCCGCAGCAATTTGGTTGGCTCTAATGGGCCTGGCATTACTCAAACTCCACATTGATTGCACGGTAGAGGATTTTAAAAGGAGAGGTCGAAGTTTCCGTCGATGCGGCTGTCACAAATGAGCCTGTTTTTAGATACATGGGGGATTTTTCCTGTGGATTGGTTCAGCCTGACAGTTCAAGGTACTTGTGCCATTAAATAATGTTCAAACACACTGTGATGTAGGCACGACGGCTCTACAAAATGAAACTCAATAGCCCACTATGAAGTATCTTGGACTCGAAATAAAACCTTGAAACAGTGATGTGCCTGGATTGATTCCACTGGCCCAGCATTTATTTGCATGTCTTTGGTTCTAATGTGATGTGACTACATTTCCTTGCCAGGCACTGAGGCCCTCTGAAGTATGTCTCTTTAAATCACTGGGGCCTTGGGAGCGCAACTGCAAATGATTTCAGATGCTGGGCTGCTTTTCACATCAGTTGTGGTGCATTGGATTCCCGCTACGCTATCTGCTATCTCCTCCCCATGTCACTGAGCGTCAATAAATCAGTACGCTCTACAGGCAGACCGGGGAACATGTGGGGAGAATAACATGCCCTGTAGTCACGCATATTTAAATATACAAGGGCTCCGTGTTGCTGGTGATTGGGCCACACATCACTGCCCGGCGCGCCCAAGACAGTGGAAGAAATGGCTGCCGTTTGGGAACACTTAAGCGGTGAAGCCATTTAGCATGTGACTCACCGGCGCAATGTAATTGGCTTCACACCACAGACAGGACAGTGGTTTGTCTGTGAGTGTGTGTGTGTTTGAGTGCTGTTGTGTGTGTGTACAATATGAGACAGCCATTTTATAATAATAAGGCCTTCTTTTAAATATGTAGCGCTGAAACTAGAGCTGCAGTGGTTAGTCCAATGATCAATGCAAGTAAATAAATTGCCAATTATTTTGAAAATAGTTCATTTTTTAAGCAAAACTGTCAAACATTTGCTGGTTCCAGCTTTTTAAATGTGAGGATTTGCTGCTTTTCTTTGTTATTTTTATTTATAGTAAATGAAGAGTCTTTGGGTTTTTGACATTGGTTGGACAAAGGAAACAATTAAAAGACGTAATATTTGGCTCTGGGACATTTTATAGACCAAAGAAATAATCAATATCATCAGTTAAACTTTACATTGATGAACTCTGCCGAGGAGGTTGTGTTTTTACCCATGTCCATTTTTTTGTTTGTTCCATGAAACTTGATGGATGGAGGGTGGGTCTTGGCTCAGAGTAGAACCCATTATTAATGGAGCAGAACTTGATAAAGGGACAGATCAGGAATTTTGTGATAGGACGTTTTTTTTCAATTTATGAGGGAAATAATGCATGGCTCTTGATGGAATAAAATCAGGGGTATTTAGGTGACTGGTATCTATGAGTAAGTACAAAAACAGACAGTTGGGGCTTGGTGAAGGTATGCTCTCTACAGAATAGTGTTCTAATTTTGTCTATAATATGCCCATCAGAACTCCCCAGAGACTTATATTAATTTCGCCAGCAACTGTAGATTTAATCTTAGTCCTAGTCTTTTGATGAAAATGCTCAGTTTTAGTCACATTTTAGTTATTTTTATCCTTTATAGTTTTGACTGCTCTGTATTTTCCTTTTTGACAAATTATATACCAAGTGTGTCCAAAGATTTCTTCCTTTTTGCCGACTGAAAGCCATCAGGTTGTTGTCACTAACTCTTCATCGATTTGGGACAGCAGTACCTGGGATTCAGCACACATCAATCAATGACAGAGATGTTTTCTTTACATTTTGACAGACAGACGTCTAGTCTGGCACAATTGTGGGAAAAATCATTCATTATTTGAATGTCCGATAGCCCAACACTAACATTGTAGTCCCGTCTCCTCTTGTCAACAGAAACAAAGCATACATTTCGTCATAGTTTTTATTATTACATTTTTTTAGCTTGTCATCCTTTTGTCGTAGTCATAAAAAAAGGTTGTTGTCGGGCATTTTTCAGCATAGTTTTCATTAACGAAACACTGCCTGAGACTCAGAAGATGCAAAACTACTTCAAACTGTGTGTTGTGCTTATAGTGAATATAAGTAGAATAAATAGTATAATATAATTCAAACAGTTCATTACAGTTTGAATATTTAACGTTTTGCCACATTCTTACAAAAGTTAGAATTTTTGAATAAAAAGTGACATCCTTACCTACTACTTACAGGGCCATAATCATCTAGGATTTCTTGGAAACTTATAAGAATAATGTAAGAAACAAGCAAATAACTTCAAGTCATCTTTACAGCATTCTCACACAGTAACCCCCATGCTGGAATTTTCTGTGCATTTTTTTAGCTTAAGCATGGTTTACTTATCTGTGCAGTGTTGGGAGTGAATACATACATGAATGTTTTCGCTCATCAGTTTGTCTTTAGTTCTTTGACACACAGTCAACAATCTCTGATATATTCATGTTAAACCAAGAGACAACTCACACCGGGGGTTGGGGGTGAGCTTGTGAATATTACAGTCTTGGCTATGTGGCGTGCATCCATGCAAAAGGCTGTGGCTGCCCACCCAGCTGTCTGTCAACATCTCTGAGGGGACAACTGTCAGATTAAGAGCCCTAGCTTAATGTCAATAGATCACAATCTGCCTCCTGGCCTCAATTATATTGCCTCTCGTCCTCCAACCTCCCCCCGGTGTGGAGAGGAGTATTAGCTGTGAGCCTCATCACGTATTCAGAGCTGTAATGGCTTCTCCGCGCCTGCACCGCATAGATTAGCACCAAGGGCCGAAGGGAAGCTACATGTTGGCACAGGCTTTATGAACATTGCCATGATGGATGTCGGGCCCGTGTGTCATTAGTGCTGTTGTGCTGTGAATTCAGCAGTAGATTGCCAGAAAATCCTCTCAGCATGGCTTGATATCCTGTTAGTGTAGCCATGGCATGGGACATGTGCACATGTGCAGTGAAGACTAATTTGCTAATGGAAAATAGGGCGTATTTGTGTGAGTTACCATGGTTGGGTATTTTTGTCATTTTCCCAATAACTATCTCGGGTGTAATATATGCTGCTGTTGTCAGTATGTGGAGTGGGTTCGGTGTGTATGAGGACTGGAAACACACTCAGTTTTTCTTTTTTTCTCCATATATTGCTTTTACTCCCCCACTCTTTCACACATGGCCAGTCCCTCTGGGCCCACCTCTGCTCGCCAAGGTTTATTATCTATTTGACAGAAGGGCTGGCGGACGGCATTTGAACACCCCATAAATTGTCATGCAGGCTGCAGTGCGATGCCTACCACTTTCATTCCCCCGGCAGCCTGGCATATAACCTCAGTGCCAGCCCATCACACTGCCATTTGCCGATCCAAGTCAAAAACAGTGCAGAGCAATTAACAGCATAGATCATTTACATAGTGGCAGAGCTCATTTTCATAATGTTTCCTTTATTATCTGAGGAAGAAATTAACCCAGGAATATATTTACATACCAGCCGCCAATGGTAACAGCTTGCTAATTGCCTGTTAGATGATTAATAAGCTTACAGCAGATGCTAATGAATCGAGCACTCATTGTTTCAAAGGTGCTCATGTGGCAGGGCTTGTGTTTTGTTTTTTTTTGCAGCTTAATTACAGCCATAATTATGTACTTGTTGCATCTGCTTTGAAGCAAATACAATCAAATAATGGAAACGATATATATCTGAGTGAATGGTTGGCTAATTGTGGTGGAGTGTTGTCACTTGTCGGAGTAATAAACCACAGACACATGACATCACTTTAATTGAGGACGCTCTCTGAAGACCGGGGGTATCTATTGAGATTGACACCATTGTTTTCTGTTTACAACAGTGCGAGAACTCAGCTTCACCTCTTAATATGTAGTAGGGATGATAGTCACATTTTTTAAAATCACATATATAAAAGTAAATTGACCCTGTTCTATAGTAAAAGTTACATCTTCTGGAGGGAATGCAGTGATGTAACCAATGTAATGGGCAGATCCATATCGCAAAAATGCAGCTAGCAGTATTAGCATGCCAATCGCGCAGAGAACAAGCAACAAGCAGAAGAATGCTTCCATGAGCTGATGGTGTTTGTTGAGCTGGAGTCCAAGCTACCATCACACACAGCAAACAAGTGATACGAGAGCTGAGATTTATGAGGGAGTATGATTATTTTAAGGCAAAGTAAAAATGGAGACACCCAGTAAAGCCTATTGTTTGTGGTTTAAGTTTGATGTAAGAATAAAGAATTAAGGTAAAATAACTATTGACATCAAAGACGGACTGAGCAATGTTAGCAGCTACCGTCTCTGTTTTTTAATGAGAAGCAGAAACGCAGGCTGTTGAGCTAAGAATTTGTCTCTGGCTATGTACATTGTCTTTAAGATTATCTAAAGCATCGCTTAACTTTAATAATGCAAAATAAACTGAATAAAAGCGATATAGTAGACAGAAATGTTTCTGAAGTAGCCCACGGTGTTGGTTGTAGTGGTTTGTGTTTCCGAGGGCAGGAGGGGTGTGTAAGTCGATCAGGGAGGCAGTTAGCCAGCTGGCTAGCTAGCTACCCCTGCGAGACCTTGTGGAGCTACTCAACTCCGATAACTTGAAGCACATTTTTGATTTGGCATCAATTTTTGTAAAAAAATGCCCATATTTGAAAACAACGCAGCTGATTTCTTGTGTTAGATATTCTCTGAAGTGAAGTTAGTGTTGATATAGCATACGAAAACTGCAAATAAAACTACAGTGTGGTGTCAGCCTCGCGGTCTGGAGAGACGTAATGTATTCTTGCTAATGTAGTATACAATTTCTCGTATACACAAAATCCACATTCTATGCAGTTAAAACGCACTACATGCTTGACATCACTATTAGTATGAATAGAACATTAGTATGTACTATTCCTACTAATAGTAACTAATAGGCACTAATCCGGAAGTTAGCTGGCTCGGGCACTGAGCAGCTTTCAAAGGAATGAACGAGGCTCCGCCTCTGAAGCTGCATCCAGATTTTAATTGTTACATCCATGATAGCATTTAGCTCAAAGCACTAGCAACCCTTTCAATATTTTACAAAATGGTCCTCCATCACTTTACAGTACGTGGTTGATAGCCAGTTGAGTGGGTTGTAGCTAATGGCTGGTGGTCTGTTTCATCCATTTTCTCGGCTGTAATATAATTTTGAAGCACTGTGAACATTGAGCTCCGTTCAAAACAGACCATCAAGCCTTAATCATATCACAAATGATAAGATGCGTCCCATTTTATCATGCTAGCTCCTCGTTTGCTACATGCAGTGTATGAATGCCTGCAGAGAAACATGCAGACATGGCACACCCACGCACTGTAAATGTGTGAATTCACCCTCTCGCCAATCCTGTCTATTTTTTGGTGTAGTATTATCATACCCATCCTAACAGACAGATAAGCTTCGGTTTATGGAATAAAGGCTGACTCACCAGTTGTGATGCAGAACCGTATAAATCCCTTTTCAAATCCGCTGTTTTGCATCAGTTATTATTTCAAATATCCCTTGTGCTGTTTTAAAGTCTTGAGCTCAAGAAGTGTGTCTATCATACACACACACACACAGACACACACACACTCACACATATACACACCTACACAATCTCTTCTCCATTTTACAGTGATGCATGCTCAGTGCCCATGTAACACATTTAGAGAGAAAATATTTCCCTAATCCCCATCCCCCTTTTTTTCCCAGGCTTTAGTTTACAGTTTAATAAATGGCTGTGATTTAATTGTACCACAGCACACTGCTCTCAGTGCAGCGAGTGATTAGCACGACAATGTCTCCTAAAACCCTGCGCTGCTGTTTATTTAATTGTCCCTATGATGCCGCGGCTATGCTCTATTTATTTTGCTGCTTAACTAAAACAAAAGGCAGGGTTCAACTTTAGTGGAGGCTCATGCAATATTGAGCAGAGTGGAAGACTGCACCGCACTCTAGAGATGTGTCTCCGAAACACGGTGCACAAAGCCAAGCAAGTGTGTACTGAATGCGCGTGTTCAGTCGTGTTCGCTCAGTGTTTGTGCCAAGCCTGCGAATAACATAACTTTCAGTCTATGAATAATTTCCTGTGTTTATGCTTTCTTTGCCCCCTGAGTTGCTATTTTTTCCCTCCTGGCTTTCCTCCATTTCTAATGCAGATTTCTCTCCATCTCCCACATTTGTTCCTCTTTCACCTCCACGATCACTCGTAATTATTACTTTTGGTATTTGCCATTACAACATTCTTCAGTTGGTCATGAAAACAGAGAAGCTTTTTGTGTTGTTGCAGCAGTGAGGAAACATTTGATCCATGTAACTGGTTATCTGATCTCAGAGGTGTAAATCTCACAAAATTCCCGCTGCGATCAGAAATTGGTCAGATCAGCCAGACGACCTCCAGTCTGACTCAGATAATGTCAGCCATATGTAACTGCAGTCCATACGCTGTTTGCATTTTTCAGACGGTGCCTGCCCTCGGGGTAGAAATGTCATCGTGGTTGTTCAGATCCCTGCACCTCCCGCCAGAGAGTTGACCCCTTGTGCAGAAAAGGAAAAGAACATGTTCTCCAGTAACCTCTGAGCTTTCTAACCTTTAAAAATCACCTCATAATGTCGCCTACATGCGAGACTTGAAATGTATCTTTTCTTCCTGTGGAAAACAAAATCCAACCTGCTGTGAGAACACTACATGAACGTTTGTTAATATCAGGTGTAACTGCAGGGGCATGATTAAGTTCTCTGTTATCTTGATATCAAATGACATTTTAGCATTTATGATAACAATGTAGTCACCAAAGTAATTTCTAAGAACTGTGACATTGCGACATCAATCATTTGATAAAACAGGCTGAAAAAATGAGGAGACAGTTCAAATAGATTTTCCAACAGATTAGGTAGCAGACACTTTTTCCTGGAGTGAAACCAAACCTGAGCGTTCACATAATGTAGCTAATGATCTCTCACTGCAAAACAATACTGAGTTAAGTCATCAGACATAGATACAGATTATTAGTAATCAAGGAGACCGATAACCAATATTATACTCTTAACCAATATATCACAACAGACAGTTTGGGTTGTAATTCTGCCATTTATCTTTGGTTTCTCTTCTAAACTAGAAGTTTAACTGACCTGACAGCGTTTTTATAACCTGTGTGATCATCTGACCTGATTAACCCATTCAATCTATTTTTACTTCAGCTACAAGGTTCCAAGATCTCATCAGTTACTCTGGAAGCTACACTGTTATCATAACAGAAAGAACCAAGTTGTAATAATCGTCAGTTTTCCTTTATTGTCAAATGTATGTGAAGGCTTTCTTGTCACAACATTTTAAGTTTTGACTGCCCCTCTTCACGTTTCAGCTTTAATTGTAGCAGCCCAAAGAGCTTCTGGCACCGCTGACAGTTGACCTGGACAAACGGAAACTCTGAGTTTGTCACCACTCAGGACTTTTTTATATTGCTGCTAAAGGCTATCCAAACTCTGCTCTCACTACAATCACATTAAGCTAGATTTAGGTTTGGATTTCACATCAATGTTTTTCTTAAGGGTTTTTTCTTATTGCTCATTGTTTATCTTGGTCGAATCAAATCTATGTCTGAAAAAAATAAACCTCTTAGATTGTCACGAAACAATCACTGCATGTAATCTAACCTAAGACAGTGTTTTTTAAAATTTTTTATCACCAGTCATAAGCCCTCTCTGGATGACACATGTTTCATTTGCGGTTGTCAGGAAATTGATAATTGCCTCATGATGTTGGTAATTTGAGAGGTAACTCTGAATGGCTTTATTGTTACCAGAAGTGCCCTAAGTTGAGTAACCACATGTCTGACGACAGCTACGTGCGCCAACAGGCAAACCTTCACCTTTTGTTTCTCACAGTGTTGATCAAAGAAACCTGAAATGGCTGTGCAGATGGTGAATAACCCGGAATGATGGGTCCCCTCATATTGTGTGTCTGCAGAGGAAAAGTATTAATATCGCCTTAAGTTCTTAACTGCTATTGATCACTGTAAAGTGGTGAAAACTGCTAGAATAGTGGCCTGCGTTCATCATGGAGCCTGAATATAATAATAATAATGTCTATCATTACTATTATATTCAGGTTCCATGGTGACATATGGTGATTTCATTTTACATCCTCCCTTTGGACAAATTTAACATTTCAAAGTTAATGTTTTCGTGGATACACAGAAAGTTTCATCCGGTACAATATTATATTGATTCTTTGGACAACAATACGATATTTGCCGATACGATTATTCAGGGTCCTGTTATTGATATAAGATGATACCAAGAAGCTGCCAACCCCATTCTTTTCTGCTGTATGCCATAAAAGAAGGAAAACAACATAAATAGTTGTAAGTGATTGTAACCAGTTAAGGGCAAGAAAGTTAACTTTAAATTGACTCCACTCCGCATAAAACATGATTATACTCAACAAAAGTATAACATTTGGTTCATTAATAACTGTCGAGATAAAACCATTGTTTTTTCCTAGTTCCCATTATTAGCTTTAGCTTATTTCATTTTACAAATTAACTTTGTGGCTAGTAGACTTTTCTTCCACTCATAGCTTAAAGTTGCTATATGTAAGAACTGGCCACCTGTTGAATTTATGCTTCAACAAACAGGGGCAACATATCACCAAGATAACTGCTGCTAACTGTATCCTGTTCTGACTGCCGCTGCCATTAGCTTGTTAGCTCAGTTAGCCCTACAGCTAGTTGGAATACTTGGGGAGTCTTGGTGTTTACGTCGCTATCACAGGAGCTCTGGACCACCAGGAGAAAGAGGCTTTCAGGCCCGGGGCTAACTGGTTAGCATGCTAACTTCAATAGATATCTCTGCAACACAGTACATGTACGTTTATTTTTCTTGCATATTACACCTTTAAGAAAATAACATGTATTATTTAGACTTTTTCTTACTCACTGTTGGTTTAAGTCACCGCGTCTCCCGACAGAACACCACAATTGAATTTAGACAGCATGCCTGTTTTTTTTCTTGGCTTAATTTTGTTGAAACAGCTGATGTTGCCATAGCGAGAACAACAAGTTAGCGGACTGCTGAGTGATATGCTCTGTTTGCATATTGACTACTCTCTTATCCAAAGTCCAAAAATATTTCCACACTCCTGATTCATTCCAGAGAGAACAGTAAATATCCGTGTTGTCTTTTTCTTGGCTGCTTGCCTTTACCTGCCTGGCGCTAGCACTGTTTGAAAGAGGTGAGGCTTATCTTAGCGATGATATGGGCCGATGTTTCACTTCGTTAATCATGAAATATCAATCTGGGCGGTTGGACCGTTACACCCCTACCTCTGACAATGGAAAAAAAGATCTTTCTCATCATTTGTTATAACTTTTAATGATTTGAATGATTAAACTTGTTTCTAGTCTCCGTGCAGTTGCCAGCGTTCAAGCCAGTGAAGCTGCATGGTCTTTTCCACCACAGGAGATTTGAGAGAGGACAGGCTGTGCATACATAATCTTAATCCCCTATTTCTTTCACCAGGGGAGCATGAACTTGCCTTTCATTGATCTTCTAAAACTATCTGAGTTTAAATCTTTTCCTCTCCGTGCAAAGTGCAGTTAAAAGAACATCTGAGTGAGTTTATTCAAGGACTACTTGGAAATAGACACACACGCATACTGAGGTGATGCTCATCCAAACACTGCACACACACAATATACAGGTCATACCAGCGATGCATACTGCAGTACATTAGCTTTGAATGCTGGCAGGGGATCTTGTGGAACCTCATCTGAGCTCATTTATTTCCAAAAGTTGGCCGGAGTCTGCAAAATCTCGCTCATAAAATATTAATATCAACAACTCTTCAAGGGATCTGTAAGAAAATATCGTAGAGGGACCAATTAGGCAGAATGCCTGAAGATTTTTACATTTTATTCCGAGGTTTACATTTTCTTACATGTCTAACACTTACAGAGGAAATTGTGCTTTGTGGATCAACACCTTTTACCGAAGAAGTGCTCCCCTATCTGAAATGTAAATTCCTTATTAAATTTAATATGAATAGCTACGTGTATGATATTAACACGCACATATGCACACATACACACACATACAGTCACACTGAGCTGATCTTAAGACGTGTTTCCTTGGTTGTATGAGCACATACTGCATTTGTCTCTGTGTGCTTTTTAACTTGTGCATTATTCATTTATTTATTCAAGCAACTACTTATTCATCTGAGCTTCTTTCTCCATTAAAGGGAAGTGTGCAGTTGTTTGAAAAAAACTCAAGCACGCCCACTGTTTCACTGAGCATATCTAAATGTAATTTAGGAAGTTTGTAATCCTATTCTTTAAAGGATGTACCAAAGGAAGCGGTGCTTGATTACAGGATGGTTTGTGTCCAGCACTATTAATAGCTTATATGCTAATGTTATATTTGGTCCTGTTTGATCTTATCTGGTATTTATTTTCAAGGAGATTCAAGTGCAGCTGAGAGTTTAAAATAACCCTTTTATTTTAGTTGAGCTAATCCTATTAGAATTGTCACCTTTGATAAACGATCTTCTATCTTTAATTTATACTTCCCGTGTTTCTGTAAATATGTAATAAACGGAAAAAGCACTAAATAGAACCCTCTCGAGGTTGTTACACTGTTATGGCCATTATGTTTATTATTAGTCACTTTATTTCCCCCAGAGGAGGTGGCTTGTGCACTGATTAGTGTTCATGGTCTTCATGTGTATCCAGACCTGAGAGCCACCAGTGGTATTCTTCTTTAGTGTTTGACGAGGTCAAGTAAACAGCAGGAAGGAAAACCACCAGAGACGGCCTCAGTCAGGCAGCTCAATCCCTTTTCCAGAGACATCCTAAACAAACCTCCAGCATGGTTTATTTGTTCTTTAAAAAAAAAAAAAAGAAAGAATCTACCTGCTTGCAGAGAAAGCTGCCCGCTGTTTGTATTTGTGTTTTTTGTAGTTCTCTATGATGAAAGTGTAAAACGTATTTGTTATGCTGGTCATTATTATATTATCACTATTCGCAGTCATGCTGCTGCTGTGATCGAAGTCTTAATGCAATGCTTTTAAGTATTTAGCACTTGGCATTCTGGTTTGGAGCTCAATCATTGGCACGGACCTGAAATTTAAAGCACTTCACCAAACTCCATGTACTAATAGACCTAGACAGATGTTTTGATTGTAATCGCAGGTAAAATTTGTAACTAATAACATCGCTTATGGTTTTTTCTCTGTTTGATTTGTGCCAGTGTGTCATACCAGTTAGCCAACATTGTCAAAACCAAAGTTCACATGGCGCCCATTTTCCTCTGACGTCACACTCAATGCTCAGATAATGTTATGTTGCTTTTTTCCATGTTGCAAGTTGTGTAAACGTAGTGAATCTGAAATTGTTTTTTTTTCCGTCTTCCTCTTTCTTGCATTATTTGTGGTTTGTACTTTGCTTTTTGGTTTGTTCTTTGTTTGCTTCTGCAAAACTCACTAATCCTTCAAGCTACCTGTCTGTCTGTGTGTCTTGCGTTTGGGTCCCCTCTGTTTGACCACAACAATATGCTAACTTAGTTAGCATATTGTTTAGTTTACATTACAGTTTGATTACATCCAGTGTGTTTTACATCCTGGCTTCAATAAATGTGTAACACCATCAAACATTAACGTTGGCTAAAAGTTGTTGAATGCTAATGTTAGCAAAGGGGTTATCGAATAAGTGTTATACCTTGAAATATGACCCGATGTCCCTTTGGATTTTCACCATCCATTGTCTTTTCAGTGGCTGATCAATCCGGAAGCAGTGAAACACTAATAATTTGTATGATTCCCTTTGTTTTTATGATCTACTACCTGGAACACAGCAGTACAACATTTGAGGTTCAGAAGAAAATGGCCACGATGTGACGATGGTCTAGTAATCATGTTATCATTTATACCTGTGCTTTTCCTGCTCAGACTGGTCAAAGTACTTGTCTAGCGAAGGGTCTGTAAAGTAGCAGTGAAACCAGAAAATGACATTCGCTTGGCCACGTGAAATAGAGGCAAGAAGCTTGGTGATGTAGTGACTTCTCAAAGGACTTGTGTCAAATTGCTGTAGCTGGCAAACTGATCGGCCTGGCTGGGTTCGAGGTAGTCAGTCTCAAGCTCCTGGAGTTTCTCTCTATTCTCTCTCTTCATTTCTGTTTACTTCCCCTTGAATGCTGAGGTCATTTCATTCAATAAAAAGTTATTGAAAAGTTCTCACACAGATGGTGTGTATTTGTCACACAGCTAACAAGTTAACTTCCCCTATTTTGGACTCCTCAAAGTTCAGCACTGTCAAGTTGTCTAACTATTTGTCAGCGGTGCAAATCTGAAGTTCACTTAAGTTGAACACTTCAAGGAACATTTGCTGCTGCTGATTGGGACGATTCCATTGGAATGAATTGATTTCACCGACCCTGGTGTGACTCGCTAAGTGTCCTGCCCCGTAAAGTGCAACAAATCTCGCAGGAGATGAATCAATCAAATCAGTTGGAATCACTTAAACACCATCTGCCCGTGACCACACAATCCTGAGATGAGGTCTAATCAGACAATAAGTGAAAGTGCCTGTGCTGGTAGACTTCAAGCGTGTAAAGACTTCAAATAATCCATTAATTGCTGTAGAGTTTTTGCAAATGGCTCCAACTGCTGAAGTAAATACAAGGTTTGTTTCTAAAAAGCTCCACCGATACTTTGATGTAATATTTTAGGCAACATAGTTATAAAACAATCTCGCAATCCAACAAAAGCTCCTTTAATTTCACTAATTGAAAATGAACAAGCATCGATTCCTCTGTCACAACTTCTCTGTTAAAGTCTAAATGAAGAGAATGCTTGAACATACTGCTGACGCCTTTAGTAGTTCATTGTTTTCTTTGTGAGAAGACGAAAAAATCCTTAATAGTCCTTCCAAAGTTCGGATAATTTGTAGGCAAAGACAGACAGTTGACACAGAGCACAGCAGTGTGAAGACTATAACATGTAGAGAACAGCTCTCTTTAACATCCTTGTTCTAGACCTAATTTCCTGGCTCACGACTGCTGATGTTTACATAATACAACATTCCACATAAATTTCCCTCCTAATCGCAAACATCTGCCGGTGGAGTATGCTAAGTGATACTAAACGGCTAAATCTGTAAAACAAACAAAAGTGTTTGACAAAACTATTTAGTCAGCCCAGTAAAACGCGCTCGGCTTGAAAGCCATAACATTGTCAGCTGTGCATTTGGCCCCGTCTTCAGTCAAACCTCTGACACGGTGATTTGTCTGCCGCCATCTTAATTGCTCGCCAGAAGGAGCCAAGCTCAGGGTTCATTCTCCACTGGCACCTCATCCTAATTATAGATATTGCTTTGGCAACATTGTTAATTCATTTAGCATTTTCATTCTGTTATCTGATGAGCGCTTGTTCTGAGAAGCTTCTGCGAGAGTTGTGTGTGCTTTTAGGTAATACCGCTGTTGTTCTTGTCACTTCAGAAAAAGTGTGAGAAACATGAAGAAGAACAGAATGACATCTCTGCAAAAAGTCACTTCAGAAATGAGGGATTAAAGAACTGCTATGCACATTGCTTTCTTTACAGAGGTACAAAGGCTGTGGATAAATGTAAGTAATTAAAGTATTTGCAGCAAAGGAACTTTAACAATGGAGGTCATATTCTTGGACAGTCAAACACGTGAAGGAAATATTTTAGCATTTCAATAATTGCTGGTTGAATTGCCATGAAGTTTGTATTGATGTCTAGTTTGTGAATGAATCCTACGATCCAAACGTTTGCACAGACATTCATGCCTCCCAGAGGATGTATCTCACAGTTTTTGGTCATGCACTGACTTTGAGGTTAGCATTCATGATGAAATGTCTCCACAACTGCTGGATGGATTGACTCCATGCCTCCCTGAGGATGAAATGTGATCATTTTTCATCAAGCACCACCATCAGCAGGAGTTCTAGTGTGTCAAATACTTTGCTTTAGGACCAAATGTCTGTAAAACTAATGACATTCCCATAACTTCAGCTGAACTTTGTGTTCAGTGGTAAGTAGCCAACGTTAGCATATTACCACGCTAAGCTAAGATTTTGAACGTGGTAAACATACCTGCTACATTAGGGCTCAACGCTAACTTTTGAAAGTAGTTGCCAGGCTTCAACTGAAAATAAGTTTGCCACCTTATATTTTGAGTGGCTAAAATCTTATGCAGTTATACGTCAGCCTAAAGAGGCACTGTGTAGTTTTGGTGAAGAAATTCAAACTCAGAATATTAATATTTACAATATTAATGAGGTAACAATATAAACTCAGAAATATTTATTTTTTCCACAAGCTGTTCTCGGAGAAAAATAAGGTCCCAGAACACTGTTTGAAGCTAGAAGGTGGCAGGGTCTGCCAAATATAAACAACGTAAAACTATGAAATTGTGTTGTCCTTTTAAGGTCAGTTTGTTTATTCAGTTTATTCAGTCATGAAAACAAAGAAAGTTTGTTTATTTAGTTTCAATGAAGATCTTTCTGTTCTGATTAAAATGTCTGCCCCAAAACTACATAGTGCACCTTTAATAATGAAAATGTGACGTAAAAGAATGTTTAAAAGCTTTATGACAACAGAGCAAAATTCTTTGTAGTTTGTGATTTATCTGTTACTTTAGAGAATCTGAATCATTAGTGTTATCAGTTAATGCATCCACACATCATTCCTGATAGGCCAATACAAAACACCAGTAGTGCAGCTGTGCGGGAGGTTGGACTGGATCTGCACACTCTGCATCTGCATACTCCTGTAGTGTGAGCCCGGCCTAAAACAGATGCCTGTGTGCACACTAGTAAATATAATAATACTAATGCAACAAGCATAAAAATTGTATTTATTTTGGGGTGCTCATGTGTTAAAAAGTGGTTGCAGCTAATGGCAACCGAAGACCAAGAACCGGTTGTTAGCTTCTCAAAATGATTGCCAGTGACAACACTATAAATATCAGAATTTTAGCATTGGTATTGTAAGCATTTTAACTCAGAGCAACACTGTGCTTGTAGCTGAGCTGTGGAAAACGAGTGATTTTCTGTATAACGACCATAGGAAGGTTTCTGAAGTCAAGTTCAACTCAAACATCAACATTCTGCTGAAGGAAATTTGAGTATTTGGAGTGTTATTGGGCCGTAGACAAGATCAGAAAAAAGTGTATTTTTAAAGGTTGATTGCCAGGATTATGAAATGCCTCATCACCCTGATGTTTGCCCTTCCATGGTGCGATCTGTTATTGTTATTCTTGGGACTTTTGATAGTTAAGTGTAGGTTTTATCCACTGGGAATTAACTGACATCACCAATGTTAGACTGACAAGTGGAAAACAAACCCTCCCTGCAGACCCAGATTCTGACCCTGGCTCTCCTGACCTCCACATCTGTGACAGCCAAGAACATTGTGTGTGTGGAACCGAGTTGTCTAGCAGCTCAAGTTAGCAGCTTCAGTCACACAGAGTTGAAGACTTGTTTTTATTAACTTTTTACCACTGGCAGCCATAATGGAGACACTTGATGAGATCCCTCCCGCCGTCACATTTTACTTGGAACATTTTGGTTTAAACAAACACACGTCATTCTCTTCTGTTCTTCCATGTTCCCCATTGTGAATGTTGTTATATCTTGGCCAGTCGTGTTTCAACATCTCTGTAATTGATTATACCAATTTGTAAAGTCCACATCTCGCTCTTCTCTTGTACCCCTCTTTGAGACATTCAAGCCTTTTTGCCTTGCCTCATAAATTCAGACATCTCATGTTGCTGGACACAGTGCGATCATCTGTAAACTACTGTTCAATTGACTACAAATTTCGACACTCTTGAGGCCTGTGGAGTCGTAAACACTGTCATGTCACTTAGGGAATTGGTGCACTTATGTGGATGTCAGATGCGCACACTGTCTCCATTAAACAGCAGAGCGTAGGGGGGTGAGGGGGGACAATTATGTCAGCCATCCAGCAGAGGACACAGACTGCAGCTGTACACCCATTACTTCAATTTGCTCTTGTCTCTGGGGAGAGGGTGTGAGCAGGAGAGGAGAGGTGAAGGAGCAGAGGGAGGTTACATTAGATGCCTAGAGAGTCAAAATGACAGGTGCCAACTTCTGGCTGTCCTGCAAATGTGTGTGTGTGTGTGTGTGTGTGTGTGTGTGTGTGTGTGTGTGTGTGTGTGTGTGTGTGTGTGTGTGTGTGTGTGTGTGTGTGTGTGTGTGTGTGTGTGTGTGGTGTGTGAGAGAGAGAGAGAGAGAGTTTGTAGACGCAGTTGGCATTTCTCCAGGCCCTTCTGCCCTTGGCTGATGACAAACCAGGGAGGTTGGTAGGTAATAGCTTTCCAGCACCTGCTTATTCATCCAAAATCCTTCACTTAGAGGACGAAGGAGATTAAGTCCCACTCAGGTGTCCCACTTCCCTGAAACCTGCTGACCTTTGCTGATTGACTCGTCAATACCGAGCCAACTTGCTGCTTTCGGAGTCAAACTACCCCGCGCAGCAGAACAGAGTGGCTCACCTTTGACAAATGAAGACAAATGCCTTTTGGAAGGCAGCCATTTTCTCGGAAATGTTTTTTTTCCCTTCTCCTCCTGTTAATCACTCTGAACAACAAGGATTTCACTGTCTCGATGTGAATGTTGAGTGCTAAGTGGGAGCAAATGTGCTGTGACAACAGCTTTTTGGAAAGGGAAAGGGGTTATAATATCTCTGATGTGGGGGGGGGTTCTGTTAAATGTGTGAAAGTCGCTTTTTGGCTCATTGGGGACTCTGGTTGTTGGCTTGCGTAAAGCTTATTACCACAGCTCATTGGCACCAACAGTTTGGGATGATAGACTGACTGCGTGTCCAGCAGGATGCCCGTGTCGCAGTGGGGTAAACACAGGCACAGCAAAGGACAAAGTACGCAGATGCAAAGTGAATTTCATCACCAAATGAAACATAAATTGCAGTCTTTTTCAGAAACCACAAGACTGTTTTCCTTTATTTGTATTCATTTTTCATATATTGTATGTCAAATCTTAGCTGCCTCAATAAAAAATATGTTACATATTTTCATTTTAACAGCATAATAGAAAACATAAAGTTGCTGTTGCTTGCACACACTCACACAAACACACATCTGTCTGAGTGTGATAATATCATCTTGTCCTTGGGAGCCCCTGACTACAGCGAACAATGTTGGACCCACGCTCTCCAGCATCCTCTGCAGTCCCTTGACAGCAGCTGAACTAAACAAGCCGTCTGTAAGGCAGCGAAAGAAAGAAACATCCTCATTGCAAAGTCTGGGCACAAGCAAACAAGGAAATAGCTTGGCTGTGGTCGAACCTGAAAATAATGGAAAAAGCGCACTTTCAATTTAGCCATTCCTGAGGTTTTCTACCCCCTTTTTGGGGGGAGTCGGGGAGGGAGAGGTATATATGGCCGGAGGCAAAGCAAGGTGGATAGCTTGGAAGTCGGCTGACAAAATACCTCTGAAAAATGGAAGCAAGCTATAAATAAACAAGCAGCAATATCCTGTGTTATGAATATATAATTTCTGTCTTTAATAACTATTGAGGCCCGAGGGATAGTCTACAAATGGCTCAGCGAGCACTGATATTGTGATTGCGAATAGAACCCCTGCTGAATTATTAAGGCACCTGCAGACTGGTATCTGTCTTGTCAGGTGATCAGCTCAGCTGTCCACTGACACCTGTTTCAGAGCCTGGGGTTACATATAAACCCCCTGGTTTTTACTTTACGCCAGGGAAATGAAGATCAACAAAGTTGAAATTAGAGCCCGATTTTTTATTTTTTTTTTGTAAAAGTTTCCGATAGAGTTATATTGGCCAGTCTGTAGTTCACATTCAACAACAAGTTAATTTTGTGTGGTGGACGGGGTGAAATAGCAACAATTCAATGATACAGTATATTATTTATTTAAGACATTCTTGGAGTAGAAAAGCTAAAATCTATGGTGGTTTAAATTATATATCTTTATGTTTTTACAAAAAACAAATAAAGTAATTTAAAGAAATTAGAGTGATTTTTTTTTTTGTTGCTATTATCTGACTTTTTTCGAAATGTATATAAGAATAATGGACAATGATTGCTGAAAATCATTGTTGGTTGCAGCCATTGTTGGTTACCTAAATGTAATTCATTTATGACTGCCATGGTGGCCAAGAGGTTAAAGCAGCAACCATGAACTGTGTGCATCTAGCACCTCTTTTGCATGTCATTTACCATCATCTCTTCTCTTTGCTGTCCAATGAGGCATAAAATGTACCAAAAATAATTACCTCTTCTCAGGAGGTTATATTTTCACCCTGTCCATTTGTCTGTTGGTTTGTCAGCAGGATTACACAAACACTAATGAACGGATTTCCACTGAACTTGGATGGAGGATGTGTCCCTGCTCAGAATAGAGCTTAACTTTTGGTGTGGATCAGGATAAAGGGACAATTTCTTTAAATTGCATTTTTTCGTATGTTTGGCTAAAATGCAGGTTGTGATGATTCATATCATGAAAAAATAGACATTAGCAACATTGCAAATCAGTTAGCACTACTGCAAAAATATTAGCCTTGTGAACATGTTTTCATGGTATGTGTACTGTATGTCTGAGTGGCTTAAACACATGGGACACATGAAACAGCTTTTAAAGTTAGTGACTAGCTGATATAGGAAGAAATTCTGACATCTAGCACTTGAAAACGCAGATATTTTTCTCAGGAGTTGGTGGAGACCAAAGCAGAGCTAAAAAGGAGAGAGAATAATAGATTTTAATTTGTCAGGGTGCCAGAACTATGACTCCAGTATGGGTATAATTTTGCTCGGTGGCTATTGGATGTTTAAGTTGGCAATTGTTTGCTAACAAATAAAAACATCAGCCTCATTCAGTGATAATGTGTCAGGGCTGTGTGCGGTTTGAGTTCCTCTGACATCATCAGTGCAGATTATAACACTTGTCAACCAAAAACAGATGTGCAATTAGTGAATATGACCTAACCTTAACCTAGGTCATATTTCATGCAATGTTGCATCTTTATTATCATTACCCAGAAATGTCAGCACATGTGCACATTTTTGCCAGGTAACATTTTATTTTTGACAGAAGGACTCGAAGTTAAAAAATAAAGTAATGTCAGTCTTTTCCTGTGGTGCTTCCTGAGCTCCCCACAGGAAAAGACTGAAGCAGCATCTGTGTCTGTTTGGCTCTGTCTGACTCATCTACATTATTAAAAAAAAAACTGTGTGAAGAATTTCAGTAGTTTGTGGCTAGCAGTGTCAAATGAACATCCTCAAAATAACGGGCTTCTGTGTGAGCTGAATGAAAAGATGTATTGTACAGTCTGTGCCTGCAATATGGAGGTGTTTGTTGTCAGATATATGCTTGAGTGCCTGCTCATCTTTTTACAGGAAATGTTGCTGCTTATCAGTAGTAATCATCGCTGGCTGCAGTGACCCGCCGTGCTTACAGTCCCATGTCTTTTTCACTTCCTGCTGTTGTGTGGTGGTTGCTCAAATCAAAACTCATTACCCACCATAAACTGTCTGAATGATTGAATGAGTCTGCAAAAGGTCACCGAAAACAAATGGTACTGAATGACTGAACTGTGAAATGTGAGGAAGTTATTGATATTAATAGCAACAACTAAACCTTCTGTCATATTTCATAGTTTGACTATCAAAATGGAAACACTCAAATAAAAATGAAGTACTTGTTTCAACATTTCTGGAGTCACACACCATGACATATCCTATTATCCAGACCAGTGGCAGGCGAGTGGAAAAACATTAAATCAAACTGCACGTTCAGACCTGCCGATTTACATTACATCAGGAATAACCTTTTCCTGAATTGACGTATAAAACAGTGTAATGACACAGAACCACATTCATGGCTGGAGCATTCAAATTCATTAGCAACCCAACATTAACACATCACTTTGTGACAGGGCAGAAATGCATGTTTTATGATGATATTTAATGGTAGACTAACAAAGCTATAAAGGGCCCTGATGGGAGGCAGCAGCCATAGAGACCCTCAACGGAGCAGCCCATTGATTCTCTCTGGTGCTCTATTGATCCGCTATGTTTTCCCTTCCACTGCAGCCTGCTAATCGCTGGCTTATTAGGGAGATGGGTTCAAGCACTGTTGTAAATCTCTGGGCACCACCAAGATATGAGTAGGTGCTTAGCTGCGATGATTGATCATTACCTATTCCTGAAGATTTAATTGGATAGCCCGATCTCTTTTCTTTCTGCGGGAAGCATTCAGCATCAGAAAGCTAGCACGTAAGGAAAGACAACACAAAACTGAACTAATCACAGGCTGAAAATCATTCACATTAATTGTATTGTTCACTTCAAGGCTGCTACTGTGACACATATTAGTTCTGTAACATGATTTGTAGAGTTGAAGTACTGATGATAGATTGCATAGACGATAAGAGTCCCTCTTGCTTCAGTAAGTCAATTAGGTTTGGGTCGATATCAACATTTTCAAGCCGATTTGATAGGAGACCTGAGACCAGACCAGACCGGTACCAAATTTCACCACTAGCTGTTGCACGTGAGGAACATAATGAGAGGCCATGAGGCCATTAAGTGGCCATTTAAGTCCTGCGAACGCATTGTAGTCTGTTTATAGCCTAACATTAGCTTTTTACTCCTAGCGATTTAATTTATGCTTTGAAAATCACGAAAGTGGTGAGGATTATCTTGCTGAACAAAACTTGTAAGGATCATAAGCTTGTGTTTGCCACAGAGCTTATTTTCCACCATAATCGAAAATCCAACGCAAAAATCTCATAGGCTTGTTGTCGAGAGAATCAGGGCAATGCTAACTTTTCTTACTCTTAAGTTTAACATCAAAATAATTAATGAAATAAGACTTTAGCTGAGTGAAACTGGAGAAAAGGTGACAGAAGCGACAGCTCATGTAGCCTATGTATGTGAATCTTGCAAGTCAGTGAGTTTTCCACAAAACGTTCCTGCAAATGTTTCACAATAAAAGCCTTGTCGAGAAATGAAGGATTCTGCACTAATGTTACGTCTATGTCCTGTCTATTATTTTCTAGCTCAGTTAGTTGAACCCAAGACACTTGGTTAAATTTGTGGCAGTGGTGTTTCTTTTCTGTGAGCCACTGATTAGTGTGTTTCTTAACCGCTCCGTTGTTATTCAGTTTTCTTAGCATAGCTTCCTCAGTGTAGCTAGCTGGCTAACTTTACTTCAAGCTTCTGAGGTTGAACACAACTAAGTTACAGACATGAGGTGCAGAGACAAAGACTGACAGGAGCACATATTACTGCTACTTTTGGATTTTGCCTCTATATACTGTCACTGTTTTAGGGACAGTGTAGCTACAGACAGGAAAACGTGGAGCGAGAGGGGGATGCAGCATGCAATAGGTCTGTGGCAGGAATCAAACAGATTACACTGCATGTATATAGTTTACCTCTTAATCACAAGGTCATCAGGATGCAGTGTTTTTGTTTTTTTACTTAGTGGTTTCGCTTGAGCTTCCTATTACTCCTTTCACACTGGACAAAAAACCCACTTATATCTCCAGCTCTGATCAGCTGTGATGGAAACATGACACCTGGCTGGACACATTCATATTTGCCACTTTTTTTCCATCCGCCTCCATTCAAGCAGTGCTCGTACATCGTTCAGTTGGACATGAGTTTAAAAGAGAGACTGATGTAAAAGATATCAAAAAAGTAACCACGGAACATTGTCACTGGCCTCCGAGTCAGTACCGGTGCAGTCGGAGATGGTATATGATTTGCTGCTTCTACTGTTCCCTGTTTGGTTTGTTTTTTTTTCTGGGATGTTCGTGACGTCAAACTTGGCACAAAAGCAAACTGGTCACTGGCAGTTGGAACGGAGTCAATCGACTTTTTAGCTGGTTTACTAGCGTTTAGCATATACGTGCTAATTTAGTTGTAAAAATGAATGTTGTTTACCTGCAGTACCGTACATGACCATCAGCAGTACAGAAAATGGTGGATAGAGCGACTGTATAAAGTCCATTTCTCAGCTAAATATGAATCAGACAGTCAAACAAATGACTGTTTTTACTTTTGCAGCTTATCTTTAGGTTGCCGTATTTGAGAACATATCAGCATCAGAAAAAATGTATTCTCAGTGAACAAAATATGTAAATTAGCATCCATTTCACAGGAAAATACATCCATTTATCCACACGAGAACACTTCACTAGAGGACCATTAACACACTGCTGCATTCCACGCCTTGCTTCAATTCACAGTGGGTCATTTCTTGTAATGAATTGCCAAATTATCACGAGTGTTTTCTTGTCAAATAGGAAATGGTAATGATGATGACAAAAGAACAACAACAGCATAAAACAAGTTGTGTCTTGCCCTGCAGCCAACAGCAGTGCCGTTTTTTCCCTCTCGCACACACAGACACACTTCTCAAGCTGATAATCAGGCATTTATTCCATAAACAATGCTGGAACTGACTTGGGATTTGCCTAACAATGTCTCATTACTAGTGTATGAGCTTCTTTTTTTTCCTTGAGATAATGCAATTCGTCAAGGAGAGCAGATGAGGGAGGGAGTGAGAGAGTGAGAGAATGACGGGCGGGGGTGGAGTGAGGGGAGGAGGACAAAAACACTTATTAATTTGCACGAAATGGAATTAGCAGCGGGGAGTTAGAAGCGGCGGAGTTTCTAATTTTACCCTTGCCCCCGTGCGCCGATGGTAAATGGAGATTTGTCACACTCCACTTGGCTGGCTCCCCAGCTTGATGAGCTGTCTCTCTTGCAGGAGCCCTGCTCAATCTCTAGCATTAGCCACAATGCCAGCGCTCACATCACTGCCACAGCCCCACAGAGTCGTCAGAGAGTGGGTGGAAGTGTCATCAGATGCCACATTTCACTGGTGACACTGAATAAAAAGGAGGATGTAAGAGGCAAGGGATACAACATGTGAGCTATGCGTCTTCTCATCTTTCATAAGAGTACAGGATGAATAAATTGGTACATAGAAAGATGGATGGATACATACATAGATTCATGGATACACAGATTGATAAAGAGACTGATAGAACGAAGGACTGGGTGAGATAAAGGACAAACATGCTCTCATATACTATCAATACATTACATTGGTTGACAATGTATTAACAGCTCATCACAAAATCAAAGCCGTTTCTTTTTGATTATATGGCAGTCCTTTAGGCCTGGAAAACCCAAACTGGACTCAGCGGGGTTGGTCGAGTTAGCTGAACACACTATATATTGTTATTCTGCTAATGAAAGTTCAGAAAAGATTAAAAGTTAGACAGGGGAAGAAACCTTTTTATGACCACACAACAAACCCTTAGTTTCGTTAGAGTTTTTGTGGATGAATGAGACATTGGTGGTGTAGCAGGCCTTCCAGAGTTGGAACTATTAGTCAAATAATCTGTTAGTCAATCACCAGAAAAATAACAGGCAACTGTTTGATAATCATTTAATTGTCAAAGTAATATTGTAGTAAAATTTCCCAAGATATGATTCTTTTTTCTGTCTTATTTGATAGTAAACAGAATATTTGTAGGTTTCGAGTGTTTACAGGGAAAAAAGGCAGTTTGATCATGTCAATAACGATGGGCAACAAAAAACAACCAAAAATAAAGACAAAATGGCTCCATACTGCTCATCTGGCCTAATCTGGAAGTCTTGGGAAGCCCTGAGATGCCAAATTTCAAAAGACATTAATACACCTTACACCCAGGGTTTAAAAAGGGTGAAAATAATGTCTTTTCAAATCAACTTGGGATCAAGAGGCTTCTGGGGACGAGCTATATGGAGCCATCTTATGTTTATGTTCAGTTGTTTTTTCACGTTTTAAAACTATCTACCATCTACTTTTGTTTTGCTGTGAAGCTCCAGAAAAGTTTTGTGGCTGACAAAACTTCACCTGACTTTCCATCATGAGTAGATAATGACTGAATTTTCGTTTTTGGGTGAACTTATCCTTTAACTCAAAACGTGTCCAAACAAAGATGGAAAATATCACAAATTAAGTTCCTCACTTGAGCAAGCACTTAAGTCTCAATATTGTGAGATATATTGATATCGAATATGAAAAATACAATATCGTAATAACATTTTTTGCTAGCCCTGAGAATGGATAGATACACAGACAGACAGACAGACATATATTCACAGGCACATGGCCAAATTCCAATAATACAATCTGCAGGCGTCCGTAGAGCAGCCAGCATGATAAACAACACGCTGTTAAATAGAAGCATCGATCAATAACACACACACACACACACACACTCACTCAGTCCCCTGGTGTGAGCATCCAGGAGAAAATAACCTGCTAACCCCTCGCCCACCCAGCTGCCCTTCCTTGTGGGACTACTTTTCACAGAGTTCAGAGAGCAGAGGCAGTGACGTGGCTGATAGAGACAACTGGAGCGTCCGTGCTTGTCCTGCCTGTTCAGCTTCCTCCTTACACCAGATAACAAGAGCTGAATTATCCCGGCTCTGCTCAGTTGAAGTGCTACCTCCCCTCCTGCCTCTGCGCCTTTGATACATCGATCAATATATCTGTGATGATGTGATCAACTGCTGGCAATCCCAGGTCCAGTTTCTAGCGCTGTTACTGCCTCCCAAATCCCTCCTTCCATCTCCTGCAAATCTGCCTGTAAAATGTGTTTATTGATCATGGTGTGCTTGCAGATATTCAGCTCTTTGTTACCGCACTCCTTCGCATCTGCACCCGCCCTCGCTAAGACAGAAAAGAAAGAGAGGAGGAGGAGGAGGAGGAGGAGGAGGAGGGGGGATAACATTGTCATACAACGCTTTAATTGGAAGCATCAAAAGCGCAAAGAGGGAGGGAGAGTGTTTATCTTCTGGATGTATTCCTCATTTTGCATGGAGATGGTTTGTTTATCCATTTGCCAAAGTTCCTCAAAGCTCGGGTCAGGTCAGTCCGGCTGCAAGGCCACAGACATCCCTCACTGATTAAAAGGAAGCAACTGAGACACACACACGAACACACGCGTGCGCACTCACACACACACACACACACACACACACACACACACACACACACACACACACAGCGCCTGCAGCTCTTGCCTGGCGATAAGGATCCCAATGTGTCTGACAGCGAGGATGACTGCAGAGTGTGAGGGAATTAGAGGGATTAGGGGGTTATAGAGTAGCGTGATAGCCTCTGGGATGACGGAGGGATTAGCCCGATTATCTCACTCTCTCTCTCTCCCAGCCAGGCAGGCCGAGTCTGGAGTCTGAAAGCTGCCAGATGTGGCACCTACAGATAGAGGAGGAAACAACCTGAGGGAAGGAGGGAGGAGGAGGAGGGAAATGGGGGTAAAAGAAGAAAAATGTAGGGTGGGGGTGGGGGGCAGGAGAAGAAGGAAGGACAGAGGGAAGCAGGGAACGGTTATAAAGATAGCCAGTAAAAAGGGGGGAGAAGAAGAAGATGAGGGAGAGAAATGGGAGGAAATTGCGTGGGGAGTGACAGACATGGTAATGATAGTGGAGAAAAAGAGGGAAGGGGGACGAGATAGGAGGCAGAACTCCCTGTTGGCTTGGCTTCACTCTCATTCCCTCCAGTGCACATTGACTCCCTGCTCGGCTTAATATGGGATTTCATCAAGGTGGTGCTTAGACCAGCTTTACATTTTAATTTGCGGATTGCGCTGGCAGTTTTAGTCTATACTGGAGGCTGTATACAGTACAGCATCTACTGTTTGTGCATTTCTAATCAGAAGGAAAGTGATTCTGGGCCACACTTTGTGCTACTGTCAACTTATTGTCTGCAGTTCTGCAAATAGTAATTGTTTGGCGACATTCATGTGCAAAGCAACTAAATCTCCTGTGACTGCATGTTGTACACATTCAGAATAGGATTCGACTTGAGTAGCAGTACAGTGTGAAGTAACTAAAATATTCACTCTTTTGGTTGTTGTGTACCAAATGAGTCATGAGACACAGATTTTATGTCCACATTCATTAAATTTTCACTTCATGGTAATTGAAGTTATGTCTCAACTCAAGGATGGAAAGTATTTATAGTAAACCTTGTTCTAAAGCGTGAAACCCTAATGCGAGTCGGATCTTTTAATGTCCACCCACTGGGGACAGTGTTCCCCGAAAGAGTCGCAGAAGACTGAGAGGAGCTGTTTTCTTCTTCAGAGTGAGTTGTCACAAATGCCTTATGGTGGTGTGTGTCTGTCTTGTGCTGTGTTCTGCGGTGTAGTTTTCTTTGGCCAATTTGGAGTGGGCTGAGTGTGAAAGCATTGCATTGTTGAAGATATGTGGTGCACCGGTCACAAGAGCTGAGCTGAGCTGAGCAGAGCAGAACTAATGACTGACGGCTCCAGTTGGGTCCCAGTCAGAGAGACAGCAATTAAGTTCATGTGAAACCACATGGCGCACATTGTACAAACACATTGTATTCTGTGCTGTGTCGTGTTTACCACCAAAAGTCAGTGGACACTCCTGATGATCAATGAGTTCAGGTGTTTCAGCCAGACCTAAAAGGTGTATACAATCCAGTACATAGCCATTAAACATCCCCAGATAAAAATGTATAGTTAAGAATGAGTCATAAAGATCTCAGTGACTTTAAAGGATACGTTCACTCAAAAATGAAAATCAGTCATTACCTGCTCAACCCCATGCTGATTGAAAGTCAGGGGAAGTTTAATAGTCTACAAACGATTCTGGAGCTTCAGCAACCCTAACCCTAACATAACAAAGTGGGTCCTTACAGCCTGTCCGGAAAAATCCCAGTCTCTGGAAGCCCTGAGATCCCACATTGATTTGAAAAGATAATGACTTTCGCTGAACTTATCCTTTAAGCGTGGTACTGTGATAAAGGGCCGCCTTAGCCACAAGTCAGTTTATGACATTTCTGCCTTATAGATCTGCCGCGGTCAACTCTAAGCGTTAATATTTGAAGTAAAAGCACCTCACAGCAACAACAGCTCAGTCACAAAGCTGCAGACCATGCAAACTCACAGAGCGAGACCAATGAGTGCTGGAGCGGACAGCATGTAAAAATCATCTGTTGCATGTCACTGCTGAGTTCTAACTGCCTCTGGAAGCAACATCAGCACACAAACAGTGTGTTTGAAGCTTCATCAAATGGGTTTCCTGGCTGAGCAGCTTTGGAGCGATGAATCATACTTTGCTATCTGGCACTTTTGATGGATGAATCTGGGTTTGGTGAATGCCAGGACAATACCATCTTTGGGAATGCCTTCTTTTGTAAGGGTTTGGGCCCCTTAGTTCCAGTGAAGTGTCTTCTTACAAGACATTTTAGTGATTTGGGAGCTTCAAACTTGGTGACCACAGTTTGGGGAAGTCCATCTGCTATTCCATCATGACTTGTGCACAGACTGAGGTCCATAAAGACATGGTTAGACTAGTTTTGTGTGGAGGAACTAACCATAAATGACCATAAACCCACTGAACACATTTGGAAGGTATTAGAACATTATTTGTGAGCAATTTCTTCTCTCCTCCAACATCAGTGTTATGTCAGACACACTCTAAAATCTTGCGGAAAGCCAAGACAGTTAGAGCTGCAAAAGAGAGTCAAACTCCACACTACTGCCCATTAGGCTCGGGCGATATCACAACATTATTCTGCCCAAATATCGTAATACACAATATTATCGTCATTGGAGTGGGGGTCAGGTTTTTCGTACAAAATATAATTATAGTATTTTATTTTATTTTCATTTTATTTGTATTTTATGTTGATTAGTAGTATGGATGTATGAACAAATACAGGACTGACAGGTTGATATGTTGATTCACTTCTCTCTGTGCAGCAACACATACAACACTTTTAAATGACAAAAAAAAATTAAATAGGACATTTTAAATTTGAGTATATATATAAAAATAAATAATTATATGTATAACATTATTTATAAAATGATATATAAAGAACACTAACAAATTAAAATACAGTCAGCAGTTGTTTGATATTCAATATTGTGAAAAATATTGCTTATGACAGCAAATATCATGATATTTTATTTAAATCTATTATCGGCCCATGGTGTGCGAGTAGGATGTCCAACAAGCTCATATTGTTATGCTTTGTAGTAGATATTGGATATTGAAGGTAGTGGTGGAGGAGGCTGAGGCTCAGGCCGCTGGCTCTGCTGGTGTAGAGGGGGAGACTCACAGTGGCGTAGGTGGAGGGCTTGAGTGAGTGGAAACACGGGAGCGCCAGTGTTTGAGGAGGCAGGTGGCAGAGGTGCTGGAGGCTGGGTCGCAGTGTGGCGAGGAGCAGACTTTAGAGGTGGTTTGCTCACTGGTGAAGAGGAAGAGAGGCAAAGTTAGTTGACCAGCAAAAACACAAGAAACAAGAGAATCTCTCAAAAGGACGCGTGTTAACTGGGCGACCATGTACCACGTCTGGTTGACAAAATAATCTGGTAGCGAGCAGAGTGAAGACCAGGGTTCTTAAACTGGCGCTGATGAACCAAATGTGCTGCAGGTGTGTGAGAGTCACCAGGCCCAGCCTCTCCAAAGCACCTCTGCAAACACACAAGCACAAAAAACCCACAAAAAAGGCCACAACAAAATCCAATCCATGATACATGTAGGTGTGATGCTCAGGTGTTCACTGATTTTCGGCCACATGGTGTATTTCTGTACACACATTTGCATCATAAAGGCCGGCCCATATAATGATCAGTTTATCGTACTGTCAGACACTGTAGGAGTTTAACCAAATGTTACATGAATGCATTTTCACAGGTTCTGCTTGTGTTTCCACTCTTCTTCACCTGCTGTGGGTGCGAGTTCCTGGAACTGCATTTCATCACTGCTCAGGAGGTGGTGCTGAGGCAAACTCTAGGTACTTTCTAAGGTTACCAGCAGTGTTGTTGATCAAGCAGATGTGTCATCGCATCAGAGCATGACAGTAAATACCAGTTTATTTCTGTATCAGTATTGACTTTCTTTATTTGCTGTAACAGCACATAAAAATTACATATTTATAGACAAAGATTGTGTATTAAATTCAGTGCTGCTCTTAATTTGTGATTAATGCTGCCTTATATGTATATTTTTAGTGTATTATTTTGTTTTTAACTTAGATAGTGCTATATAAATAAAATGTAGCTTTAGTATCATTATTATAATAAACAAAAGGAGTATGCAACCACGTGTGGACTGTTTTTGTAGTCCCAGCAACAGAGTGATACGTCTTTATTCTTGCCGATCGAGTCTGAGTCAGACAGACAGTATTTTCATCTAGTAGCTTGTGAAAAATCAGAAGGCTAAAACTGTTATTTAATTGTGTCTGGTACATTTAAAATCAACATTTACAAGTATTGGATTGATCTCTGGCCTCATATTATAGGACTCAGGGTATCGGGGCCAAAAAATTCCAATCAGGTATTTGCAACAGAATAGTCGGCATATTCTTAAAAAAAGACAACAGGACACTCAACAATAATCAATTCTAAACTTTATTAAAAGCAAGAGTAAATATGTTAAAAGTTTTTCTGTGTAATAAAAGTTTAGTCTGTTTCAACAATCTTCCTGCAGTCTTAAACTAATTTGAGTTGGCCTGAGGCGAGCCTTATTTTCAGCAGAACTGCTGAAAACATGCTTTAAGTTCTTGCACAGTTTTTCTACACGTCATACTCAGCATGGTGCACATGAGATGTGGGCTGATAAGTTCAAATCTTGTCAAATCTTATCTTATTCGTGCACATGCAATGACATGCGTAGCTAGACACCATCGTGACTATTTTTAAGGCCTATCTTTTTGTTCTCAGCATGTCTGTTGTCTCACAACCCCAGTGGTGGCTTACATGGCCTAAATATGCTGACAGGGAAACTGAACCGTTATATCTTATACAAAAGCCCGCAAACCCAAAAGCCACAAGTAGCAGCCTCTCTAAAGCCGGAGCTCTCCGCCTCCTGCTGCACTAAAACGGTTTACGCTTCAAACACAGGCCTACTGGAATCGTTTTAAAGAGCAGTCTGCACTTTGCACCGCCGTCTCAACAGCTTGTAACAGCTTTTAAACAAATGTTAAATGTTGTTTTTTTATCTTTCTTGTAGATTCTCATTGTGTTAAAGTGCTTGTTTCAATCCGGATGTCTGACGTAGGAACTGTAACACCACATGCAGTTGTGGGTTACTGTATTCTCTGGTGGCTCACATCTACACAGGATGTGCCGACAGAGCTGCTTGAAGGTTTTTTTTGTAGTGAAGTGGATAGATTGTTTCCGTGCAGTTTGTTTGTGCGTGTGTGTGTGTGTGAGCGAGTCTCTGTGCTGTAAACAAGATTTGCCTCTGCCCTCAAACCATGGCCGACAGAGTGCTCCTGTGTGTGTGACGGCTACACACAAATTTTTTCCACGGGTTATTGGGTATGGTGAGTTGTCATGGCAACTGGCGAGACGTTCGCTATGATTCTTTTCCTCTTTTTTTTCTCGATAAAGAAAGAAGCAGGATGCAAATTGACTCCCCCCACCAGCCGAACTAAATCAGATGAATGTAACTGGAACTAGTTGCAAATGGGGGAGAAAGTACAGTCTTGTGTATTCTCCCAAACAGACGTCTCCCACACAAACATAATGAGCAAAACCTTCACAGAAAACACCAACTATTGTTCTGTTAATTTGTGTGCTGTTATTCTATTGGAACTTCATGACAGCCGAGTGCAAAAACACTGTGAACAACAACAAATTACCTCACAGTGTATATCTGGATCTATGTACAGCTTATTAATATTTCATCCTCCAAAACAAACTTTCTTTCTAACACACTTTCCTTTTTCTTTTCTGCATGAACACATGTCATCTACATGTTTCCCCTCCTTGGGCTTAAACTGTCCATTATCTGTGCATGTGTGACGCTATCAAGGTAATTTAACTGATAAGTCAGATGAGTTTTGTCGTATCATCCTGCTGCTACAGTAGGTGCTGCAGTCTTCGTGCAAAGTGTCAGAGCACTTTCACACATTCATGCATCTGTCGAGAAACATACAAATTGGTTCACACACAGTGCTTACATCTTTGATATCTGTAAAGTCTTTACGTGTGTGTGTGTGTGTGTGTGCATGCACGCGTGTATGTGCGCGTGAGTGTGGTCACTGATGTGTGCAGACAGCAGACGTGCTCTTCTTGTCTGGCTGACATGGTTGGAAGCCACCGCCGACCACACGGAAGAGCTGCAAGAGAAAGCTACAAAACAAAGTGCAGAATTAGCAAAAACAAGAGGTAATCGACAATTATCAGTTGTCTCTATGGTGATGCATTTGTTAGAAACCATCTTTGAGCAATTCATGAGCCTGAAGGGTTTGAACTGATTAGTCAGAAGATCCACCAAAACAATGCCAATGTTCCAATCAGTCAAGTGTTAAACAGTGACTTATAAAACAAAGTCAAACATTTTGAGAAAAGTAGTTTAAAAAAATCTCAATTTCCAAAAGCACAAGCCGACATATTCAAATTGACTGATTTGTCTTTTTAGTTCCCCTCCAGTCCAAAATGTGTTTTTCCTCTTGTTCCTTAAGTTGACTGTTTGATATATGTGCAGAGTTTGACACCAGAAAATCTGATTTTAAGAGGCGGGGCCTATGAGCATGATTTGTGACATCACAAATAGATGGTAAGCCAATCCAGGTCCAATATTCAGCAGATACAAGTCTGATGTGGAAACTTAAAATCCTCCAGTGTACAAACACTGAGAATGAAGTAGGAGACATCTTGTGTCTAAAAGTTAAACTTTTTTATTGAAAAATATTTGTATATTCATAAATTCTGGAATCGTTAATGAGGGGGAAGGAGTAACATACTTTGCATGCCTCCACACTGGTGATAGCCTGGCTGGCCGCATTATATTTTTGGGTTTTCCCTCCATCCCTCCGTCAGTCCCATTCTTGTGAATGTGATTTCTCAAGAACACTTTGAGGGAATTTTTTTCCAAACTGGCACATTTGTCCACATGGACACGAGGGTGAACAAGAACTGTGACCTCACAGAACACATTTTTGGCCATTACTTAATTCGTACTATAATAATGACACAATTTTACACAAATGATTAAAGGTTTACAAAAGGTTAAAGGTCAACTTCACTATGATGTCATAATATTCCGCTGAAAATGTTCTGGCCATTATTCAGCACCATAGCTCAGGAACAGTAACTTGACTGGTGTGCAGCGGCATATAACCGCAAGGCGGCAATTCTAGTTGTCCTTAAGAGACCATGTCAGACACACATTAGATCATCTTGTGTGGATGGGATCTCTAATACTAGAATACTTACAAAACTAGCAAGATTTTGAATTTCGGCTTTAAAGGTGCTGTTACTGCTCTGTCTTGATTGGATAAAGTGAGCAGGGATACCAGAATTAATACCAAATTAATTACCAAATTAATTTTCTCTGTTACTGCATGAGCAGGAGGAGGAGCGACATGGGTTGATGAGCAAACACTCTATAACAGTAGTTAATGTTGGAATATAGAGATGTTAATTTTAATCAAAAATATATCACTTACAGCTGCTTTCATGAAAGATTTTAACAATTTATCAATTGTTAAAATAGTTTCTCAATAGATTATCTGTAAATCAACTAATTCTTGCTGCTTAAGAGAGGGTTTTTTTTTTCAAAAAAAGTAAAACATTTTAACAGGAAGGACAGAAAACAGACGGATAGAGAGGAAGAAAGAAAAGTTAGAGAGAGGTTCGGTGAAAATAGGCTACCCCTACACAATTGCATAACTGTGACCTATAATACACCACAACCAAGACAAAGAACAAAAGTGGGATGGAAACTGTTTGAATGTGAGTGTGTGTGACTGTGAGCACACACTCGTCTGTGGGTGTGTAAATGTGCATCGATGTGCAAGATGACACACTGTATTTCAAATGTGTAAAATAGAGCAGTGGAGGTGTGTGTGAATGTGTGCGCACTTAAAGTACACACACCTGCAAGATTTAGATGTATTGGTTTCCGTCTTTTTGCAAGCGGTGCCTCATAGAACGCGTTGATAGCAGCACATTGTTTTTTTGCTGCGCTGCTCGCCCACAAACCCGCAATGACAATCTCATGGCTAAGTTGTCAACATCAATACATTAGAGGGATTGTTCATCATATTGTTTTCTGATCAAGATGGATTACTCTTCATCAGCAGCTCGCGGAGGCTTAGGTTTGGAGATATGAAATCACGTCGATGCATTTGATGGAATAGTGAGGCTGAGAGATTTTAGATTGAGATCTCCGTGCCTTATTGAATTTCTCAGGGGTGGATCAAATTACTTTTTCTGTCAATGCACTGAAAGAGCTGTAGGCTCTTGCCTCGCCTCATTTCTCTGTTTGTGTTATTTGTCTTGTAAAAGCAGAAAAGCATTCTCACAGCTTTTAGGCAACATTTATATCCATACAGAGGCCTGAAGCACAAACATCCCAAAAGCCTCAGTCGGCTCATCTGTTTTATATTCCTGAAAAGAAACTTTGCATTTGGACTTCCCCTCTCTCCGCCCGTGGATTCCTTTCACTTACGCTTTACTCTTGAGCACATTTCATTGCTGCAGTGCGGGAAGAGGAGAGCAAATTGAGCCTTAAATCTAAACATGTGACATCAGAAGACAAAATGGCAGTGCTGACAGGCCCGGGACCACCCACAAGCATTGTGGCTTCCCTCTAACTGAATGTGGACTGAATTAGACGCTGCCTCAAACCGTTACCCGAGAGCTTTTATTAACCACACTAGAACCAAATGCATCTGTGGCCTGTGCTGACTTCTCCTTTTGACTCTATCAAGCGTGTGTTTCCAATATTGAGGAAGTTGTGTGTTCAAACTTCAGGTTTTTGAAAAAGGGAGTTTGAATAACACATTGTGTGTGTTTAGATGCAGATAGAGTGAGTGGGCGAGGCCTGAGGTTGACGTCTTTGTCTGTTTAGGGTGGAGTTGTGTGACACATACAGTATTACCACATGGAGACAGTCCTGCATTCACACAACATACTATTACAGAAGTGTGTCTGCATGGGTGGTGTTACAATGGATGTATTTAGGCCACGTGTGTGTGTGTGTGTGTGTGTGTGTGTGTGTGTGTGTGTGTGTGTGTGTGTTAATAATAAAAACAGATACACAACAATTTTGAAGTTGGAGGTAAGCTGTCTGTGTGTCCATGTCTCTAGTATTCACACACACTCATAAACTCACAACTACGATGGCGGTAAAGCAACTGGAGCCCATCTGGACTACACTACACACACACACACACACACACACACACACACACACACACACACACACACACACACATTCAATTCCACTTTACTTTTGTGATCACATTTGCATGTAATTATGTGCAGTACAAATGTTTATCAAACATGTACAACACGTGGACAAATATTAATAGGATAAATATATACTCATGGGTATCTGCTCTTTTAAGCAAGAGCACGCAAGCACACACACAAACACACATCCCACACAAACACACTTTCTAGCTGTAGTGGAAAATTACCGGGCTCTCATGCACGCCTGTATGGTTATGGGAGCCATGGAGAGAGGGAATGGACTATTTGTGGTGTCCTGCTGACTGGACCAAAGGAGCGCAGACCAAAGCTGTGGTGAGGCTTGAAAGAGTAAAAGAGCGGGTTGTCATTAGGCTCGAGGCCAGAGACCTCCATTTACGCTCTGTTCTGTGTCTCTCTGGTCGGCTGTAGAGCCACACAGCAGGTGAACACACACTTAGCTCTGGAGCTGCACTTCACCTCAGATCACAGAGGTTAAAGGCAGAAGTGGTAAAAGACGCTAAATGGGGTAGTGGAGGGAGTGGGGCAGCTTCAGAATTTGAAAGTTTTGTTTTAACAGTAACATCAATGCAGGGACAGGAAGTGTCCCAGATAATGTAATAATACTGTGGGATTGTGATCTGGTCATAAATCATATTTAGTCTCCAAAAAGAATGCAAAAAGGTCACTGGGGAAATATGTAGGGCTGACCCCAATGCTTCTAAGTTTCTATGGTAATCGATGTCCATATTTGTATTCAAACGTTGCATCTGCTTCAATGAAAAAGAGCTGAAAGACGGATAAAAAGTGAGAAATGGCACTCCTGTATGGGTTTTAACATGTGCACGTGATACGATATCCTTGAAAGCATCCTTGCGAGAAAGCTTTTCTACTCCATGTGTACAAATACGGTCCTCCAAGCACGAGGCTTTGACAAGCGCATGCTCAAACTTTCTACGCACATTCAATGGTCCAACAATCACTTCCCATTCAAGTTGGCTTTTGAGACTTTGGAGGCGGAGACATTGGCTGATGTCTTCCCCTTCCGTCTCTTACTAGACTCATAATTGCAATAATTACAATAATAGCAAATTATATAATTGAATAATCACCACAATTTTAAGGAAAGTATAGCATGTTTGAGTGACAGCAGGTGGCAGGCTGAGCTCCAGCAGGGGGATTAGAGACAAAGTAAACAAACTTGCCCTGTAGCTTCCATGTCCTGGGCAGAAAGTGTGTTGTTTGCGGCAATATTTAGGAGTGAGGGGCATACCAGCATATTAATGGACCAAAGGGACATTTGCAGGTATTTTCATAATCTTTTTAATACCCTGCAGCTAAGCAGCTGTTTGGATAACTAGTCTGCAAACTGACAAGCAGGATAGCAGTGCACTTTTCCTGGGTGAATGTTTGTTGTGTTGGCTTGGACAACATGCTAAGGTACAGGACAAGACGTGCTAAATAAAGACAGTACAGTTAATGTTAGCTGTTGAGATGTGAATCGAGAACTGGATCCAAATTGTCCAATCCATCTGAATGGTATGCCTCTGAGTGTATCAATTCTTTTTGTCAATGCCGATATATTTTTCGGACAATTGCGCATGTTTTTCATGCATCATGCATTAAATTTAAGTTCAAGTTTGAGCAATGTCTCGCAAATCAGTATATGACAACAAAGTTTGAAAGGGTCTTTTTCTCTGCACCACATGTCCGTAACCTAGCTGTGTTCAGTCTCAGCAGCTTGACACAAAGTTAGCCGGCTAGTTAAGCTAAGAAAATGCAAATAACCATGGCATGATTGAGTGAAACACATTAACAACAGCACGCAGAAAAGAAACAACGTTCCCGTCAATCCAAACGAGCATCTTGGGTTTGCCAAACTGGAAAAAATCAACAGGACCCGGAGACGTAACAGTGTATCGAGCTTATGGTAACTCTGAGGGGACACCCTAATTTTTGTGCTTTTTAAATCATGATGTTACGATGTTACAGGGCTCAGAAGTTGATGACTGTCAGCCTTCTGTGATGTACAATGGCACCGTCCATCGGCCTAACTCTAGTTGATGTCTCTGAATACTACCCTCCCATGAGCTGCAACAACTGTTGCTATGGCAAAGATGCCAGCAGGAAGCATAAATCACAGCTGTAACAACCTGCCTCCAAAAACCTATTTTTCTCCTGTGATGATTATGATGGACTACTGATCAGAGCTGATAGTGACTCTGCTCTTATCCACTCAGGTAATACACTCACGAGGATTCTGCCCGTCCTGATTACACTAAATATCATTTGGACTTTGGAATCTGAGTACTATCTCAGATACTTGGAGCAAGTGGGCTTTACTTTGCAAGCCATACAGGCTTTTCTGCAGACAAATGTGTTGATTATTTAATCATTTCTGAAGTTATTCGACTTATAAATTATTCATAACCAACTTTTATTCTCTCGGTACACAGCAGATAACATATTGTCACAATTTGATTTGCTGCTCTTTGTCCTGAAGGCTTCGCTCTCCTCAAAAAACAAATGTGCAGCAACAACAGTGTTTTGCGACAGCAGTATTGATTTTAATAGCTGTGGTCGCTGCAACTGTTGTGCTGCTTGGCCTGCTTTTATGAGCAGCCATAAAATAACAGTGAGGAGATGGCCTGGATGCTTTCCATGTATTACAATCAGAATTTATAAATTGCCCCATTACCCACCTTTCCACTGGTTACTCTTGGAACATTAGCAATTATTTCCACATGGGTCACACTCATAAAACCAATAATCTAGTGATTTAAAGCCTTGGTGGAGGAGCTGGGCTGAAGGCTTTCTGAGGCAAGAGGCCTTTGCCTTTCAGACATCGATTTCAGGCTGCTATTAGATGGGCTTTGCAGAGACAAATTGCTTCTGGGTTTGTCTAAGGAGAGAGATCGAGGGAGATAGAGAGAGTGACATTGAGAAAGAGGAGGAGGAGATCATCCCAGTACAAGTGTGTGTGTCTGGTGAGGTGAAGTAGGTGAAGTTATAAAAGCATGTTATGACTGCACTGATAAGAGGTCAGTGTGTTTGTAGCGTTGTGCTATTTGTTATGTTTGCTGTCTTCTTTGAACCATCTTATACCAAATCAAAAAAGTTCATTTCATTCAAGTCTGTCTCCTCACCTGGGTTCTGCTCTTCCACTTTCTTTTACAATTGTTTTAGGTTTTGTATGCGCATTTCAGTGTAAGCGTGTGCATGTAGGCCTGAAACGCTGAGGTGGGCTGCTGCTTTCCCGTCAGTGTGTTCTTATGGAGATGGATGGCTGCAGGAGGTGGTGGGAGGTGAGCGAGGCCTCTGCTGCATGGCAGAACTCCTGATGACCGCCCACCCACCCATCATCCCATTACTACTCCCCCGGGAGACAAAGAGAGACAGAGGGAGGGAAGGCGGAGGGATGAGAGAAATAAAAGATAAAGTGATTCTGGTCTGGGGATGAAATTGATGGAGAGGGCTCAAGGCAGAGACGGGATGTGGGAAATGGGCGACGAAAACAAAGAGAGAGAGGAGGAGGAAGACATGAATACCACAAAGAGAGAGAGATTAAGGAGAATCTACAGATGGTAATGGAGTACAGGTGCAGGTGGAGTATGAGTATGAAAGTAAAAATATGAAGAGAGGCAGTGGTGGAAGAACTACCCAGGTCGTTCAGTCGGTGCCAGGTTTTGAAAAGCAAACCAGTGGTCTAGCATTGCACTCCCATAACTCACTCAACTCATTCTGCTCTTACTATAACGTGGGCATGATTTCTAGCATCGTAGATGGCTAACAGGTTCCTCAGTAAACACCCAGGAGACAACAGGTTGTTTTATGATGTTTATCAGAAGCTCTGTGAAACTGAAATACAGACAAAAAATACACATTTATACAAATTGTGTGTGTAAGTTCTTTCACAATAACAAACAAATAACTGCTGAGGTTAACATTAAAGGGGCATTATGCAGTTTTGGAGAAGAGATTCAAACTCAGAATATGTATATTTACAATGTTAATGAGGTAATAATACAAACTCAAAAATATATATTTTTTTCCATGACTGAATAATAACGGAAAATAAGGTTCCCAGAACACTGTTTAAAGATAGGTGGCAGGGTCCGCCAAATATAAACACAGTAAAACAGTATGAAATTGCGTTGTCCTTTAAGATGAGTTTATTTATTTTGTTTACACATAAGTAAATCAATGAAGACATTTGTCTTCTAATTAAAATGTATTCCCCACAACTACATAGTGCACCTTTAATAAGGGAATACAGCTGACTAAGGATTAGTGTAATTATCCCAACTTCACGTTGAAAATGCCATAGACAAGCTATCAAATATCACTCATTACTTACAGACTTTCAGTGTTTCAGGGTTTGCAGAGGGGTGGCTCTATCTCTCAATCCGTCTATCGTCTTTGTGTCCATGGATACGTGCGTACTAAAATGCAGAAGTACATCTGTAGTCGATTCAACATCCCTAGAATCTGCCAGAGGACACGTTTTGCACCATTTTGCAGGCCAAAAAGTGCATAGTAGTTTTGCATAAACCACCAGTGAGTGGTGATACAAAGCTGGATGAAAACTGGCAAAGTTCCCGTTAAGTGCAGTACTTGAGTATATACTGTAGTTACCACCTCTGGAGGGAGGGAAGAAAAAGAAAGAGAAAAAGATACTGTGTGTGTGTGTGTGTGTGTGTGTGTGTGTGTGTGTGTGTGTGTGTGTGTGTGTGTGTGTGTGTGGAGGCTTGGACAGGCTTCTGTGACTCCTCTGACCCAGCAGAGCCCCTCAGCGAACTCATTTACACTGAGTGACAGCACTGTGTGACATCCAGGGTACATCCAGGGAGGCTGCACGCACGCACGCACGCACGCACGCACGCACGCACGCACGCACGCACGCACGCACGCACGCACGCACGCACGCACGATCACCCCACATTTGGAGGTCACTCTTGACAAGATACTCGTCACTGCCTGCTATTTGCATGCATTTTACATGTATGTATGTACATGTATTTGTGTGTATTTTACATGTGAATAATATAACGTTTCATTATTATATATTTATATTGACTTTGAGTTACATCAGGTCTTGACTTGTCATCTAAGTCAATGTTTGGCCTGCTGGGGCCTGCTGGTTGAGCTCAGAAATCTTCTGCATGTGCTGTTGTTTTTAGAGGAGGAAGCAGTCGGGTGATGCATCATGAACGTTCCTTGAACTGAAGCATAACCCAAAACTGCCACTCACTCCAGCCTGCAGAGTCTTTTTCTGGTCCTTGAAAGACACAGGACCATCTCCTGCTAGTGGTTATTTAAAGATAATTCTTCTATTTTTGAAACCTGGGGTCTGAACAAGTCTGTTAGTTGTGGGGACTCAACAATCTCTGGACTTTTTTTCTCCTAATTTGCTTTTAAGTGTGGGGAGTGTGCACAAACCAGTGTACACAGACACACATGTTCACATTAAACATGTAATGTGAAGGCACAGATGCATGTGTATGAAAGAGAAATTGAGACAACACACAAGTAAACACATAAGCAAACAGTTATACGTACCCACATACACACACGTTCACATGCACACAGTGTGGTCCGGCCCTTGGCTCCCGAGTCTGTAATGAAGCCTTAGTGAAGGTCTACCAAGGAGGCTGGAGGAGTCAGCCAAGTCGGCCTGCGGTCTCATTCAGACAACCACCTCGCCTTCGCCAGCTACCCAGGCCGCAGTGTTCAGTCACTGGGTGGGATGGCCAGAAGATCTAATCCGGCAAAGCAGAGGGTGGAGGTTGAGGTGGACTCCTCTAGATGTGGTCAGTGTGGGACACCAAGGAGGACCATCACTTATTTGGTGCCAGAGAAGGGCAAAGGCGGCCCTTCCTGTCCTTAAGCCCGGTCCCTTGACTTGCCGATGAGTGAAGCTCACCACAGACAAGACACTGTGCAAACCAAAGTCTGTGACGGAAACGTTACAAATCCTGTGTTTACCCGTCACTTCCAGAACAGCAAACACTCGGAGAATGTTTCAAAGTGGAGCTCAGACTATTAACAGATGTGGATCCCTCTCACTTTCCGCTGGCACGCCACACATCCTTACAAATATACAAACACACACACAGAGGCTCACTGTACCACTGTGGCTTCCTCCACACACACAATACACCCACCACAATGACCTGGCGAGGCCCACACCATGCTGGAGTGTATATTTACTCCACAGCAATTTACCCTTGGGCTTTGACAACTCATCGTTTATGCCACTGTGGCGTTGCAGGGGCACCACTCCCTGTCTGTCCGTCCATCTGTCCGTCCATCTGTCTGTCCTCCCTGTCACATAGTGGCATGAATGGGAAATGAGATCCTGGATTGCAGCCAGAGACTGAGTCAAAGGTGTTTTGAGGTCACAGTGATAGTTGACATGTTTTTATGTTGAGTTTTTTGTTTGAATTTGATTGGCTCGTCCTAGAGGCTCTTCATCGAGCAGGAACTGTCGATTATATTTTTTGTCAAAAACCTTTAACGGCACAGTTGGCTTTAATGGTCGTCTTACGTTAATTATAAATATGCTGCACTCGTGTTGACTGTCAATTTGGCTCGATCCCAATACGCCCCTTGCCTCTACTACTTAGCCCTTCCCTTCCGTTTTGCGCGTTCACATCTAGGGGGGTCCTGAATCTTGTTGGCATTGAGGGATACATGGCCCTCCAAACAAAGGATTGTCAGTGGCACACTTTAAAGGGGCACTGTGTAGTTTTGGAGAAGAAATTTAAACTTAATTTTGTTATTTACAATAAGTATGAGGTAATAATACAAACTCAAAAAAACATAACTGAATACACAAGCTGTTCTCAGAGAGAAATAAGGTCCCAAGAACACTGTTTGAAGCTAGAAAGGTGGCAGGGTCTGCCACATATGAACAAAGTAAAACAGTATGAAATTGTGTTGTCCTTTAAGGTCAGTTTGTTTATTCAGTTTATCAGTCATGAAAACAAAGAGTTTGTTAATAAAACAATCACTAGTTTTTTTCAATGTCTCGGTAGCTAACTAGCTAGCTAATATCACATTGTTAGTGCTGGTTTCTGCTAGACAGTCACGCATTTTTGGTAAATTTCAATGTTGCATTCCCCCTTTGATGGCATATGCTGCCCAAAATTTAGTCCTGCAGTGAAGTTGCTGCACTTGGTACCGCTCCTTTAATATCAGAGCAGACTGATAGGATAGTAGCTTGTGTTGCTAATGTTAGCCTATGAAGAGTGGCCAGGTAATAATTTTTTATCATTTTTATTTTTTATGTGATAACTTGATTGGTAGCGAGAAGTTGTGAACGAATTGCGAGCATCCTTACTTTTCTATCTCCATCAGATAAATGGCAAAGAGTAACTCACAATACAATTCACAATACGTTGACCATGCTAATGATATTAACTGCTTTGTGGTGCTCACATGTGCCGCATGCTTTAATAAAAATATTGATGTTTGGCACCAGTGTATCGATAATGGTATCTGAAGAGGAAGAATCATGATATTTTGCCGTATCGGTATTTTGTTCCACCACAAACATTAGGTCACATTTTGCGTTTTTTTTGTAAAATATCTCAATGAATACTGGATGGATAATTTGAGGATTTCATGAATCATTTCACCCCGAGCTCATCCTTCAGGCTGTTTCTGATTAAAATCGGGAATGATTTGATGTAACTCAGTGGTATTTAGCTGTCAACAAGTCATGTCTGTGAAACATTTACTTCGCTTTTTCCCGGATTCTTCTTCTGAACCGCGGTTTTAAATTCATCATCTGCACTGTTGGATTGTAGGTTGATGTAACAACATGTCTGCGCGTCTTATTGAAGTAATTAGCCCGTCTTAACCTTTAATCTCACTAAATTCCTCCATCCCACCAGATGAGTCTCCCCCTGGCCTGGCTCAAAAATGTCAATTACGCCTGGAAAAATGGAAACCAAGCCTATTTCCTCTCTCCTTCTCTTTCTTCTCTTGAGTCGCTTTGTCTTTCCTCTGCTCTGTGACTATAATTGCACATCTCATAATGACACTAAGCACACATAGACGCAGATAAAGATAAGAGGGAGAGCTGGAGACAAGGGGAGAGATCGTGTCCCCAGAGTACCCAGTGTTTCCAGCTTAATTGATGACAACCAAAAGTGAAGTTTGGAACCTCTGAGCTCTCTCCTGTCAACATTTCAAGGAAGGGAGGCAACATATGCTCACTTGCATCGGGATGATGTTAAAGTAGAAGCTATGTTTTGTCCAAATCCCTGCAGCGGTGGTGCAGGACTGTTTTATGCACGTAGTAATCTGCAGGAGGCTAATTTAAAGACGCTTGTTCCCATAGTAAACAAAGCATTTACAGCTTGTGTGGTAACATTCAACAAGTTTGCAGTGGGGTTGATCTCAGTGCCAGTGATAATGCGTAAGATTTAAAGGGAGTGCATGGAGAGGTTATAATCAGGCAACAGGTACCGAGTCTTTTATATGTCTTTATATAAGTGAAAGCAACAAGTGCTCCCAGCTATGAATTAAAAAGGGAGGGGAAAAAAATGTGTCTCCTTTGACTGCATGTTGCTTAACTCTCTCTCTCTGGGCTCTGGCAAGCCAAGCCCGATGTTAAGTGGCTTCTTGAGTTTATCCAGCGAGGTCAGAGGGAAAATAAAAACATCACGCGAGAGCTACAATTACAGCCCTCGAACATGACAAGCGTCTGTTTTTGTGCTTTTGACTGAGGGCCCACTTTTAATGGTCGGTTCTGGCTGCAAGATAAACAAACAGTCATAGGGTTAGCATAACCTCCGTCTGCGAGCGCTAGCCAACCCCAGCCAGCGAGACAGCCAGAGACGCTAAACTCTGCCGCAGCGCTCGGCAGCAACAGCAGAAGCAGCGGTGGTTTTGGCGGCAGGGTAAATTACAGCATGGAGCAAACCTGTGGTTTGTATACAGCATACTCACACACTCACTCGCTTTTCCTTTCACTCTCTCACACACACTCAGGCTCTCTCTATGCTCCTCTTCTTTCTGAGTATTTGACAAAAGTGCTCAGGTTAGACACACACATGTAGTCACTTGGGTGGGCCCATCCCTTTCCCACAGGTGTCTGCACAGCAAGGCCAACAATCAACATCGCCCCTGGCAAAACTTCCAACCTACAAACCCACTGACCTCATCAGGAGACCAGTAATCTCTTAAATTATCAGCTCCAAATCCTGTGGGAGAATCTAAGCTAATGGGATCTCATTATACGGAGCATAAAAAGAATCCCATCAGGTGACATTTACGTGTTGCATCATTCTCTATTCCCATCCAGTCGGGCCCGAGGGGCTAATCAGAGCTCAGTTCAGCTAGATTTCCTCTTAGACTGACACCCTGTTTGGAGCAGTGAGATAAACCATGATGGATGCTGATTGTAGGGTTACAGTAGTTGTGTCATGACGGCAGATGGTCTGTGTAATCACATATTGTGAATAATAGGCTGATGCACTCGGTGGTTACGGCCTGCTGCACTTTTTATTGTGGATACTGTTCACATTATGCTAATTTTTGTATTTTCTCGTAAAATATGTTTGTACTAACAGTGTACAGACCTTTGTTTCACCAAGGCCACTGACAAATATTTTATCATTTTAACATTTATTATGATTTTTGTATTCAATTATTATTCTTATTCTTATTAACATTTCGTTTCTCTGTGCTCAGGCGAAGTAACATCATAAAGATGCTCAAAAAAACAACTTGCATAACCCCTCCTCAAGAAATTCCATTTTAAAAATGTAAAAAGTTCTTCTTCCTGTGGTCGCGTCGCGCTTGAACTATTGGCTGCACTGCTACACTGCCCCCTACGACTACTGGAGGTACTTCTCAGTTGCGTCGTATCCATGAACTTTCAGAAAACGTGCAGAAATACAGATGAAATGAACGCAGAGGTCGGACAGAAGGCTCTGTCCGTATCTAACGTTGAGTATAAATGAGCCTTAAGAAATCTGAAAATGTGGCGCTTGCTAACAGCACTGATTCTGCTCTTGATGTTGAGGAGGACAGTTGGGCTCAGGGTGGTTGTAGTGATGGTACATATGGTGCACTCTGACTCAACTCCCTTCACTGTACACTTCATGTTCTTTATGTATCCTTATTTATTTCTAGAAAATGAGGTCATTAGGTAGCAGTTCTGAGCCAGACTTTGAGAATAAAGGCTACAAAGCTTGTATTTAAAATTCTGGTTCATTTGTATGAAGCTAGTGGAAACAGCTAAGCCAGGATGTACTGAGGAAACACTGCAGTTTGAGCTTTTCCTCCTTTGTGCCTCCTTGACTTTGAATGTGTAAACAAACTCATCTTTGAACATGCTTTCTCCGTCTTTGTACTGTTTTCACACCTGCTGCTGAGTTCCTGTAACAGATGCATCCATACTTTAGGGTCACCGTGCTCACTCCTGCACACTGTTGTTAGCATACAGCCACACATTCACAGGCTTACTGTACAGACACACACAGACAGCGCCCGCAATTAACAATGTGTTCGCACACGATCATTATGTACGTGTACACAAAGGAAAAACACAGACACACACAGATACACACTGGCAGAAACACCCATACGCCTACACACCTGCTGCTCGTCCTCCTCCTCCACAGCCCCTTGTGTTAATGGATGGGAGTCTAATTACTACTCTCACGCTGGGACTACTTTCTCCACACTTGTCTCCCAGGACATGTGTGCATGTTAGTGTGTGTGTGCATGTGTGAGTGTGTCTGGGAGTGGTGGGGTTAGCTACTGTCAGCACAAAGATCACACACACTGCTCATTAGCAGACTTTCTCTTTTCCCCTCCTTTCGCTCGCTGTTCGACACAGAAACACACTCGGCCTCATACAAAACACTGTTAAACATGCCGTGGTGTTTGGCTCCACATCAAGGTAGCAGCAGCTTAGCTTTGCATATGCATTTTATTTTAAGACATAGTTTATTTCCTCTCTCTCTGTCTGTCTTTCTCTCTCACAGAGATAGTTTGAGACAGAAAGAGATGATTGGTGTGCCTAAAGCAAGCGACAAAACCAGACAGACACACTTCCCCATTCAACCACCACAGTTCTGGTTAAAAATAACGACAAGGAACTGTGAGTTGCTGCCTCCTTCTCTCACGGTACTAATGCACACATCTGCACGCACAATCACACTCTCAAACACACAAATTCACAAAAGCAGCGCTGGTGGTGGCTGAGGTATTCCGAGTCTGTGTTTTGACACGGCCTCGTCTGTGACGCAGTGTGTGTTGTACCATAAACTGCCTCTGTACTAGAGTGACCTCCCCCACCACTTCCTCTGTGTCTGTGTGTGTTTCATCTCTCCTGCGGTTGTCAGACTCGAGGTCTAAGTGGAGCACAGAGGAGCAGACAGGTCTTCAGAGGAAAGATTACTGTTGAGAGCATTTGCAGCTCACAAACAAAGGCCACCTGGCTCCTAGCAGCGGGACGGAAGTGAGCTCTCTTCGGTGCTACAGTGACAAGTGTGTGCTAATAACAGGCTCCTCACTCTCGAGGCCTAATTGGCTCTTCAGCTAATGTGGTGCTAATCATTCACAAATGCTGAGGAAACTTTGATGTTTATATTTTTGGTGAAGAACCCTTTTCTCATTTTTCTGATGCATGTTTTTTGATCTGCATACGGCGCAGTAAAGGATGCAACACTACTATGTGTCCTGTTTACTGCTTCATTCATGTGGTATTAATGATGAGCTGACACTGTTGTGGTAACACTCTTGATTCTAAATGACCCAGTTAAATATTTCTTTGACGATCCTGATGTAGAAACGCCACAGCACTATACACTGGTAACACAAGTTCCCTCACTTTTTGCAGCGCACATTTCTAAGGACGATCAGTGGTTGTTTTTAGTGATCTGATCGATTTCAGTTGATTTACTGGCTCCAACATGTTTTAAAGTTTACTTCAAATGAACAGTTTAGTTCATGTAGCTCAGTCACTTACTTTTTAAACTGCAGCGTTTTGAATTTCATTCTTTCAAAGACCCAATCAGCAACATTTCTGACCCTGAAAATAACGTTAATATTCATGTACATAATTGTAAATGCATTGTATGAGGAAAATTACATTTGTGCATTCTTCTGAAACAAACAAGATTAAAAACATTACTAATGTAAATGAAAAAACCATCAACCTAAACCATCAACATGAGGATAGTTAAAAACTTAGTGGTTATGGCTATACTGTAGATCGTTATCATGATACAAGACTACATAGTATATTGTCTTAGATTTTGGATATTGTTATATCGCAAAATGGCATAAGTTTGTTTTTTCCTGGTTTTAAAGGCTGCATAACAATAAAGTGATGCCATTTTCTAAACTTACCAGACTGTTACACTTATTCTAATACTTGCCTTTACCCACTTAGTCATTATATCCACATTACTGATGATTATTTCTAAAAAAATCTCATCTCAATCTCAACTATTTTCTTTCCGTATCACTGCGCAGAAGGTGCATCTACTCATGAACAAGAGGCTCGTAAACACTAATGCCGTCCTCCTCAGCTGAGCTGAAATGTTAGCTAGTTGAATTAGCTTCCTTTTACTGGCCTATCATCCATGAGCAGAAGTAGTACACTTCCTTCTGTGTGGTGATATGGAAAGAAAATATAGTTCCTACATGTTTTCTGGAAAAAGACATAGCTGCTGGGAGACGCAGAAGGCTGACATCTCTACAGCTGATATGTATTTTTGATTTTGGGGTGGACTATCCCTTTAAATGCCTCAGACTCATGACTTCTTTGTATTATTTGTGTTCTGTTCACTGTACAGTGTGGTGGTAGTGCTGCAGCTTTACACGACAGTGTCCTTAAAAAGCACCACATCATCTCTGAAGTATCCATCAAGTGTACATCAGCTGCCAAAGTCCCGCTCTCTGGATGAGATTGTCCTACAAAGCAGCAGTGTTTGGTCCACAGACACAGAATGAAACACAGGAATTGAGTCTTACAGGCAGCTGTGGCAGCAGAATACGGATTCATCTCTGTCTGGCTGGCCTCATCGGCTAGTCGCTGTTGAATGGCGATGCAGAAGGAGGGGCAGACGGAGGGTGGGCAGGGACCAGCACCCGAGTGGACCCCCGGGCCGCTCGATTGCTCAGCCAAGTCGAAAATGTGTTCTCAGATCTTTGCCTGACATGCTGTCCTGTGGGGTTAGGCCTCTGCGTGTGTGTTTGGTCGTGTGTGTGTGTGTGCACGTCAGGGAGGAGAGGAAGCACTGTTTGGCAGAAATTCACACAGATCATCCTTGACTGGGGTGTGTGTGTGTGTGCGTGTGTGTGGTTTAAAGGGCATGGAGGTGTGTTTGGAGGAAGGAAGGCAATCTGATGTGTGACAGTTTTACAAAGGCCTGCTACAAATCTGAAATATCTGATCGTGGGTCATGTGTGAGCACCGTATGTCATCTGTTGTGTATGTTTATACTGTAGAGGTTACACATAGGAAGCATTTGAAGCATTTGTCGTGTTCTTGAGCTCATGACAAGGCGACGATGGCATTAAGAGAGGCCACTATGTGAAAAATGTGTGTTTTTATGCTATTGAGGAAAATGTTTCAGGTGTGTGTGTGTTTCATAATATAGTGGAGGCGGTGAAGCCGTGTTCTTCCCTGGGCCTGTTTCCAACTGGAACACTTTGTCAGATTGAGCGACCTTCGGCTGACAGGCCCAGAAGTTCACTGGACCGTGTGTGTGTGCATGCCGCCCAGTCTGTGATTGTATGGTCATGCATGTGTGCGATTGTGTGTATTAATATGGGTGAATGCACGCATGTGCGACTGTCTGTGTGTTTGTGTGGCACACATCCACTCTGTGTGTGTGGCGTGTGTGTTTGCAAATCTCCCAGTGTAGCAATCGGTCTTGACAGTCTGTGTAGGCCCATCACATCACTGTCACGCCACCCTCTCCCTCGGACGAGTGATGGAAGGAGTCCAGAGGGAGAGAGGAAGAGAGAGAGAGAGAGAGAGTGAATGACAGAAAGAATGACAGATCACATTGGACTCATCAGGAAAAAGTGCTGTGACACACACTCTTCTGCACGAAGAGAGACGGGCTGAGCGTGCCAGTCGAAGCCAAACAAAACAAACCGAGTCAACTTCCCTCTGATCCATGGATATTGGCTTAATTGGAAGTCTCCGCTCATTTGATTTCCTCAGAGGTAAACAGCTTGCAGCTTCTATTTCCCTGCTGACACAAGATGAACTTGTGCATGAAGTGAAGCGAGCCTTTCCTTTTTCTGCAAATGTTATACATCCTTTATGCTACATGTCGATTGGCATCATCAGGAACAGTTTATACAACATTGCAGTTGTGATTTTTACTGTTAGTTCGGCTGACTGGAGAGTTAGCTTCAGGCTAAGAGTACAGAGTGCTGCAGGAATGAGTCCTAAAACCCGGAAAGTTCACATTTTTGCACTTCAGGTTCCCTTGTCTTGAAGTCATTGGTTTTTATGCGTCTGTGCCAGAGGTAGCCGTGGCCAGAAGTTTTATTTTTGGGTTGTCCTTCCGTCCATCCATCTGTCCCTTTCTTGCCAGCTTGATATCTCAGGAAATGCCTTGAAGGAATTTCTTGAAACTGTAGGATGAACTGATTAGATTTTGGCCGTCAAAGGTGAAGGTCAGTGTGACCTCACAGTGTCCCATTCTTGTGAATGCGATATCTCAGAAACGCCTTCAGGGAATTTCTTCAAATTTGGCACAAATGTCACTTGAACTGAAGAACTGTTCATTAAAGGATGAACTGATTAGATTTGAATAGCTTGCATGGCAGCCTCCACCATCAGTGTATGAATGTGTGTGTAAAGTATTTTTAAAGCACTTTGAGCAGTCAGTAGACTGGAAAATGCTGTAGAAATGCAAGTCCATTTACCATTAGTCTAATGACTATGATGCATTTTTTACACAAATGCCTAACAGGATAAAATGATGAAGTGATGACATTTTATATCCAAAAGGTCAAAGGTCAACTTCACTGGGACCTCATAATATTCTGCAAAAAATGTTATGCCCATTATTCAGCGCCAGCTCAGGAACAGCAGCATGACCGGTGCGCGGAGTAAGGGTGGAATATTAATTATTATCGGCCCTGGCTGATATTAAGCTTTTTTTGATTTTTCGATCATCAGAATACACTAATTTAAAAATGTGCCATTTTGGCTCTGATGACACATCCTCTTACACAGTGTCCCGCCCAAAACAATATCTGCTTGGTAACAAAACACAATTAATGGCCTATGAACACTGAATAATCTGGATCTGCAAAGTAACTTGGAACTAAATGTATTAAATAAATGTAGTGGAGAGGTAGAGAAGTACAAATTAGCAGAAAATGGAAATACTCAAGTAAAGTACCTTAAAATTGTAATAAAGTACAGTACTTGAGTAAATTGAAGAGTTTAATTTTACTGCAAATATCGGTTTTCAGTCTCCTTGATTTCTAATAATCGGTATCAGCCCTGAAAAGGTCGTATTGGTTGATCCCTAGTGCAGAGGCATACAACTGTGATGCAGTAATTCTAGTTTAAGTGGGTGTTTGGTTAGATGCCTGAAATAAGGTCTGTGGTTAACACAATTTTAAGGGATTTTTATGTTTTGTTCTGTGATGTAAAATATGTCAGTAAATTCCCCAACAAGTGGCTAAATGAAACTACAGAAGTTTTCAGGGACATTAACTATCATCAGACTGAACATGGAGACTCATCTACTCACTACTCGTCTACTACGTCTTTACAGGCCAACTTTAGTTGCAAACTATTGTAACTCTGTTTTTACAACTTGTAGAATGTTCAATTTATGGTAAATTGAATATAGGATAATGTAGTAAGATGCTTAGTGGTGGTGACGTTTAAGTCATGCGACTGCAACATAGGTCGTTTATAACCTAATGTTAGCCTTTTCACTAACGCTTCAATAATCACCAAAGTGGTGTCCATCTGTGAAGACTATCTTGCTGAACAAAATGTGCAAGTATCATAAACTTTGATAAACTCTTGTCCCCAGAGTCATAGTCCTGATCAGAGCCTCTGTAAATCACCTCCGTTCTGTATCACTACACTCACTCACTATCACTGTCAAACCGTCCTCCATTGGTCTTGGAGGCTGTGTTCAGTCCCAGCTCAGTGTCCATGGGCCATATCCAGTTGAACTGGGCCTCATCACCCCTGCTGAACTCCCCCTGTGATCCAAGGTCTCAGGCCAGATGAACTCTAAGGCCACTGGCTCCTTCTCTAACTGAGCCATGAGCTAATTAGCTAACGATAGCTAGCTACAGCCAAGGATAGCGAGCAAAGAGCAGCAGTTGTTGGACACTCTGGTGATCTGCTGACCCCTATATTTTTGGACCTTCCTTTGAATTCTTGCCATATTTTACAAATTACACCTTTAACACTTTAACACTTCAACCTTTGCATTTACATGTTAATGTGGTCCAAATGATTTGATACCAATCATGCTGATTTCTGTGATCTATGAGTAAAAAGTGAAAGCTGGAGACAGCAAAATGACAGATGAGAGATGAGAGAAAATATCAACAACTGACCTTGAGATTCAATAACAGACGTATGGTAGTACGCCAGAGGAATATAAAATTAGTTGGCCCTTAAAGAATTCATTCATGTAAAACACACTCAGTGAGCAGGCTGGCATTGAGCTGAATACTCGATTTGTGGCCACGAGAAAGCGTATGATTCTCCTGTTGGAGCCTTTTGCTGCCACATCAAGCTGTTTTCATGTGATAGAGATAGGCTTTGACTATTTACAATGAATAGATTGTCCTTTACAGTGGTACGAAATTGGTGTCGATCGAGTGTCAATCTTGAAGACTATTTGTGAGTAATGGATAATTTCCTTTTTAAGAGAGATGAATAAATATAGAAGTCCAATTTCCCAGAGTAGAAACTTTTCTATAAAGATGTGTTTTTTATGGTGTTTTATAGTTTAGATTGTAAAGAGGAAAGATGAGAGACTGTTAGCAGGAGACCGTTTTTACACATTTGTCTTCTGACCAGCTGCGACAGCGTTGGCTGGTAATGTTTTCGTCTTGTGTGTCACCATGGCTAAATGCAAGAGCCATGCAAGACACAGTTACAACTTTACAGGTGTGGAGTTGATATCACGTTCATTTGAAGATGTAGTCCTGGGTTAGAACATGAAAATTTAGATGGGTGTCTGGCTGGTGTGATCCGAGCGCAAGATGGTCTCTGGTTTTCTCTCTATGTTTTAATGCTTTTTGTTCATTGGCCGGCTCCTCCACTTTGATCGGCACTAAAATATCTTGACTACTATTAGATGGATTGGCATGAAATATTGTGCAGGTATTCTTGGACTGCAAAGAATGTAACTCACTGAGAAATGTCTTGACAACTACTGGATGCTTTGCGATAAAATTTTGTGCAGACATTTATGTTCTCTTTATGACTTGTAATAACTTTGGTGATCCCCTTTTTAATCCGTCCTCACCATCTGGCCAAAATGTTTGCTTTGTCAGGTACTTCAGTTTATAACAAAATACCTGCAAAACAAATGACAGTCTCATCAGCCTCAGCTAGGGTTGCACAATTAACTGTAATATGATCAAAATAGCAGGATAGCTAAGTGCAATATCCAAATTGCTAGAAGCTGCTATTTTTTGATAAAGGTAAGCTGTGTGACAGAAACAGGATTATAATAATAATAAGTGCTGCAGAGATGTTCTGGTTTATAAATCTTGTTCTCCAGATGTAAGAACAGACAAATGTCACGTAATTATAATTTTAATAGTTTTTATTGTAAAAATGAAAACTGTGATGCAAAAATGATCATTCTCACTAACCGTGAATCATATCGCAATATCTGACGAAATAATCACAATATAATTTATTTGACCATGTCGTCAGGCCTTAGCTTTAGCTGTTCTTTCTGTTTACTGCTAAATAGCAAATTTCAGCATGCTATGCTAAACATGCTAAACTAAGATGGCAAACATGGCAAGCATTATACTTGCATTATAAATTATGCATGCTAACATGCTAAACATCAGCATGTTGGCATGCTGATATTAGCCTTTAACCCAGGGCGGCTGGCACGGCAGTAGATGCCCATTTGCTCTCTAGCTACAGTGAACGCGCAATGTATGCAGCAGTTTGCATCAGAGTATTTTTTTACTGTCTGCACCTGCAGTGCATGTAGGATTGTGTGAGTCACAGGCGAAACAAGACGACAAACTTTCATTTCTGGGATTGGAAGCAGCACAGCACTGTGAAATGGCTACTTTTCATTCAGAGTTTGTATAATATGGGTAAGTTAACATCCACAGACAGTAAGCTAGAAAGTGACTAAACAACCACCAGCTGTTTGTTGTCAGGAGGATCAAGACCCCAAAGTGGAAACCAGCTAGACTCATTTTCTGTATACAGGTAGTTTAATTCAACAAACAGACAGATTACAGTGAAGCGTCGGGTTGCAGGAGCCGTTCCCACGAATGATCAACATACGATACGTGTTCAATGTAGCCAGCCTGTTATAGGTAATCTCTGTTCTCATTATCATGTTGTACAGTATATACAGTAAATGTGAAACAGGGGAGGTAAGCCTTGTTTCAGTCTGTATCAGCTTCTGTACATTGTCTTCTTATGTTGGAGCCTCCAGACAGCTGTGAAACTATGGTGACACCTGTGCAGATCTCATTAAGGTGTCCAGCGGGGAAGCTGCTCACTCAGCCTTGGCAGCAGAGCTAAGTACTATAGCTCTCAAAGGAAACCACATTATAATGTTGGTAAGGACATCTGAGGGGAAGTTAGCAACCTGCACCGCTCCGGCTCCCAGGAGCGTAAAAACCTAACCATTTCTGCCACGCTGAGATTGTTTTCTCATCATTGCTCGGGACTTTCTGTCTCATAAATTGTCCATAAACTGCACAATCATTTGACAAAATCCAGCCGCACTCGCTAATATGAATTCCTTGTTTTGTAGAGTTAAGTTTATATTTCCCAAATGTGATGTTTGGCCAGGCCCACTCAGCGCCGTGCCAGCGAATGTGATCTTAGTCCCGTTTCAGAGTAATGATTTACAAAATTGCACAGGGTAAACTTTCGTGACTTCATTTCCTCTCCTGGTGCGTTGTCACTCAGCTGTAAATGTAATCAGTCGCTCGTCCAATTATGTTCAAACCCAGCCTGTCAGTGCTGTTTTGAAAAGCAGGACTGCGGTTAACTGAGACAGTGAGGAGACTCTTGGCTTGTTCGCCTTGTCAGCTGCTGCTTTTAATGGAACTATCTTCTGAATAATATCCAGATTGCGCCTGCACTTCTTCATCCAATCCTTTTATGTGTTGGCTGCTTGAGGCGCACGAGGAAAATCTCCTTGATACTCCCGGCTTTTTCAACCTTTACTCGAAATGTGGAGCACAGATGGTCAGTGTTGGCTGGGAACCAGGTTTGAAAGGTTCTTGTAGTTCTTTTTAATGCTGATGACGGTCCAGAAGTTTAATTGAAATGCGAGAAGTTGGACGAATAAAAGAAAACGTGTTTGAACACAGCATGATGTCTGTCGAGTGAATCTTCATATACAGTAAATTAATCTCATTAGCCAGAGGACTAAATCTCAGTTCTGTTTCCCGCTTTCTCTTCATCATAATTGCTTGTGTTTGTAGTGTGTGTGGCAGCGTCGTAGTGGGGTTGTTTTACAGAAATCTCATGGCACAAGCACGTAATTAAAGCATTGTAGGGGAAGTGTATTTGAGATCTTCATCAGCATAGACAAGCGAGAAAATTGCCATCACATGCAGTGATTTATTAGTTTCATTAATTTATGTTGATTTGCTTAATCACTCTCAGAGTGTGTCAGCCCCAGATCACATCAAGATGTTTACAGCCCCGGCACTCAGCAAAGCGAGGTGTTATAATACTGAAGTCAGATAATTAAACCGGAGTGCTGGATGTGTAATGGGGTTAAATTGGAAGCAAGGAAGCGCTGCAATCAATATTCTATCAGTCAGGAATTTGGGTGCATCTTGTGTTGATCCGTGCAGAGCAGAGCTGAGCATTATATCGTTATATGAGACTATATATCGTCTTATTGTATTTTAGATATCGTTAGATCGTGATATGACATAAGTGTTGTCTTTACCTGGTGTTAAAGGCTGCATGACAGTAAAGTGATGTCATTTCTTAGTCAGTATATCCACATTACTGATGCTTTTTATCAAAAATCTAATTTTGTTCATATTTTGTGAAAGTACCATCCCGACAATATTCTTGCAATATCATTATCATGGTATTTGGTCAAAAATATGGTGTTATTACATTTTTGTTGCCCAGTCTGAGTCAAGTGCTTTTGATGAGATTTTAAAATATCAAGATATATGTCGTGTAGGGATCGACCATTAACTTTTTTTAGGGCCAATACTGATACTGGAGACGATCAGAGATATTTATATATATATAAATATATCTGTGGTTAAACAAATGAATGGAATGAAGCTGCTCTGTAGTCTGGTGGTACGGCAGCGGATACTTCTGTATCTTTTGCCAGACAGCAGCAGGGTGAACAGATAGGTTGGGATGGGTGTTGTCTTTTAGTATCCTGTGGGCTCTGTGCAGACATCTAGCTTCACCGATGTGGCTGATACTCTGTAGATGGTACCAGTGATGTTCTGGGTGGTTTTAATCACCCGCTGTAGAGCCTTCCTGTCCTGGGCAATACACAAACTATGCCAGTTTGTGATGGTTCCAGTCAGGATGCTTTCTATTGCTCCTCCGTAAAAGTTAATCAGGATCTTGCTCCAGAATAGATATTTAGATGATTGAGTGTTGATCAGATATTATTTGTGATGTGTAGCCAATCAGATAGTGTTGTGGGTGGGACATTGAGTGAGACCACAGAGTGGTGACTACAGACAGAGACAGAATACTCCATCAGAGCCAAAATAGTGCAATTTCTAATAGAGCCAAGCCGAGCCCATAATGTCAGTGAACTGAAACAGTAAACTTCACTCAAAAGGTAATAATTATAATACACCCCAAGCATCTTTATCTGCACTATGTTCTGTAAAACCAAAAAGTTTCATATCAGCCAATATCAATTACATACAGGCTGATACCGATATCAGCTGATTTCTGTGATAGGCCAACATCTGCCAACCAATATATTGGTCAGGCGCTAATTTTTAGATAATTTCATTGTTGGTCAGATACAAAAAAACAGAAAAACACTGACTATCGGCCCTGATAATCCGTCTGGCCGATAATCCAACAATCCTTAATCTCATGTATCACAATATATTCTAAAAATATTGGGATTTACTGTTGTTTTAAAGTCATATTGCAGCAGCCCTAATGCAGAGTCCTAATGCATGACTTACCATCATGTTGCTGAGTTATGTTAAGTGTCTTCTTCCTCTTCCTCGCCAGGTTGAGACACAGAGGCCCATTTGCTTTGAATGAAATGTATTTCTCTTTTGGATGTTAATGTATTCTCTCGTCTCATCAGTCTGCTCTTCCCGCTCATATTTTTTCAATGTAGTGGCTGGAATGAGATGCTGTTCTTAGGCTGCGTGCTGGTAAAGAAGCCGGGGTATTTTTAACTAGGCCCCCTGTGTCAGTTGCCAAGCATTGAAGAGCTTGTGTGAAGTCTTGTGCCTGGAGGGGCTTTCGGTTGTATCTCTGTGTGGCAAAAACAAGCAGAGGAACAGCGGAGGAGCCAAAGGGGTTTGATTTTTTTTTCTTCCCAAACAAGGTTGTGGACCTGACACTTAGAAATGTATCACAGGAGTGCCTCCAGAGACAGATAGCCTTTTGTTTTTTGCACTATAGGCAGATGTGGGATGTATCAGCAGAGGCACCCTGTCGCTGCTGCTGCTGTAGCTTTAGTCACAGAGGTGCCATGAGGAGTTTGGGGCCCTTGACAACAGCTCAACAACAGCTCACCATAATAGATATCTGTGGTCCCTGGTATGTTCCTCTTCTCCTCAGCACCAGGTTTTCTTACACCTCATTTCCACCTAGCTCTGTGTGCTACTGGAAGTCCAGTCATTTCTACGGAAACCACCGTTATCTCTTTCTGTCCAGAACATGCCTCAAGTGTGTAACATTTTTTAACTTTCGCATAAGAATTGGACAGTCCGTAACCCTGTGTGCCACAGGAAGGAGGTAACATTTAATACATCTCTATTTATACATTCATATCACACATCAAATTTAGCTAACATTGGTAGCATGCTAGCTGTATAAGAGTGCAAGCTAAGGTAGCGTACAAGGACTAATACTGATGCATCGATATTGGTTCATACAACTTTTGACGGGATATTTCACAAAACTGGCTGAACACCTGGCAGGTCGACCTCCTCACTTATTTGTCGCCATGCATTATTTTTGGACCTGTTTTTGTATCGATAATTCTCCAAATTAGATTCTCTAACAATTTAGTGTTGCTGTAAAGAAATACATTTCTTTCCGTTGAACACCATATTTACAGACACTAATCAAAACTGTGTGTATATAAAGCATTGAACTTTAAAGGTTTTGTCTGGCCAAGGACACCTACAGAAAGTCAGATTTTCAGCCTGAAGTTGGGCTGCATCAATTATCTATTCATTTGTAGAATACCGAATTATACAATTTTAATATAGAATACTACAATTAAACGATTAACTAATGTCACCTTCATTGATGTAAAACAAAGAAAAACAGGAGATCATCACATTTCACTTCCCTATATCTTTGTCATTTGATTAAAAAATACATTTTTATTTCATATTTTATTCAACAAAACTGGCAGAAACATGTTCTCTCTCTTTAATGATTTTGTCAAAAAGACATCAATTATCATTTGTAATTGGCCTCGACTGATGCCATTGTCTCATTTTGTTGGCAGAGTTATGACTTTGGTGATTTTCTCATCCTGTAAAAATAACAGCACACTGGTACCCTGATGATGGGCATATTGGTTTTCTATGTCATCAAATGTAGCCGTGTTTCCATGAACAGTGTCAGACTAAGTAATCCTCCTCATGTTCATACACATTGCCTTATATAATACATCTTTCAAATAAATGCCCTTGACACATATTATATGATAATGTATGACTAATTGTAACGTCTGTGTTTTCACCCTGATTCTCTCATGTGACTGTTATAGATATGTGATGTGCTGGTTTCTGCTCGGGCTCTCACCGCTCTGAGCCAGTACAACTTGTCTTCAGCTCTATCAGCCTACTTCAGCTGGCCACTTGCTGCCTGATCGCAGTTCTTTAATCTCATTAACTGCTATCTTTGGGAGCACATCTAAATGACTTTAAGGCAGATGATGTAGTTTAGTACAGATTTAATTGTTGCTACCTCTCTGACCCAGACTATTGTAACTGCTGTCTTACTGCTTAAAACAGCTTGGCAGGAAGGCCAAATCTTCCCTGTCTAATCACCACGTCTTTATTCAGTCTGTGACCTTTGGTGTGTGTCTCTGTATACATTAATGTGTTTTAATGTGGAGCTTTATGTGCCACTTTTAGCCATTATAACGGCATAGCTCTCAGACTGTCATATCTCAAGAACTATGAAATGGATTACCTTGAAGTTGTGTCTCATGGTCCCCAGAGGATGGATCCTCGTAGGGGTGGGTGATATGGTCCTAAATAAAATCACAAAATTTCAGGGTATTTCTGCCATAATGATGTTTTTGACTAAATAATTTTGGTTATTTACAATAGAGCTCTCCTCGCAGGATTTTTGGCTTGCCTCATACTTAACTGGATATTTCAGCTTGAGTTGGTGAAATAAGTTTGTTGTGTTGCCTCCTTCTGTTGTTACAGGCTTCTTACACATCTTACACATTACTGTAGTTTATTGCACATCTGATCATTTGTAACCAGACCACTTCAACACTCCCATATCACTCCCTTTTCTGGAACTGATGGTGCGTCATCCAAGTCGGAATTCCAAGTCGGGCAAGATCTGCATGGCCTGAGTTTGCGGCATAAACACAGATGTCATCACAGCAGTATGGCAGCGCACCTAGTGAACAATTACTTTTTACCTCTTCATCACTTTTTACTTCATGTAGTGTTTGTGAAATGTGCAGTCAATACAACTTTGTAGTTGCCATTTTCACTTTGATTCAGTTGATCTGTGCTCACTAGAAGTTTTTCGGAGCAAATGCACTGGGACACTTTTAAATTGGAATTCCAGCTTCTGACTTGCAATGGAACGCACCGTTATTCCATCAACACGGAGATGGTAGCAATGTTACTTTTACCTTATACCTTATCATTTTACTGATATTGTCATGTATAGTATAGTATTAAAAATCCCTAGTACTGTCAAATATATTGAAATATGGATTTATATCCATTCTGGATATTTGAAACAGTTTCAATACTCATTTTTTGCAGTATAGACATGTCAGTACCAAAGTAACTTTGATGCTAATGTTCTTTAACCCAAAGTACATGAGCCTTGTTATATTTATCTTTTAATAAAAAATGCATGCTAACATTGTTATTGTGAGCAAGTTTAGAGCTACAACGATTAGTCGACAGAAAAATAACTGCCAACTATTGTGATAATCGATTAATCATTGAAGTCGTTTTTCATGCAAAAATTGTAGAATTATTTTTCTCTGTTTTATGTCTTATCAAACTGAACATCTTTGTGTATTGGACTGATAAAACAAGACATTTAAAAACATCACCTTGGACTGTGAGATACATAGATGTACATGTTTCACTATTTTCTAAAATACAAAATGATTAATTGATTAGCCTAGAAAATAGCTGGCAGATTAATCAATAATGAAATCAGTTGTTAGTTTCAGCCCGAAGCATGCTGCCATGCTACCGCTGAGCTCAAAGCACCGCTGTGCCTAAATCCTAAATACAGCCTCAGTTTTGTTATTCAGTATTTATAAGTAGACTTTATACTTGTACAGTATTCATCTGTAAATCTTAGAGCAGTCGGCCGTCTGCACATTATAAAGATATCAGCTGCCACAGCCACTTAAAAACAGCCCGGCTGTGGATGAGGTGGTGCTCTGTGTGCGTGCCTCTTTGTATGCGAGAACTGTCCTCTGTTTGAGAGGCTCTTCAGTCAGCGTCTAAAGCATATTTGTGAGTGATGCTACAAAGACCATGAACTAAAGTACATACTTCTGTAGCTGCTAAAGCTCCACACCGTGACCCCTGAGAGGCTGTTGATCACGTTTCGTAACAATCTCATCTGCTCAGGCTGGGAAGACCGAGCGGCTCAAGGAGTAGCTCTGTCATTCACTAACAACCACTTGAACCTCGCTACCAAGGAGACCCAGGTACTCCCCAAATCCCAATTAATGAGAGAAAGGCTTTAAGAGGGTGTTCTTGACTCTGGCTGTGACAGCTTAATTGTAATTTTGGCGAAGCCCCTCTGGCAACAATCTTCTCTACTTGACAGCTCTGTGCTCCTGATTGAACTGAAAGCCCTCTTTTGCATATTCATTTAGTTACAAGTGAATACAGTAAAGTGGGGGAACATATGTCCACTGAGAGGATGTGTGCAGGCGATGCAGTTGTGTATTTGTAGACAGGGAGCCATTATGTATCTTCTCAACATGTTTCCACGGTTATAATTAGAATGAATGTGCTGACGACAAACACATTCATACAGATGACAGTGACATCAATGTGAAGCTGCATTTTAGTCAGATCTGATTAGTCCTCAGGAACATTTATATATATAACCTACTTGACTATATATATATATATATATATATATATATATATATATATATATATATATATATATATATATATATATAGATATTATATCCCAATAACAAGCTACTGTGCACATCTTGTATTTGTCAGACTACTTGTTAATAATGGCATAATAAGAAGGCCTTTATTCCACTTTAAAATAACGGGTCTTCAATCAATGGAAGTACATTTTGTATGTGTGTCCGTTGATGTAAGAGCTGTGAGGAAAGCTTTTGTTTACCACTTAATAACAGAAACCTACTAGTATCAATTTCCTTGTCTCATAATTTCTAAGTAATATTTATTGGGGCGCCCAGTAGCTCAGTTGGTAGAGCGAACTAGAGTGAGATAATCAAAATGTTCTCAGTTTACATAATCCAGTTGAAAATCATATACATTTTCAATGCTTGATCAGCAGCGGACGAAAATGGCATTTAGAGCCGGAAAATATTCGTATCTCACTCTGTGAATTGAGGATTTATGACATAAAAATATCTCTTTTCTTGACTTTTTGTTTGTTTATTCAGTTTAATGTTTAGATTTATTGGGGATCTTAATGCTTTAACATCTCCTAGCTGAAACTACGGAAGCTATCACACTAATGCCTGTTGCAATACAAGACAGGATGGGCTGGGGCTAGCTGGTTAGCATGCAAACTTCAGTTGACATCTCTGTAACACTGTACACTGACATCTTTGACGTAATGTCAACACTGTTTATTCATATTCTGGTGATAATGTTACTACAACTTTAAACTAAAATTCTGGCCATATGTTACAAATTGCCCGTTAACCAGTGAGACATGAGAAGCTGCTGGCTCTTTACAGTCATATAAGAAATACATAACATACAAAACCATCGGATGAATTACTTTATATTGTTACACCAGTATTTTTGTGTTAAGGTCTCTATTGACCATACATTGTACATGAAAGACTGTTCCTGCATTAGCACTGCTGTTGTTGCTCAGAAGAGCACAGTGTGGTTCATCACCCCTGACTTCACATCAACCTGGTGGGACCATTACCATCAAACGATGCATCCAGGAGCAAAAAGGCAGCAAGGTGCATTAACAGTCATCTCTTTAATGTTTGTTGGCTTTTAATGAAATGCACTATATCTCACACGATTCCTTCTCCTTATTAACATAATATTAGCTTTGAAAAGACTGGAGCTAAATGCATTTTTCTGCATGAATAATGTAAGTTGAAGAGACGTGGCTTCTTCTTCCACATTTCTCTTGCCACGCATCGCGCAGCTCTTCCTCTCTGAAGTAGATGTCCCTAAAAGCACTTCCTGCGAGAGTGCAGTGAGGTGGACGGCAAAGCCGAACAAAAGGTTATTTTGTTGAAAGAGGCAGAGTGGTGACAAATTATGAACAACTCATTACACCAAGGTGGCACTTTGTAGAGCAGAGAAACACAATCAAACATGGAGGATGGATCTCTGGGGGAGTGTTGGAAGGTGCTAATAGCTCTCTGTCAATGACAAAATGAATTACATTAAATTTCCCCAAAGACCAAAACCTCATTAATACTTAAGTGCATTTCACGTTTCAGGATTAGTTTTTATGGTATTTCTGCTCTGTTGGATTCAGTACTTCACAACTTTAGACAAACTATAAAAACACAGAAAGTGACAGAAGAAACAGAGGGTGTGTGTTTTTGTAACAACCTTATCTCTTAAAATGTACAGTTACAGCACATACTGTACTACTATACAGTTTATACACAACACTTAATTATAGCCTATGTTATGTTTACTGGCAACGTTCTTTCCAGTCCAGAAAGTTCTTTGTGTAAAGATTTAATCAAAGGTGCATTTATAAACATTTTAAATTATTTATGAGAGATGAACTTTGTCATTTTTATTTACTTTGGAGCCATTACTTCCCTGTGTTATGTTTATCAAAAGGGACACAAATGTAAGACACACAGAGGCAGGCAGGTTGAAAAATAATAAACAAGCTTTAATAACCAAGCTGAAGTCCCCAGATCCAAAATCCAAAATGCAAGCAACAAAAAGGCAGTCGACAAAAAAGCAGGCAACCAAGAAAAGAGTAATACAAAAACGGAGAACAAATCAAGAACACACAAGGATCAGAGAAACAGATGCAGGAGGCACAGACAAACCAACAAAAACAAATACTTAAATGCACAGGGGGTGATCAACTAATGGGGAAAATAGAAAAAGACAAAGACAGGAAGTAGAAATTAACACATGACACATGAGGATATAATCTACAAAATAAAACAGGAAATTAAAAACCATGACACCCTGTTAACAATCATTGATCATCATTCTGACATTTGATTATGATGATTTAGATGTTACTGCGATGATTTACAGGTAGATATGAACATGGTTGCCATGTGCTGATTCAGCTGCTGAGTGAAATGGTACTTTGTCTCTCATTTAACTGACAGGTCTAATGAGCTCGCACATGTATCAGTATGCAATTGCAACCTTTTACCAGTGGTTATGTTAAGCTCATACATGTAAGTGGTAATGATCTTTTCAGCTTACTCTCGACAAGGAAGCAAATACGTATATAAATGTCAAACTAAACTGGTCCTTTAAAACACTTTGGTGCACTACAGGGCTGAGCAATGTGGCCTTAAAATAGTATAGTGATACTTTTAGACTAAATTGGAATACGCAGTATGTACCTCGATATTTCTAAATCTCTTCAAAAGCCCTTCATAAATGCTTCATAAAAGGACTGGGCGACGAAATCAAATATCACCTTGACATCGATATTGCAACAATATTGTGGGGATGAATATTACTTTTACAAAATATTAACACTAAAAGTAATGTGGATGTAATGACTAAGTGGGTAAAAGCAACAGCAACAGTCTGTCATGTTCAGAAAATTACATCACTTTACTGTAATGCAGCATTTAAAACCAGGAAAAGAAAACACTTATAACACAACATCCAAAATCTAACATATAATCTCAAATCACCATAACGATGATTATCAATACACAGTATAACCGAGCCTAATTACTCTAACTATAGTATGTCGTCTGACGAGGATCAATAGGTGTTTGATAATACCTTTGTTTTGTTTTTGGCTCTAAATGAACATAATTGATGTGCAAACTCACATAAAGAGGTGAAGTGCTGTATTATGAAAAGTGACTTATTTATTATCTCAGTGTCTTTCAGTTCTCATGGGGCCAGCGGAAGTGAACAAATTCACTGTAGATCCATATCCATCAACATGAAACAGGTTCTGTTCGCTCACTTAATTGTTAACTGTTCGGAGCATTTCCACCAAAATTGAATTGGTTTGGAACTTCATTCCACTTCATCCCTCCATTGATGACACAGCCTCGATTATGAATACAGTGGTTCTGCTCAAAATATGGTGGAACCCAGCCTAGTTTGCTGGATACCACCACTCTTCCAAGAATCTTGAACAGAACCAGTTTAAAAACCCAGAGCTTGTTTGACAAGTGTTAGTGAGAGCTTGGACATGCAATGACAGAGACAATGAAAACAAATGTGGTTTTAAGTGTTTCCTCACTTTAATGTTGAGAACTTGGAAAGATATGATTGAGTATAATTAAGCTGCAGTTACAGCACATCAAATTTTCAGGTTTGGTTTGGCACTTCATGGTGAAACCAACCTAGAACACAATAAAAAACAATACCATGGATGTGTTGTAACACAAGTCCTCTTTCTTCAGAATTGTTGTGTCTTCCTGCAGGGCTGTAGGGTGACGCAGTCTCACCCTCCTCTGGTCTCTTGGATAGAGTGATCAGCTGTTTGGATGTTATGGTGTTAAAGAGAGCCACTGTGTGGGCCAGCACATGTTTCCCTGGTGGCATCATCAAATCCCCGCGGCTGGACTCCCCACTTTGCTTAATATCCCTTGTCAACAACTGCTTTGGGTTCAGTTCTCGCCTCTGGTATTCTAATCAGTCACTATTATGGGCTAAACAGCTACACTGGCCCTGAGGCCAGCTGCCGGGCATGTTTGAATGTGTTTGGATGTGCGCCTGCATTGCAATGGCCTGCCAGCATGAGGGCAGCACAGTTTGACAGACCTCTGATGAACACACACACACACACACACACACACACACACACACACACACACACACACACACACACACACACACACACACACACACACACACACACACACTGCCATAAACACAGACATGGCTGTGTGTAAAAACAAGTACACACTCCTTTGTAATTCAAAATGTATTTATATTTCGTTGAGTTTTAAGACCTGACGAGTGATGACACTTGAGAGTGTCTGGCTTCACTAAGTTCCCCCTAACGCACACAAACTTATGCATGTGTTTACCTGCAAATCCACAGTTCCTTTTTTATGATAATTATGCCGGGGTGGTTGGAAAGGCGGGGCAATACAAATTGTAGTGTTGCTAGCTAGCAGTAAAAATTGAAGCGTGCTAAACAGGCTTGGAGCTTCCGTGACTAAATGCATTAAAAAAAAACCTTTAGAAGGATGAGCTAAAAGTCAAACTACCCAGGGCAGACAAATATCTCTGATATCCCTCACAAACAAAAGCTCCATCACAACTAGCTTACTTGCCACTTCCTTGTTACTGACGTAGCCCCTCTGTCCAGGACATGTCAGGTAGCCTCACCAAAAGCCTATTGTGCTTAACATTATTTTGTGTTTCTTCTTAAAAATGAAGCAGTTAGTTATTGGTTAATGGGCGAAACTGACAACCCTTATTTGAACTTAACAGGAAAGTTACCACCACGTGAGCGACAGAGCACTTCCCTCAGTCTGACCGAGAGAGACAGACTGACAGACAGGAAGTGATGGGCAGTGGGCAGCGTGCCAGCCTCAGCGATAAGTGGAGCTTTGAGTGTGGAGAAACCTGATAGCAGGACGGCAGCACTCAGCATGTTGGAGGTGAGGGACAGAGGGAGGAAGGGCATAACACTGACAACAGCATTACTTTTAAGTGGACAGCTTGAAGATATTAACAGGAGATGCTGTTTGCTGTGTGTGAGTTAATGACACATCAAGCAGAAGTGGTGCTGAGAGGAAATCAAACTAGACCGGTGAGTGAAGGTGAAACTCTATCACAAAGTCCCATACTTCCTTTTAAGCTCTGTGAGCCTATTTGTTTCAGATCTGGCGAAGTCAGAAAACACAAACCACATTTGCAACTGACAGGTTGCATTTTCGTGAGCGGTGTATTTATCGCACAGTTACTTTCAGTTCTAGGTTTGAAACCCACGCAACATCTTAAAAACCGCACCGTGCTCTGCTTGGTAAGACTTTGGAAACACCCTGTGGTGCTTCCTTAATAGGTGTGTTTGGCTGCTCGCTCCTATTCTCACGTTAACAAACACGCACAGCAGTGTCAGAATGTCAGCCCTGTCCCAGGCCTCTGAATCCTCTCTCACATTTTGACGAGTGATTCAAATGTCTGGTATTCAACTGAAAGTGCCTGTTAGCCATTCAGAGTCTATGTGAGCAGGATAAACGTTGGCTGATCCAGAATTGTGAACTCTCTTACTTGGCTTTATGCTCATCTTCTAGTTATGCCTTATCACTAGAGTTGGGACTGATCCGATCCAATATAGATATCAGGTGCTGATACTGGCGTAATTCACTCATCATATCAGACTGACATCACCTATCCATGCACTGATCCAGATTCCATAGTCTGATTGATTTATTGAGAGGCAAGGATGATGTATTTTCATAGGCTAACCCAGAAGTAAGCATCGCCCTGGTTCCTTTGACAAAAAGCAAACTTGAATATTGGATTATTGTAGAAAACAAGATCTGTGACAAGTTCATGATACTTTTGTTCAGCAAGATAATCTTCACAGATGAATGCCACTTTTATGATTTTTGAAGCGTACATACAAAAGCCAGAAGTAAAAGCTAACATCAGGCTGTAAATCAACTACATTGTTGTCGCGGACTTCAGTGTCACCACCACTAAGCGTCTTACTACGCTATACTGTTCACACCTTACTATAGATTGATAATTAAATAAGTTGAAGTAAGAATAGAGTAAGTTTTCAACTAAAGTCCGGCTATAAAGCAGACGAGTGAGGAGATGAATTTTTGTGTTTAGAATCGTGACATTTAACGTTCCCCAACAACGTCTGTAGTCTTATTCAGCTGCTTGTTAGCAACCTTTTGCTTTTTAATTCAAACGTGGGGTCTTTACTGACCGTAGAACAAAACATTGAAACCAGCTTGTGTTAACCACTGACTGTATTTCTGGAATCTAACCCAAAATCCATTCAAAAAACCTATTGACTTTGAGAAGAGGAAACCAGAAGTGAATAAAATGCTAACTTATTTCCTCTATTGTCAATTTTCCATTATACTCTTTGAAATTCTCTTCTTTTTTTTAAAACTCATACATAGAAATATACTTACTAGTAGTTGATGATGCATTGAAGTGCTGTTGCCCACAGCAGTTTGCTCTCCTCCACCTGTTTTCATACGTTCATAACTCTTTTAAGAAGTGTTGGGATTACTGCAGTCTTATGTAAATGTACAAATAATACCAGAAACAACAATAATAATACTTGTAATAATAAAATTGATATTCAAGAAAAAAAAGCTCTCGTATCTGTATCAGTATCAGTATTATCCAAATTCAGGTATCAGAATTGGATGGAATTGAAAGAAAATGGATCTGTTCATCTTGACGTATTACATTACATTAACTTAGCTGATGCTTTTATCCAAAGTGACTCACAGTGAGTGCATTCAACCATGTTGATAAACCCTGAAAATTGAAGAAGAATCTTGCAGGTACATTATAAACATCAGAAATGCTGAATTACTATATTTAGAACAACACGCAAATATAATAATGAGAGATTTAGAAAAAGGGTTGGATGTTCTTATCTAGTATGTTCCTGTATCAAGATACTTTATACTTCAACAGAAAGATGACTATTTGCTTAAATAAGGAAAACCACTATCAACTTCCATTTTCTGCAAACTTGCTGAGGTTTGCAGAAGTGTTATACTAATGTTATGCTAGCAGAGAGCAGGCCGAATGGATCCGTCACTAGTGATTGGTTAAGTCAAAATAGTCCTTATAGAAAATGTAACATGAGGGTAGCGTTGGTCCAAATGCTGGAATTATCGGGAAAAAAACTGCCATTCAGTCTAAATATCGAGCTAAAAGAATCAATACTTAATTAAAAATTCAGTCAACGACACGTTAACTTTGGTGTGATTACATCAGCGATAACTGTACTTCCCCATTCCAGTTCCTTGAAGACAATATGATAGGTTCTGAATTTATTGCAGTGGGTGGAGCAGGGTAATTAGAGCTATTGATCTGACTAAATGATAGCCTTTGCCCAGTGCTGAAGGGCATGTGCTCAGCAAGCCCCAGTATTATCTGATGACCCGTGAAATCGATGGCCGGGCTGCAGTCTCCCAGGTGATTTACCTCATTCCATTTGTCTCACAAGGCTGAGTGGGTCCACATGAGGCCGAGCAGCCTATTGCATACTCTCAATAAACATGCATAAATGCTACACAATTCCCTGTGAAGTGTACATGAGTGCAAACACCTCATCTTGCCCACAGTCCTGAGGCGCTGCGTGTCGGGGCTTGTTCCCTTGGAAACCATATTCTGCTCCGGTCCATAATGAACTCAGTTCTGTGGTAGCCTGCTGAGTGACTGATGAAAAAACAGAGAAGACATTTGAAATCTAACTAAGATGTCAGGCTGCTCTCACATACCGTCAGATCCCTTTTCCACCACTTTTCTAATAGAATTTTTACATTGGAAGAAGAAGGCACGCAGCCGACGTCTGCCAGTAATGAACAGTCTCTGATTTACAGAGCTGCAGCTTCTGCTGCTGTTATATGTTCATTCTCATTATGTGATTGAAGAATCAGCCAAGACCGGACAAAACATGTTGTGATGTTACTAGTGTCAGACTTCCTTTTCAGATACCTGCTTGCAAGAACACAAATCTTCTTGCATACATGTTTTGCCAGGTCATAGAAACATAAATTCTATTATTCCTCTAGACCCAAACCCATCTCTGAGAAATTACAATATGGAACAGATTTGCAACAGTAAAAACATTTTGAACAAAACCTAAAGCCAGATTCCAGTTAAGTTTTCTATTAACATAAAGAGGAAATGTTATTAATTAAAGCTGCAATATGTAAGAACTACCCACTGCTAACTGCTGCTAAATTAGCTTAATTAGCCGTGCAGCTAGCGATCCTATTTATCAATTAAAATTCTTACATATTGCACCTTTAACGAGTCGCAAAAACGTTGATACTGATTGTATCAGTAAAATGTACAATATCCGTTCATAGTGACTATGTCATTATTAAACTTTAAACTATGGACATTTTAATAATGCTAATAAAGCATTATTAAAATGTCCATAGTTACTTCCCATATTTAATAATTCTGCTTTATTATTAAATAAAGTTTAATAAACTTAAAACTAGGGAAAGATTGTGGTCTGGTTTAATATGGAAAATGTCCTCAGTGACTTGAATCACGAGACACAACTTGATTAACATGTAACTGAAACAACAATCTTTTCACAAACCTTAACCAAAGACGGGGCTCTGAATGTAAACTCAGGTCTCTGGAGTCACAATCCTGCACTCTGCTGGGGTACGTAAATGTAATTGGGTAAACAATGTAGTAACACAGAAATGAAATTTCAGGGCTGCTGGACCAGGTTATATCCTGTTTTTCATTGGTGGCAGTAGCAGTAGTAGTAGAAGAGGTACTTGGCACCTCCCTGGATGTGTTATCATAAGCTTGGTGAAGGCAAAGTGGGCCTCACCATCATCACTAGGTTCCCTTTCACTCTCCAGATGAAGGACAGCATGAGGTCACTTTGTTGACCTGCTGCTTATAGCAGCCACTTGGACGGTAATCACAAAAAATAACACCAACCCTCTAAAGAGGCTCACACTGAGCCGGCCTGCAGACCTGGTCACAATGAGTGCTGACTAAATGAGCTTATTAATCATAGACAGCACAAGAGACGGAGCCGTTCTGAATTCATTAATGCTCCACAGAGCAGTCTGAAAAAAGACTCGGTATCAACAACGGTGAACTCATTTTAAATTGACACGGCATGTACAACAAACACTCAGGAGTGCTGCATGAGCGCTTAATATTGTGTTCCAGGGCAAAAGGTCCATCGACTACAACAACACTACAACTAACCTGCTTTACAAGTGAGCTGGTTTTACAAAACGGCTAGACAGATGACTCATATTCATATATAACACGTTTCAAGGTATTGTCATATTTTAACCACTTCAGAACTGTTGAGTTATCCTCTTTGTGTCAACAAATCCAGTTGTAGGTGGTGACTGTTGAATAAAATGTGTCTAAGAATAAATCGGAACATCTTTCATCGATCATTTACAAGCTGGAATAAGGGAGTCTTTCAGCTCTGAGTGTGAATATCTCCAAGCTTTTTAAAAGACAAGAACAAAAAAGAAAATTTGTCAAGGCGCTTTGAGGAGCCTCCTGTCTTTTCTCACTTCTTCACTCTTGTTTACCTTTAGTACCTTAACAAACTGCCCTGATAGACAGCTGTGTTTTTACAGAGCTTACTTGTCACAGGTTTGCTTTGCAGAGGATGGGGCCCTCTTTCAAGGAGGGATTACAGCAAATCATCAGATAGGGTTTTAAAGAAATTCCTCAAGATCCTCTCTGAAATTGAATCGAAATTCAGTTCTGTGCAGCTCAGCTTTCTCCGTTAATGAATAAAACAGAATTTGGAGAATATTTTTAGTCCTTTTCTCAGGTGGTATATCAGACCTTCTGTAGGCATGATGAAATGCATGATAACGTCAGAGGAAAGAGCCTATATACATGGACACACACATACAGTATACAGCCAACAGGACAAACAAATACATGGACTTCAGCCAAAAAAGGCCCTCACCGTTTTTGTTCAGACGCTGCTCATGTCTGTGTTTGTCTCTTTTGATAAGGTCCTTTCATCTTGTTTGCATTGATTACAGGCTGACGAGTCACAGTGATACACTTAGCTGGCCCTATTCATGTCTGCAGCCCCCGCGACACACACTGGGTCCATTGTGGTGAGGAATGTCTCCTTTCATGGCCTGAACTCGCCTGTGAAAGCATGTCAATAATCCCCAGTCAGTGGGTGCTTCACAACACTGCTGCAACCATCCCAGCGAACAGACCACGAGGCCCCATTTTGGACTCCTCCGAGGACAAGTGACGGCGACGGTTGAAAGAGCGGACAGTTGAATGGACGGAGTAATTAATCTGATGGATGCTGATAATCAAACAACTTCACAAAGGTGAGACTACTTACGCAAGAAGAAAAGCACGAATCAGTGTTTGAAGCAGCATACATCTCCTCCTCATCTACAACCATCTCACACAGGGCCGGCCATTGGATTTTGGTGGCCCTAAAGAAGATTTTATTACTATTATTATTTTTTAAATATAGGCTCAAAGACATTGCATAGGCAGGTTACATGTATCTTCTAGGTGTATTTATTAGCCACAAAACAAATGCAACGCCATCCAAATTTCCAATATATCCAAGCATGATCTACAAAAATACAATTTAACACAGGTAGAGAGCAAATGGTCAACCTGAATATATGTGGGGCAATTTGGACATTTAATACGTTATGTATTAAAATAATAAATCAAAGCAAATTAATGTTGCAAGAACACATTGATGGCTAATAAACAAGCCAAGCTAGCCTTGATAAATTACAAATGATGCTTGCCATCCTTAGTTATGTCAGTAAACAAATAGCAAGAAAAAATCAGAACATGACAAAAGAAAACACTGTGAGGTAGCTAACAAGAGAAGGTAGCCTTACAGTCAAGGAGGTTAATTGATGCTGGCAATCCCACTCACGTTGGCTAGTTGTTAATTATGTAGCCAGATCAAAACCAATGTGTACCAAGCAACATTGAAATAATCAGGTGCGCCTAAGTTTGTACAAAATAACAGCATTAGTAGGCCTACATTAAATACGAGAGGTCATGGGGGATGGCGATGGATCATGGATGCCGTCATTCTCTCAGACAGATTAAAAAACGTAAAGTATAAAATGCTAGAATGGGCGGCCATTAATATGCCTGTGCAGTCGCCTAGGTAAAGTCTATGTGTGGGAAGCACTGCATGTCTTCTTTTTTCTCCTCTTCCACTTGTGAGTGACGGTCTTCAAGTTTCAGTTTGGAGCCGTTTGTGTAACGTTACTCGGTTCATCAAAATAAGTTGGGAGTGGAGATTTATTGCTGCAACCACAAGCAGACTCAACAGGATGGTGCTGCTACGCTTCCAACAGGTTCTTTACCAAGGCTACACACCGAGTTCTTGAAGTGAGCGAGTCAACTTAACACCGTAGAGAGTGCAGAACGAGCAATATAGAAAGTCACACTGATTGCGTGGCCCCTCCTAGCGGTTGTGGCCCTAAACGACCGCAGAGGGTTGATGCCAGCAGTCCTTTGCTTTCATGCCACACCAAATATCTCGAGAGCAGCTTTATTGCTTTGCACAGCCCCTCCTTGTTTTCACACTGCAGGCCTCCAGAAGGCGACTGAACACGGTTTCTCCTCTCAGGAAGTATCAGGATCCTTGTGTACAGCAGAAGCAGGAACCAGCGTTGGTTCGCTTAAGAAGCTGTGGTTTCGGTACTGGAGATTTGTTTGAGCAGAGAATGTGATACCATAAGCAGAATAAATGGGATTTTAGTCTTCAGTGGCCACTAAAGCCATTGAAAATATACATCAGTGATATTTATTTTGGGGGTGGTGAGAGTTGGTTGGTGTTGGGAGGGGGCAAAGGAGGCTGAAGGAATCCATTGGCCAAGCTCTTGCAGCGATGGGAGTGAAAAGAGCCAATCATTGCTCTGTAAAGAATTAAAACCACCTCTGCAAATAGCCCCAATATTTGTGTAGTGCCTCAGAGTGGGAGTTTCACAGCGTCTGGGTTTCCAGTGCAAATAAACAGTGCAGAGGTCTACAAGGGTGGACTGGCCCCCCTTATCCCAGAGGTGAAGCCCACTCCTTTGTTGCTGCCTAATCTAATCTAGGCTGCTCTCTATTGAGTGGGATGAAAAGTGGATCTGTGTGTGAGTGTTTGTGTTTGTGTGTGACATATCCCCGGCCCTCAATGTGCAAGATGAAGCTGTATGATAATGTCTGTTTGTATGTGGTTCTTGAATCAGAGTCGCGGGCCTGTGGAGACCACCGCTGTGTTTGCCAGTTCCCAGATAACCCACATCCTTACACTGGACCCACACATACCAATCCCAGGATCCTCAGTGCAGAGCAAACTGACAAATATCAGCACAATTAACCAACGATTCTGCATAAACCAACAGGAGCTGCTTGCTGGAGATATGATGAATAGAGGATGATGTTTATATGCTGACAGTTGATTTTGGACAGCGTAAAAACTATGAATTTTATACCATACTTAACATACAACTAGAGGTGATCATGGGTTCACTCAGTTCCCACTAACCAAAACCTGAACCAAGACCTGAATTGGGTTGGGAAAATTGGTATGCAAACGGAAAGCATCCCAGGATCACTCTCGACCGGGGCAGCTCAGGTGCTGGTTCGGAGCCAGTGCCTACTCTGGAACCAGTTCTGTGCCTTTTCGACAGCCAAAGAACTGGCTCTCGAACAGGAAAACTGGTTCCAGAGGGGCACCAACACTTGCTGGTCTAGAACCACGAACTGCTTTCATCAGGTTTTTATCGTGTTTATTGTGACCAAGGAACCAACTCAAACCGCTTATGACCACCATTTTTAAAAACCAGAGCTAGTGTAGCGTGTTGTGACTTATCCACGGGAGAATAAACAGAATATTTCCACTATGAATGCCACATTGAAGCGTAAAGTGGTCGGAGGACCAGTCATGTTTGGATGTGTTTATGCAAAACCAGGAGCAACACTTGTAAAGAGTCAATGCAGTCTGCCATAGTTGTTCCTAGCAATGCTGGGAGACGTATACAGTAGGCCTTTTCACACAGAGACTCCGCATTATCTCCGCTGCAAAGGCTCGGCATTTTTCCACCTTTGTTTGTTCACACTGAACCAAGCAGTACAGCGTAGAGCCACACCAGTGAGTCAATTCATACAGCACGCTGGCACCAAATGAGGCGTGACGGTACGCATCATGACGTTGACATCCATGTGTTTTTTTTCAACCTGTTGTGATTGAGATCCTGACCCACCATGCATCGTGGAAATTGACAAAGTTACATTTTTTGCTCTAAACTACATAATTACATAATCGCTATCAGTAAACAGGACGCTGTCTGACTCTGTCAGTCGCGGGGAGGGATGCTGTTTTCTGGGGGAAAGTTCACTGAAGCCTCGGTCGGGAAGGCTGACAAAGACTTGAAGTTCAAGTTTTTTGCTCTGAATTGCGTCACATAATAAACGCCATTCAACTGCGGGAGCCACCTGGCTCTGCTGCAGGGGACAGATGCTGTTCATCGGGCAGAAATGTGACGAAGAGTCGGTTCAAGTTCAAGTTTTTTGCTCTGAATTGCGTCACATAATAAACGCCATTCAACTGCGGGAGCCACCTGGCTCTGCTGCAGGACACAGATGCTGTTCATCGGGCAGAAATGTGACGAAGAGTCGGTAGGACAGACAGGATGACAGACACATTTCCACGTATAACTGCAGTATTTCTTTCCTCATATAAGTTGCCAAAGACACTACCAGTTACCACAATACTGTTTTTTGGTCCTGTAACATTGCTTTGTGGGTTGAAGTGCGGGTCATTTCTCTTTTATCTGATGAGTGAAGGATCTGTTTAGCTGTCAGACTGTGAACACCATCAGATCGACACGCCCCTGATCTGCGCCACCAGCTTTTCCATTCACACAGACGCCGGCTCAGTGGCCCGTGAAAAAGCAAACCAGTTGTTAAAAGTTTAACAGGTTGAACCAACTCCGAACCAGCACTAGCACCCGCACAGAACCTGCACTTGGTTCGCTTTGGTCTAAAGGGGGTACCATTGTATTGCCACAGGGTTGGGATTTGCATGTCAATGTGTCGAACACCAAAGTGTATCAGAGCAACCTATCTGATCATGGACTTATCATGGAGAAAATGTGTCTTTTGATGCAAGACCGAGAGCGTGATCTGTTCTGGACTGTAGCGTCTCATTAATTGGTGGCGCCTCACACTACTGCCTGTGTTGGCATCCTTTCTGTAATTAGGATTGTTTTGGGTCATCCCAGTATTACTATCCACAGGTCTGTTCGGTTTGGATCTGACTGTCTTTGAGGCACTTTCTGATCTGAAAATGAATTTATTCAGGCCAGGTTCAGGTAGGTTGTAGTCCATGTCGAAATAGTCATAAATTACTCTTCTGTGAAGGTATTATTTGGATAATTGGAGGATTTTACTTGGCTGAGGAGTGTGTACAGCACGGTGGTTCTTCTGATGACATTAGAGAATATCTTAATAGCCTTTTTTACTCATTTACAGTCCATTAAAGGTACAGTGTGTTGGATTTAGTGGCATCTAGCGGAACTAAATACCCTTCGCCTCACCTCACCCTCCCCTACGGTGGCTGCTTAGAAAAAGCAAAAAACACTAAAATCCCTCTCTAGAGCCAGTGTTTGGTTTGTCTGTTCTGGGCCACTGTACACAGCGAACATCTGTGGAAGTCATTCTAAGGTAAAGAAAACAAGGTTCTTAGTTTCAGGTAACTATAAACTGATAATAACAAGATAATTATGAACATAATTTACATTTCTGCCCCTAAATCCACCTAAATCCTGCAAACTGGACCTTTATATTGACTAGACAGATGTGTATGTTTTCAGTGTTCCTATGCAAAATGTAATAAATAATTCTGCCTTAGGAAAGGTTGAGATAATTGTGAGTCTGAGTGATGACAGTGACATGAAATGAGGAGGTTGAAAGTGCCCTGGCAAGTGACTTACAAGTGATCATAAAATACTCAGTAATTTTCTCTCTCGTTAGACTTGGCAACATCCCATATTTGAGGTGGAGGAGGTTTTTATCATTGCCACACTTCTTCTTGGGCTTTTCAGTCAGGCAAACTGTACAAAAAGAAGTTGTTTATTCAGTTTTTAAGGCCCTAAAATCATTTAATACACATAAAAACACATTTAATCATTTCAAGTGTTACAGTATAGTGTGTAGAGAGAAGGTTGCCATGTTCAGATAGAGACACATCAATGTTCATATCTGTGGGCAATTTAGTCTCTAATACACCCGGCTAGCATGTCTCTGGAATTGGGAGGAAAGTAGAGCAAGCAGTGGGAATAACACAAACAAACTTGACACAGAAAAAGGCTGTGAGGTGAAATGAACCACTGATCCACTGTACCGCCGCTGCTCCCAGATACAAAATCTGGGCCCTGTTTCTTGATAACGATCTATTTCAGGAGATATGAGCGTTTACTGCGAGTGTTTCTACGAATGTTTGAGCTGCTGAGGGTGATACTGAAAACACTTTAATGTAACTTTGCATATTTAAATGTCTGTAAGTCATTGCTGTTTATCAAAAATATCACAAAGTGTGAGGGTAAACAACACAAAGAAATGTTTTATACTCGGAGTCAACAGTGTGCAGCTCTCAGCTCGCTGTGCTTTATGATTCATGTCACTGGGTGGAAGTCAGTTTAAGAAAGTAAACTTTGATGTTACTGCTCGAGGCAGACGTTACGCTTCACCTCATATTAAACCTACAGTGAGACAGTGATGGTTCCTATACGTTTCATGAATAAGCTCGTCTTCTATTGTCGTGTCATTCTGTCACCGTCTCTGTATTAGACTCGCTTTGTAAGACAAACACACGCTTATATAAATAGAGAATATACGGAACCTGAAAAATACCATCAGGAAAGTGACATTTTATACGGAGTAGATAAATTGAGAAGAGGGCGAGGAAGACAGTGTTGACATAAACTGGCAGATCAATTGCGCAAATAAATTGATTTGTTGAATGAATTCAGCAGTTAACAGTTGACAATTTTTTATCTTGAATAATAGTTAATTAACCATGATATGAACTGCAAAAACTTACAATGACTATTGTACATGTAGAGTTTGGTTCCTCCTGAAAGTTTGGGAGGTTTTTAAGATGCTTATAGCCTCTTATGAGTGAATTAATTAATGATTAATGATTAATTATATATTGATTATTCTGGTTTCTTTGCTCCGCTATGACAGTAAACTGAATATTTTTGGGTTGCAGATGAAACAAGACTTTTGAGGACGTCATGCTGGCGTTTTGATTGACATTTTCAACCATTTTCCTACATTTTATAGACCAAAAATTAATCGATTAGCAAGAAAATAATGAACAGATAAATCAACAATGAAAATAATCGTTAGTTGCAGCCCTAATTAATCTAAGATCATTTCTAAGAGCGTCTTTGGTTACAGTGTTTTTGAAAAACAGTTCTGTAAGATGGATTTTATGATCGTATTGGCCTTAAGATGCTTTTTGGCAAGAAGGCCTTGGTTTTACAACAGAGGTTACACAAAGATGGAGGCTAAATTGCTCCTGGAACCAGAATTCATGTATCTGTTCTTGTCTTCTTAAACATGCAGTCTGCAGGTATGTGGTTAAAAAGGTCAAAGGTCAAACGACGGAGCGGCAGAAAGGAAATTATTTCTGGGGATTTTTTTGCCTTTACAAAAAGATTAGTTGATGGAATTTCATTCCATAACTCAATAATGAACTTTCATACTTTTTTTATTGAAATAAATGAAGCATATTAAAGATTGGATTATATCTCCATCCATATCTCGAATTATGTAATTAACTTCTGCACAACCTTTATTGTATAATTAGACATTTTTTGCAAGGCTGCCTCATACTGAAGCCTCATTTGTTAAGTCTATATCAACGCCATTCCCACCACAATATCTTAGAATTTCACGTGGGTCAGTCCTAAGGAAAGAAAGTTCTCCCAGATTGTCTAGACGTTGTCACTGGATTGAGTATGTGAAGTTACTTCATTTATAAGAGTAAAGGTTAGCATTAAACATCAATTAAGTCTTATATATTCACATGATATTTACAGGCCGGCCTCATCAGAAAAAGAACCATATGGGTCGACTGTGAAAGCGACTTATTACGACCCATATATTACTTTTGTTGTTAACGACGACTTCCAGTGGCCATAGTAATTATTAATGCGGCACAGGAGGAAGTGAGGAGAAGTAGTACAAAGAGCAAGCCTCCAGGAAGAGCACTGGGCTTTGAAGCCAACTTTCGTTGAAGCCACACTGTGTAATTACAATGGTATGTGATGCACCGGGGCCGGAGAACACTTTATCCCATAAGATTCCTTTGTGCGTTGCAAAATGGTCGATACATTTTTTTGAGCATCACAACATCCACAAAATAACTTGTTTCACTATCATAATTTGAGCCTTTCTGTCTGATAACATTTGGAAAATCTACAAGATTAAAGATTAAGTCATTCTTTTTCCCATTAAGTTAGCCGAGCACTAAACTCTGCGCACACTCTGTGGGCCCCACAATGTGTTAGATCCGGGTCATTTTATACCCCGGAAGTCAAGTTGTTTCGGCTTCATGCGCCACTGAGCAGCTCTCATAGGAATAAACAGGGCTCCGCCTCAGAAGCTGTATCCAGATTTTAAAGGTTACATCAATGATGAAGAGCGGAAACAGAGCTGAGGAGGTCAGGAATGGATGGTCGGGTCAAACAAGCACAGGATTTTCATTCGGGAGACCGCACTTAGTGTCCAGTATGAAAGAGAAAGTAAATGGTGAGTTATTTTAACTTACTAGCGTAGTTTATTTATGTCATGTACATTATGTAATTGAAGTTTGGTACATAGCGTAGGTACGTTCATAACTGAAGTAACGTAGTTATTTTAAGCCATACCATAGTCTTTTCCTCAACCTTGTCAAGTATTTGTAGTGCCTAAACATATTACTTTTGTTGCCTAAAGCTAACCAAATTGTCAATGACAACAAAGGTCCAACAGCCTGTAGCCGGTACACTGCAATGGTCATGTTGTTTAGGGAACAGTGATGTATCGTTTTGGGAGTCACTGGCAATCAACCTATAATTACAATTGATGCCACAACATGACAGAAAGTGTAAACTGTAAATGGGATTTTGATTTTAATGTTCAACTATGAATATATGTGTTTAGAATCATTTCGTCAGCATCCACAACATGGTGTTGTTGGTCGTTGTAGATCAGTACTCGTGTTTTGCAGCTGAGAGAACTACTAAAGTTCCCTGAGGAAGCTGAAGCTGAGGAAGCTTGGATTTTGAGAAGTCAAAAAGTTCACACAGTATGTTGCTCGTACTGTTTCCAAACTGTTTCTACACAAACTGCTCTGATTACAACCAAGACTATAAAGCTAATTTATCATTGGGGAAGTTTTGTGTTGGAAAACCTTCTTTAAAGTCTCCCAGTGAGTGCGTAGCTTACTGACATGCCCTCAGTGCATGAGTTATTATCCCGACTCATGTCAGAGCATCTGCAGGAGGGATACATTTGTTGCTAAGCAACAGCTAAAGCTCACAGCATGCTAGCTACAGTGATGTTCAAAATTGGTAGACTCCTTGACTTTTGTGCACTTTGTTATGCTATAAATAATGTAAAATTTAGTTTAGGTCTGGGGTTTACAAAAAGTGTTGGAGTAGTTCTGTCCGCACTATAGAAGAAACTTTCTCAAACAATGGTTGTGTTGCAAACGAAGAAAAATAAAGAATTAAATAAAACTGAGCTGCATTTTTCAGGAAGGAACTGAATGTTCTTTATCAATGTATATTCACAAATAAATCACATTTTCTAATATCTGCTTTAGGTGCAGGTTGTGTTAACATTTTGTGTCATATTCTTCACAGGCTTCCGTTAAAGTTTCCTCTTAGTTCCCCTCCTGATGTCTGTAAATGTGCCATACATGTATTGTACCCAGCTTCAAAATCATATGGGGACTAAAAATATTCACAAAACACAAATTCGGATATGTTACAGGATAAACAATCAAGTGAAACACTAAAATATCCCAATATCCCTAACTAATTTAGAGCAGTGTATAGTTAATGATCCATAAATGATTGAACAAGATGTCCTCAGAGGCTCTTATAGAGGTCCTGCAGATATAAACAAAGTGAAACAGTATGGAAGTGTGTTGTCCTCAGAGGACAGTTTGTTTATTCAGTGAAAATGTCTTCCCAGAAACGACATATTGCACCTTTAAATCAATAAAATGATTGACAGGCCTGGTGTTCAGGCAGTACAGAAGCCCTATCCTTACATTTAAATGTATAGGGACGAAATGGACACCCAGATAAGATAATAAATATCATTTTAGAAGAAAATGGGGGCAGAAACATACAAGTGAAGCAAGCCAATGTTTGAGCGAGGTAAACGCTTTGTTTTGCAGCAAATGTTTTCATGGAGGAGGGGTTGAAGAGGGGGGAATCAAACTGATATTTAGCCCCTACTGTCTTTTTTTCCTGCTTTTGTTTTATGCAAGGCTCTTTTTACCACATGGTAGTGACAGATTGTTTGAGCTGAAAGGAAAAGCCATTCGAAGCTAATTAAGCAGCCATTCCAGGCACTATTCGCAGGCAGGAGGGAGAGTAGCACAGGCATTTGTCAGCGCCGGACCCAACGTGGGTTTAATTGACAACTCGGGCTCCTGACTGACAGCTCTTCCACCGCTCAGCCAATCGCGAGCCGCGCAGGGAGACATCTGCGGCACCATTGGATAGAAGGCAGTGAAGGGGAGGCGAGTGGGACCCACGTGGGGTTGGGCATAGCTAGCGACACTTGATAGGCTGATATCCTCACGCGCAGACGTGTTGTAGCCTACCTCGTGCTGCTGATAGGAGAGCTTGTAGCTGCTCGAGGTCTCGTTAGAAATAGGTCGATCAATTCAAGTCACTCAGAGGACACTCTGCTGTAGATTAAGCGCTATTCACATCTTCTGCACACTTTCGGGTCTTGAATGAATTTCTACGAGCTCCTATTTTTCTTGGCATAGTAACAGGACTTAGTTCTTTTTCTTGGCATCTCTTCCTCTGCTTGAATGGAGAGCAGAAAGTGCTATCTAAAAACTATTGTTCAGGGTCAGACTAGCGTCATTCATAATTGTTCACATACAGTATTAAGCACATACCATATCATCAACGTGATGCTCGTATTAAACTGATAAATTCAGCCTTTGGGTAGTGGGTGTATTTTGCTGTTTACACCAGCAAAGTAAGCTTGAATCGGCGTAGTTTTTACGGATTATCCTCGCAGGTTTATAGTCTTAATGTGAGCCGCTGAAGCGCCGGCTGAGATGCACGGACATATAAATTATTGCCTTTGTTTTGAACAAGCTGTTGAACGCACCGAATGTCACTTCAAATCCAAAATGGCGAACATGTGAGGTCACATTCCGCAGGCCAATCAAAACGCGGGTACACTGAACGCCCCACGTGGGGGATACTGCTCTGTGATTGGTTCCCGCTGCTAAACTCCTTCGGAGAAGCCAATTGGTTCGCGCACGGGCCTCTCTCGGCAGTCGGGTCCTCGTGTCAGTGCACAGTCTGTGTGTGGTAGAGCGCGCGGCGGAGGAGCAGGGTATACCCGACACAGAGCTGCGGTGTGTTTCACAACGGCAGACATTTTAAACATATTTAACCCGAAAAATCATCTTTGGACTTACTGGAAGATTCGCGTGCTACCACTGGATCTATCAGAGGCTTTCTTTGAACTTGTCCGCGGTCAACAACTCGTCCCAATCGAGGGGTTTCCAACGTCCGACCGGACGGAGAGACGCTCTCCGCTCTCCTCGGGACCGCCACCGGGGCTTTAAAGCACTCTCAGGGGGCGAAGAAGAAGAAGAAGTGTGTAAAAAACAGAACCAGCGACGGACATTTTCCGCCCTCATCACCCCGCGGTGACGATTACAAGTCAAGGATATTACGCTTTGTGTCTGGATACTATTTTTTTTACCTGTGCGAGAAGAGAGGGGAGGAATCAATCCAGACAAAGGTAAAGAGGGCGACATGAAGAGAGCCGCTAACAAGACGGGTGGTGGAGGTGGAGGAGGAGGTGGTGGTGTGGCTTTATGGCAGCCGACTTTGAAAGCAGCAGCTCCTTGTTTTGTGATCTTCCCGGACCACCAAAACAAGCCGTTGTGTGTGTGTGTGTGTGTGTGTGTTCTTCCTCTGTTTGTGGGAGACAAGTCGTTAGATTTACTCGAAAAACAAAGCACCGTGTCGTTGAGGCTGTGATCAAAAGTACCAACTTTGGGATTTATTTGATTCGTCGGATCAAACACGTTTTGCTGGCACTCTCGTTCTCTCTGTGTAATGCAAATCGAGGCGACACATTTAAGATTTTTTTTTTTGACAGAAAATGGATATATTTGAAGAAACAACGAGAATAAAACACATTTAATTTTTTATTATGATTTTGTAGACCGATTAAGTTTAAAACGCTTTAATTCCTGTCGGTGCTGCTAAAGTGATTCATCTCCTCAGCTGTTCCCCGTTTTCTGTTTGTTTAGGTACAAAGGAGAGGCCGAGGAGGTGATACATCCAGCGGTCGGGGTCTGAGTGTGCGCCTCGCAGCCGAGAACAGGGCTTTGTCCGCCGCCATCCTGCGTGCACAGGGGAGGGGGTGGCGGTGAATTACCGCACCTTCACTGGGATTAAAGGGAGAAAACACACCGAATTCCCTCGTGCAAAGGACGCGACATGTATCCACAAGGCCGGCATCCGGTAAGTAGTGTCTTTGTCACTATTTGTAAATTGATGCATATGTACCGCCCTGCAAAGTAGCCTAATTAGCTCGTCAGAGAGGAGCTGCTGATCCACACCTTACTATTTATGGTCTGCATCAGTGCTGCTGAGGCGCTTCACGCTGGCAAGACTGAAACTGGTAGTTCGTGTTTATTGGCAGCGAGATCAGTGCTTTTGGTTGAACTCAGGAAAGTAGATTATCACCTCCTTCTGTACACTGACTTAATTTTCTGCTGCAGGTTGTTATAAGGTTAATTGTGCTTTTTGCAACACTTAGTGTGTGGTTTTCTTTATATTCCTCACCCATCATCCTCTGCATGTAACATTACCTTGAGGGGGGATGAAGTCACCCGCCTGTCGTTTACATGTTGTTGAGTGAAAGTGGCCTTTTCCCTCCTAATGAAATGAGAGGACAAACCCTCAAGAGGAAAAAAACACAGCATTTACAGAGAGAGAGACCGATGAGATTATTATCCGCTGCGGTACCATTATTTACACCTGTGGTATCTCCAACCTTGCACTTTTCAGGCACCTCACCAGCCAGGGCAGCCTGGCTTCAAGTTCACAGTGGCAGAGTCCTGCGACAGGATCAAAGACGAGTTTCAGTTCCTGCAGGCCCAGTACCACAGGTAATGACTACAGCCGGCCTGTTTACCTACTGTAAACAACACTGGCTTCCTGGAAAGAATAGGAAGAGGAAGCAGCTTCTGTTTTGTTCCATTTTTATGGCTTAATGCTTTGATGTTACACTCGTAAATATATCTGTTCTGAATGCTGTAGTTTATGTATAGCAAACTCGCCCTAAAGCATGATTTTATTTCTCTCTTCTCTTTTTAAAGTCTGAAAGTGGAGTACGATAAACTGGCCAATGAAAAGACAGAGATGCAGCGTCACTATGTCATGGTAAGAGCAGCCGTCGTAAAGCTGTGAATCTGATTTAATGCCGTATCCTCCTTTTAGCCTCAGGTGAACAGTCACAGGTGGTGCAGCCCTGGTGTTTTGCAAAGGCCATGTTAGCATTTGTCCCCGCTTGGTATTGTTGACTCACGACTGTCTTTTCATTGGATAAGAAGGTGCGGGGTTGGGGGTATGTGGAACTCTAGCAGGGGTCAAATGTCCAACTATTGATTGTCGGGTGTGACGACCCCCCTCTACTGCCCTGTGGTCCTCTTTATGACCCTCCACCTCCCCTCCCCAACACACCCAACATGACCCACTGGGGGTTAATGACTGGTCTGCCGGCTTTGTGCATGAATCAGAGGGTTGCCTGTATTTTATTTTACTCCTCTACTCACCCACTGTGAACCGTGGGGTCATTCAGACACTCTTGACACACCCTGGGGTTTCTCAGATATGGGGAGACCTTGTGTTTTTCTCCAACCATAAAGATAATAGACTTGCTTGTTGGGGGTCCAGATGGTGCCAGTGAAATCAATATCACAATGTTAATGGGGATATTGTTCCACTGGATATTACATGATAAGAAATATATGCAAAAATGCATAAAAATATTAATTGGATGTTGAGTACAGTGAACTACATGTTCATGCCACTTTTTGTGGGTTGCATCAGACAAAACTCTGCAAATGTGTAACATAGAAACTCATTGGGCGCCAGACTGATGATGACAATGTCATGTAATTTCTTCTTGTTAAATTGATTAGTCAATCAAAAGAAGATTAATCAGCACTATTGTCTGAATGAGTAATCAGTTAAGCGAGAGAACAATCCGCAAGAGACGTAAAGGTGCACTGTGTAAGATTTAGTGGCATCTAGAGGTGTTGTTGCAGATTGCAACCAAGATAATATCCTTACCCGTGGCCGCTAAAAACGTGAAAAACGCAAATGGCCCCATCTAGAGCCAGTGTTGGTTTGTCCCTTCAGGGCTACTGTAGAAACAGGGAGGTGTAGCTTGGCAGACTTCGTGGAAGAGGACTTGCTCCCTCTGTTGCTATAAAACCCTCATTCTTAGGTAACAAAAACACAACGATTCTTTGTTTACACTAATAAAAACACGGTTTTGAATATTATATTACATTTCCTCCAACAGAACCCCCTAAATCCTACAAACTGCACCTTCAATGATTAATGCGATATGTAATATCTAGAGCTACAACGATTACTTGATTAGTTGATTGAAAGAAATGTAGCTGCCAACTATTTTTAGAATTGATTAATCCTTTACCTAAGTTTTCAGACAAGAAATGTTTATCATATGCTGGTTCCAGCTTCTTAAATGTGAGGTTTTGCTGCTTTTCTTTGTCATTGACAGTACTCACAATATTAATGGACTGTTGATTGGACAAAAGAAGTGATTTTGAGACGTTTTTGTGGCCCTTTCTGTCGACAAATCCTTAGATCCAGCCCTGCCAGTATCATTATAATTCCATCAAAAGTCTATAAACAATGATATTAAACCACCATATAGCTCTACTACATATTTAACATTTTATGGAGCGTGTGTTATGTGTGTGGAAACCTCACTTCAGAGCTGAGAGAGTAATTTGATTCCTATCAAAGAGTTGTGAAGGGGTTACATGTAAAATTAAAACGTGTTGCGTTCAGTTCAGAGCTCCCTGATGATCAAAAAGAGACAGAAATCTGTGTCTCAACACAAAGGTTCTCTCTGATACAGGAAAAAGCTGCATTGTGTGCATGGAAAAAGAACAATCTTTATCTGACAGGCGATGTAACCTAGACCTCTTTCTTAGTTTGTGTATGTGTGTGCTTATCTTGTTTGTACATGAAAGGAATGACTTTAACCAAACGCAGCAGTACGTTTGTTAAATATTATTTTTCTCCTGTGAGGAACCAGAAGGTGGTGGGAGTAGCTATAATAAATGGAAGCTGTTCGCTGTGTGTTTGATAAACAAGACAGACAAGACGACGAGGCTTTAGTTTGTATCTGTCAGTGGGCTCACCAGCTTTTGGCAATCAGCAGCAGATAATGTGGTTTTCAATAATAGTATTGGCGCTCTCCTGGGTGTTTCAAGACCATGTTTGTAGCTCAAAGACTGGCAGTGCCCAGAAGAAGTAAATGAGAACAGCAGCCAGTCGTCTGTCGGCTGTAGTTGCACAAATAACATGAAGTTGTCAAACTCTTCGGTTAATGTCAGAGTGTTTTTTATTGGCTCAACAAGTATTCAACTTGTCTCTTTTATTGTTTGGGTGCTTACGAGGACCAATTAAAAATGGCACATCAGTAAAACACCATCTTATACAGCCTTGTTGCACAAACACAGTCTCTTCCCTTCTTTGCTCTGCGTCAAAACAAACTTTTGATTCCTATTTTGTTAACAGCAGTATTTCATGAAGTATACATATCTGGATTCATGTTGCTCCTCTAATTACTTATTTGAATTAAAAATCAAGCATTGGAAAGTCTTTAAAACTAAGGATGCAGCGATTAACAGATTTGACTATTAACCACAGGTTAAAACGTCACAGATATGTGACCGTGAAGGCTCAGCTACACAGAGGGCTTCTATTCATCTTAAAACAGGGACTTCATGGTACATTATTTTTTTAAAGGATGAATTCACCAAAAAATTAAAATTCAGTTATTGTCTTCTCACCCTGATGCCGATGGAAAGTGGGGTGATGTTTCCTGGTCTTCAACACATTTCTGGAGCTTCACAGCAAAACAACATTTCAGCATTCTGCTAAACAACTGGAGTAGACGAGGACTTGCTCTAAAACATAAAAAAAATGAAATGGCTCCATACAGCTTGTCCATGTCTCTGGAAGCCCCTAAATTCCAAACTGATTTGAAAAGATGTTATTTACACCCTTTAAATCCAAAGTCTTCACTGAAGCTGCTAAGCTAAAAGCATTAGCATGCATCCTGTCTGAAAGTGGGTGCACAAATTCCACCGGCGTCCAGGGTGTAAATGATGTCTTTTCAAATCAATTTGGGATCTCGTGGCTTCCAGAGACTTGGATTATGTCAAACAAGCTGCTGGAACCATTTTATGTTTTTTTCCTGTTTTCTTACGTTTTGCTGCGGTGCTGTTTAGCTGTGAAGCTCCAGATATGTTTTGTGGCAATCCATCGTCATGGCAGTGAGTAGATAATGACTAAAATTTCATTTTTGGGTGAACTTATCCTTGAAGTAGCTGTGAGTTAAGAGTTGGGCTGTCGGTGGATTGTAAACCAGCAGAAACAAAACAGGAAAAGGAGCATTGCACCTTTTTTTATAAAGTAACACTTACCAAAACAGCAGAACACCTGCATGAGAGACATTTTAAATTTCTGTCTGTCATTATTTACTAAAACTGCTCTCTGACCTGGCTTGTTTATTATTTAACACTATTATTTCTCTTCTGAAAGGCAACAACTGTTAAAAAAAGCAAAAACAAAAAAAGAAATGCTGTGGGGGCAAAATACAGTGAATGCTTGTGTGATTTTGAACTAGATTGATGCATTATAATCGTGGAACTGGGATTTCTCAGTCTATAATCAATCAAAATCTATAATTAGATAGTAATTATAGATTGTGACATGTTTGAGGCTGAGTTTGTTCTCTAATGATTTCTTTCTCTTCTGTTCTCTTACAGTACTATGAAATGTCCTATGGCTCAACATTGAGATGCACAAACAGGTATGTAGCCATATCAGGGATGGTCTGTGTACAGCCAAAACACTCCAGTTTTTTCACCCTAGTGATTGAGGAATATAAACACATGGTGCACACACACACACACACACACACACACACCTGACCTTAGTCTCTACCCTCATCCTTAAATGGCTTTAGGAGGCACACACACACATACTGGCTTCCTGTAGTGAAAATGCTGACAGGCTAAACAACACGAAGGGCACGCTGCCTGATGGGGATGGTTGATAAGATTAAAGTGAAGTATTTGGCAGACAGTCTGAGAGGATGTGTTTTTTGTGTGGTTTGTCCTTCTGAGTGTGTGTGCGTGTTTGTGCACACATATGCCTGCATCATTCTGTGTCTGCCTCCCCAGTGCCAGCCAGGCTAAAAGCTCATTAGTTCAGCTGCCACCCAGCACTGGGCATCATGCTGCAGTGAAAGACTTCTACAGATGAATAGGGTAAAAATATCTTTAGTTATACCACCCAAGGAGCCAGTTCAGCAGACCGGAGGCATGAAGGAAGGAAGGAAGGAAGGGGGGGGGCAGATATGTTCAAATCACTTTAGCCATCTCTAGTGGCCACGATTCAGGCTTCTTTGTTGATACGTGTCCAGTGATCTTTGGACTGTCACGTCTGAAGTTTTGGAGGCAGGTCGTTCGAGTGTTTGTGGAAACTGTCTCTTAACTCGAATACTCAGTTTAAAGCCACCACACCTCCAAGAATGCACCCTGCTGACGTGCCCCAGAGCAAGACACTGCAAGTTTAGCAGCTCCAGCAGTGCTGTTCTGTCAGCTGTGCTCTGATATTCTCCTGGATGAAAATAACGCTTTCTTCAGGGAGTTTTTTTTGTTGTTTTTTTTTTTTGTCTGTCTCTGTGCTTAAAATCTTAGTGTGTTGTCTGTTGGAACAGGGAAAATCAGACAGAAGATTAATCAAGAACAGTTTTGATAAGTCAGTAATTAAGAAACAATGGGTTCAGCCTCTTTAAACTTGGATTAAATTCTTTTCATGATTATTTTAATTCATTATTTAGTCTATAGACTGTAAGTTTGCAAAAAGTGCTCACCACAATTTTCCAGAACACAAAGTGACGTCTTCACATAGTTACTTTTGTCCAACCAACAGTCCAAAACCCAAAAACTCTTCATTTACTGCCATATATTACAAAAAAAAGCAGCAAATCCACACATTTAAGAAGCTGGATGCAGCAAATGTTTGATATTTTTGCTTTAAAATGACTTAAACAATTAATGGTTTATCGACCAAGTTGGCAACTTGGCAACTCATTTTCTTTCAATCAGCTAATTGGTTGATTGACTAATAGTTGTAGCTCTGGTTGTTGGTTGCAGATCGATTAGAAGACAGTTAATCACTAACGGCATGTATAGGTTCTTTATTACTTGTAAGATATCTGAAGCGTTTTATCTGGAGTGTTTAGGCGTGCCCACAGGATAAGGCATGTTCCTCCCGTCTGGCTGGATGTAATTGGCTGGTTAACTTTTGGTGTGGTTAGAATAAAACATCTGCTGATCCCACGCCTAATGTAGACGCCATATTTTAAATGCAAGACGACACCCCTCTATAAAAGTCAGATTATCCTGTAAAGATCACAGCAAAACCACTCTGTTTAGCTAAAGATGTGACCTGAGGCCTTTGTGTCAGCTGTGAGACCCACGTGTTCTTTTATATTAACAGACATCAGCATAATCTTTTATTCAGTTCACTTAAAAAGAGGGGAAAAAAAGATTAACATGATCTCAAGATGCCCCTCCTTTATCTTCCTACACTTACATTTCCATTTTCTCTGATTCCGTGGTGCCTTCTGTCTCCCTCCGTAACCTTTGCCTCCTCAATTCTCCTTTCCACCTCCTCCTCATGCCCTCATGTCTTCTCATTGCTTCCCCCCTCCGCTGTCTGCCCTGCCACCCCGACGATGTGATGTGAATGATGGCCCTTGTGTCATTAGCTGTGTGTTATGATGTATGAGAGTGGGAGTCTGTCAGAGAGGGAGAAAAAGAGACGCAGAGAGGTGGGGTGGAGGCTTCATGGCCCTCAGATCCAGAAGGTTAATGGCATCAGTGGGAGGGTAGCCCAGTTGGAACAGCAGCACACTGCACAATTCATCAGCGGTAGACGTTTTTGTAGGCACGTGCGTGTGTGTGTGCGTGTGTGTGCTAACTAGGTGTTTTCTGTTCATGAAGGAGCCCGCTGCCTCTCCCCCATCCTCCACCTCGCTATTCTTGAGCATTGTCTGTCATGCACTTATCACCAACAAGGAGATTGAAGTGATGCAGGGTGTGGGGGTGGAGCAGGTTGTTGTGGGTGGATGCTGGTGCAGTGGACAAAACATGGAGGGGGGGGGGGGGGGGGGGGGGGGGGGGGGGGGGGGGGGGGGGGGGGGGGGGGGGGGGTGTGGGTTGGAGGCAGGAAAGGAGCGAGAGGCTTCGGGGTAAATGGGTTAATCGACTGGTCCTCTCCTGTGCATCTCCTTTGTTTATCAATAAGCCCAGGCGAGTCGACGGAACGCTCTGAAAATGCATGATCCCTGCCACCTCCCTTCCTCTTGCTCCCTTCTCCCGTCCCTGGTGAACGAGTGTTTGTGATGACTCATCAGCGAGAGGTAAACAGACGGCCCTTAGCTGTCCCTGTTATTGGAAGGAGGGGATGGAGGGGGGGTGGATTACTGGATGCAGCATATTACTTTGTTCGTGTTGCAGATTTATTGCAGAATGAAAAAAGCCGTGATAAACTCAGTGTGTCCGTTATCGCTCCAAAGCTGGATTGAAAAGCAGGGAATGGGAACAAACACACACACACACAGATATGCACACAAATAAACTCTGATATCCTTACATCAGTACATAGTAACACCAGTTGTGTCTCAACACATGCACACTAGTGTTATCATGATACTGGAATTTCTAACCTTGATACAATACCCTAAAAAAGATCTCAATATTAGATACCATTTCAATACCACCGGGAAAATCTGACAAAGTTAATCAAGGCCCAGTGGGGTAGGCGTCAGAGAAGATGTCAGTCCACCTTAAGTGAGCCTGTGTCGAAGTCATCGCCAACTCTGTGGCCCTCTTTCTTTAATCAGTAGGGCTTGAGTCTTGGGGAGTTGTCACATTTATTCACTGACAATCAGCATAAACTGTTCACACACTATGCTGCTCTATTCACCTCTTTAACATTACTGTAAACTTCATATTCACCGTCACACACACGCTCTGCTCTTCTTTCTCTCTCAAACTTACATACTTGCTAACGCTACTCACACAAACTTCAGTTATCTCTGAAAGGAGTTTGCTACTTGTAGAACACACTTTAGTTTTAAAACATCCTAAAAAAAGATTTTTAAATAATCCAATTACAGATACCTGTCAGAAAATGAGTAGCCAAGTAGTCAATTTCATAAACTACAGAGATTCTTGTAACTTCAAGCACATTCATAACATAACATTCATACAGAGTCAGTAGTAACGCGCTGTAAAAAAGATAATGTGTATTGTTTCTTTAACACACTGGTATCGGATCGGTATGCAGTATCAGCCGATACACAAACTTCAGGTAATGGGAAACGCAAAAAGAGCCATCATAAAATCTGTACTTCCAACACTGCTGTTGAGCTGAGTGGTTGTTCGCGGAGGGATGTGTGTGGTTGCCGGGGGGTAATTTGTTTTGACAGTGTCTCTTATGATGGCAAAGAGTGCAGGGTGGAGGTAATCACCCTCGCTTGCTGTCAATAAGTGATTTTAATTAGCGCAGCTCATTAGGCTGCCTCAGCAACATGCCCCGCTGACTTTGTGGTGGGGGTTGCTTTGTGTTTCACTACCTCTGTTCTCTGTTGTGGTCCCTGTTTATCTCTTGTACGCTCGCATACAGTTTGATTTCTGTTCCCTCTTTGGTTAACTGAAAGCAAAAGGAGCGTGTCCTAAACTATGTTACTATATTTGGCTGCTTGGTTTTGTTGCACGGTGGGTAGCCATTTTGGATATCAGTACGTACCCGTTTGCTCACTTGTTGAGTGGATGAGGAAAACAGAGGAAAAGCTTTATCGAGGAGAGTCATGTCCGTTTCCTGGATGGAGGAAGAGGGTGAACGGAGGAGCAGAGTGAGGGAGATAGAGAGCGAGAGCTTGTGCAAATGAATAATTTATACAGGATTCCTGGAATTGTTTGCCAAGGTGATGATGGCCGACCTGTCTCTAAGCCAAAACAAACTGACTACGAGAACACACACACTCTCTCTCAAGGGAGGTTGACGAGGTTATTGGAGGCTGTGAGACATGCTTTACCGGTAGAACAGTGTTAGCCAATTAGTGTCTGTGTGTGTGTGTGTGTGTGTGTGTGTGTGTGTGTGTGTGTGTGTACTCAACCAGCTGATGATGGTTTTGTGTGTCAGTGCTGATGTGGTTAAATGGAGGAAAATACTTTAAATCTATGTCTGTATATACAAATGCATAATTTAAATGAAATCTATAAAAATATTATCAACATGATGAGTTGAACGCTAACGTAATCAGATGTAATCTGTTGGAAAACAGCCCGTTCCTCTGCCGCAGAAAAGGATGTCACTTCAGTTTTGTGTGTATGAGCTCAAAATAGAATGACATGCACATGCAAAATATTCTTCATGCATTTGTAATGAACAAGATACCTCTAAGTGCCTCTTTCTTCCTCTGCTCTGGCTGAGAAAATAATTCCCATACAACCATCTCTGCCCCCCCCCATCATATGCCACTTGTTTTCCTCGCCAATTGAATCCTCGTCAGAGACTCTGCTCTCCACTTGGGGGCTAATGCCTGAAGCGACAAACAGCCAAATGGCTTTCAACGCACCATTGACAGAGGGCTGCAACAGAGAGAGAGAGAGCCTCTCAAAGCTCTGGTGCTACTAGACAACCCTGAGTACCTGTAATTGTGGAGCTGCAGTGAAAAGCTTCTGCAGGCTCAAAGGCTTCTGTTTTCAGTGGCTTTAAGTGACAATAAACTCTTTTCAGTGCCCGTCTCTGCCACTAAAAGCACTGTGGAAAATAGAGCCTCCAAAGTAAAGTGGGAGTCATTTAAGAGTGCTGCGAGTCATTTGATGCGACGTGTTATCAGTGTTTCTCCTCTCAAAATGGCAGAGAAAACGTCATGTAAATGCTCAACATTTGGCCTCCCTCACATGTCTGAGCAGAGTTTGAAAAGGAAGGACAAGATGTAGCTGATAAGGCAGTGATTCAGTTGAGTGTGTTTCTCGGGCTGATGTGTGAGTCATGTTTGCCCTTTTTCTCTTAAATTGTTGCTGAGATATGATGGCAAAATGTACGACATCAGCATCGCAATAATTAGGCCGCAAGAAGAAAAACAGAAACGGATGCAAAGGAAGTCTGTTCCATTGTTTAATTTCCTGGTTCCAAAGTAATATTTTAACTCTGGGGTAAATTTCAGAGGAAGCCAAGGTTTCTGGAACATTTAACCCTGAATTCAGCTCGGCATGATCTCAGCACTCAGAGCACCTGGTGCTTCAGCTCAATGTCAGAAAAAGCCGCTAACAGAAACCTGTGTTTTTAGCGTGACGCACTAAACACCTCGACACAAAGATGCACCTGAATTCCATGAATGTTTTTGGCTTCGGATGGCGTGGTGATTTGCGATGAACAAATGCCTTTCTTTGTGAATTGGTTTGTGGTGAGGGTTTGTAATGTTGTTGCTCTAATAGCTGAGTGTATCAGCATACCGCTGTGTCCTACAAGCCCCATGTTGCTCCCCTTGCAGCCATTTCCAGAGAAGTGGTGTGATGCTGAAACACTCTAATCCTACTGTGTGTCATTGTATCCAGCCCCCGCTAATGATGATGGTTTATGAGTCTCCATAGAGCTCCCTCCCTCTTTCTTCTCTCTCTCTCTCTCTCTCTCTTTCTGTCAGCCCCCAGTGCAGCCCCCTCCCCACCTCCCCTCTCCCAGTTATCCCTCATTAATTTCCCGTGCCGATCAGATCGACAGGCCGAAAATTCAATTTAATGACCTGCCTCTTTGCTGCGCCTAATATGATTTTACAGGCTGTTCTGGTCAGGGCCCCAGCCCAATTTACATAACGATCAGCCGTGCCAGATAGCGTTGCCCCAGCAACAGAAGAGGGGGAAGATGAGAGAGGAAGAGGAGGAAGGAGGGAGGAGGCACAGAGGAGAGTAGTGGAGATTAGCAGGGAGGGGTGTGAAGGAGCGTTCGAAGGAGGGAGATGGAGAGAGAAGGCTCAGTGCGTCTAAGGTCAGACTTGGGGTTGTGAGATAATTCCTGACAGGCCAGCAAAGGTCTGTCCCCCTCCTCTTCTTTCCTGTCCCCCCCCTCCTCCAAAATGAAAAGACGGACACAGAGGGTCGTGCAAAAGGCTACTGGCACCTCTCTCCTCCCCCTCCTTCCCCTTTCACAGTCAAACAAGGTTAAGAAGAAAATGAGTGGAATGCAGCAGCATATAAAACGGCGGGAAGGACCTCTCCCCCCCACACACCTGCTGGGCCTCCACCCCTAATCTCTCACAATCAATTAGTTCACCTCCCCCGGTTCAGTCAAACTACATTACCTTAGTGTCAAATCAGAGCGTTTCACTTCACCATTCAGCACACACCCCACCCCATCTCCTTTATCCTGCTCTCTACTTTTGTGTTCCACCTCCTCCTCCTCCCTCTGTGGAAAGTGCAGATTTTAAAAAAGGAAATGGGTTTGGGCAAAATGTCTTGGGACATTCAACTGCAGTAGGCGAGCAGCGCAGCATATCCATTTGTCCAAATGCAGCACTGTAAAGTGCTCGATGTTCGTTGAGCCCTATAGTATCATCTTACTGTCCCAGCTAATATTGCGTGGTCGATACCAAAGATGCCTCTGATAGATCGGACCAGAGTTAACCTGTCTGCTTCAGTGTGCCCAACCCCCCTCTCTATGGGCTGTAATTATGAAGTATGGACCTCATTATGGTCTCTCCAGCCAGATGGTATTAGCATATTTCAGCCTCGTAATGAAATAAAGCCGAGTCTAATGGAGGCAGGACAGAGGGGGAAGTAAATTTGTTTTAAGGCGGCCTCAATTTAGTTAAGAAATACCCGATGCATCCAGATGGACGGTGCTAACATTTGTGTTTGCACAAGCTCGCCCCCTTTTGTTTTATAGGTAGTTGAACTGCCGTGGAGTGCAGTATACTGATATCTAATATCACCTCTCCCTCCTTCTACAGACTGAGATCGCCAAACGTCTCAATGCAATTCTGGCTCAGATCATGCCGTTCTTGTCACAAGAGGTAAGTGTTAATCACTATGTTATATTCAGTAACTGTTGAGGAAACTGAGGGTGGTTAGTCGAGACCCTGTCACTGGGATGACACCGCTGCTGAAAACACCTACATGGGTAGAAATTGATTGATCATTTGTCAACATATTAGCATCCATCATTCTTATATATGATATTGTACCTACTATGAGCTTTAAGCTGTTGTATTTTTGACTTTAAGTAGGGAGTAAATGATGTTGTGCAGTATGAAGTATATTTTTATACTATATTTTTTCGCTCTTGTTCACAGTTCACCCACAAGTGAAAATTCAGTCATTCTCACCCTCATGCTGATGGAAAGTCAGGTGAAGTTTTGTAGTCCACAAAACATTTCTGGAGCTTCACAGCAAAACAGTGTTGTAGCATTCTCCTAAACAACTGAAGTAGATGGGGACTTGTTTTAAAACATTAAAAAAAGAACCCCCCCCAAAAAACTTAAAATGGCTCCATACAGCTCATCAGGCACAATCCAAGTCTCTGAAAGACCAGACCCCAAATCGATTTGAACTACAAAAATTTACCTGAATTTCCATCATCATGAGGCTGAGTAGATGAAGCCTGAATTTTCATTTGCGGGAGAAATGATGCCTATTTGTTGTCGTGTGTAGTTACACCATCAGTACATGCCAGAATATGTTCTTTTTTCAGTTTTTTTTAATGAATTCTTTTCCATCAGGAATCTAATCTTTTGTTTTTGTGTCCTGCAGCATCAACAGCAGGTGGCTCAGGCTGTTGAGCGAGCCAAGCAGGTGACAATGACTGAGCTGAATGCTATCATCGGGGTACGTGGACTTCCCAATCTGCCTCTCACTGTGTGTATACCCCCTTTTTCTTCCTTCATTTGACCTGAGGCCAGGGGCAAAACTGCACGCACAGAAGAGGACCGGCACTTCTGATACAGACACATAGAGGCTATTTAAACTTGCTACATATCGCTTACGGGTTTATTTCACCTTTATATGCTTCAGCTGAAGTGTTTCATGTTGAGAATAGCCTGGGAAAGGGCAATAGATTCAGGAGGAAAATAGGAGTGAAAATGGAGTAAGAGCCTAGTGTATTAATCTGCAGCATTTTCCTCCTGTCTGTGACATTTGAATGTTCAGACTGAAAAGAGACTAGCAATGCCATGTCCTCTTCAGAAGTGCAAACTTGCCCCTGTCTGCAGTGGTTTATTATGTTTTTATTTGAGTTCAAAATGTTTGCAATGTGCTGTCATTATGGTGTTCACTGCTGTGACGTCTGGGATTGTTGGTTAACTGTGACCTGTCAGCACACGGGCTGCACCTCCTAACAGCAGCTCTGATTCTCTCCTCTCAGGCAGAGTCATAGTGCATCTGATATATAGTAACACAGACTGCAGGCTGAGATCAGATCATGCTGTTTCTCAGATTTCACTTTGACTGCACTTTAATTAGATAAAAGGTCCCAGTCAAAAGGCTTACCTCTACCTCTGACCCAATAGCAGGAGGAATTAGAGCGGTCAGGTTGGGACAAGCTCTGTGATCGCAACAGAGATTACATGAGTGTGGACGTAGCAGCTACAGAACACTTGGAAAGTGTAGTGGATGAAAAATTTAGGCTGCACTCAAGTAATGTTGGCAGAATATGAAGAAGAGGAAACACTCTAGTTATTTTGACTTTGGAGGATTTGCACCAGAGCTGCAATAATTAGTTGACTTGAAGGAAAAGTAGTTGCCAGCTATTTTGATCGATATCGTTTCAGTCAGTTTTTAAAGTAAAAATGTCAAACATTAGCTGATTCTATGTCTTAAATGTGAGGAGTCACAACAGCCTTTGGGTTTTGGACTGTTGGTTAGACAAAAGAAGCGATTTGAACACGTCACTTCGGGGCTATTGGGAAATTATGATGAGAATTTGTCACAGTTTTGATTTTGACAGACTAAACGATCAATCAATCAATTAATGGATATAATCGGCAGATTCATTGATAGTGAAAATAATCATTAGTTGCGGCCCAAATTCAACCAATGCTAGCCTACTTTTGTTGTTGCTATGGCTCCAAATAATTATTGTCATTAATTCATCTACCAGTTATTTTCTGGTTTAATCAAAAAAACATTAAGTTGATAAAATTTTAGAAAAACATTATTTTCCCACTCAGTTGCTTGTGATTTCAGTCTGAACAACATGATGTTTACGCTGCATTATGTCTGCTTCAGTACTGTTGTATTTCTCAGTAGGTTTTTAGAGTCAAAAAGAACTTTTAGCTTTCAGGGTTTTTAAATCGTGATTACATAAAAAGTAAATGTTTCTAACAAAAAGGTCAATGGAGAGCATCTGCAGCATTTTAAACTTTAATAGAAGAAAAGATTGCACTTCAAAAATCAGTAATTGACCTTTTAATTGTAGCCACAAACCTAAACACTCAAAAATCCACTCCGGCCAAATGTAATTCCTAGTGCTTTGGTCTTTCATCTGGATTTATTTATCTGATTTTTTTAATAGCCAGCTTGGACCTAAATGGAGGACTGACCCTTTTGATTAGCCCTCTGTAGCAGAGGTGAGTCAGCGGTTAGCCAGTCCCAGTGGTTGGGGGTCAAGTCTAATGAGAGGCAGATATTGAAATTCTATTAAGGTAAATGAGCCAGGAGCACAACCCCCACTTTTCTAGGTAATTACTTCCTGTTTCCTTTTTCTTTTTCCCCCAACCAGCTCAGAGAGACTGTCCACAACAGGAGTGACCCTGTCTTCATTAAGGGGGGCAGGGCAGGACAGAACACGCACACACACTAACACACAGGAAAAACAGGCTTTAATTATCGGGCCAAAGACATGGCAGGTGATCAATCTCCATGTCCCCACAGTGTGAGTGAGGCGGAGCTGCCGTGGTGTTTGTCATTAAAGTGATATTCAGAGAGAATCAGGCTGAGGCAGTTTCATACAGCAGATCAGAAAATAGATTTGAGCCTACACACAAACACAGACACACTTGCAGTATATACATTACATTAAAGTACCCCCAAATGCCCAACCGAATTATCCTTTCCTCGCAGCTGAAGGCCAAATGAAGCAGAGCTTTTTCAACTTTGGGATCAGGACTCGATGTTTGGTCACTTGATGTGCAAATAGTGCAACTCTTGGACAAAACAAGACTATTAAGGGCCTTTACACTGGAAAGTGATGACTAAATGACATGAATATACAAAAAAACTTGCCAGGGACATTGTATCAAAACTATTCACACTGGCAGGGACACAAATTACGATAGTATGCTCATATGCAAATCTGCGACACAGATATATCATCACATAAAAATGATACTTACCACAGACCAGGCAGGACAGGGACTGGCAGAAAAACGGCACCTTCAAGAGGGCCCCAGGGGCCTCTGGTGTAGCACTGAAGCACTGGCTGCGATCTTTCTCCACTGATCAGTGAGCCAATCACTGGGTTTGTCTCAGCTACCTGTCCCGGGGCTCCAGTCCAGTCAGTTATGATGTATTAATATGTTAAAATGTCAAAGTCACAAACAGACTAACTGATAGAGGCAGTGATAGACTGTGAACTTCTTAGTTCTGTGAGGTAAAATAACTGTTTTCATCAAAGTGGTCTGGTGATATGAAGAGAGCACATATGGATATAACAGCTTAAGTTCCCCATCAGTAAATCCCATATATATCGCAGTCAATCCGTGCAGGGATCAAAGTCACCTTTGCCACATTGTCTTTATAATTTTGTGTCCTTAAGTGTAATATAATACGGGATGATGACAAACATAAACAATCAACAGGTCCACTATTGTCATGAGTTGTGATGTGACGTCTGTTTTGCACAACATTCTTGACTGATGCCTGATGAGTAATTGGGTAATTGAAAATTGTGAATGAAAAAAAGCCCAAACTTTCTATCTGTATTTTGAATAAAATATACGGTATATTACAAAGGTTGGAATTGCGTATCTTAATGTCTATAAATGTCCATCAAATGCAAGTGAAACTGGCAGCAGGACATAAAAACACATAAAACCTGTAGATCGACTCAGAGGTGAGACAGCGTGAGAACTCCACGTGTTGATGATATGATGCTTCTTGTCGATGTTAACACATTATTTTCCATAATATTTAACTTTGAGGGAAAGTAAGACAAAGATGCAAACAAGTCTCCTCTGTCCCACACTGTGTTTTGCATACGTTTTGGTTAGAGGTGACATGATTGAGTTTGATTTGACAAGTGTCAGAGGTGCTGTCTCATTTACATGAGTTCTACACAGGGTGAGATTGTCCCTGATAAGGCTAACGAGTCAGTTACAGGTGCTGTGCTGCGTATCTTCAACCCTTATGTAAATACTAATCTGAGGAACACACAACGAACACTTTTAAACTGGCTGGGTCTGTTTTTGATGTCACTCATCTGCAAACAGTGATCTATGTGGGGAATAGTGCATGTTTTTATCGGATGTTTATAGAGGAAGTTAGATATTTCCATCTGGTTTGAGAGTTTAGGCATTTTTATAAAGGAAAAGTGTCCACAGTGACACATGGTGTGACTGGATGTACTTACTTACTACAAGCAGTTAATGTCTGAGGTTTTGTCAGTGTTTCAGGATGATGGTTCATGGACATATCATGATTTTTATTTTGCATAGATGACCAAATTTAAACTTGTATGTTTAAAGATATTAGCTTGAGATCATTAGCTTTGTCATTAGAGACAGAAAATTGCTTCCTTTAGCCTCTTGAATGTGAATATTTGATGTTTTTCTTTGCCGCCTTTGATAGTTAACTGAATATTTCTGAGTTTCGGGCTGTTGATTGGATAAAACAAGCAATTTGAAGACGTCAGTTTGGATTAAAAAGTGAAAATTTCCTCCCAAACTCTTCAAATGATGAATCTGTGTATCAAGAAAATATCTGCAGTTGAATTGATAATTGAAATAATCTCTAGTTGCAGTATGCTTGCTCATTTCTGTATGAATTTCTCCTCTTCCTCTCTCCTTTCACCCAGCAGCAGCAGCCGCCTCATAGTGTCTACCCAGCCTTCATGGTCAGTGTTCAGTGAAGTTACCAAACATAGAGAAATAATCTGTTTTTAACTGCTTGCTGGCAGTCTAACATGTGTCTTTGTGAAGTCAGATGATCCCTCATGGAGACAAAGCATGACTTGGGTGTGTTTGGATATTTTCATCCTTTGTCTGCCTCTCTCAGGTGTCATAGATTTGACAGAACTAACATTTCGTGTCTCTCGATCGTTTTCCAAAACTGAAATCAATCAGTGTGGTCTAATCTTTGTCACGACAAATGCAGAAAATATGATGAGCCCCAGACGCTGTTGTAAAGCACAGGATAAGTAGGTAATGTGGCGATCATTGCCAGACTTATTAAGCCAGTCTGCCAGCTGGTTTGTGCTGCTGCTGTTGACGCTTGTTCCACCTGACAGTACTGTTCTGCAGGGAGCCAGCTTCGCCTAGTTAACTTTAATTGCCTGTTTCCTGTGGAAGTTGCCTGAGCTGCGGCTGCATTTACACATAATGAAAAAAGATAAGTGTGAAAGGAAGCCAGCTCTTTATCCATGAATATTGAATTGGAAGCAATTTATTTTCTGAATTTTTTCCCTCTTTTTCTCCCTCTCTCCCTCCCTCGTCTCTCCTCGCTCCTCTCCTCAGCCATAGCTCGTTAATGAGGCTTCTTGATAATGATCCCTGCACGCTTTTCCTCATTAGGCACGCTCAATAGGGACGTCCCTGCCTCAATCCCTCTCTCTTTCATTCTCTTGTTATTTTCTGCTTCTGCCTCTCCCTTCCTTTCTTGTTCTGGTTGCCCCTTTCTCTCTTTCCGCTCACTTTTCCGTCTTCACAACAAATAGGCTGCTCGGCACACCAGTACAATATCGATTAACAATGCCGCCCCTCAGTTGCTTCCATCCATTGTACGATTTCGGGTCCAGCTCGACGTAATGAGCTGACTGAATAATGGCCAGCTGCTAAATAAACCTTTAAATGTGGTAAGCCACCAGATATATCCTCGTCTGGTTCATGTAATGAATGTATGGATGAGGTTATTGAAGTTCTATCTAGCAAGCAGAATAGCAATCATGTTTTTTTTTTCTTTTTGGAGAGGCAGTTGATGGATGTGCTAAGTGTTATTTAACCTTGTTTTAAAGCACTTGCTTCCCTCTTTCCTGAGTGGCTATTTAACTCCTGTCTATCTACTCACTCCTCTCTGGCTGCCTCTCTCACACACAGACCTCCACGGCCTCTTGGGAGGTGTGTGTGTTCTCCTCTGTGTCTGTGCTTAACAGCATTTTGCAGGAGTGGGCACGCTTGCTTGGTTTTCCAGAGTGTTGAAAGGTTTTGAGGTTTTCGAGTGTAGACGTATTGATTTTTAACTGTCCCAGCTATGATTGAAGCGCAGTGGTTTGGGGCGTGAGCAAGTCTGAGCAGAGGAGACATGTTGTCAAGTCAAACATAGTTGTCACGTAAAGGTCTCGTACCTTTTTAAATAAGAAACGAGAAGCAATTTGTAAAGCAACAGTGGCACGTGTAGCAGAAGTGAAGAGGTATGAAATAGGGATGGCGTGACTGGATGAGCTTGTCACTGGTGGGTTTTAGGAATATATCGTTTTAGCATCACATCTCCTTGTGTGCATGAGGAATAGTCACATCGCAGGACGTTTACTATTAAGTAAGACAAATGAACATCCAGCTACAACTTTTTGCTGCTTGATACAAAAGCCGCACAGTTCTCATTTTCTATAACAAGAGAAGAAATTGGACTGACTTGGTTGTTAAATAAATTGCACTCACATCGCAGGAAACCAAAATATCGCAATGTCAGTTTTTTTTTTTCAATATCCTGCGAGCTTAATTGCAGTTTTGTGGTTGATTTTTTTTGACAATTTTCGTCATCATATTTTGCTGGTTATAGTCTGCCTCAGAAGAACAAGTGAGGGCCGCTGACGGACTTGTTCAGTGAGTTAACACAGTAGCACAAATATATCTGCAATGGCTGGCTGTTATGCTGGCGTTTGCTGGTTAGTAAATTTTAGCTTATCGCCCAACCCAAGTTTGAAGAGTATCAGGTGTAGTGTAAACCTAAAGGTCTTTTCGGAGGCACAAACTCTGCACAGAGCTGATTCAGTCAACTTTGGGCTGAAGCTATTCATCATTCAACATCAGTTCTTGTTCACCATCAGATATTCTGTTTGTTGTTCCAATCATTGTAAATTGAATATATTTGCATTTTAGACTAACAAAATGAGCCATCTAATTATATCAGTTTGGGTTCTGGAGAGCGTTAATGACCTTTTTCATTATTTTCTGGCGTTTACAGACTAGAGTTGATTAAGCAATCCAAAAAAATAGTTGACAGATGAAAAAAATTGTTGCACTGCTGTCCTAGCACACTCATTAAACAAAGTATTATAATTTGGGTATATTTTTTAAGTGATAAATCAGCAAAAATGTTGTTAAAATATGACCTATTGCTGCGTCATGATATTAATACATGGTCAATTTCAGGATTATAATGCACATCCAAATGCTAAAGATGTTGAGAATGGGAGATTGTGTAATAATAATGACACAGAAATGTTTTGTAAATGAATGTGTTCTGCTGTCTAACACTTTGAGCCAGATGATATTCACATTGAACGTCTGCAGCGATGAACAGAATCCGTTTTTTCCCCTCACACAGTGAATGAGCTGGATCAGCATGTTGGCAGTCACTGTCAGGCTGCTATTATGCATAAACGGTTTGGCCTTGAACTAAATGTTGTCAAAGCCGGCTCTAATGCACGAGTAGAGTGCGGTCATTCATGGATTCACTTCCCAGCCGACCCACTTGTCCTCTGTCTGTCTGTGTTTGTTTACAGCAGCAGCAGCTTCAGGCTCAGCACCTTTCTCACGCGGCCCACGGCCCCCCGGTACAGCTGCCCCCACACCCTTCAGGCCTGCAGCCGCCCGGACTCCCCCCTGTGACGGGCGCTGGCTCTGGCCTGCTGGCTCTGGGCGCTCTTGGCAGCCAGGCACACCTGCCTGTGAAGGATGAGAAGAACCACCACGACCTGGAGCACAGAGGTGAGGAGCACAGCCTGCCACACACACCGCCTGCAGGGCTGCAGTACTGATGGCTGTTTGTACCCGCCAAGAACTGGTTTTACAAGCCAGATACATTTATCATAGAAACAAGTCACTGTATGATTTATGTACAGAGGTAAAAGTGTAGTTTATACAGGAAACAGGAAAGAGTTTGTAGAAGATTGAACACTGCTGCTGGTGGAGTTTTAGTACGTTTTGTAGCTTTGTGTCATTAGAAATTAAGGTCCCATTTTCTAATTAGTCACTCTATATAAAGGATGTAAATGTTGTAACTAATGGCTTTATAACTGGCTATTATCATTTACTAATGCCTCATAGATATTAGGGGTGTCACGATTTTAAAATTTGTAATAATGGTGTAGGACGTTTGGGATCCTAATCCTGTGCGAATCTGCGATGTCTGTAATTTGTAAAATAAAAATTTCACAGAATATTACCTACATTATTTCGCCAAACACAGATTTCCAGTGATGATATCAGTCCTGTGCAAACAAGGCTTTTGTTGCTTTTTGCCAGGTTGAATTGATGGTCCTGGAGCAACGTTAATTATGAGGTTCTAGGAACAACACCAACACAGCGATATCAGATACACTGGATAACCACCTGAGTTTTCACAACCAAATACTCAAGATGACCTCAGTAATGGCTTATAGATGATTTATGTAGCATCAGTAAATGTTTTATTAAGCATTAATAAATCTATTAGTTATAGCTTCTCTATTAAATGTGTCTTATTAGAAAGGAGTAGCAGAATTAATTCTGCATGAGAGTAATCCTTTTTGCTGAAAATGATGTTATTACTCTTGTCAGATTGGTGTGCTGAGTCGTGGTGACACCCGTACTAATTTGTGTTTTGCTTTTTGTCCCTCCTGGCCCCTCATCATTTCACTCGCCCCTGGCCATTCCTCTGAAAGAACGCGAGTCGAGCACGGTACGTTGACTCTCCGTCTCCTGTGTGTGTCTTGACTTTGCCGGTGTCTGGCTCACCGTGTTTGGTGATTAGGTGTACTTTACATAGACTTTAAGCCCACTGTTCAATAGAAATTCATGCTCTCTGTGTAAGAACACACACATTTTTGTACTCTGGGGTTTGACTGAAATCAAATAATGAAGTCTGGCCAAATAAGCCAGCGCCATCTAATCCAGGTGGAAAATGACTCCAATCACTGGGCGAGGATTAGCAGTCAGCTACCTCCTTTAATTTCAGCACAATTAAAAGCGACTTTGACTCTCCGTCTCTTCTTCCCTCACCACTTTAGAGGATTCACTCTTGCATGTGTCCAATACCTAAATCCTTTTCAGCTCCTTTTATCTGCCTTTCTCCTTTTCTTCTGTATATATCTTTATTTTCTGCACTCTTTGTCTTCTTATCTCACTCATTTACTCCTTTGCACCACTTCTTCTCTCCCCCTCTTCCTCTCGCTGTCTTTATCTCGCTCTCTCTTCCTTCTCATGTTGAAGTCCTTGTTTATTGGACTGGCTTAAAGCTCTCAGTTAGCTGGAGCGTAACGCTCTGTTGGATCTGCTCAGCCAGATTGAGTTCCCATTGACTGGCCATCCTGAATGAGCCCACTCATGTCTGAAGGGAACCCAAACTCTTCCCCCATCTCGTATGGTGACGAGCGGCTGCCATACTACCCTACCTGATCTCCCCACTGCAGACACACACACTCACACACACACCCACACGCAGTCTTCCTGTCCTCTTGACCTCTCAGGTCATCTGATACCAGAGTTGGAGGCAAGTGCAGGGTTATTGAGTCTAAGCAATCCTTTAAAGGCCACAGGCTCAGATACACAGACAGGCTGTAATGCTGTAGGAGATTTTTATCTGTCGGACAGCATCTTCACACCGAGCCAGACTAAAACTCTGTGGATTTCTTTTCCACAACAGTAACTGAACAAATTTCCATATTTTGACTGGAGAAGGAGGGATGTGGAAATGGCAGATTGCTGCTGGGTTGGCTGCTGGTGGTGGTGGTTCGAGTGTGTGTGCCAAACTGCCAGACCAGTGCTTTTTTTACTGTCACTCTCCTCAGCTCAGGTCTTTTTTAATGTCATCCTTTCACTCAGTTTTCAGACTTTCACCTTCCTCTGCTGCTCTTCGTTCTCTTTTTGTCATTTGCAGCCAACAAATCTTCCTTCTCTTTCTTTCATCATATCTTTTTGTTTTTTTGATGAAGGCAGGGATCTGTTGAGCTGCCTGACAGTGTGGGCTGGCCTCAGGGTCTGCTCGCCTTCGCCCCCTCCTCCTCCTCCCTCTCTTCTTGCCTGTCGGCCTGTTTGGCAGTGCTACCCCACCACGCCAGTGCCCAGACTACAAAAACCCTGTTTGCAGCTTCTGAGAGAGTGCCAGCCTGTCCGGGCATTCCCACTAGTCGGGAGAACTCATTGCCACACTGCTACGCTCTCATTGCTTGCCAAGTTCCTTTCCTGTTTTGCTCTCTTGTCTTTCTTCCTCTTTTTTTTTTCATTTTCTCACTTTGCCTCTTTCATGGCTCTTTTCTCTGCTGGCAACACCCTCTTTGTGTCTTCACATTGCACTCTTGTCCAGGTTCCCTCAATGGCCCCTTTCTTTCCATCCTCTTTTTTGTGATTCTGGTTGATTTTCATGAACTCTGCTGTCATTTTCTGCTGTTTTGTCACTGACCTGCCACAGCACACACACACACACACACACACACACACTCAGGGACGCTATAGCAGTGATTAACGTTGGTTTTACAGTCAGATCCTGGTAACTTTTGTTGTTATATACATGTACTTGCATGCAACACAGATGTAAAAAGTGCAGTCAGGAATGTAAGCTGTGTTTGGTTTAAATTGTTTAAGTTGCTTCAAGCGTGTCTCCGACCAGGTCACTGCGAGGGTCTACAAGAGGATTAGATGTCAGGTTGTGTGTGTGTAAATATCCCATGCTGCTCTCTGCTCCCACCTCACATTTCCTCTCCACCTCTGCTTGGTCTGCCCCATGCATCACCTAGCTTGCGAGTTAATGCTTTTGTCTTCTAAAGGCGTTGTGTGTGTTTGTGGGTTTGCTCAGCTGCCCCGTCTGTTTCCTTCTTGCTCCATTGCCTTGGCAGCAGCAGCAGAAAGGCTAAGCTGTCCCAGAATCCTCTTCTGCACCTTCTATCCCAAATCAGTGCAGGAGCATTGTCCGTTTAGCCTTACAGTCAATATTGTCACAGCTCTGACAAACGAAAAGGCTCCAGAGCCATGTCTGGACTTAAACACACCATTTGGTAGTTTCTGGATTTTCTGGGTCCTGCGAATTTGTTGCTGTCTGCATTTAGGCCCAAAACATTCACAGGACATGCTCTTTAGTCACTGACATCTTGCACACATTTTGTCATGCCATGTCATGTCAGGATGGGTTAAGATGGAGCAAGATCACAATGCTGGCTGTAGCTGCAAGTCTACACAATATTCAGTACACATATGGTTATTGACAGTTGTTTGAGGATACTAATGGTCAAAGGTAAATCACACTCAGAGTGAACTGGAGACTGATGTTTTCTGGTTGCATGTTATTGTTGTTGGCAGAATAACTCTGTGTCGCCGTCAGACAGCCTGCGGGCAGCGAGCGAGAAGCACCGCGGCTCTTCAGATTACGGCCTCGACTCCAAGAAACGCAAAGTGGATGACAAAGACAGCATGAGCAGATATGTGAGTGTTTATTGGTTGTTATTGTTTGTGGGGTCCTGAGCTTGTTTTTGCTCGAATTTTAATTAACTCATTATATGAGACCACTCTTGATGGGAAAAATGTAAGAATTCAGGACAGACATAAAGCAAACCAATATATATCTGGAAAACTATTCAAAAATGGTTTATTACCAGTTATGTCATGATGTGACCATCACAGTTTTGGGATTGATTCATTTTATGGGGTTTAAAGTCCTAGAAAGTGTACTGGAAAGAAATTGAATTTGGCTCTAAATATAGGTAAAATACAGACAGTATTGGTACACTTCCAATTAATTAGTTGCAATTAAAAGCTAAGCTGGTGCATATTTTAGTTAGTTAAATAAAGTTTACTATGAGTTGTATGAGCTCAAGTGGACTGGTTCTTTGAGTGAAATTCCACTGCATATCAATAAATGTACAAGAGTCTCAAAACTGTCTGTTTTTCCCTATAATTATTATAATTATATAACTATACTACCAAGTTACCCAGTTCTTTCCAGGAAACTTTCAAGAAATTGTGATTATTAGGAAAATGAAGTGTTACCAGTTTGATTTCCTGTCTATATACAGTATCTTAAATAATAAACAAATCATACGGCTTGCTCAATTTTCCAGTAAAAACAGGTTTCAAAGTCCATAAATCTGGTGTGGTCTTTCATTTTGATTTAGTGGTCCAAAAAACTGTAAATGTATCACTGTTTGTGGTCTCCCAGTAAACCAAACATGTCAATCCTTGATTTCAGGACAGTGACGGAGACAAAAGTGACGACCTGGTGGTGGATGTTTCCAATGAGGTAAGACTGTTTCAACCGAGCTGCTCAGCCACATTCCTCACTGTGAACCAAACACAGCTCTCTTTTGTCATTTGCCTGTCGAAGCCTCGACACCTTTCACAGCAACGAGTCTGTCATAATATTGGTTGTGTGTGTGTGTGTGTGTGTGTGTGTGTGTCCTGAGTGTGTGCTTACTTGCTGTATTTCTTTTGCCATTCATGCAGAAAGTAAGACAAAGAACACAAAGAGAAAAGGGAGTGACAGGTGAATGAAAAGTGTGTGTATGTGTATGAGGCAGCGTACGAGCACGCACGGGTATATTTATCTGTGTTTGCACATGAGGCCCCAGTTTGTTTGACCTACATGTACATGCCAGTGGCTTTCCTCCGGTCTGTTTGCTCAGTCTCGCTCTCTGTCTGTCTCGTTTAACTCTGTAGGATCCGGCCACCCCTCGAGTCAGCCCGGCTCACTCTCCTCCAGAGAACGGCCTGGATAAATCACGAGTCCTGAAGAAGGACGCTGCCCCCAACAGCCCTGCCTCGGTCGCCTCCTCGGGCAGCACGCCGTCCTCCAAAGCCAAGGACCACGCCCATGTGAGTGTTAGAGAGAAGATGAAATGAGGAGGTTACAGTGGAGGGGGTGAAGGGTGAGCTGACAGACTAGAGGGCATTTGTCAAGTGGAGTGGGTGTCTGTGAAGGACTAATACGCAGGAGGCTTAGCAGTTGGCTGCTATGAGGGGCTTGAAGGGGCAGAGGGTGGATGCACTCTCAGGAAATCAAACCCTGTGGCTCACTCCTCTCAATCTCCTTTATGGCTTACCCAATAAATGGTCATTTCTTCCTCGACCCAAGGCTGTAAATAACCCCGAGACACAGCGGCGAGGGAACTGCTGTCTCCCTCTTTTCTTGCTTCGTCTCATCCTCCCCCCCAGTTTTCTCTCTAATACTGAAGCCCTCACTAACCAGGCTCAAACAATCCTCATGCATCGGTTCTACATAAACCATTTCGTTAAGGATTAGGATAGATTTGTAGCCCACATCACCACACTCCACCTCGCATGACACCCAGCTTCTCTCTGTCCCTCATTAGTCTGTGTCACCCCCCCTCCCAAGTCCTTGAACTCGATCTGCAAAGGATGAAAGATGGATTAATTATGAGAGAAGTGTTTGGCCCACCATCTTGCTTGTCTCGCCACTCTTAACAAGCTTGACTTCTAAGCAAAGGTTTATGCCTCTACCCCCACCACACACACACACACACACACACACACACACACACACACACACACACACACACACATGGCTGTAATGACGTGTCAGTGTTAGATTGGATTACCTTGAGCCGTCCACTTAGATTGTCACTCTGGATTTCCCTGCCAGTGGGGGTATTTTTGACTCACTGGTGGATTTTTTTTTTTAACTGTTGGCTTGGACACTGTTTCATTTTCGTGTGTGTGTCTGAGAGTATGTGAACTTACAACTGTGAGTAAAAGGACATTAAACAAAGTTGCACCCAGAGGTTAAATAGTATCTGTTTCAGAATGACAAGTCATCTACACCGAGCCTGAAGTCCAACACACCTACACCAAGAAATGAGGCCCCAACACCAGGAACCAGCACCACTCCAGGACTGCGGCCTCTTACGATGGGCAAACCACCTGGCATGGAGGCGTTAGGTATGTAAACACCTTCACTGTCACACTCATTTATAGGCTTACAATGTAGGATTTGTTGTTGTTTGTGGTAAACACCGGCTCAATGGTCGAGACTGAGAGAGAGCAGCAGTGGTACAGTGAGCAAGAGAGAACAAAGTAGTGAGTCAGATAAATAATGTTGCATTTTCTGATTGTTTCACAGTGGTTACGTCCTAAAGCACAAACAGTCTTATATTTCATTCGTTTTATGACAAACATCATATGTGTAGTTCATGGCACACTTCAAACAGGATCAAAAAGTGATTTGTCTCTCTCTCCATTCACTACCAAACATATCTTCCGAAATAAGGTCCCATGAGGTAAACAGGAAAGGGTGTGACTTTGGCTCTTTATTTGCCTCTCTGCTCTTCCTCTGCTTGTATGTGTGTAGCTCAGCCCCACTCTCAGTCAAACAGAAACACAGTAATCCATAACAGCATGAGAGTAAAGGAGAGACAGAGACTTGCTGTTAACCTGGATTAATAAAGCCCTGATCTAGCACCGTTATTGGCTAGGGGTACACAACAGTGCCCAAAGGTTGACACCCAGAAATTTCCCGAATACAGCAAAATACTTTAAAAAAAATACAGGCAGAGGGCAGGGTCTCTGCAGATAGGGGCACTGCCACATTTCTACAGGGACATAATTATGATTTTAGTGGGAGGAAAATTTAAAAACTAAAACAAATCATCGACTGACAAAGAGTAAGCTATATTCTTGAAAAATGACTAGAGCTGGAGTTATGCTTTTTTCCAAAGACACACATTAATGTCTTTATGAACCCACACAGAGACAGGTTTTATGGGTAATCGTAGCATGTAGAGGAGCCAATTCGAACACCTTTCTGAGGTTCTGGAGTTCTAGTTGGAAAATTATTGAAAATTATAATTTTAATGACCTCAGTTTGGGTTTTAGGAAACTCTGATGGGGATTTTTATAGACCAATTTATTTGCAGATTCATTGATGATGAAATAATCCTGTGATTTAAAGTTTATTCATGACCGTGGAAACAAAAGTTAACAAAATAATCTATAAAAAGGTTCTTTTAGTATCTGCTCTGGAGCTTTCGATAATATCACAGATAGAATTGAATAACAAAGGAATTTGTGTTTCCAGTTGTTAAATATTGTCTTCTGTTCTGCAGAGTTTCTATAAATATATTAAAATCTTCTTTTCTCTTCTCTAGCCGGCTCTGCCCTTCGTACACCTCTGTCCATTGCGGGCTCCTACGCCAGCCCGTTTGCGATGATGGGTCATCATGAGATGAACGGATCCCTGACCAGCCCAGGCGTCTATCCTGGTCTCATCTCACCACAGATGAGTGCTGCAGCTGCTGCCGCCTATGGACGCTCACCAATTGTAACTATTCCAGATTCTCCTCTTTACATATATTCATTCATATATTCCACCTCCATCAGTTTGACACAACAAGCCCTCAGCAGCATCTGTATGAATTATCCTTCGTGGCTGTAGGTTGTAAAGTCTTTGAGTAACTTAAGCATTCAGCGTGTATTTCCATAACTCATTGTGAATATTTCTGCTTGGCTGGCTGCAGCTTGTTGTGTGTACATAATGAGAAAGTACAAAGACGGCCTGGCTCCTTTACTTTGATGTTAGTCAGTTAGTTAGCATTCTAAAGGCTTTAAAAAAGGCTCACCCCCCAAAATGCATCTCCGTGTTTGAAAATCTCCCAGGCGTTCATTAGCATTAGCAAGTGGGATGTTGTAGCCTTGTGTAAAGCTTCTCAGTATGCAGTGAAGCTGAATCTGCGCCTTTCAAGGGATTTGCCTGGAAACGATGGTACAAGAGTTCCTCCGGGCGTTAGCAGATAAAGTGAAGCATAGTTTTCAATTTGAATATTAGCTTAGTCTAATTTATCTGTGCAGGTTTGTTTCTTAACTCTTTGCTCTTCTTGCTCATGCAGGCGGGGTTTGACCCTCATCCTCACATGAGAGCTCCAGGCCTGCCAGCCAGCCTCACGTCCATTTCTGGAGGAAAACCGTGAGTGTTGGATTTAGTTTTTTTTTATTAACAGATAGCACATATGTCCTACTTTCAAACTCACCATGTTTTCATTCCTCTGTCCTCTGCAGAGCTTATTCTTTTCACGTTAGTGCGGATGGTCAGATGCAGCCCGTGCCCTTCCCTCCAGATGCACTGATAGGCCCGGGCATCCCGCGACACGCTCGCCAGATCAACACGCTGAGCCACGGGGAAGTGGTGTGCGCCGTCACCATCAGCAACCCCACACGTCATGTCTACACCGGTGGCAAGGGTTGTGTCAAGATCTGGGACATCAGCCAACCAGGCAGCAAGAGCCCGGTGTCCCAACTCGACTGCCTGGTAACTACTCGTTAATGTTTTCTAGAAGTCATAGCAGAAGAATGTTATTACAGTGGATGCTTCAAGTACTAACAAGGCGTCCAAACAGAGCAGAGACATAATGTGCTCATGTTGAGGTCTCTGCAATCGGTCTCCTTCATTAAGATTTTCTTGAGCATCAAATGTAGCCTGACTCCACATCCCACTGTAGCTTTCCCCCAGATCCCAACAGACAGACATGTGAATAATTCAGCAAAGTGTCTCGCTGCTGTGCTGAAATAATCCTGGGTGAGGGGGGAAAAAAGCCTGCTGAGTAATGATGTTCTGATTGGCCAACCCTGTCTGCCATTACCCAGCTCATTACTTCCTCCCAACTGCCTCCCATTTCTCATTTTGATACTTCGGCTTCATGCCGTTCGACTCATATGGCCTCCAACACCCTTAAGGTGCGTCCAGAGTGCAGTTGGGTCTTATAAAGCTATCAGCGTGCTGTTTTAATTCGACCAAGAGCTTCTTCCACAGTCCTATTGATCTGTCTTCCTGCTCTCTTGGAGCCACTCTCTCCCTGCTTCTCTTGTTAAAGCTGACATCCACATCTTCACTAAAACATGAAACGGAGTCAGCAGCAGCCGAAAAACTTCACTCAGCTCCTCTCAAGTTTAAATAGAGAAGGTCTTGACATTGATACACTGATGTGTGCTGCTGATCTCCTTTAGTTCAACAGAATCGTAATTGAGTTTGTTCGTAAAGGGACAGTACATATATATTTTTTATTGATATAAACTCAATTATTATTTCACTTTAAATCAGATGTTATGTTTCACTCCACAGAAGGGTGAAAAATTTAAGAAAAATGATCCCAAAATCCCATGCAACAAATATTACATTTCAAGCACTTTATCCTAAATCCAAGCCCCTTTTAAATATAGAAAATACCACATTAAAATTCAAGCTTTTACAAGGATTTCCAGCACTACAGATAAAAGGGAAAGTATGTATTTCTGACTTTGGGGTGAACTGTCCCTTTTAATCTGAAATTGTCGCATTCACGAAGACATTTAATGTGTTGGAGAATTGACAGATAAATGACATCCAGTCACGATATTTGTTTCCTCTTCTAGAACCGGGACAATTACATCCGCTCCTGCAAGCTGTTGCCTGACGGCCGCACCCTGATCGTGGGTGGCGAGGCCAGCACGCTGACCATCTGGGACCTGGCCTCACAGACGCCCCGCATAAAGGCCGAGCTCACTTCCTCTGCTCCAGCCTGCTACGCACTGGCCATAAGCCCCGACGCTAAGGTCTGCTTCTCCTGCTGCTCAGATGGAAACATCGCTGTGTGGGACCTCCACAACCAGACCCTCGTTAGGTCAGTGTGGCAAACGTTAAGGCCTAACTCACTCAGCTGGAATGTGCCCCAGGCATTCTTCAATACACAGCTCTTTGTGTTTGAAGAACAAAATGGTTGCTGTCAAGAGTTGGAAAGGCTGTCTCCTCTGTTTCTGACTTGATGTTTGGTGTCTTGTGTTGTTGCAGGCAGTTCCAGGGCCACACAGATGGAGCCAGCTGCATCGATATCTCGCATGATGGGACCAAACTGTGGACCGGAGGGCTCGACAACACTGTTCGCTCCTGGGACCTGAGGGAGGGACGGCAGCTCCAGCAACACGACTTTACCTCACAGGTAGGGAGAAGCTTTTCACACCCACTTCAGAGTGGTTTAGGTGATTGCTGGTTGTGAAACACGCTTTATTCTGAAGTTTAAATATAGTTGATGCTTGATGCTGATCAGATTGTGTTGTTTCCTTGTTACAGATCTTCTCGCTTGGCTACTGTCCCACTGGAGAGTGGCTGGCTGTGGGCATGGAGAGCAGCAATGTGGAGGTGCTTCACCACACCAAGCCTGACAAGTACCAGCTGCACCTGCACGAGAGCTGTGTCCTCTCACTCAAGTTCGCCTACTGTGGTAAGTCACAGGCAATACATGTGAGCACACAAACACCGACCTACAGGGAAGAAAAACAATATTTTTAGTGGAAGAGAGGAGGTTTTTTTTGGTAGGCTCCCTTTTAAATTGTTGTTGAGTTTCATGGGTGTCAGAATAAGATTTGTCATGATTCTGATGACACCATGACCTGGGATCTTGGCCACGTTAGACCAAAATTTCCAACACTTCTCAACTTTAGTTTGGAAAACTCGAATGTTGTTGCCATATGATGGCATGAGAAAAATACTTTGGCACCACTCGGTGCCATCAGTCCAGACTTGATGGTTATTGGATGACTGTTGAGCAGAGCAGTAGCTATAATTGAGGACATGGAGGTCAGGAGAAATCTACATTAGTTAATAGTGATAGACTGATTATTGGCCCGGCCAAATATCAGGGCTATTGACACTGAGATTTTTACTTTTACTGCAAATGAATATCAGTTCCATATATCAGTTATCAGTCTCCTTGATAACTGATAATCAGTATCAATCCAAAAAAAAAAAAAACAGTCAGTCAATCCTGAATATTTATACCCATATTACAGTTTGAGACTAATTGTGATATTTAAGAGTTTTTTTTAAGACTAAATTAAATGTGACTGTCTTTGGGCTAAAATGAAAGGGATGTAGTATTCTCCATCAGAATTACAAGCCTGGCAGCGTAGATAGGATTTTTAAACACCATTTAGACCATAATGTAGAGAGAAACATTTTTCCAAATAATATAATTGAATAATTACATGAATAAATACTGGTTGTAGTGTAGCTGGTGGGTGGGAGGGATTCTGTTGGGAGAAATGTTAAAATCCCAGTTACTGTCCTGTTGTTAAATGTCATGAACGTAGATTTCTTTGTGTCTAATTCTGGTTTTTGCTGACATCATTTTGCTACAGTCCCTTTAGATTGTCTTTGCAGTCCAGACAAGCACTAGCTATAGCATCAGTATATCTTCTACAGTTTGTTACTGTTGGGTTGTGTTGCCTAAAATATCATCTGGAGATGACTTTGTTTTCTGTAGATGCTGGAATGATTAAAACATCCAGTGACTGTTGTTGAGTCACTTGAAGGGTGATGTTGTGACTAAACATGTTTATTTTTGCTCCGGAACATTTTTTGTCAGAATTCTGATGAGTGCTGTTTATTCATGAGCGTTTGTTTTGTGTTCACATGTCAGATTTGTCTGTACAGTTTAAATTACACATAGCAGACTTGTAGCTGTAAGGAAGCTGTTATTTTACAAATGGGCTCATTAGAGGAATTTGTCATTGCTGCTTCAGTTTGGATGATTCTGCCTGTCGGGCAGAGCAGCTGGTTTCAAGTTTAAGGCTCAGATAAATGAGGTTTTACTATCGCCTTTTAGCCAGAACTGTCAGTATTCATTTCCCCTCACAGGACCCCCCACAGCACTGCTCCATATCACCACCACCACAGAACTGGTTAATTCAGACCAGACTCGCTGCTTCAGAGCTTCTGCTGTCACTAATTAAATCATTAGCCAGCTAGTCAGTTGGGTAATTAATCAGAGGGTGATTTAAATAATTATCAGAGTGGAAATGGTGTGAGTCTCCTTCATTATGAGCATTTTAGGATTGTTAATGCATTGGTGTTTTCCTCTGAGGTTTTTATGGCCTTCGAGGAGGTTATTCATCACGTTAGCTGAAAGTAAAAATCTTTATTCAGTGATGACAAACACGACGGTGTGTGTGAGTACACATACCTTCAGACTATATTCTCAGCACGTCTGTTGTATGTTTGCAGGAAAATGGTTTGTGAGCACAGGGAAGGACAACCTGCTCAATGCATGGAGGACTCCTTATGGTGCCAGCATATTCCAGGTAAACACACACACACTTCAGCTGAAAGGTATAAAGGTATTACAGTTTGAATAACCTCAGTGGTCTGAAATTAGGACGAGGACATCATTTCTCAGAGTAGTATTGTTTCTATTATATATTATGTTTTGTCGAAAAAATAAATAAAAGGACTAACTGTTGTTCGACATCATATTATTGTCTCAAAATCCATTTGCTGTCATGTTAGGAGCTTTAAGGTTCATCTCAGTCTCTTTCAGCCTAGATGTAATCATCTGTGGATCCTGATAACAATTTGTCGTATGTAAAAGGCAAGGAGATTGTAACTCAGTTTTCTGAGATGTAGTTCAATTCTCTGAAAACTCAATGTCTCCCAAACTAATGAGGATATTTTAAAAATAAATTGAAGATTAGTATTTTGTTACATGAACCTTCTTGTTTTAATAAAGCTGTCATCAATCATGCAGACAGTTCAGACACAGTAAATCTTTAAAAGCTAAAACATGTTAATCACTTGTTTATGAGTGGGAGCGTGCATTTGGTCCTCCAACTTGAAATGATAAGTTGATTAACTGACATAAAAATAATTGGCAACTATTTTCATAACCTATTAATTATATCAAGGATTTCTTTCAGACAAAAAAAAAGTTGTAGCCTCTCAAATTGAAGGTTTTGTTGCTGTTCTCTGTTTTGTATTTCCTTGGGTTTTGAACCGTTAGTCAGACAAAACAAAACAGTTGATGTCTCATCTTTTTTACCTTAGAGACCTTAATAGACTAACAATTGATTGATTGAAAAAGTATTCATTGCAGCCCTCAATCAAACTATATGTATAGTGTCCACAATTCACAACAAAAGTTATCTTGTGGCACTTTCCATTCTGAGCAGGTCTAGACCATACTCTTTAATTAATATATTTACAGAGAGCCAACATTTCCACACGATCAAGTACTTTGTGACAGTGGCGAGAAAGAACAGCCTTTTAACAGGCAGAAACCTCGAGCAGAACAGGACTCAATGGTGGGCGGCCATCTGCCTATCCTTAGCCCTCTACTCAAATATAAAGTAACAGAACAAAATGTCAATCAAGACAAATGCAGCTCATTTCTCATTACCTTAAAATACAATTCAGTAGTTGTTTCCTAACATTGAACTCAGTCAAGACTACGTAAGTTAGTGATATTTTTACTTTCTGTAAAACTGTAATGCTTTCAGACTTCAGGCTCATCCAGCTCTGGTTTATGATTTTGTTTCGCTATATAAGCTAATCTGACTGGCATCTAGTCTCATCTCATAGGTCTAGTCAGTGGACAACATCTCAGCCACAGCTAAATCCGTTGAATAAGTATTTGTAACAGTAGTTATACTAAATTAAAAAAATCTGAAAAATGGTTCATGTACCTACACGTCCCCTTACACCTGTCATGATGTTAAAGTCATGAAGTCACGTCTTGTTCAATATCTCACCAATACGCCAGTTTCAGGCCCAACAATGGCTAAAAAAAGTCATCTTGTAGGTATTCCTAGTGGTATTGTACAGTTTGTAATAGCCTGGAAACTACTGAAAAAGTACATGACTTATCCTGCGCTCGAGGCGTACACTCATACTGTGTCCAATTAACGCTTTCTTAATATGTACGGTGCTGCCATGGATGTATAAAGACAAGGACGTCACCAGAGTGTTGTGTTCCTGAGAGCCAGGCCTCACTGATTACAGTACAAAAACCTTCCAGCTCTATTGGCTACTGTAAAACAAAAAACTTAAAACTCTCCACTAGCTGTTTCAAGGGAACTTTAATTGTTAATCCTGCCTAATAAGACTGATGATATGATCAAGATGAACATAGAGGATTTAATGGTGACTGTTATTTTTTTACATCCACAGTCGAAGGAGTCGTCCTCCGTCCTGAGCTGTGACATCTCCGCAGATGATAAATACATCGTGACAGGATCGGGTGACAAGAAGGCCACCGTCTACGAGGTCATCTACTAGAGACAAACAAGGCTCCTGCTCTGCTTCAGCACTTCTGATGAGATGACTTTTACTTCCCCTTTGACCATAGTCTGTGGACTACAACAAACTGAGACAGACTACAGATCTGGAAAACTAAACTGGTGGAAATCAATGGAGCTGTTGGCCTGAGGATACTCGTGCTGGAAAGAAGTTTTTTGTCCTTTTTTTGTTTCGGTTTATTTTTGGGTTACACTTTTTTGTGACTTCTGAATTTTTTTCTGTTTTTCCTTGAGAATATTTGGGTGTAACCTGATGAAGCGGCGCTTCATTTCTGAGGACATCGCTCCTCAGACGTCTTGTGAAAAGTGTACATATCGGATTAAATAAAGACATTTTATATATATTATAAAAATATATATATTTTCATGTCCTGGGTGTACTTGTGATGATCTTTTTGGCCCACTCTGTCTTATGCCATGATGTCTGAGTGGGAGAGCAGAACATAGATAAGAACTTTTTAACAATTTTGATTTTCTTAAAGCACATTCTCCAGGCTGACTTTTTCAGACATCAAACAGGAGCATGAAGCTTGTAAGAAGAACGTTTCGTGGAGATTTTAAAATGGCCTTTTGTCACAGTGCTCTTACCGGACGATGAACATGTGGAGTCCTGACTCAGGCGGCGCCTCGGCTGGTTTGGACCACTTTTGGACCGAGTGGGACGCTATGATTCAGGAGAAGAGATGGATGTAAATTTAATTCATATATATAAAAAGACCTTTTTAAAGTGTACATCTGTCTGTGCTGTCCTCCTACCTGTTTGTTTTACCTTGTTAGATTGTGGGAGATGGGAACGTTTAATGTTTAGCCTAACCCTTGGACCTCAGTTGGCAGCAGAAGCACTGCAGCAGGCACAAACTGAGTGACAATGTGCTTTTTGCTAATGTGACGTAATCTGGATGTTGAATTGCACCATTGATTCCTCAAACAGTCCGATCTGTGCTATTGGGATCACTCTGGCCCCGTTTGTATCTTATCAATATTCCTGGAACATGTTTGGTCGGCCGTGATGGGGAGAAGCAGAGAGACTGGTGACAAAATCATTAATTAGTAAATCAAGTGTCTCCCATGTTGACGTGAAGACGACAGTGATGAATTCTGGTTTGCACACTGTGCTCCTGATCCTGTCAGCATTTCCCAGAAGAGAACTAAAGGGGCGACCCGCAGCCGTCCCTCTGAATCACACCAAAGTATGTAGCAAATGCTGTCAGCACTGAAAAGAAATGTACAGTTGTTAATAAATCAATAAAACCGTTTTTGTAGAATGGCCCATTTCCTTGTGATTGACCTACCCACTTCTGATGTTCTTCTGAAGGCCTGCGTGTTGTGTGAAGCATCAGTTATTGTGTGTTATGTGGAGTTTTAGCAACTTAAAGAGAACTTTACATCGAACAGTTAGAGGAATGGTACACAGACATTTTTGGAAACACTTGCTGAACATGAAGCTACAATCATGAGAAGGTAATGTTGGCTTAAAGACTGAAAACAGAGGGGAAGCAGCTAGTCCGGCCATGTTGCCTGGCAACATCAAGGCATCAACAGGACGCTTCCAGAAAGTACCTGATCCCGGCCAGGAAATAGTCTGGTCCATAAAAAAACAACTTATTGAGCTATTAAAAGAAAATATACTATTTTTAGTTTAGAAAGCATCCATGATTTGAATGTTTTTATGCTCGATATATTTTAATGTATCAACAAATGGTAATGAATACTTCAGCATTCAGAACGACTTGTTCCAATAATAAAATTTGAAGACGACACCATTGTCTGGATTAAGTAACTGAAACATCCAGGTATTTTAAAAAAAAAAAAGTTAGAAACCTCACCAGATTTTTCTGAGGTTAGCAGAGCGGAGCAACAAAGTGACTCATGATATAATATTTCTGAAATCCTGGCTACCCTGAGCAGCACTAATCTAAAACGGAAACGGAGGAGGCTTAAAAAAAGGTAAAAAAAAAAACAAACAAACTCAAATCTCCTCTAACGTCAGATAATTTCTGTATCTAACAAAGTAACCCATATCGGAGGTTTGTATAAGACTGGTATTTGTCTGAAGGATATGTTTTGACTCACCTCAGTGTGACTCATTCAGTCCTCTTGTCTGTGTGACGTCACGATTTAGCAAATTCCATGTTGATCTCTGATTAAACAGGAAAACACAGAATGAAAGATATTGGTGTTTTGTTATGTTCAGATTGCAGATGAGATGAATCATCACTATCTTTTGTTAAATTCTGACCTGTTTATGAGTCAAAACAAACACTTTGCAGGCTTAGACAAGAAACACTTAAAACATGTTCTAGCTTCTGGCTTTACTTCCTGGTTTTGCAGCCCAAAGAATAAGCACAGTAGAGTTTCTCCTGAACCTGTCCGCAAGTTCCCGCCCAAGAAGTTTTTTTAAACCCCTTCCCTAAGCTCGATGACAGTTTTACAAATATAAAACTTCTGTGTCCTGTCAACAGTTTTACAGATGTCTCTGTGGGGGAAATAGATTTTTAGGCCATACTGCAAGTTGCTACCTTCAGTTGTATGAAGGTCGATGTAATACATACATTCAGAGTTTGAAATCATTTAACTGGCATACTCTTGCTGCGACATGTTGGTGAGCGTTACGTAACCAACAGAAGCTGTTATCTGAAACACCTCGACTGTCGCTCTGAACCTGTTGTTGTATGAGTTTAAATGTAAAGAAATGTTACAGCGGACACACAACTGAAAATCATGTTTGTTGTTTTTCTCTTAATTTCCTGATATTTTACCACAAAGTAAATCTGAGCAAAGAAAAGACTGTGTTTTGTTACTAACGGCCGAGTGATGATCAGTGATAATTCAACAGAAAGTGGACTGAAACATTTTCAAAATATTATTTTACTATTAATATTCATGATGTTATTATGCCTGATTTTAAAGCACAGTTTGGCTGCTACAAGTCATTATTTTTATATTTTAACCGTCTTGCACTGATTACATTCAAATCACAGTGAGGTTCTGCTCAGTCAGACCTACATTAAGGTTAAAGGATCAGGTACGGCAGCAGGTTGATTAACATGTTACCCTTCGCTGTAGCTGTTTTGTTCTGACACATTTTTGCAGAGATAACTTGTGTTATGCCCTTCCTTACTGATCTCACAGGCTATCAAAAAATAGCCTATTTATTAGTGATCTCCTCATGTGACTCCCCATTTATCTACCAGTGTAAACATTTGAACAAACGTGGTGAGTGCTGCAGTGGGTCAGGAACAGTGATAACGTGATATAAAAGCAAAAAATCAGGTGCTCTCCGAGGACTAGGCCAATCATCGAGTAAAGTTTAAAACACTGACTGTTCAGTCTACGCATAATGGAAGTCTGTGTTATTGAGTGGGAAAATGTGTTGGTTTATCAATAATTCAATAAAGGATTTAGATGTTTTTTTTTCATCAGAGTGCCTCAGATTCCAGAGCCGAACAGTCAATGTTTTTAAAATGTACTTGACCATCCGGGTGCTGTTCTGTATTCATGAACAGTCCAGTTTGATGTTCAGACTACAAATTCAAAAACACACTCTGTGCCTGTAAAATTGGATTGTTATGAAAAAGACAAACAAAAAAAAAAAAAACAGTGACCAAATGCCACTGTTGACAAAGAAATGAAGTCGTTATTGTTGGTGTAATTCTTGGGAATGGGAACAGTTAAATGTCATGGCTGTGACACACAGACTGCTAACGTATCTGTCAGTACACACACACACACACACACACACACACACACTGATATGGAACAAGTGAAGTGTGACGGAGAGAGGAGATCTAAACTGAAGTAAGAATGTGTGAGGGAGACGGTTGTTGTGAGTTAATGGCTTTGTTTCCAGACGGGATGGTTTGTGGTTTCAGGCCTGCTGACAGGAGTAATGGTGGGAGGGATGAGACACACAGACCAGGATCTGTGTGGCTTGGCAAACCACACACACACAAACACACACACACGCACACACACACACACACACACACACACACACACACACACACACACACACGCACACACACAGTGACTACTCTGTTGCCTCACTTGAATCACACAGACACATTCAGTCACACTCACATTTCACACACTCCCACACACACCTGAGAAAAAGACAAACTTTGTGAATCTGTGGCTTTGTGCTGATATCACTGCTGATTGTGAAACAGGATTTGAGGATAAAATGTCTCACGAATGAACGGACATAATTATGAAACAGCATCCTTTGTCTTCCGTCACGTATGTTGTCATTAGATTACTCATGATCTTTACTATTAATGTCTGTGATCCTGTTTCACTGACTCATGGCCCTGAGCCGTCGCCATGTATTTTTCTTTTCCTCGTCTTTCTTCCCCTCCCACGTCCTTTCCCACTCTCTTGTTCTGCTCCCACCACAGGTGGTGAGTGCATTCATTTTCACTTGTGTGGGGGTGCTGGCTGTAAGGCTGTGATTTCTGACTGTGTGTGTGAGAGAGGGGGGAGACAGCGTGGTTAGGGATGCAATATGGAGCTTTTTCTCTGCCATGCATTTCAGCAAACTGTGTGGGCTTAAGGCTCTGTGCATATGGCTGAGCTATGCATGCGTACATGTACATATTTTCTTCAAATACATCAGTTGTCCCTGTATGACCCTGCTTACTATAACATTCAAGAAACAGTTCACTCAGAAATGAAAATTCCGCCATAATCTACTCTTGTCATACTGATGGAAGCTTTGTAGTCTTTGTAGTCCACCAAACATTTGTGGAGCTTCACAGTAAAACAGTGAAGCTCCACACAAAAAAAATTTCAGGAGAAAAAAAAATGGTTTGGAAAAAACAAAAGATTTTTCTTCTTCATTTGTGAACCCGACTGAAAAAAAGATTTTTTTTAGCAGAACAATTTTTTTTACATGTTTGAAACCAAGACATTTTTTTTTTTCGTGTGTGAAACAGAATGAAAGAACATGTTTTTCAGAAGAAAAACTCTTTTTTGTAAGGCTCATTTTGTGTATGCAGAGATGGGGACTCGAGTTTGCGACTTGGACTCGAGTCACACATATGTCGCAATCTCTGTGACTTGAGACTTGACTTGAGACTCGCCCTCAAAAGACTTGAGACTCGACTCGGACTCAAGATTTGGGACTCGTGAACAATCTTAATAATTTATTTTGTATGGCGCATCAACATTAAGAAAATGTCTGCAGAGCTGAACATCATTCCAGCTGTGTCTCAATTCCTGGATGAATTGAGACACAGCTTCCCTCATGACTAACCTTATGCATCTGGTGCGCGGCCACAGATGCAGCACTATGGCGGCGAGCACAACAAATGCTGCTGCTCTCCCATTTGTCATGAGCTTTGCCCACAGGAACGACACACAAGGCGCAAACAAAAGAATCACCAAATGCAACGTTTGAGGAATGAATATAAAGGATGCTGGATCAACCACATCAAACTTTATCAGGCACCTGAAAACACACCCGGATAGGTCAGTCACTTGGTAATGTGAAAGTTATTACCAAGTGACTGACGTACTATAAAAAACTATAAAAAGTTTTGCATTTAGCTACTGTAGCTGTATAGTTATGTTGCAAAGCAAAATACAGTTATTAATTTTAAAGGAAAAGATTTTACTGTGTTTTTTTCATATTGCATTGCAATAGCCTGTTTAAAGTGATCATATACCAAACAACTAATCAGTGCTGATGATACTCTATGCTAACAGATAAAGGAGTGATGATAATACAGTACATGCTTTGAATTCCTTATTTATAACTATGCAGTGTTCTAAGCAGACAGGATGGCATGCAGCAGACGATAGAACGCTCATTACAACCAGAAGAGAAGTGAGACTTGACTTGTGAGCATCTCTGAGTGTTCTGCACACACTAAACACAACATACATCTATTGTGTTTTAGCAGGTTATGTCACATTACTATCATGTCTTTCTTTTGACGAGGAATGTGTTTTAATTGCCGTCAGTGTCACAGGTGGACACTGGAAGAAACATGAAGGCTTTTAGTCCTATTAAGAACATGGGGTAGTGGTGCACAGCCTGTGGTAAAAACTAGTAATACAAATCAAAAACACTTGGAAAAATGAAACTTACAAATAAACCTGTGTTTTTCATTTGTGAAACTGGGTGAAAAAAAAAATTATGAGTCATCAAGCATTCATGTCTTCTTCCACTGTTCACCTGTGACAGTGACGGCAAAAAAAATAGTTTTCACAGATGAAAAAATAAATATTAGCTTAGCAAAACTTTTTTTCCACCAGTTCTCCAGATATAAACACAGGAGAGAAAATAATTTAGATCAGACTTAGAAAATGGATCACAAGAAAAAAAAAACAAAAAACATTTCTTCTCTTGCCCTTCAGGGCTTCCGTACTCTCGTACACACCCACTTCCGGGAGTGCTGGATGGAGCCATGTTGTTTTGTTTTTTTAGGTTTTAAAACAAGTCCCCATCTACTTCAGTCGTTTATGTGAATGTTGCAGTGCTGTTTTGCTGTGAAGCTCCAGAAATGTTTTGTGAACTACAAAACTTGACCCTCAACATGTGGGTGAGTAGATAATGACAAGATTTACATTTTTATGTGAACTTTTCCTTTAAGTTCTCCCTATCAGGTTTTAAGGGTAACTGAGTTGTTGTATGGATCATGTTCACTGGTTTTTCATAAAGTGGCTCACAACAAGTCATGAGAAGGTGGTCAGGTTGGACAATAAAACAGGGTTTGTGTTCTGCTTTATCACATGTGGTTCAGTTTAAGAAACTAAACTTCAGTAAAGAAAGTGGCTTTGGTTAAATATTGAGAAATACTGAGATAAATGGGAGAGTAAACACATCCTGTCTTGATTCACTGTTGACTTTGACCAAGACAAAGATTATTCAGTAACCTTAACAAGAGCTTCAACTGAATCGTGAAGAGAAATTTGGCTGCGACAAATGGAAAATTATGCAATTTCTCTGTTAATCCAAGTGTGTATCTGTCAGCGTTTTGGACATTTTAGTGCAAAATTCCATTATTTTCTGTTTCGTCAGGGAGCTCCACAGAGGTAAAGTAACAGGAGGAGTGAATGTTGTACTACAAACTTGACTTTCTGAACTTACCACACTGTACTTGTTCTAATACTTGCCTTTACCCACTTAGTCTTCATTATATCCATGTTACTGATGATTATTGGTCAAAAATCTCTTGTTAAGGTACTAAAGTGAAAGTTAGTCATCCCTAAAATATTGTCACAATATCCATATCTGTTCAAAAATATTGTGATATTTGATTCTGTCGCCCAGTCCCAGCATTTATGAAATGTTTTTGAGGTGGTTTAAAAATATCAAGATATATGTTGTATATTATTATTATTATTATTATTATTATTATTATTATTATTATTATTATTATTGTTAATATTATTATAAGGCCATATTGCCCAGTCATTGGGGAGTAACAGAATACATGTAATGGGATTACATGATCAGGGTTCACAAAAAAGAGGTAACTGTTTTCTGGTAAATTCATAGAAAAAAAGGTGTAATTAGATTACAGATACATTCAGTAAAAAAGAGGATTACTAACAGGGTTTCTTAAAATAAAGAATGATAAACTCGTCTGTAACCATCCACATGAGAGGTCTTGACTGACACCAAATACACAATAAAGGGTAACTAAAAGTAACTAAAAGTCATCCTCATCTTTCTCTCGTCTTTATTTAAATATGTTTGGTACTGAGGTAATCCAAAAGTAACAGAAAGTAATCAAGTTACATTACTTTAATACTGTGATACTTGGATTTTGTTACTGACTAGAGTAATTCTAAATTGGGGACCAAAAATATTCACAAAACACAAAAATAAAAATTCAGATGTGTCACAGAATAAAAGCAAGCAAGTGAAACACTAAAATATCCCTGACTAATTTTGAGTAGTGAATCTCTCCATTTCCATTCACACAGGACATTTTCCTCTGATCGCCTCTAAAGGCCGACCGTGCTCCAGTAAAGGCTTTTAACCACTTTGAAAGATCGGCCTGTAAAGTCCTGATGAAGGTGTTTTTGTTCTCCTGACAGTCGAGAGCTTTTGCTGTGAAGGAGAAGTGATGCGGGGCGCCCTGCCTCTCTCCTCTCTCTTTGCTCGGCCCATTTCAGCGGGTAGGCAGAGGTTTTCCTCTCCTTTACCTGACAGCCTTCTGATTTCATCTCTCTTTTATAGCTCTGTGCGACCAAATGGAGGGCGAAATGATGAGCCTTTTCTCTCTTTTCTCACCGAGACAGCCTTTTATGGTTTCATCTTCCTCTTCCACCGTCTCCATTTCTCCATCCCATTGTCAGCAGTTACACCCCTCCTCATCTGTCTTCTCTGTGTCTCCCCTCTTCAGGGCATCCGTTAAGCTGAACCAAGCAGCCCAAAGAAAACGGAGAGGTGTGTACTTTAAAAGAAAAAAGACAGGAAAAGATAAAAAACGAGGAGCTCTCTGCTGTCTCTCACTCACTGGATAAGCAAGTGTTTTGGGAGAGCAGTGGGAGATTAAAGGGAGCTTGTGTAGAGGCAGAGAGCGCCGGTGCTTCAGCACCCAGAGGTCATTCAGGTCCCTTTGATAGCAGCCAGGCCTCGCCTCATCTTCTGACCTGTTCTTAAGATGAGAAGCTTTCATCAGTCGCTGCCGGACACAAGAGCCCACTCAGGATCAGGGGCTCAAATTAGAGACTGGCTTTGAGTGTGAGTGTGTGTGTGTGTGTGTGTGTGTGTGTGTGTGTGTGTGTGTGTGTGTGTGTGTGAGATGAGTTTTCATATTGTTATGTATAATTCAATGCTTTTACTGTTATAAAAGCATTTCCTTTGGTCTTTGATCACACGGACTGGTAAGAATGACTCTTAAACTGGATTTTAAATTATTTGTTCAGGACCAGAGGGGGATTTTAAAGGATTCAAGTAAAAAAGAAAAGAAAACAGTGAAGGAGGCTTCATGAGGACAGCTTACAGTCACTGACTGTATACCAAATATCAAGTATGTACAGCATGAGGCCAGAATAACAGAAACCTCACAGTGTAAGGCAATCCAATGGACCTGCGATTAATACTACCTTTGCGATGCTTCTCATGATCAATATTTTGTCACATGAGAGACGTGCTAGTACGGAAGCCCTGGGGGCAAGAGAAGAAAAAACATTTTGGGGGGATTTTCTAGGTCTGATCTAAATTGTTTTCTCTCCTGTGTTTCTGATTTAAGAAATGGTGGAAAAGATGTTTTGCCAGGATAATCTTCCCAAGTTCCTTAATTTTGTTCTATCTGTGATATATATGCTCGTGAGTGATATATATTTTTTTTTGGCAGGAGAAGAAAACACGATCGTTTTCAGTCCTATTTAGAACATGGGGTAGTGGTGCACTTCAGCATCTTGTGGTCAAAATGAATATTACAAAAACAAACCCCCAAATTATTTTCACTTGATTTGACACATGAAAACAAACAAAACAACCAAACAAAAATCCCTCGGTTTAAAAGTAAAAAAAAAGAAGAAAATACTAAAGAATTTTTTTTCACTCTATTTCAAACATGAAAAAAAAAATTTCTCCAGATTTTTTTTTGTAAAATTAATATGTTTTCACAAATGGAAAAAAAATCAAGGGACTTCGAAATATTATCCTGGCAAAACTTTTTTTCCACCATTTCTCAAGTCATGAACACAGGAGAGAACGCAGTTTAGATCAGACCTAGAAAATGCTTTACCAGAGGAAAAAAAACAAATCAACTTCCCCCTCAGGGCTTCTTATCTACATATCTGCTGTGAATTTTCAGTGAGATATTTCAAACTAAGAAGAATCTAGTAAATTTTCCATTAGAAACTGAGGCCTGGTCCAACCGTACATTGGCATTTTTGGAAAAAGGGTTGTTAAACAAAAGATCTCCGACCAGGCGAGCATTTTAAAACGGTTTCAGAAATGATCTCTGTCAACACCACACACCTGAAAACGCATATCTCAAGGTCGTTCATGTACACTGGGCATGTGCGTGCCACTGTATAGAAGGAAGCAGATTGTATACTATACAAACTCAAATACACCAAACACTGAAACGTGTGTCTGTGTCATCGTTTCCAAAAGCTCAATTTTCAGTGACTTAAAACATTGTTAAGGTGTGTACGAGAGGCCAAAATACAGAGAAAAAGGTTTGTTTTAAAAAAATACTCGTTTGGCCATCTTGGTTTGTTTGGAGCCAGAAGTGACGATATTTGGATGAGAGGGAGGAGCTGGTGAGAATATCCTGATTGGATCTGACTGTGAACCAAAGGACACTGCGTGGTATCTACTTGTCAATTTTATGTTATTGTTATCTTCTATTTTGCTCTAAATGTGACCATAATTTACAGAATCAACATCATGCTGTATTGAAGAAGACTTGAAACTAGCAATTGAAACCAGAAACTTCCATACATTCTGACCTCTTTTTGTAACCAGTGGAGTTAGCTTTGCTTAGCATAAAGACTGGAAACAGCTAGCTTGGCACTTTGCAAAGGTAACAAAATCTACCTACTAACACCTCTGAAGTTCACTAATCAACACTATTCTTTTTCTATTGAGGAGGATGGGATTTTAGAACAAAAGTACTGATGCTCAAAACACAAAGCAAACCTTGACTTAAGACTAACACCCACTCCTACCGAGGAGGTGGAATAAACAAACAGGACATGAACAGAACATGTTTTAGTTGAAGAGAAATGCACTATATGTTGGTGATGTTATTGAATATAACTTTTCTGTAAGTCCTCACAAACAGGACGTGTCATTAGGAAGATTTTGGGACTTTATATCAATCAGAGCTCAAACTGAGTAATGAGGTCTGGAGTGCACAGTAATAATTTAAAAAGAATTTTATAATGCACGGTAAGTGATACACGGTGCTACACAGCAGAACGGAGGCTCGCAGACTCAAAGCAACAACAGAACACATCACTGTTTCATTCCAGAGGACTGTAAAAGGGAAACTGTGAAACACGCCTCACAGCAATCGCTTTAACTGCCAAGGTGAACACGGGGGTTAACAAGCTCAGCAAAGCAAATAATTGGTACAAATAAGTAATTAGCACAGTGGAAAGGCTCAGATAAAATGTGAAGGAGCACTAATTGAACATGATTATAAACTTCCTTCCTTCCTCCTCCATCAACTGGAGCTGTAACGAGGATGTCCTCAGAGATAATTAGGATCACAGGGCAAAAGTGCCACTTCAGAGAAACTCACAGAGAGACGGTTCAGTACGGCGAAACACGGCACCAAGAGTTCAACACAAATACTGACGAATTATTGTTCATTACACGTCATAATGTGATTGTTTTAATTAAGCCATGTATTTGCAGCTTTACGCCGCTTTCGGGATATCCTGATGGTTTTCCAGCTACTCAGACTGAATGGATGAGTATCAACAAGGTTATTACACAATGACACACAATGCATCATGAAAGCCACCATTTAAACCACAGGCAAACACTGACATGATGGAGTTCGATCAGGCTGGAATGGCAGAGACGTGACGTGAACTAGAATCTGGTGAAGACGGTTGAGTTTAGCAGCAAAGACGCAGATATTTCTAACAGGAGTTGAAGGAAACCAAAACAGAACTAACAGGTTAGTCAGGGACTTTGTATTTCATCAGAACATCATCATTAAGGCTGAAACTAATAATTATTTTAACGATTGATCAATTGCTTGTTTGGTCTATAAAACATCAGAGAATGCTGAAAAATGTTGATTAGTGTTTTTGAAAGCCCAAAATGATGTCTTCAAATATCTTGTATTGTCCACAACCCAAAGATATTCAGTTCACTGTCATAGAGGAGGAACAAACCCAGAAAATGTTCAGGTTTAAGAAGCTGGAATCACAGACTTATGACTATTTTTCTTAATCATGCAAACTGATTAATCAATTATCAAAAATTATCACAATGTGACTCTGTTTTGAAGAGTTCTTCTAACATATATTAGGGTTGGGAGGGTTGCTTTGATAATGTATTCCAATATAGAAATATCAATACAAAAACAATACAATACAATATTAAAGCGAGGTAACTTCATTTTCATCAAGTCTTAGAAAGAACAATCACAGTGTAAGATTGCGAGGCGTTAAGGGTTGTTCTGCTATTTTCCAGGGGAAAAAGTACCATTTTATAACTTCCCACAGTCCCAATAAGGACACATGTTAAGTGGTGACGATATAAATGAACAAATCAGTGTACCTTATATACATACAAATAAGTAAATAAATATATATGTAAAGTAAATTAAATTGAACGGGGAGGGGACAGGATACAAGATCACACACATGTCTAGGGGAAGGGTTTAGGAGATAGAGCGGTGCATAAAGGACAAGGCCAAGCCTGTTAAAATAATGTAACTTGATTACTTTGTGTGACTTTTGAATTACTTCCAAACCAAATTAATTAAGACGAGAAAAGAAATAACTTGCACTGTACTGTGATATTCTGATGATTTCTGCTTTACAGACAAAATAATGGTGAAATTCTCACCCGGAGAAAACGTTTCTTTCGCTATAGAGGCCACAATAATGAATCAGCAGCTGTAAATTTAGCTTTGGTTTCACTTCGGACCAGAGGGTGTTGTGAGACTTGTGAAGTGTTGTAATGTGTTCGGTGTCTGTGTGCTGTCAGTGTCCTCTTTTCAAGCCATTATCAGTTATAAAGAAAATGGACACGCGGCTTGAGAGTGTGTGAAAAGTGTTAATTGGTTGAGTCTCACGGTCAGCATGTGAGAGTTGGTAGCCCTGTTGTGAAAATCTGATAAAAATCCCTATTTTTATAAAATGTATCGCACATTTAATTTGATTAATTTTCTGTAACTTTGATGGCCTACAGTCGTTTTCTGTATCCTAATTACTTAATGCCGTCCCGTGTATTCAGTTACTCCCCAAAACCTGATCCACATCTTTCACTGAGTCTGACATGGCACTCGAAGATGGGCTGTTTTTGAAGCTCCTTCAAATAAAACTTATACAACATAACCAGTTGTTTTTTAAGTTTAGTAATGAAGTAAAGTGACTAAGATAAAGAGGAGGAAGTGGAGGTTAGGAGAGGTCATTGTAGAGGAGGGAGAAGTGAAATGAAGCCGGAAGGCTGACAGAGAAGCCAGGGGTCTTTGTGCTGTATGAACAGGTCATTTGTTTGGGTGGGTCACAGTGCTTAAAGGGCCAGAGGAAAGAGAGGTGCCAAGTTAATGTGACAGGCAAATGAGTGTGAGCCTGTTCCTGGGATTTCTATGGGCTTTATGCAAAGCGAGAGGCGAAAGGGGAAACTGGCCATTCAATGTGGCAGCAGAGCGGAGGACGGAGACTCCAACCAACAGGAATTCAAAGCAGCGGTCAAAACATCAGAGTGAACATAATACTGCTTAGAAAACTGGATTTAGTCAGTGAGACGGATCAAATAATCAGCCAAGTCCTCACTGATTATTAAGGCTGGTTTGTTTTGTAAAGGACGGAGAGACTGACAAGTACATTTATATAATTTCTTTTAGATTAAATATTTTCTTCCCGGCAGAAATAAAAACATCTACGCACAAGAGCTGTCAAGGAGTACACAGTATGCAAACTTAATGAATATCTTTATCTCAGCAGTATTCAACAGGCAAATGAGCAAACAGCTGTACGATCCATCAGTCTGAAGGTGCACTGCCAAGTTTTATAACACAATGACACACAATGCACCTTTGTGTTTAGTTCTGAGTGAAAACAGAAACTGATCAGATCAAACTCCAGATCTGGAGCTTCAAGTCAACATTCGCTCGGAGGTCTCTCTTGACTGAAAGGTGTGTAACTGCACACATGCACACAAAAACACATGTAAGCTGAGAAACATGACATGACATGTCGGACGTGCAGCGAATGCCTCTACAGAGAGACAGCCGGGAGACGTCCTGATCAGATGCTTGAACAACCTAAGCTGGCTCTGTCTGACACAAAGAGTTCTCCTGTCTGAGCTCCTCACCTGATCTGCACAGGTGAGGAAGGTACAGAGATCCCTGGACACCCACAGCTACTGACCACAGGTGAAGGTAGATCAAATCATTTTACCTCCGAGGTCAGATTCCTCTTCAGCACAACAGTCCAGTGTTCAACCTTCATTGCTGCTGACATCATCTGTCGATATCATCCATTTTGGACTCAAAAGACATATTTAAACCCTCTCACGCAGCAACTCACACCCAACCACATACAACCAATCAACCTTTTTCCAGCAGAAAACCAGTTGTGTCCTTGGAGTTATTTCTCTTCAACCCATTGGCGAACTTGGCAAGTTGGCACCGTCGCTCTTTTTCTTTTTCCTGGGCTAGGTGATAATATTCACGTATTTTGTCTGCTATGGATCATGTCGTGCACCCACATCCTCCTTGCTCTGATGTCCAGATGTCAAATAAAAAACAAATGGATAGTAAACCGCAAAGAGGCCGTGTCGATCATACAGTGGTGGTATATATTGTTGTCGTGCAGCATTTTTACCCTCAGAGCACAAACGCTTCATCTCAGTGCTCCTGAGCGCACAGCCAGTGCTTTTCTGCCTGAAAAAAAACACTATGTGGACACAGGCCCGTACTTATACTCCTAAAAAGTACATTATCTGTATGGGATATTTGTTTCAGCCGAGTAATCGCACTACCCTAGTCAGCATTCAAGTTGTAATTATGACTGGAACACTCAGATTTTTCTGAAAGCTCTTGTTAATCGTTCTTAGTGCTACGCAGAATGTAGGCGTCAGAAAAAAGCAACTCCATGGTAATGGTAATTAAACACACAACAGTCTCAAAGTAACAGTACGTTAAAGAATCAGAAAGTAAGCCGTAAATTATTGCATGAGAAATCAAAGAGTTGTTGTAAAATTTGAGGGGAAATAATCCTCATATGTGAAAAGCATGTGCAGACATACAGACAAACTGTTTCTAAATGAAATCTCTGCATTAGAACATTTTTAAACACAAGTGTAAACATTAAAGCAGACTGTAGTTCGCTCTGCTTTTGAGAAAAACTCCCATTGAAAACGTACAAACTGGCACTTTCTAGAACTGCAGATAGCTCTTCCTCTCTGTCTACCCTGTTTCTCACTTTTCTCTCTGTGTCACACTCTCACACAGCATATTCCCTCTCCCTCTCTCGACCTGTCTTACACACCATTACCCCTGTGAGGCGAGGAGACAACCCTAGCCAGGGGTGAGGGGGAGGAGGGGCGGCATCATGGGTAATGTCAGTAGACACATGTCAAAAGTACAGCCTGTGTCCTGAAAAAGCTGTGTGTGGTGTGACAGCAGTCCGCCTGCCGCTAACCCTGAACCCCCCCCCCCCCGACTCGGTCCAGCCGACAGAAAAGCTTCCTGTGTTCCCCCTGAGGGAGAAAGAGAGCAAGAGGGAGCCAGCAGGGAGGGTCATCAGCACTACTCCACCAGGATAAATGCTTTTCCTCTCGCAGTCTCACCTCACTGCACAGCTATTGTCCTCAGGAAGAGGAGGAAGAGTGCAGGAGGGCTTTGTGTGTGTGTGTGTGTGTGTGTGTGACAGACAGCGATCACTTATGTGTGTGTGTGTGTGCGTGGGGGGGGGGGGGGGGGGGGGGGGAACAGACAGCGATCACTTATGTGTGTGTGTACTCAACACACAACTCACTTGACAAATGTCCACAACTATGAATCAAATAATTGGCTTTTTAATGAGACGGCCTCTATTGTCCAGACATCATAACTCACACATCACTACGGTACATGGCCAAAAGTATGTGGACAGGAAAGAACAGCCGGCATTAAAGGAACAGTTCACCCAAAAATGAAAATTCAGTCATTATCGACTCACCTGCACCCGTTCAAGGTGAACTCTGAGACAATTTCCACCCGATTCTGTGGTGACCAAAACCGAACATTTTCCCCAGTCAGGCCATCTCCAACATGTTTGTGGTGACCAGAACACGTATTTTAAGCCAAACCATGATGCTTTCCTAACCCTAAGTGTTTTTTGTGCCTAAACCTAACCAGAGCATAAGCACAGTGATGTGACAAGAGAGAAATTAAAAATTGGACCAAAAGAAACGTAAGGTTGTAACATAAAGAAATGCTAAGTTTGAACTTATCTGTGGTTTAGCAGAAACGTACTGCACAAACATTTATTCTGCCGATTGGGTCGTTTGAAAAGATGTTATTTACACCCACGACACGTTGTCGAGCTTTTGCACCCACTTCAGACGGAGTTAGCGTGTTAAGGATTTCAGATTTCATGCAATCAATTAATGGCACGAACTTGGGTGTATCTGTGGTTTGCAGAAACGTTAACACCTAACATTATATCCTTGCGGCCGGGCTATTTCAAATCAGTTTGGGATCTTGGGGCTTCCAGAGACTTGGATTTCGCTGGATGAACTGTATGGAGCCATTTTGTGTTGGTAAATCTTCAGTTGTTATTTTTTATGTTTTCCCCATCTACTTCAGTTGTTTAGGAGAATCTGAAGCTTCAGAAATGTTTTGTGGACTACAAAACTTCACCTGACTTTCCATCGGCATGAGGGTGAGTAAATAGTGACTGAATTTTAATCTTTAGGTCAACTTTTCCTTTAATCAGCTCCTAGAACAGCCTCCACTCTTCTGATTTCCCCAAGATTTTGGAACCTGGCTGCAGCGTCTTTCATTCAGCTACCAGAGCATCAGTGAAGTCGGGTACTGATGTTGGTTCATCCCAAATGTGTGATAGTTATGTTTAAAAGTCATGTTCTTCCACACCACACAAAGAAAATAATTTATTTTGGTTTGAGCATGGAGATTCATTCTTGACCTTGGAGACACAAAACTGTAGTAAATGCAAGGTCTGCTTACTTCACTGAAATGTATGTGATGTTTTCAAGAGTCTGCTGAATGTCATCTCATGTCAACATGTATTTATCTCTGAGCCTCGTTTCCACTCAAAATGCAAATTAATTTAAATCTGCCACTCAGCTCTAATTAAGAGGCAGCATCAGAAAATAGCAACAAACTGAGATGTTTTAATGGTTTTGTGCTTCTGGTATTAAAATCATAATTCACCATGTGAGAGCACCATGATCACACATTCACACGCACAAACACAAACACACAATAACGGACACACTAATGGATACACAAACGAGTGACAACTGTTCAGATTTCTTATGCAGTGAAAAATATTCACAATTACCGAGAATGATTATGATGATAGAATCTCTGCACATATTAAGTGATATCTTGTCATTTCTGCTGGACTTTTTTCTTATTTGTATGAAACTGAGCGAAAGAAAAAGAAGATGCGGGAGAAATTTTATTTTCATGTGTGAAACCCAGTGAAAAAAAATTCAAGAGAATTTTTTTTTTTAACTGTCACATCTAAAAACAAGTCCCCTTTTTTCCCAGGAGATTGTTTTATTTTCATGTATGACAAAAAAAAGTTTTGGCAGGAGAAAACATTTTTATCACTTGTTTGTTTTTTTCTACATGTTTGTTTTTGTAATACTCATTTTGACCAAAAGAGGCTGAAGTTCACCGCTACCTCATGTTGTAAATAGGACAAAAAGGTGTGTCACACCTGGAAAAACAAAAACAAAAATCTCCATTTTTTTCACTCAGTTTTACACATGGCAAAGAAAATTTTCCTGAATTTTTCCACCACACATCATTTTTTCCCCTCGTTTTCACAATGGAAAAATATTTAAGGAACTTCCTGGCAAAACTTGTTTTCCACCAGTTCTCAAATCATAAACACGGGAGAGAAAATAATTAAGATCACCAGACAAAAACAATCTCTTCACTTGCCCCCTGGGCAGTATGGCCTTAAAATAATATAACGTTGCAGGTCATTTCTGTGATTACAATATTAAAGAAGCTGTTGGTTGGCTGTCAGGTGGTAAACTGGCTCATAGCGTGGTTTGGAGGAACAGACAGAGGCAGAGCTGTGGCACCGTACTGATATTAAGAATAACTCTCTGATTATAGCCATTAAGGCATACAGACCTGCTGTACTGACATTAGTTTCCTTAATGATATGAAATTATAAAACTTCAACTTGATGCACATCAAACTGGGTAAAACATGTACCCACCTGGTGATCATCAAACCAGATTGAGCCTGGTGTTTGACTGGCAGCTTTTCTCCGCTACAACATTGTCACCTGACTGTGACTGACTTCACTTTGCCTCCAATTTAAGCAACTTATAAAAACTGAGATTTTCTTTTGTACCTGACCTACTGCTCTGGTCAGTTACTACAAAGCAGACATACCTGACATGTTTTTTATTACATGTTCTATTAAGAGAAAATCTTGATAGATCCACGATGGCAGAGGCGACGGAGGCAGAGGCCCCATTCTTTTCTACAAAAGCTCCTCAGTAGTGCATAAAAGAAAATAGTTCTTGTGTATAAAATTATCCAGATCTTATGATTGTGGGGCCCACAGAGTGCGAGCACTAGAGACTTCAGTCAGCCAAGAGGTTAACTTTCAGTTTAGCCTTCTGCTAACTTGACTAGGGATAAGATTTGAGATTCAAGACTTTCCAGATCTTATCAGACAGAATGGATCAAAATGTTGATAGTGAAACAAGATATTTCATTGGGGTTGTGATGCTCCAAAAGGTTTATCTACCTTATTACAGCCACTTCTATCACAATGCAAAATTGACTTCAAAAGCCTGGCGTGGGGTTTTGTTTCCTGGACATACTTAATGACGATCATGTGGCCTTTGTTCAGTGTTTCTGCTCTGTTTCTCTGAAGGTTGTCATCAAACCTCTTCCATCTAAATAAACGTAAATAAATCACATTAAGATTTGTCAGCCCGTCTTTATCAGAAAAATGACCACATAGATCGACTAGAAAAGCAGCTTATTACGACCCATATTTAAATTTCTTGGGGTTAGGCTGCGACCTAAGTAGGATTGGAGGAGAAGGAGTATAGAGAGTAAAATGTCTGAATAAGGAGGACATGGGGGATGGATGGTCAGGTTTAACAAGCACAGGACTTTCATTTAGAATAGTGCTGTCCGTTTCCAGTGTGAAACCAGAAGTCACATATATAAAGTAATGTAAGTTACTTACATGACGTTGGTACGTTTGTTAGGGAAGTTACAGAAGCCAAACCACAATGTTTTCCTACACCTAACCAAATTCCAACTGTGCATTTCTGATGCTGGTGTGCTACAACGGTCATGTTGTTTTGGGAATAGTGACACAGTCAGGTCACAAAGTCTGAGACCACTAGTTAAAATACTTCTATTTTAGATTTATTTTAGACTCAAACCTTTGACAGAATTACTTGAAGACCAAAGAGTCCTGACTTATATGGACTTTCATCCAAGCCAAGCATTCTGTATCATGGCTGGATAACGACTGATAATGAGTCTTCAGGTTTTACAGAAACTTGTGGAGTCCATGCCAGCTCGACTGCATGCTGCCATTAAAGCAAAAGGAGGACAAACCAAATACTATGATAATAAAGATATTCTGAAATTCATGGCCATTTTTCAAAGATTCACATTTTTTACTCAAATTGTTAAGCCGTTATTAACATTATCAAATAATATTATATTTGAAAATAAAAGTATTTTGACTCTTCTGAATGTCGTGTCGGGAGTGGCTGACGATCAACCTATTCAGTACAGTAGTATAATAATGATTTGTTGGATTTATCATGAACAATATGATACGGCAGAACTGCATAACCAAACTTTGAGTGCACTTTAAACTAATGTCTTTATATAAACGTCTGTAAGATACATGCAAAGACTAAGAAACTTCTTTTCAACGCTGTTGTACTCCTGACGATGCTGCAGTGCCCTCAAGAACATTTAGACAATAAAAGACTGTAGAAAATCTTTCATACAAAGCCTCAGAATGTACTTTAATGTTTAAATCCTCAGGTGAGGATCACCTTCACCTCATGACCTGTATTATTCTACCTTGACCAAACAAAAAACTCAGTGCTTCATATCTTGATGGAGTGTAGGTGTTCTTCAGTAATCCTTCCTTTCTTCCTCTCAGCCTCCTCACAGAAGGATTACAGAAGGCACTGAGCATTATAAGAGGCAGAGGTAATTGCCCTCATTCCTGCCACTGACAAAAGCCAATGTTCTCGCTGCTCTTAAGTAAACTGTTGAGTGTCTGTCAAGGATTCTTCAAGGCTGCAGAAAATTGTATGTGCCATTTTTCCTTGACAGCTACCAATCTGAGGGTATTATGAGTTTGCCCTTTTGAAAAGTCTTGTATTGACAGACTGCTGCGATTTTAATACAGCACTAAATTAAAGAAATATATTTTTATCTTTTCTTCTTTTTGAGACAGCTGAAGAAATGATTTTTGGCTTGATGGTGAACATTTTTATCCCATTTCTGTTTCATTCATTATTATTCTTCCTTGTGTGACAGATGAGTTGGTTTTATAACCTTTGTACGGCAGCTCACACTCCTGTCAATCTCTGTTGCACAGGATAAAAAACATTTTTGGTCTGGGTTAATTATTTCACCAGAACACTCTCTACAAACAAATTAAGGGTCACTAATTTGCAGTTTGTATTAAAGTGGATGAAGTCAGTTAAGTCAACCAACTAACATGAAATAGATCATCAATGTAGAATATGTTCATCATTGATGTTTGACGTCTACGCTTTGACCTAGAGATCATAATATCCTCCCTACAGGTGGATGTTCAGGTGGGGGCTTTTGAAATGTTGTATAAACAGCAGCACAGTGTTCAGGTGAGCACTGACAGCTTAAGTACAGTGTCATAATCAAAACTATGTCTTGAATACATGCTGCAGTGAAAGGAGGATTGACTCCCAGCCTTCACTTCATTTATTGGAGGCTCTCTGAAAGGAAGCTGTAGTGTTTTTAATATGTATTCTTACCAGATCCCAAAGAAGTTACTGGTTATGCTCTGTTACAATTGCAATTTCTTAAAAAAAAAAAGTGAAAGTTTTGGTGAATATTATTTTACATTCTTGTTTGGCCTTGCTTTCACTTTCAGTACATGGCAGTATGAATAATGTGAATATTATATTTCTTCTTCTATTTTGATTATTTTCTGATAACTGAAGTTTTGGTGATGCCCAAACTTTTTAAAATTCTTTTTGAGGCAAATATAGTTTTTTTTCTTCTCCTGTTTGGCCACCAGTAGCCCTTTAACATACACATTCAGTCTTGATTTGACTAAGCACTTCAGCCCAATGCAGCAGAGATTTGCGTCACCATTACAAAAAGGGCTAGCCACTTGAAGGTGTGTCTTGAACTGATGTTACGCTTGTCTTGAGTTGATGGCACCTAAATCCTCTTTATCGCTGTTTGGTATTGCTTGGATGCCAGCTACTTATCATTATACATTTTTAGGCTGCTGCTACGATTCTGCTTGGCATAAATTGCTTAGTGCTTGAAAAATGGAGAGACAGGATTGTGAAATGGATCGAGAAGAGGAAGCTTCCATTTATCCGTGAATGATGACAAAGCCACCTGACACTGGAAAACTGCACGTTTACACAGGTAGCGGAAACACAAATCAATGCGGCATAGTTGACTTGGCACGGACAAAAATGGCAATGAAGAAACATGATAGACAAAGGGTTTTTTCACCCCCCGAAATTCCTAACATTCCTAAATGTTCTCTGACATTGACTAATCTGAAAAGAGTTTCTTCAAAATGATGACATGTCTTAACAGATATAGACGTGTTGTGCACCATAAATGTGGAGAGACACCTTTTTGTAAGACAAAATAACAACTTTTGTCCACCTGCTGGACAGGTGGCATTGGTCTGGTCTTCTTTGCTTTGTTGAGAATCTATCTCAGGCCTTCTCCACATGAACATAGCTATATTGAAAACAGAGTTTAAAAACAAAGCAATCAAAAAACAGGCTTTTAGAAATAATCTCTGCCCACAGTAACACACCTGAAACACATTTCACGTGACCATTCACCTGCGAATATCATGTGTGTTTGGGTGTAAACAGGAAGCAGATTGCATGTTGTGGTAGGTTGCTTAGTTACAGAAAATATTATGGACGTTCCTTGCTTTTACTTTTAGATCTATTCTATACCCAGGCAAAAGGACAAAAATGATTGAGGCACGGAAATGTGACTGCTCTTCACAGAATCTTCCTGGATGATACTTTATGAAAGCATTGTCAGCAGCTGTTATTGTCTCTTTTCCATCATTCTACTTCAATGTATGTTTGTTTCTCTCTAATATCAACAATATAACATCCATTTGAGTTCACATTTGCAAATTATTCTCTAATTAGACCCAATCAGGACAACGACATTTCCTAATATCTTCATCCTCAAAGAAGTTTTCCAAAAGGTCAATTTTCAATGGCCTAAAATATGTATGAAGGACCAAAATATATAGAAAAAGCTAAGCTTTAACAAATACCTTTGTACATGTGGACAGAGCCAAGGCTTGTGTGTGTGAACGTCATACCAAAGTCACCACAGATTGTCTGCTTGTGCTTTGAGGATCCAACCCATTTAGGGAATTCAGAGGGGTATTTGTTGGTGATTTAGGTCCTAATGAATGGGTTGCCAAGCCACACACTCACACACATATGTGTCACCCTCTCCCTCTCTCACACACTAATCCTTCAGTGAATTGTAACTAAGCATTACTCTCACCCCAAACCCTTCTTCCTGCCATGCTAAACACCAGTTCAGGGGACACCATCTGGTCTCATGCCTTCAAAAACTAAGATCTTGTCAGAGCAGCTTGAATAAGCACACAATGCTAAAAACCCAAAGGAAAATCAAAGACTCCAAGAGCTAACTGAAGATGAGAAGCCCAAATATTGCCCCATTACTCATCCTCTGACCCCAAAATGTGATGTCCATTATAGCACAGCAACCACTGGGGTAGAACCGATCCTAACCCAGTTACTATTTGCATATGAAAGGCTTTAGCCTCAGAATATAGCATCCAGAGAGGTGGCTCTGGCTCTGATTTCAAGGGATATTTAGCCCCCTATTCAGCCATCAACAAAGGACGGGCATTCAGACAGGCGAGGAGGGAGGCAGTGCTTGCTGAGCCGTCACAGAGCTCATTTGTTCTCTTCTGTTTACTTAAGCCTCCCCCTCTTTTTTTCTTCTCTTCCCTCCAGAGGCTTCAAGCATGGACGGCTGGGTGATTGGGAACCCTCCTTCGCTCCATCCCAGTGGGAGAGATAAACAGCAATTTAAATGGTAGTCAGAAAAAGGTTCTGATTTGCATGCATTTATCGGTCAATCAGCAGCGCCGACAATCATCATCAAACTGACGGTTGAACAGAATTATTTATTTATTTTAACTCCCTCTTCTTCATCCTTTGTTAGTATTGTGTTTGTGTTGATGTGTATTTATCTGAGAGACAGAATGCTCTTTGGTGTATGTGTGTCCCTGAGTGTGTGTTTGAGTGTCTTTAGTCTCTGATAAGGAAAGACTTGATGAAGCTGAGAGGCCTCCTAATCTGATTCCTGCCACCACCCACCTCCAGCCTCCTGTGTATTTGCAGGAGATTGTTCAGGCGTCTGCAGGGAGAGGTATTTGTAATTATATAGGCGGATTAGGGGGGTAGACTGGAGGCCACATGGACTAGCTTTGTAGTGTCTGAGTAGTAGGGGAGGTCAAGTCGTACCTTCAGGTCCCTCAGGTATTAAACAAGATGGAGGACTGAAGAGAATAATGCTTCTGATTAGCTGGATGTAGTGTAGCCTGGTGGAAGATGAAGAAGTGAATAAGTGAAGAAAAGGAGGCAGGTTTGTCTCATTTTGAAGATCGTACAGGATATTGTTGTGAAAGGTAAAACCAGATAGAGGGGAGTAATAAAGAGACGGAGTGATGTAATATGCCTGCAAATATATGTAGTGAGACCAGTACAGCCTGACTGGTAATGGATTTTTGTGATATTTGATCTCAAATATAGACATTTTTGCACTTACATTTCTTATTGGTCAACATGTTCTAATCCTGGTTCAACCATTTAAGTGCTGCATCAATAATGCAACAGTGATATGGATATATAGTCAGTAAAGCTTAAAGCTTTATGATTATAACACTGTGAAATGATCCATTCTTCACAACCTGTACCTTTTTACTTCATCACTTAGTAACCATATTTTATTACAATCATAGCTTTACGTACACTTGATGAAGACATTTTCCACTTACTGTATGGATCATAATATCTGAGCTATTCATCCACTGACTGCTGTGATTCTACATGAAGGAAATCACAGTGAGTCACAGTGTGGACAGAAGGAGGTCCATTGTGTTATTGTTCCTAACAGGGGTTCAAAATAGACTGATTATTTGTTTAATTAGATGGGGAGAACTCAGTTTGTTTCTGCTTTATGTTGACATGATATGTATGTTATGTACAAGGAAATTTCATTTTTTGTTAATTTGGCAAAAGTGGCACGAGCACAACCTGCCTTGTGTCCTTAAGGTCTTGATCTGGCTACATGTGCATTTGTTTTGGAAGCGAGTGAAAGAAATATGTATTTTTGATACTATTTTTCTTTTTAAACACAGCTGTTTGCAGGATGCATGGCGATGACGTAATGTATCTCTCTGTGGCTATTTAAGATTGATAGCTGTAATACGGCAATGCTTTTTTGTGAGACTCTCCAATTCATCCTCAACACATCCTAAAACAGTTTTAATTTTCGGAATCTGACCCGTTAACATGCATTAAGAATAACTTTAATATATATAAAATAGCCAGCCTTCTCGCTGATGGTCTTGTTTGTTTTTGTAGGTAATATAGAGGCATCAATATTAAATTGAGACTGTTTCATAACCAGTTAAAAGTTCCTTGACATATGTTAAATGTCAAACTTTGCAAAAATCCCAAAGCAGAATTTATTGTATTTATCTTGGTTCAACAAATGGCTGGTTAAATAAAGCAAAGTCACACTGAGACTTTTAAGATACCACTGCAATGTAGTTTTTACAGTTAGCCAAAGCCACTACAGTAAATAACAGCTTTCAGTGTCAGTAAAGAATAAATTCCTAACAACCACACAGGAAGAGCCGAAGATTCACTTTCTCCACTGACAGTCGTCTCAATAACTCAGTGCAGCCTGAAGATGTGTTTTGAGAAAGAGGCTCAACTCTTTTCTCTTGACTGAAAAACTCTCAGTACACTTTGCCACAGCTCAATCCGCCTACACATGAATGCAACAAATTCTGTCAGGGCAAGAAAATCTTTTGGGAAGCAGAAAAAACACTAACTGAGCAAGTAGGCTCAAAAAAGTAAATTCTTGATAAGAAAATATTGCTGCAATCCACTGCGAGTTGGAGGTTGATATTCCTGACTTCCAATCAAAATGCGTGCCAGTGCATGTGCTCGGGAAAACATGGACGCCTGCAGCAAATTGATGTTTTGACAGCAAGTCTCTGAACTTCATAAGAAACTACATCAGCTGATTTAACAGATTAGGCTCCCTCCTCATGCTCACAAAAACTTCTATCAACCATAAATCAACTGAATGGAACCGAAAATGGCGACTACAGAGTTGTTGTAGTTTCACAACACAAACGTGCCATACTGCTGTGATGTCATGTTTATGTCCGTAAAGTCAGGCTCGGTGGGTCTTGCCCAAGTTTCCGACTTGGAATTCCAACTCAGATAAGATCGTCCACGGAAGAATCCCAGAAAATGTTTTTTGGAAATTAAATACGTAAATTTAAAAACATACAGGATAATAGTATTGAAATACTACAGAATAAGATAAATAAAAATACATTTTGTCTTTCCAGTAATATTTTTGTTTCAGCCGGCTATGTCATCACAATCATGTATGTTTGTAGCTGACTGTGATGGCAAGATAGAAAGTTGTGTTAAAATCAAAGGTTCAAAAACACTTCAAATGGGGCTCCAAATGGGAGCTATCAGGTAGACAAGTGCGGAGCAGGAGGAGAATATTTCAAGCAGCCCTGTTGAAATTGAAGTTGAAAGCAGTGCTAGTGGCTACTTAAATGTAGGGAAGCAGATTCTGGAGAAATACAAATACAAATACAGACACTTTGGCTTGGTATTCAGCCTGAACTTCTAACCCAAAATGTCGGTGTTTGATGACCTCAACAGTCAACTATCTGTCTCCAGAATGGTCTTCACTACCTTTAAGCAGTGCCACTGAGGCATCCACCTGCAACAGGCCTCTGCTACTGTATTTAACATTGGTCATAATGGTGGTACTAAGAGCCTAATATTTTCTTAGGTGGAAGGCCTACATAATGTAATAAGTTTGAGAAACACTGATCTTTGAATTGAATTTCTCCTACGGGGGATCGATAAAAGTACATCTTATCATCTTATTTCAGAGGCTCCACAGATTATGTGAAACACAGGTCACACCAATTAAAACAACTTGAACTAAAATCTCTTCAACAACAACAAACATTTGCTGGTAACAGGTGAAAAAACAATCCTCTTACTAATCAATCACATACAACAAAAATATTAATCAGCTGAATTAGTAACCATCTCTAGCTCCTAACACACAGAACCTCTGCTTGATCAAACTGATGTATTTGTGGTGACAGCAGCAGCTTTAGCCACTGCTTCAATTATACTCCTTGCTGACTCTCACTCTTTTTATGATGTATGCTTTGATGTAAATGCTCTGAAAAATTGAGATGGAGCAAGTTGTTCCTTATTAGACACTGAATGCTGAGTCTTCAGTTTTCTGTACATCAATTAGTTTTGTTCTTTCTGCAAAGACAGATCATTTTTTGTTCCTCTTCTCAGCTGCCACAAAAACACTAATGTTTTTTTTTTTTTTTTGCTGCTTGTGGAAACTGTGAATTAAAATCTAGCAGACCTGCTGAAATCATTTTCATGCATGAATGAATGTTGAAGAGGTGAACAGAGATTCATCTCTCACTGAAGGCGTATAAAGGACTTTTTAGCAAAGTGGAGGCTGGTGCTCATGTATTGATTGGTCAGAAATCACAAAACTGTTGAGCTGACTGAACTAAATATTGGATTTGGAAACTTTCACAAAATGATGGATTAGTCTTTAAGCATATTTTCTCCTGAGATCAATATCTCTTCAGTCTGTTGCAGCCACATGTCAGTCATTATTCAAACTGTGATGTTGGTGAGAGGACACTTTTGTTTGTCTTTGACCTCCACGCTCAGACATATAATTAAAAAAATCTGAATGCATTAACAAAATGTACAGTAATTTCACACTGTCACTCAGTTACTGACCCAAAAACACAGATCCAACTGAAGTTTTATTATGTCGTGACAACCCAATGACATTTCTTGCATTTCAAGAAAACAAAAATACACTTTTTTAAGTAAGAGTTGAGCCTCTTAACATATTTAATTTTGAAAAAGTATTTGGGCAGGTGCTTGTTCCTCCTCCGAAGAGAAAAACAATCAATTTTTATGTCGCTATCTGCAATCAATCCCTCCAAACAATATGTTGAAAACATGGCTTAGACAGTTATTATTGAATTTCCGTCTAGTTTATTCCACAAGTGAAAAGCAGTAAATAGTCAAACAATGTCTGGAATTGCTGACAATTTTTTGTTCTCTTACATTTACAAAAATCATTAATGATCAACATCAAAGGTCACAAAACAGTTCCATTCCCTAAAGACGAGCATGTTGCAAAGCTGGCTGTACCCAATCCCCAGTCATGGCAGAGCACATGTTTTGTATCTTCTGTCAAAGGCAAAACTTCTGCTTTCAAATCAATGATTATGGCGTGGTCAGACATGCGCAAAACTTTGAAACTATGGATAGCAGTTTAGCAATTCTTTTCTGCTTTAATACGTCCTTTTCCGAGCAGACATTTTGATCTGTTAAAGCAGGATGTGTTTGTAATATTAATAATGGCTCCCTACATTAAGTGTCAAGCAAAGCCATGTCAGTGAGTGAGCATGCACACCTACATGGGATAGTAGCCATCATTAATGTTAATAATTTCACATCACAATGTCTTCTGTGAAAAGAGTCTATTGGTTCTAAGGAGGCATTGGTCCAGGAGAAACTGGTGCACCTTTTCTGCTCTGGGTAAAGAGGCACTGTCCAAGGTGCTGAATCAGTTCCCTCGGCTGAAGGAATGTCTTCAGCAATATTGGCTATGTGTGTATGAGAGAGTTATACAATGATCTTAATTATTCCACCCAAAAACACCCACAATAATGTCTTCTTTCTGACAAAGATTGTTTACTGACTAATGAGTGATGTCAGAGACGTTATAAAAGAAAGGACAAACAACTTAAAGCATTCTGAATAGAAAGTCTGTAACGCCGGAGATGCAAGTGTATGACACATATCCTGTCCCTTCACCCCAAAAACCAATCATCTGCTTTATTGCAGGGAAACATATCAGCCTATTATGTGTTGCACCGACAGTTGAGATTCACGACAGTTTCAACTGATTTGGTGCAGCTGCAGACAGACCTCTAAGAAACGTGGAATAAAAGGATATCATGCTAGTGTACAGGATTACCAAGAAAGGCGAGCTGATTCAAACATTAGACATTAAACTCGAATTTGGGCTGAACTGATGTCATCACGTCACGTTGGATTGAGCCATAAAAGAAGTTGATGTCGTCACATAGTGCACAAGCACAGTAGAAGTATAACCTGTAGAAAAAGCATTTTTTAAACCTTATTTTGGGGCAGAGTCACCAAACTTTTTGAGTGTTTTTCATTCGATTTGACTGTTTCACTTTTCAATGTCCCAGTGACCATTGAGAGTATTATGGCTCCCTGTCCATTCATTTAGATAGGGGCCTGGTCCTGTTAGTCGAAATAACTGCCCAAGGATATTGCAAAGATGGCTACCAAGTGGTAAGACTTGCCTTACAGGACTTTGGTGAAGTCAGTGTAAGTATAAGAATAAAAAATGTCTCACATGATCCTATTCTTGAACTGTCTTTCATTATTTGTGGCTGAAAAAAATCCAACAAAAACATAGTTTCTGAAAGTAGGGTCAGAGAAGATAAGGAGTTATATTTTATGAAAATAATTGAGACTTCAAACATCTCAACTTTTTACCACCTTAAAAATCTGCTCATTTTCCAGTTTGAATAACTTTGAAAAGTTTTATTTTCATGGCTCTCTTCCTTCCATTCAGAATATTATTGTGATTATTAAGTGCTTCATAGCGTACACACTTTTATCCCACAGTAATCACACTGAGAGCAAACAAGTGCAAACCTTGTGGCAAAGGTTAGCTGGTTTGTAGTCAAGCCTCTTGTCTCTGTGCCTCAATCTCTTTATCCCTGGACTGAGCTGGCCCTGGCCCAGGGCCCGTTCCCAGGCTGTGTGTGTGTATCTTTATCCTCCCAGCAGGGAGTTATCTGGGGGTAAAGGGCTCACCACTGTTTTTACATAAACAAAGACTTTGGGATGAAACAGAGAGAGCGTCATGGCCAAATCCCTGTGCCTGGCTGCCGGCCACTGCTCCATGCCGGTTTCACCTCAGGCACCTTGTGGACACCATGCTGGTCCTGGTAATTAAGCAGCACAGACAGGCACTGTGATTAAACTAAGTGACACCAGAGACCGAGGCTGGGCCGCCACACAAAGAACTGCTACAGCCATCACAGGAGAGTTCCCATTGGACCAAAGTGTACTTCAAACATGATGTTTTAAGTGCAGCCCAATATCCAGTTATTACATACACAGTAAAAGAGTCACTCTAATGTAGTGAAGTTCAGTTTTATTGATGAAACCCAAAAAAATGATACTGCAGCCAAATTAAAATGTTAATTAAGAATATTAACTGTATAAACATGTATAAGTAGTTCAGAAAAAAACTTCCCAAATTCACTTATTTGTAGGATGATTTAATTAGTTTAACACTGCACTTTGTTAATAATAAGGCTGTAATTATTCTGAAGCAGGCGTTAACATGACAGAATCAAGTCCTGCTTGTTAGTGACAGTCACTAAACCAATAGTATCTTCAATATCACAGAACAAATAGTACGAGGATCCACTCTCCGCAATGCACACATCGCTTGAATCCCTGCACAGCCGAGTACAACCCACCTTACCTGCCAGCCTGCATTAGAGGCTCCAGAAACACACTGCTGACTCCACATCCATGCCATCTAAAGCCACCTGCCATCCCATTCTTATTACGATGATTTATTGTGAAGGCAACCCACGTCCCTCCTTTTCCTCCCCACACCAACACGTATCAACAAAACTATCTTCTTCATCCCTAAAGGAAGAAACTAGAAACATATCCCTGTACTGTAGCACAGCAGGACAAAATATCTGTAAAGCTGACGAAAACTCTACTCTTTTCGGTGAGAGACTGCATTTATTTACTCATGCTAAAGATTTTGACACTTTCAATGCTAATACCTGAAAAAATTGCAAAAGCTCCTTCATTTCAGTGCAGGATGACACACTGGGACTATGGCAATGAAAATACATTAAACCAGAAACCTGGGAACCAGAGAAAAAGTCTAAATATAAGCATCCAAATCTTAAATTTCCCTGCAGATACATTATTGCTATAATCCCACGTGTAAATCATGCGTTGCTATTTATGCTCAATACTATATTTGAAACACAATAAATTAGCCCTCCCCCAATGCAAATAAGCAGTGATGCATAACAGAATATGACAAAGGTTCAGTCATAAATCTTCTCCGTGTGATTTCTCTCTCTGCAGGGAGCCGATTCACCCTCGACAGTTAGTTGGCACAAAAAAGTGAATTAGAATAAACATCAACAATGTACAGACTAAACATGAACTCCAAGTAGTAATGCTCTTTGGCATCATCTAAAAACCAAATAACTTCATCTGTGATGATTTAATCTTCAGACACGAGCTTGATGTTTGCCAGATCTTCAATTTTACTCTTTCAAAAATTGCTTTAATTTCTCCTTTGATGCTACAAAAGAGATTCCGAGACACAAGTTTTAGGCTGGCAATATTAATATGAGAGGAAATATATGGAGTTTTGTGAAAAGCAATACTCGCTTTCAAAGGAAGGGCTTGTTCACACCCAGTACAACCAGTCTGATCTGTTGGCTGAAGCTGAGGGTTAAAATCCTTGCTCAAGGGCACCTCAGTGGTGGTTTGGTTTGCAGCAGTTTACCAGCTTCAAGTTATACCTTTGTATGAAAACGTGCTTATCTACATTATTGGATTCTACCGTATTAATGTTATTTAAAACATTTCAAGTTTATGTCATTTCTGTGGTGTGATATTTTGACACTGTGATATTTTCTGAGATGGTTATCGTGAAAATTTCATACTGTTGTAACCATAGTGTTGGTGTTGAAGGAGAGGCAACTGTTGCTCCAGATTTACCCTAAATTAGAAAACCCTCTCTGCTAACCTGCCTCGTATCGTTAATTGAAATATAATTTTTTTTTAAATAAAATAAAAGGAGACAGTTTTCTGTCACTGCTTTTTAGTCTTTTCATGATGAAAGGGTTGGTTTTATATTAGATTACCTCATTGCCATGTTTTATTATAGTCCTACACACTGTCAATGATTGATACTGATTGGTTTGCATCCGTGAGCTTTCTAAAATGACTCCCATCATCAATATGACACACACACACTGTTGGAAAGTAGTTGCCAGCGCTCTCCCACTGAGGAAATTGTCTATGATTGACAGGCCTCTGTGGTCGCCATGGAAACCGAAGGGGAGAAAACTGAACCAGTAACAGAAATGGCTGACATGAGCGAGTGTTAGTGGCGGTACAGTGTGAGTCTGTGTACACGGTGAGAGACACTGCACTCGTCAGTGTGCTTTCAAAGCCGGGGGTTCCCACTGTTTCCTCATGTGTGTGTCCGTGTGTGAGCATGTAGCTGTGAAGTGTTTATTTGCAATACTCCCCGTCTGTTCCTGTAACAGTGTCAGCTATATCCTGCTGTATTTAGTGGCCGTTTATGTGAAAATCTACTAGCAGCCATCTGTCATCTGCTATCTATGCAAAGAGGAGGCCAGCAGCACCTTTTCCCGTTCTGCATTCAAAGCACTTTGTTTGCATTCGGCCTGTTGGTGATTGAACAAGCATGACGTCATAACTGAATATACCATATCAGAGGGGACTGGAAAACAACAATGGGTTTGAACTAGACTGACACACACACATACACACACACACACACACACACACACACACACACAAACAGCCTCAATGGATTAAGATAAGTGTGTTTGAGTTCCTCTTGTAGAAACAGATACAACAAAAAGCTGCAGCACATAATTTGGTCAGCAAGTCTGAGCATGTTGTGAAGGTGAAGGGATGGTGTGTGAAAATGTGTGTATGTGCGTGCATGCGTGCGTGCGTGCATGCATGCATGCGTGTGTGTGTATGTGTATAATTGAGTAACTGTTGTACCCGTTGTAACTGCCAATGTTAAAGAAGAAGATGCAAATGATGTTTTGAAAACTCAGATAGCGCTGTGTCCTGCTGGTATTTGCATATGTGATTGTTTATATGTTCATTAAGACAACTTTATTGGGTACAGCTGAACAACACAGTAAATTATAATACAACAGCACCTTTCTGAAGTTAACAAAGTTTAGTTTTTGGTTACACTGTGACAGAGAGCCAATAATTTATTCATTTCTGAAACTGAAAACTGTGGTTTCACTGTTATTTTAAAAGTTGCTTTTTTTCGGGGCAGCAGAGGAGTTGTGTAAATGTTTTCATGGGCTAACGTTATGAGCACAGTGATGATGAGATGATAAGATAAGCTGGTATAGAGCAGTATCTTTATAACCCACAGTATTTGTTTAAAAGCAGGTGCCAGAAAAGTCAAAATAGGGAAGAAGTTAGACGACGTGAGAATATTCATGAGGCTGTTTGATGCTATTCAACAGGTGGGAGTCTACAAGTTAATCAGCTATTTTCTATTTAAAGTAGATGAACTGTCTTTGTTCTCCCTTTACTTGATTTTCTCATCACTCTTCTGTCAGTTAGTGAATGATACCATTTGTGTTCAGTTGTGTCATCAAATAAACTATTTCTGTTCTCTTGGCAGTTTAGACAAAGAAAACCACACATCATTTGCAGAAGAGAGTCAGAATAAGAGCCAGGCTAATCCAGCTTAGTTTTTTTTTTTAGATGAATATGCTGACCACATTATCATCACCATGATATTGCTGCTGCTTACATACATCCTGACGCAGATTCAAAGATGCACTACGTGCTTATGTATATTTGCATATAAATAACTTTATAATTGTTCTGTAACGTGCGCAGCATGAAGGTGTTACAAAGATATTATGCAACCCTGTGTTGCATAATGATGAATAAATGGCCTTGTGACCATATACACTGCCCCCCATGACTAGCGGAAGTAAGGCTCCGTTTGATATACATACATATATATATATATATATATATATATATATATATATATGTATATATATATATATATATATGTATATATATATATATATATATATATATATATATATATATATATATATATATATACATATATATACTGTTTAGGTAGAAAAGCTTTTGCATTAATGTTAAAATTTCGTATCAACTTTCACAGCCCACAAAAAGTGAAAACTTGAAACCGGAACACGGTCCATATTTTTGTTGAGGTTAGATGTCAAATTACCCTAAACGGTAAATAAAACTGGGCATTTAAGCCAACAGGGTAGAGGGAGAACAGCCTTCTGGGTTATTTTTGTATCTCCCTGGGGTTTGGCTGAGGTTATTCTGCCGTGTGCACGACTCAGATCTCAAGGTGACAATGACATCCCAAAACCACTTACTTTAAAGCCGTAATAACACATCCTCTCTTCACATCTCACGCTTTAGATGTACAAAAAGATCACGCTCAATTTGACTTTCATTTATCAAGCTGTATTACCCCAGTCTTGGGTCACAAATCACACTTTTCCTCTAATTCCCTTCTGGCATCTTCAAAAAATCCCCTCTACTCTTTCTTTCCTCGCTGATCTTGTTAAATTAAGTATGATGGCTCAGTGTGAGTGCGGAGCTTTTTGCAGAAAGGAAAAGAATTGAACTGTCACTCAACTTCCACCTCTTTGCAGCAGAGTGCTTTAATGATGTGTGTGTGTGTGTGTGTGTGTGTGTGTGTGTGTGTGTGTGTGTGTGTGTGCGTGCGTGCATAAATCTGTGAGCCTGCAAGTTCAGAGACATGTGTGAATATGCTTCTGCCATGGTCATTGATCAACATTAAATGAGCACCAAATAACGACCAGCTGACCTGACATCCTGTAAACAAAGGCTAGATTTGGGACTGCACACACACACGGGACCTTACATTGTGCCTCTGCAGCTAAAGTAAATCCTCTCAGCTGCTAATCGCTCACAGACAGGCTGCATGTCTGTAGGCGCCATCATCCACATTGTAGGATGCTACTGACAAGAGGTTGACTAGGAACAAAGAGGATAGGATCTAGTTAGCTAGCTCTATGGGGCACATTCTCAGTCCATACACTGGGCAGAGAATATCCAACATTTTAAGTGAGAACACTCTGTCTCCTTCTGCCTGCATCTGTTTTTTTTTTTTTTTTTTTTTTTACTCCTATGTGTTTTTTTCAATCTCCTGCCAACTCTTCTTGTCTACAAAGTGAGAGACAGAATGAATCATCCGTGGGGATTACTTCCCTCTCCACAGAGTGCCAAAAATACCTTCTCTGGCTCGCAGTCACTCTCTTTCACTCTTTTGTATTCTGCATCATTCATATAACTATGATGCTGTCGCTGACGGGTGAAAAGCTCATATCTCCAAAGTTTTCAAAGGCAGAAAAGAGCAGCATAATTTTTTAGCTTCACACAAAAGCATTTTTCAATTTGTCCAGTGGGGGATTAAACGGTTTTGAAACTGGAAAATTACAGAATTTTCCCAAACAAAAGATGACCACGGCTAGTTTCATTCAACTTAAGTGAAGAGATGGAAACCATCAGAACTGTAGACTTTAGCAGAGGAAATGTGCCAGTGTTCCCGTCAGAAGTACAACACTATCAAAGAGGATGGCTCCTAAGAAGATTGTCCACGGTGAAAATCTGCACAGTGGTGTTAATCAGTGCTTGAAGTGGAAAAAAGTAAGTGCCGGTGCTTCCCTTATTCACATGAGGTCTGGTTGTTCAGAAGCACATTTCTCTGTGCTGGTCGATTCTGATCCTCTGCTCTTTTCTAATGAAGCCTGCACATAGATCTGATCTTTATATAATGAGCTCATGAATTTAGAGCATATAGCCTTTTATGTGTTCCTGGACACTTTGCTTCTTCTGCAACAGAAAAGTTAAAAGGACCACAGACTTTCGGAATGATCTCGTTGTAAGTCCAGGGGTTTCAGTCCAAACCTCTTTCCTTCTATCTCAGGCTCATCTATTTCTTCTGGGTGTTTTGACTCTGACTTGTCATTTTTGGTGATCAGTCTCACCTGTTACAGTCTTTAGTCTCAACTGAGTCCAGTTGACTTTCCGTTCCTGCTCTGCATCATTGGCTGTGCTCGTAGTAGACTGGAGCTCTACTGTGAGTGAATTGCTCAATTCCCCACAGAGACACACTTCACTTCACTGTCACCTTCCAGAGCCACACACCAGGGATCCTCACTGTAGACAATTAGTTTTATGCACACGTGTGTACAGATATAATTTCATACTTAGCCTAGATGCCTGAGTTAGTATTTGTAAGGAGCATGAACATTTTCCACTAGCTGTTTCCTGTTGCTATCACAAACTTGAATAAATTCAAGAGACTGTACTGAATGATCAAAGTTATTTGAAGGTCGACTCTGGGTGCTGATTTGGGTCTTTTGATGTGGGGTTGTATGAGGTACTTATCTCTAGTCAGTGTGTTACCTGCAGTAGATGACTGTCAGCTCTCCCCACACGTGGAGCAGCAGTACGCAGCACCGACAGGAAAGCAGAGCATTGTACTGCTAAACGTTACCAACAGCAAGACGTCTTTTAGCCACCTAAAAGTGTACAAGTGTACGCTATATTTTGAACATTTTTGGTGCTTAACATTGCCGTCAAACAGACCTTTCCTTTGGCACTACATTCCCTCAACCGTGCAACTTCTTTATTCCAACGCACAATCACAGCTGTACCTGCCCCGCACTGTATTACACAGCTGTCTGACGGCAATTTAAAGCACCAAAAATGTACAGGAATTATGTATTTATTCACTGCCTCTTTAACACACACACTGACTGCAACTGCTCCATGTCCATGTGTGCTATCATTACGATGTAAAATAGCCATAAGCTGGAAAAAGCAAAACTGCCAGAAAGCAGGACAGTCCTGTCCAGTCCTGTTTAAACATTTAAAGGAAGGATAAAACTATACTGTAGCTCACTGAAATCTTTGTAAATTAAATTTACAGAGATCTACACCGCAAGGAGTTATGAAGTGGTGACTCTACTCAGTCCAACTGTCAACATCTGTGAGAACACCTGCACGTTTTAATAAAAATATCAAGATTTGGCAAGAGGACGCGATACGATATATTGCTGTATCAATATTTCATCTCATCCCTATCAAAGAGGAGTAAGGAAACCGAAAAATATGCACATTTAAGATTAATCGTTGCAGCTTTTTTGTGAAGGCATTTAAAAAGTGTTTGTCAAAGGATCAGAGCAGGTTTGTGATAAGATCTGAGTTGTTGCAGCGTGTTTTTTGGTGTGTGTGTGTGTGTGTGTGTGTGTGTGTGTGTGCATGCGTGCATGCGTGCATGCGTTTGTGTGTGGGTGGGTGTGTGTGACTTGTCTCCCATAGCAGACACTTATCGGGGAGATATCATAGGGATCAGAGTGACCACTTTGAACGCCACGACCTCGACTACAGTAACAACAACATCGTAAAAGGCTGGCCGATTTTCAAAATGTGCATATTCCACTCCTCATCATGCAAGACATGAGAAGATTTGGCTGGCAGGAATCCTTAATCTGAGGGTAAAATAATCTGTCTCAGAATGTAATAATTCACATGGTATGTCTTTTGATTTGGATTAGTGGCCTGCAATCCTCTTAGCCCAATAGCTCAGTAGAACTTCTCACTGACAAGTTCACAAGTCCACATAGCTTGCATAGACTCCCTCTCTTGGCCATTAACTCTCACAGCTTATACGTAATCTTCTTATATCTGGCTCTGACAGTTTCAACATACATCTCTGGGAGATATTGTAAACAAGTCTGCAATGACGCTCACAGAGTGTACGTGAGGGGTCAGTGTTGCCTTTTTCAGTGAACCGGTGTTGAAGCGCTGCTGCGTGCGGCATAAATGAGCAAAAACATCTCAGCACAGTTTTTTTTTCTTATGTCACCTTTTAAAAGTTGTCACAGGGATCAGTGACACTCTGGATTACTAGCACGTGGGAAACACTTTACACTTTAATACCCAAGAAACAGAAACCAGCCAAGGTTGAGTCCGCACTTAATGCAGGTTTGCACTCAGAGGGGAGCGAGCTCCGTTTGTAAAAACAGAGTCTGTCACAGCTCTCGCCTGCTGCCATCTTTAAACATGATCCAGTGCTATCAAATAACTCGCACTGAGACAGGAGAGAAAAAAAATAACCCTGAATCATTTAAATCCTCGACTCAATATTCTTTATCTTTATCCTTTAAGGTTCTTTATAATTTAATAAACAGGATTAAAGTCATTGGGTAGAACAGAGCTAAGCGAGGCTCGTTCCACATTTTCTGTTTTAGCCTGCACTCTGCATACTGAGTCTTATTAAGCCCTTGCAAGATTACAGGGCCTTAATCTCCGGGAACACATGTTGTGAAGAATAAAAGCAATTTTATTTGGGAAACCAGAGTCCAAGTTTAGCAGGAAATGAGCTTTCTCCATAATCTCATCTTTTTGCTTTTTTTCTCCCCGAGTAAATGAAAAGTCCCCTGTTACAGAACTGAGCTCTCGCTCTCTGTGAGTGTGTGTGTTGAAGAATTAACTGTGTATTGTGTGCAGTATGAATGTGAATTCCCTCTGCCCAACTCGCTCTAACACACACACACACACACACACACACACACACACACACACACACACAGCGCTCGCTAGTTCATAAATACCACAGCAGTCGACCAGGTTTTACCCACCGAGCCGGCTTTGATTTCTAAGGAATGTAAATCCACCTGTTTCTGAACAGACGGGTTTCAGACGAATGTATTTATTGTCACCGTTCTCCCCCAACACCACAGTTGCCTCCCTCTTCTCCCCCCTTTATTCCCTGTGAATTCTATGCAGATTGCTGGCCCATGCTTACTGCACTTTGCAGAGAAAGCTTCGTAAAGATGACGATAAGCTAAAGCTCTAAATCCCAGACTTAGCTTTCTTATCGAAAGCCGCAGGAGCGAATGGAGCGCTTTAATAGAAGATGTGTGCATCCCAGTGTGTGTGTGTGTGTGTGTGAGTGAGTGAGAGAGAGTGTTGTCTGGGTTGTAAATGCAAATTCATTAAGACACACCGGCACAATTTCATAGGCTGTTAAGCTAAAACCATTTTAAAAAGGAATAAAGACACTCAGCCTCTAATAAGTTTGATTGACGATTCACCGTCATCTTGCTGTCAGAATATGGAAAGCCATTATACAGAGATTTACATTTGAGTTGTTTATCGTATAAGATTTTGAGCTCAGCAGTATATCTGTTGTAATAACCTTTAACCGGTTTCTCAGCTGGGCATTATGTGAGAAAAAGGCTTGAAGGTGATTCAGCCCCGCCGGAGAGATTACAGTTTACAGTTTACAGTTTACCTTTGTGAGAGTGCATCAGCTGTGTGTTGAAACACTTGAACGTATGAATGTATACCTGTGGTCATGCAAGTCATGACTGACCTTATTTAGGGTAAAGGTGGAGGTAACTCAAAGTTCTTATACTGATGGAAAAAAACATGTGAGGACGGGCACAAGATCGATGGTTTCTCCCTAACCTCAACCTTGCAGTTTTAGTTGCTTTATCTTAAACACACAGTATGTATTTTCTGTCAGGGGTTTCTCAATCAAAACAATGAAAACAAATGACGTAGTTTGATGACGTTGTGAAGTAAAGCGGGATCATGAGAGTTGTTGTCTTCATTGCTAAACAACCACAATTGCAGATGAAAATCTATCTGATGTGACTTGGACAAGGTAATGTAATAAAGTTTCATTAATGTTACGTTTAGTCACGTCCGCCTACTTCCTTCCTCACTCTCTGATGCATCATCTGATGTTTCCACATTTCCCTAGAAGTTATAGCAACAGGCGACCAAATTAAATGCACGATACCTTGAATAAAATTACTGATTTTTCTGGTTGTGAACTTTGTTGGAAATGTGTGTAAAAACGAAGGTTGTTGTAAATGTATGTATTATATTATATAATATTATATAAAATTATATAAAATTTTCATTTTTTTGCATTCTTCTCTCCTGAATCTGAAAGGAATGATAATCAGACTAAAAAAGGGGGTGGCACACATTTATGTGACCAATCTTATTAAAGTGCAAATATAAGCAATATTTAAAAAAAAAAAAAAATGTCAGGACAGATGTGATGTTGTTTGTAGTCCGACCACTACCAATTAAATCTAATCAAATGTCGGAAGCTGGTAAATTGCAAGTATTACATTTTTTCCCACATTTGGACAACATTAACAACCCTGATAAAGGGTATCTTAAAGTCACTCTAATCGGTGATTAGTACACCAACAACAACAACAACAACAACAACACACAAGTTCTGCTTAAAGTTCTGGGTGCTCAGCTAGCACACGATCCCATAACTCTCTTAGTTGGTTGTGTTTTACTAACAGGCTACATTTCACACATCTGGTACATCAAAATGTCAGTTTAACCTCTGCCAAACAAACTGCTTACACAGATTTACATTAAGCTACAGGTATTTAGGTGTGAGTGTGCAGTCTCTCAACAGCTGTGCATGGTGGGATGTCATTATGTGGGATCTGTGGCAGCTCACATCGGTGTATTTAAAAAAAATATGGTGTGATGTGCTCAATATATTTCACATAAAGCAGAGAAGAGATTAAGAGGGAGTTCATTATCAGTGTGAATTGATAAATATTTAGAAAATGTGACAGCTTCCCACAGCTATATTCTTCTAAATGTAATAAAACCTGTTAATGTCACACACTAATTATCATAAAATCACATTATTACTTCATAAGGGAGCAAAAACTTCTTTAATTAATGTGACAACATGGGCAAATTTAATATGTTTAAGATCTGAATAACAATTCAAGTGTTACTAATCAATATTATAGGCAGTACAGAGAAGATGCTCATAAATATTGCTAATAAATGTGAGTTAATGTTGCCATGTGTCAAGTTTTTACATTATAGCAGTGAATCTTAAGTGCTCAGATATTAAATTTTCATACAACACTCATCCTTCCTCATTAAGATCGTGCTTCTGTATCTTGGAAAAGATTTCCAATAGGTCAGCCTGCTTCCTGAACATGACTAACAATGAGCAGGTTTAAAGAGACTGTCTGACAGCTCCAGGTTAGCACTTGGCACACGTAGCTCTCTTGGTCTGGCAGCATCTCAGGGGTCAAACCTTGTTGCACTGCCAACCAGCCAGTTAGGGAGGCAGCCAGACAGCACCGATGTCCGCTGCCCTGCTATCTGTACGGGCACACACACCACCCTCCCGTACAATCCCCCCGCCCCCCCCCCCCCCCCGGCTCCCTGATGCCTGTCCTGTGCACTCAGGTGCACGCACATCAGCATAATGAACTCCAAGGTAGACTTTACCACTTCACTGGCTTCTCACAAGACAAAATGCCAAAACAAATCTTGTCATAATTAGGCATAATCCAGCTCATTACCGTCTGCTTAATTATCCTATTAATAACACTTCCTGGGAGAGCTTGTTTGCGGCAGCAGCAGTGCGCTCGGGCAAATGTTTGTTCCTAAATGAGCAAACACAGAGAAGACAACAGCATTGTTCAAACACGGGAGCTTTGACAACAGGAAAAAACAGGGCCCGGATTAATAGCGTAGCACAGAGCTTATCTTCCCTCTGAGGCCTGGCTTCACCACCAGGGCTTTGCAATACAGGTAACAGGAAGTATAGGTGAACAGATATGCATCTGTTGGTGGACTGATTTCACTTCAAATAATCTAATTCGATGTAGAGGCAGCACTGGTTATCATTTTTAAATAGGTTCAAAATGTAGCATACCAGCTACAACTCCATATACAGTACAACGTATGCAAACTGTACACAACAGTTCACCATTTAGTGTTACTCAACCAATAATAATGTTTTGTTTGTGTGTAGAGCCTCTTTTAATCTCATAATGAAGAGTGTACAGAAGAGATTTACAGACAGTGTAAGGCAGAGTAATTTCAGGTCACTGATTTCATGTTTTCTCTGAGGAACTGAGGCAGAACTCATGCGGTTAGTTTTTCAGCTAGAATGGGTTAATGGCTTTTTTCCAATTATTTATTTTCAGCTCAGATAAACAAATGCTTACAACAGCAAATAGGAAGTATAATGATATCATTAAGCTGGCATTATGCTCGGTTTGCTCTCTGTCTACACTCAGCTACATGCTTCAATTTCTACATTTCTTCATTTCAGCCCACAGTTTGATTTGTGAAGCCTGTGAGATTTGTGAGAATCCCCAAGGGTTTCTCAAAAACACGGTCAATTTGGATCAAAATTTGGGAGCTTGCAGGCAGGATGACCAGCCGAGCAACACCCACGGTCATCGCAAGAAGAACAGCTCTTATCTCTCCAAACCATCTGATAATTTTCGAGTGGCACTGAAGTCTTGTAACATATTAAACATAAAATAAACTTCTTTTAAGAAAAAAATTAAGGCCAAATTCTAGTATTTGTTGCTTTCCAAATTATGGCTAGAGGGAATGTTTAAGAGACTGTTTTGATTGAGTTTTGGAGATATCCGAACTATTTTCTTTTGACCCAACCACAACAGCACAGAAGCTACTCATGGACGAGAGGGTTGTGCTCATGACATGACATAAACATTAATGGCGTCTTCCTCATTTGAGCTGTAATGTTAACTAGCTTAGTTAGCATTGTTAGCTAGCCTCTCTTTCATGAGTAGAGGCTCACCTCGCTCTGAGCAGTGATACAAAAAGAAAATAGTTCCTACATGAAAATGCTCACAACAAGATCTGTGGATTATCTTGAGTAACTGGGTCATGCTTTCCAGAAAGAGACATTCGATTCTTTATGGTGATGTGAGCACCATGAGCCGAGTGCCATCTACTACCATTATTGGAGAGAAGTCAGACATCTCTACAGCTGATATCTCCAAAACTTGACAACTAAGCTCAAAACAATCTAGATGGATGAATAGCATGTGTAAGAGGAAAAACATGCATTTTTGACTTTGGGGGTGAACTGTCCCTTTAATATAAAAATGTGAGATTTTGTATTGTTGATATTTTTACTTAACAGTTATACAATAATACTGCTTCTACATACATATGTGTACATTTCAGTGAGTGAGTGAACAGGTGTGACTGTCATCTCAAGATCAACATTGTTGAAAGTCCCAAGCTAAGTAATGCTTGGATTTCAGATTTCTTTGTCACTCAACTGGTGTACTTACTACACGGGTCACATCGTGTTCTGCTCTAATATGGAGCTGTTTATCAACAAGTGGAAAGCTCATGGATCACTTTTTAAAGTTTTGGTATTGGAGAGTGGATATATCTTCACTCCTGTTTATCAACCGGATTGCAGCAGCGATCTGCGGAGGTGACCTCCATTGTCAGGTGTCACCTGACAATGGAGGCTGGAGGGGAAATGTACTTTACTTCATGAACATAGCGTACAGAGAGTGGGATAAGCAGAGAGAGAAAAGGAGCAACTGGTGAGTGCTGAGTTGAGTGAGAGGTTTAACTGCATTCAAACACACAGACACACATCCTCACCCCCAAATTCCACCAGATCCATGTTCGGTCTATCTCCGATCCGCGAGTCCACACCATTCTGCTGCAGATACGCAAGGCTTCCATTTTTGCCCGATGCCGGAGCACAGCGCATAAATTCAGCTTAATTCAGCACTGAGCAGATTGAGCGAGACAGGAAGTCAGACACCGAAACAACATTAAAACATACGGTTAATTTTAAGATTAAAACCGCAGCGGAGCCGTTTCTCAACACACATGCAACCAGTGGACTTCTGGAGTCAGTGCCTCCTGTTGCATCGAAAAGTTATGGCTAATGTACAGTAAAGAATTCTTGCTGTTTGGGGCGTATAAACAAATAATTCCGCAGACAAACTTGTTTGAGTAATGTGAGCTGAAAATTTGTTTTACTTTCTGTGTAAACACAACAACATTAGCACCTTCATCTGCACCACTATGGGATTTTAAAGCAGCCCAGCAGGCACTCTGTCTTATTTCTCTTACTCATCTTTCTCTTGAGTGAACTCTGTGCAGACTGAGCACAACCTGTATCAACAGGACAAAGACACACAGCAAGGTGAAAAGTCTGCCAGCTGCTTCAGGCAGATGCCACCCGAGGCAACCCAGACCACATCCTCCTCGGCTGGGATTGATGGGTTGTTGTCAGCTCTGAAAGTCTTTTGTGTAAAGAATTAACACAGGTAGGCTGGCAACAGACAAAAAAACAGAGCTATGCATACTCAAGAGTAAAATAATCTCTTAAACTGTTTGTATTTAACACCTAGTTTACTATACACACAGACACACAACTCACTTTCTTTATCTCTCTTGTTCTTCCTCAATCCTCAGGCTAATGTTTCCTCCCTTGGTGTGAAATGCCATCCTTTGGCCTCAGGGAGGATGAAGACAAAGCTCTGGCACTACACCCATTCTTGGCCCAGTGTACACAAACACACTTTCCTCATCAATATTTAAATACACTTTTATCAAGCATAAACTTGTGCCTACCCAACTGTCTCAACATCAAGTATAAAACTGTAAAAAATAAAGTTAAACTGTTAAAAGTGGAGTTTGCTTCCAACATACTGAGTGGTGTTCTGTTTGCCAGTGTGGGGAGCTTTTATCATTCAAAAAGCATATCCAAAATCTGTAGGAGATCATCTGTAATGTTATGTAGCACACTTACGCTTTTGATGTAAAGTGAATGGGAAAGCATGACAGGATTGCTGCGTTGGGGATGCCTGTTTTATCTTTTTCCTCTGATCTCTGGAGAAAGAAAGGAAGAGAAAGGGAGAGAGGCAGACAGACAAACAGAGAGAGGAGAAAAGAGAGAGCGGGTGAAGGGAGTGACAGCGGCACCGTATCAAAATAAAGAATAAAGGGAATGATTTATCAAGGAAAAATGGATCAATGAATTCACTCCATGCAAAAAAAACAGCGAACAGCAGATGTATTGAAATCCTATTATGGAGAGAAAAAGTGAATAATTGATGCTTTCTTCTCTTTTTTCACACCATTCAGATATTTTTATGCCTGCATCAGATGGGTTTATGAGTGGTTGAGAAGTGTAATAACGATTTATCTGTGAACTTGAGCTTACAAAAAGGGTAAATAATCAGAATGTGGCACAACATGGAAGCTGCAATTTGCAATGGGAAGTCTTTTTCTGTTCAGTTCTTTATGAAATTCACTAATCAAACCAAACATAACTATAGTTAAAGTGGAATCCTGGTAGCTTTATGGCCTAATGTTTACATATGTTGGTGTAAATGACTAAAAGGCACAAACATTTTTGGAATTGGTCCACTAAAGTGTCTGAGCCAGCAGCTTCAACTTGGTCTGCAATAAATGCAATTAAATAATTTTAGAAAACTGGACCATCAAATTTATGTCCACCTTAAGAGTTTGTTTTTGCCACTGACAGGCTCAGATTGTTGTTCTAAGTGTCTGCTAGCATTACAGAAGAGATCTCTAGAGAAAATGCCTTTTAATAAAGATTCAAATCTTTTAATTTTAGCCAGAATTAGCTGCTATGTCGGCTTCTCCGAATCCACCAGACTTCATTTACAGAAACATTGATTTTATCATTGTATAAACACACTTCGTTCAAACTTAAACTAAACAACACAAACTGATCAAAACCATCTTTGTTAGTCTTTACAACAATCAACAAACCTCTGGGCTGGTCAAAAATGCCCCTTAATTGACTGAGTTAGATGTGAAAATATTCTGGATCTACACACTGTTTTACACCGCTGCTTCTTTGACGTCTGAACTTCCTCCAGTTCCTCTCCCGATAATTTCACATCTTACACAGTACATTGAGGATTTATTTTGACCAAACCAGAGTTAGTGATTGTTGGAACAGTGGAAAGACAAACCGAGATGGTTTGCTGAGTTTTATTTTGTTTCTGTGGATTCTGAATGGAGAGTGTTTCAAGACAATAAAATTACTGTTTCTATAAATGGAGTCTGGCAGATTTGGCAAGAGCGATATAGCGGCTGTTTCTGGTGAAACAAAAAGGATCTCTGTGGGGATCCTTTCCATAATGTTTACAGACACTTAGAATAACAATCTCAGCCTGCCAGTGGCAAAAACAACCCCTTTAAGTTGTCACTTTGACAGTTGAAATTTGCCCGTAAGGGTCATTGAAGCCTGTGTTGCAGCTGCTGGCTAAGGCGATCTACTGGAACAATTCCAAAAAATGTTTTAACCTGTAAGTCATTTACACACCAAAATATATAAAGATACTGTATGGCCTAGTTTTAAAAATACTAGAATTCCAGTTTCGGACAATCTGGGTTGGAAAATCAGGGCTCCAGGGTACAACTATTTTGGTTGCACATGCACCAAAAAATCTGCAACTTTATATTTTCCTTGGTTTCACTGGTGTGCCAAAAATGTAACCTTTTGTTTTTTAAACAATTGGTTATTGCCATTAAAGAAAGACAAACATCTGTTTGCACATTTATTCCTGTTTACAATCATTTACATAATATGTTAAGAAATTATATTAAAATGTATTATTGGATGCTCCTAAATGAAAAAATAATGTGAAAATGTAAAAGAGACACCAATGCTAAAATTATTAAAAACTTCAAGCACACTAAAGCGACTAAATTATCATGTTTGTGGGGAGATGAGAAGTTTTAATCAGATTTTAGGAGCCAAGGGGATAGTAAAAAATAAAATCTATCTATCTATCTCCATAGCCAACTGTAGCTGCAAAAGAGTTCCTGAAACGTAAACAAATCCTTCAGTATTTGATTCTTTACTGAAATGAACAGAGTAATGAAACAAAGAAAAAAGAGAAAGAACGACCCTCACACCACACACACTCTCTGTTCTGTCGCCCGCTGGCTAACACCAGTGGAGCATTTCCGACAGGTGCGGTTTGGTCATCTATGGTTCAGTGGCTAAGTCCTTCGGGAGGACACATCATGGGGGGATGCCAGGCAGCTGAGCCTCAGGTGGACTCTCTCTCCTTGCTCAGGAGGGGCACAACATCTTCACGGCCAATCAGACGTGAGAGCAAGAGGACAAGAGCGTTCAGGGACTGGGAATGATGTTCTCCAGTCGCCTGGCTGGGTTACTGTTAATGATGAGGTTGATGAGAAACAGCTGGCCTTAAAATGCTGCTTAAAATAATCCTTAATCTAGTGCCTGCCACTGAAAAGGATGTTTTTGTTTATTTTCTTTATATCATACTTCACTGGTTATTCATAATACATCCAAATAACACCAGCATATCCTAGTAGTAGTACAAAACTCTAAATTAAACATCAAAACGTATACAATTGTACTCATGATCCTACTATGACTACAGTATAATCTGAAGCTGAACCTGAATTCAAACAAAATGAGAATAATCATGTTGGACCTCACAAATGCATGTATACACACAGAGACACAGGCCTACATCCTCCACCTATTACAGTCCACAGTGTTGAAACATCCTCCTCAGTTTTTTCAAGCCAACCAAGTCACTCAGGCTGACAACAATTAGGCCCCAGCAATTAGTCATCATAATACTGCAGCTGACTGGGCAACAATAATAAATGGGGTTATGGATGGGCTTACCCAAGTGAAGCTAACATCCACCAAGTGCTAATGACAGCAAGACAGTGCACATAATAACAAATTGTGCTCTGCCTTCATAATGAGACACAGGAGCTGAATGAAACAGGGAGAAGGGAGGAGCTACAGTTTACTGAGGGCTAACTGAGGATAACAACTGCAAGCATGAGCAGCATTGCCATTGGCAATTTGCTGAAACGAGGCCTGTGTGCAACGTTTATTGGACGATATTACTATGATTTATGTACTTGTCTGTACAACATACTTTTTCGCTGTAGGTGAAGGGTTGAAGAGTTGGGTAGAATTTTAAGGACTCGAATAGCCCAAGGAAGTGAAAAGTCATTCTGCTGTGTGAAGGTCAAACTACCTCTCACACACACCCACGCATGGATGCTGCTGCCGCTCTGTGTTGCCAAATGCCCCTATTTGTGTCCTAAAATTTCACAGGACACAGAGTGACTTGTCCTGTACTGGAGTTCAGGGATAGCTTATCACATAACCACTCGGGATGCTTTAATGTGACTTATTTTAAGTTCAAATAAACAGACGCATGAATCCCAGCAACCTACAGTGGCAATACATGCATATGCACATGCACATATAAGCAGCAACATGCACAAGGAATCATAAAGGGGTTTTCATTTTTGTTAACACAATGCTAACAAGTTAGTTCTCTCAGTAGATAATGGTGTAATGCAACACGTTCATTCTTAATGGCAGTAAACTTGTAACATGACATGTTACTTTTAAAAGTAACGCTTCCTACAACTGAACCACATTTTGCTTAAGAGGTTCTGAGAAAACTAATGCTGTAAATTGTACATGAAACCTTCTAACCCAGCACATCATTAAAATTCTTCATGCTTACATTAAAAAACTTAATTAATTGGTTGCAGATACGTGTGGCTGCCTATGGAAAAATGAATCGGCCATTTTGTAGGACAAAAAAATGCTGTCGTAAAAGAACAAGCAAGTAAGTCTATGTATTCCAACAAAGAAAAATAAGTAACAATAATAATCCAGTAATAATAACCAGAAACTGTCCTGTTTTAAACAACCTTCATGGCTATTTAAGTATATATTTCAGAGTTTATAAGGCACACTTGAATAAACCAATAATTAAACCAATGATTTTATGCGCCTTCAGAGATTTTCACACCAACCGAAAAATCTACCCGCATTTGGTGCTTTGCTGGAGTTAATTTCCGACCTGCATCCACAGGAAAAGGCACATATTTAAAGGGCCATCTGTAGAGTTTATGAATCAATATTGGATCATTCACAGATTAACTTGAATTGGAAAATGGATTTTTTTGAAGCCCAGCCCGATCTGATACACCCATCCGGAGAAAACATATCTCAAAGCCTGTTTCGAGAAAACGTTCTGCAACCCTGAAACTGTAGCAAAACCTTGTGCGGCATTATCACATTGAACCCTTCTGGTGTAGCTTTGGCTGCATGTACATCACATATTCTCTATCTTGTCCCCATGCATATTAATGATTACTTCATTCCTCCAGAAAGGTTACTGCTGTTGGTGCACCCACACTTCCTCTCTCTCATCAGATGGAAAACAGGTTGGAAACTGCGAACGCACCGGAGAAAAAGCCAGGACCCACAATGCACCGGGCCTGGCAGGCAGGAAGCAGATGGGTTGGCTGGCCTTACTGGATAGCAGGGGCCCAATAGTGGCACCGGTTGTTGTTTTTGATGAGCTATGCACATAAGAAACCAGAACATCTGGTCTGACCATGTGGCACCTCCATTTGTCCAAGGCCCCTTGAAGCAAGCCCTCACATCGACTCTCTCACACACACACGCACACACACACATCTTCCACTGCCAGCTGCATCCACGCAAATGTGAGCTAAATCCAATGAATGATGCATGTTATTCACAGCGGGATGGTGAGAGGCTGGGTGAGATGAGGGAGGGGGGTAGGTGTGGCGAGCCATCCTTTTCTGCGACTTTGATTAAAAATCGTCCCACTCTTCCCCAAACAACTCATGAATATGCAGCAGGGTAATAAGGCCCGGCTCAAAGCAACTGATTTGTCAATTGTCTGCATTTCATCAAGATTGAGTAACACCTCAAGGGTGCTATAATCGAAAAGCTGTAAAAAGAAGAGGGAGGAAAGAGCCTGTTCACCATTAGATTGCTGCGTTATCTTAATCATTAGGCACTTCGGGAGCTTAATTAACGACCTGACAAGAGCTGGGTAGAGAATTTGGAGTTGATTGGTTGTCGGAGGTGTTGAGTGAGTACACCGAATGCTAAGTCAGGGGAGGAATTCTAGCGAGATAGAAGAGTGGCTGATTTGCTTTCAAAAACCAACTCAGCAGCAGCCATTAGACTGTTTTAATTAAGCGTAATTAGAGATGCGATTACAATGATGAGTTTGATAACCAGTATTAAATCATTCATCCATAAATGTTATGTTAAAATAGATGAGGGGGAAAAATGAGTGAGAGAGAGAGAAGAGGCAGAGAGTGGAGGAGGAGTATGAGCAAGATGCATGGAATAAATATGTGTTAAAGAAGAGATGAAGAGAGATAAAGACAGAGAGGGAGAGACAGAAAGAAAGAGAGAGGGATAGAGAGAGACAGAGATAAGGGGGATGGCTGGCAGGCTGCCACCAATTAGTTGGATGTGCTCAATTGCAGGAATTCTCTGGTGTCGTGACTCATGTTGACAGGTGTTCAGGGTGAATTATTTGTACTGGGGAGACAGAGTGTGTACACTAAACACACAAACGCACACACGCGCACACACACACACACACACACACACACACACACACACACACACACACACACACACACACACACACACAGGCACACACACACACACACACACACAAAGCCTGCTCATCCCATAACCCCGCTCTGATATAAATCCAGCATGTTTATTGCCCCGGTCGGCAGGAGAAAATGAGATTGGACACTCTTTCCTCCTTCTCATTCTCTCCTCCTCTCCTCCCCTCTGCTGACTGGCTGACTGGGTCATTTTTAAATGCCTTGTAAATTTGTCAGCCATATTAAGTGCCCATTAAAGGGCACCAAGCTGGAGGAGGAAGCAGGAAGAAGAGGCTCATATGGCAGTCCCTGACTGGCACTGCTCCCTCATCCATCCAGCTTAATGGTGCCCGCCCACTGTGGCACGGGGGAGTCATAGCTGTGATGTATCGTGGCACGATGGACACAAGCTGGACGAGGCAGATTAGCTACTGTAGGCCAGAATGTTTTGAGGTAACCTGGCTTGGACTGGCTGCTTGGCAGCTGTCATAATGCCCTGGCATGGTGATCTGTGGCCCTCTATCAGAAGGTTTACTGGGCTATCAGTGGAGTAACAGTTGGAAATGTCTAACTGGTGGTCATTCAAAGAAAAAAAATCTTTACAGTGCCATTGAAGGACAATGCTTGCCAGCCTTTGGACTGGCTGTGTAGAGTGTTGGGATATTCCCTGGGAAACAGGTTGAAATGTGGGCCAGTAGTTATTTTTCTACAAACAACAAACCTATTTACTTTATTTTCATATAATAAAACATAAAGCAAATGTCCCATGCAGTTTTTTGGTTCTGCTCAGGGATCTGCTCAGACTTTTTGAGGGGCTGTTGATCTAACCTGACACAAAAAGGTTACATCTCATTTCACAAACTAGAAAGAAGCTAACTGGGGTGTTTGGCCTGTTTAGGAATGCTAACATGGCATCAGGTTAGTCTGATTAGCATATAACACGTAGCTTCATACTGACTGTAAGCATTATGTAATCTCATAACTGAGGAGTTATCTTGCATGTAGCTTATTGCCTGTAAGGTAGCAAGCCAGTTAGCCAAGATTGGTTCATGTGATAGCATACTATAATGCAAGGGCGAGGGCGTTCCACATTTTTGTTTCCCAAGGAGAAATGCATGGATCTTGATGAAAAAAATCAGACGTATTAAAGTGGTTGGTGTTTATCAGTGAGTTCAATTTGGCGTGGATAAAGAGGACTATTTAGCCCCAGCAGAGGTATGCGCTCTACCAAGTGCCATTCTAGTTTTACTTTATGTTACACCTTATACACTGACCTGACATGGTAGATACAGTACAAATATGCATTTTTTAGTGGGAGAGCAAAAGAGTAAGCCCAGCATGTTTTGCAATGGAAGTTTTGTGAAAAAGTGACAGCAAAAGTGATTTATTTATTTTGTTTAGAATTAAAATATATGAAAATGTGAAAAGAAAAAGCTTGTTTTCATTCAGTGAAATACAAGGGGATCATGAGATCATGAAATTCAAGATATAGGCCCAGAAAAATGATCATTATGTCAGTAGTACTGCAGTTTGGCAGTATTTGACAACAGAGGAAAGAGGTCTTAATCAATTCAAGTAATTGCCATCATTGAGCTGTGCACCACATATTTCATCAATACAGGGACAGTCAATAAATCTTTAGCCTTGACTAAAATGAAGTAGCCAGAGTCCATTTTCTGATGAACACGATAAAAAGCCACTCTGTCCAATCGATGAGAGAGCCAGAAATAACAACCTGTGCATCGAAGGACATTGTGGAAAAGAGCCATGTGAAATTAATGCTGCAGTAAGGCTTTTAATGTTCTGGTGTTGGTCTACCGTCCAAGCACAACATAAACTTTACACTGCTGGTCAACATGCATGTGATACTTTGTGAATTTGCTGTGAAGACTTGAATTCACAGTGTTGTATGTACAGCGCCTGAGGAAGTCTGCAAGTCAAGCAACACCTACACAATCGAAATATGGTGGCCATGTTAGACTAAATTGTAAACTGTAGCAATTTTGGGCGATTTGCAGCAGACTGTTTATATCATATCTTTTTGTATAAGTTGTCAATTTAAACTAACAAAGATAATTCACATTCAGTTATATTTCTACATGTTCTTCATGTAACGATATCGTGGTCCAACAGCCTCAGGTGACACAAAGATCAATGATAACTCAGATCATAACTTGAGATGGTTTCACAAATGTAAATTTGCAGTTTTCTACAGTTCACCAGCGCTTCTTTCGTCTCAGCCAGCCTGTTCTAGTCCAACTCTGCTTTTACATCTAATGTGCAAGTGCTTAACTAAGAGAAGCTTTGACCCCTTTAATATCCCTCCAATACATGGATCTATTAAGAGAAATCTGGATACAGTGTCAGAGCTGGAGGCCTATTCCTATGAAAGCTGCTTAGTGGGACATGCGACCAAAAAAATTCAACATAGCCTCTCCATTGTTGACACTAGCTCTCTGCTAACTTGATTTGGGATAAAATGATTTAATCGTGCGCCTCCTCTTGACTTTTAAAATGTCACTGGACAAAATGGATCAAATTCTGACTGCAAAATGAGCCATTTTGCTGTCTGTGTATGTATGTCATTTTTCAATGAAAACTTATGCGAAAAAGTCTTTGGACCAGTGTGCATCACATGACGTTGTTACATGTAAAATTACCTTAGAAGCTGGTGCTGTTTCTTGGGGCTTGGTCCAATAGCCTTAGAGCAATAACAGCAGGAGAAAAGACAGGGTGCCACCAATGTCACTGTTGAGAGGAATAGAGAAGTTATTTTTTGTGTATCTCTGAATGTCATAAGTCATGTAACTTTACTCTCCGATTCTGACAGAGCTTGGATAAAAACAAAGAACCTCATACGGTTGAAACAATTATGAATACCGATTAAACAAACAGCTGACTGTTCAGCAACTATTTGATTAATCCCATAGTTTGAGTCCCATTCCCAGGTCATCAGATACCGATGCTTTGAGTCAGTATTCGCCCGAAATTGTGACCCAAAGCTTTCAACTATGTTTCTCCAGAACTGCTTTCCCGACCTTCAATTCCAGCTTCCCTATTGTCAGACTTGGCTGCTTTTCTTTGTCTTATGTAAAAGTAAACTAGATATATTTGAAAAAAGAAATTCTTACAGGTATTTTTCAGTATTGTCTGATATTTTATAGACACAAATTGAAAAGTTAATTGGCAAGTAATTGGCAAGTAATCGACAATGAAAAATATTTTAGGATGTGCTTTAACTTGTGCAAACTATACAAACTTGGGCTTTTGTTGTGAAAGTGAAATGAACCTTCTTCTAGATATTAATCATGTGGATGACTTGCGGTATGTCATTTGTATAGACTGTCTGTATATCTCTGTTCATACACTTTATTTCACAATTGTCCTCTCTACTTTGAATATACATCCCTCCTCCTTGTTCTCCCTGCAGCTGCTTTAATGAAGTTGTACGGAGCAGCGTTCTCCCTGTGCTGAGGCTGGATATGAAAGAGAGCCCTCAGAGCCATGGCGGCACAGGGCTCTCTCCCTCCCACTAATGAGCTGAGCTTTCAATGCGCCCACTAATTAGTTCATCTATAACTCTAAGCACTCAATTACTCTCCACCAGCACCAGCACCACCACAGAGAGCCGAGAGAGGCGATAAGACTGACAAATGCCTTGGCACACACACACACACACACACACACACACACACACACACACACACACACACACACACACACACACACACACACACACACACACACACACACACAGACACACAGACACACAGAAAATGGCTTTGGGTTGTGAGGCCCAGGAGAAGTTTTTCTAAACTTCCCACGCTCAAACATGCTGTTCAGGCGAAACACATTGATCTTCAGTTTCACCCTCTTTCTCTGGTGTTTTTCTGTCTTCCCCACTCTCCTACTCTCTGGCTCCCAAAATACATGATTCGTGAATTAGCATGGATGTGCACACTGACAGACATCCACAAGGAAGTGCACGATTGTGTGAATTTTAAGTGGCGTATGTAAGAAATCTTACTTCACGAACCCATAACAAAAATCCAATTCCATCAAATTATATACACAATAAAAAAACCTCATTTTCTCTTCTCTTGTTGCACCGAGGTCTGACAAGAATTACAAAAACGACTTAGGCACATAACACGTCCACTGTTTTCCTGGAGCACACGTCTCCCATATTGACTGCAGGCTCTGTAACATCTTGATCAATTATAGCAACATTGACAACATCATTACTCACATGGACACCTACATCACCAGACTCCAACAATCTCATCCACACCACCTGTGGATAAAGCTCCTCTTCATCGCCCACCAGCCTGGCATGGGGACTCTTTTTAGTCCTTTACACCTGACTTGAAGACTGTTGTGCATCGATCGCGCTTATTAAAGCTTAATTTATCAAGTATTGTCCAGAAAGTGGGAGAAAAACATCAAAACCAAGTTGACAGTTACACAGTCGCAGCATATCACTGGCTTATCAAACTGTTATTTATTAGTTATTTGTTTTAGAAAATCATTGCCAGCTTTTGATCAATTCTTTGTATTAAAAGTCCCCCGGAGAGATTCAGTTAGAGGCTACAAAAGTAGTGATAGCTGAACACACAGAGACTTTTAAAAACGCTTTTTTCTGTGTCTCCTGCACAAACATGAATTGAATATTTGTGAATATGTTGGTTCGGGGGAAAGGGAGGCTGTTATGGGTCAGCTGCGGCTAGGAAACTTCACTGCAGTCGACTTGGCATGGCGAGTGCACTTTAGCCCCACTTTGGAGAAAGCCCCAAATTTCTCAAGAATCTAGCTGCTTACTTTGTCTCTCTGCAGCAAAAAACAAAACAAAACAAAACAAAACAAGAAAACAACCCCAAAATATAAAAATTTAAAAATTTAAAAAATCTGATAAACAATGTGTGATACCTGTCCAGCACCAAACAGGAAGTTTAGAAGGGTTTAACAAAAACAGCTGAACCCTACAATATCTGCAGACCATTGAAACCCAAAACATGAGTTACATGTTACAACTTTACAACACACACACGTCTTTACCTGCACCCCAGCTTGTTGACTGAGCAACCAAACAAACATTCACAAGGGGGAAGTGCATCACTAACGTCAGCTTGTAGGCCACATAGCTTAAATAGCTGCTCAGCTGCACCACATTACAAAGAACGCAAAGTTCCTGCAAATGTCACTTTTTTACGTTTAGATCCAGGTGTGCTCCTTATTCTTCAATACCACTTACAACACACTGTTTGTCCATCACATGTTGGCTACAATGCAAGTTTGCTTACTTTGACTCAAAGGTCAAGACACTCGCAGCCCGTTAATTTTTAATTTCCTCAAAGACCTTTATTCTTTCTCTTAATAATAAAAAACTATTCATACATTTTAAAAAATATCAAGATTTTGCACTACAGAAATGGATGACTAAATAAGTTAAAGTTAGACTTTTGTACTTTTCCTGTCTTAATACAGAATCGTAACACATTGTTCCAAGAATAAGAGACACAGTATGTTTGTACACTGAGGAACAGCTCTTAAAACATTCAGTTCAAACAAGGTGTGAAGGACACTGAACAATAATGCTTAGTGCACATATTTGCCTTCCTTCCACAGGCATAATTTACCCTCTGAACTTTTTTATTTTTCATCATTCATTGTTTCATTGTCTATTCTATTAATTCTACTAACAGCCTTTCATTATATAATGAGCAATTCCTAAAAGAAATCTGAATCTTTTCTCCTTATTGCAAACTTGCTCCAGAGGTTTCCCCATAGAACACCATGAGTTGTTAAGATTTATGGCTACTTTCTGCCTTATGGCCACATTTGTTCAGTTTAGTTTTAGTTCAGTTTATTTAGGTATTATCTCACCCTCTCACAATGCTTAACCTAGAGTTGATGACCATTAAAAGTCCATGTCAACTTTTGTGCAAGCTTCCCAAAGCATACCGTATGCAAATAAATAACAGGTGTACTGACCACCTCATTTGCACAGCCTGCAGCGCTCCTCCTAACACACACACACACTTCACAAACTGTGTACTGACATGCAAATAAGCAGGGTCAACGCTCTGTCAAGTTATTTACTAACTAATGACTTTCCACTGTATTTGAATATGAAAATATCATCAACACTGTAATGATGATAAACAGAATTTTATATAAGGAAATTCCCGATATCATTCTGCCTTCTAATACGGTCATCTGCTATACACAGGTGTATATATGATAACCAGTTGTAAAAGATAAATCCAGGTGCGTGTAGGAAATAAGACAATCAATAACCAAATTCAACCAGAGATACAGATGCTCTCATTCAAACAGATGCAAATAATAACACCCCACCAAAAAACTAATTTTCATTTTCTGTCTCCTCTGACTTGAATCCAACAAGCAGAAGCTAAATAAAGAGATCAGCTGGAGGCTGTGCAGTGCCTCCATAAAGAAGGGTGCAGCTCCATTACCCCATGTCTCATGGGCCAGAAATAAAGACTCAGCAGGGTCACTGCTCTGGTTGGTTGGCTGAAGTCAATAACTTTCTTTAATGAATACAGAAGTAGTATAGCTGCATGGGAAGACATATTCAGGACAAATGTCAATTTACAGTAATTTACAGTACTTCAGCCATGTCTTCAAACATATTAATGTTTCGGCATGGTAGCCTTTATCAGAGCATGGAGGAAGTGGGAGTCATTTATATACAGGATCTCTCCTTTTATTTAAAAAATCAGTCTATAATATAAAAGCTTCACCTTTTCAATACCAGTATCTTTGGGATGCTCGTTATATGAACATAAAAAATAATCTTTCTGCAGAGCACAACTCGTGTGCTGTAAAACACTGTTTTCAAGTAGCAGCTCAGGGGACTACCTGAATGTGGCAAACACCAAAAACATGACTCTGCTGCTCAAACCTGTCTTAGAACTGGAAGGCAAAGTGACATCTTCTCAATTCTTGTCCGATTAGCTGTCCGATTCTTTATGCCTGCAGATGTTAGCTCAGGGTGAAAACGGCTAATGTGGTTCCTCAAATGTGTTGTATTACCAAAGTATCAAATTGCGAAGCAGGTTTTACACACAACATGCATCTGGTCCAGTTTGTGCCTCCCAGTTAGCTCGTAACATTTGAAATGTCACCAGATCTTCGGCTTCAAAACATGTTTTTTAGATAGATAGATAGATAAACTTTATTGTCTGTCACGAGTGACAGAAATTCTTCTTTGACAGGCTCGTATAAGAGAACATTAAAGACAAACATTAAAAAAAAATGTTAAAAACAACATTTAAGTGCAATCATGCTAAAAAGAAAGGAGGAGGGGGCTGTTAAAAGCAGCAAAGTGTTCATTTTTGATTATTCAGGGTGGTTATTGCAGAGGGGATGAAGGATTTTTTATAGATGTTTTTCCGGGCCAGTGGAACCTTATAACGTTGCCTGATGGCAGCAGCTGGAAGCAGTGGTGGAGGGGGTGAGAGAGGTCTTCTGTGATCAGGGTGGCCTTCCTGATCACAGACCGGCTGTACAGTTCTGAGAGGGGGGTTTGTGGTGCTCCAATGATTTTGCTGGCCTGGTTAACTGTGCGGGAGAGTTTGGCCTTGTGTTTAGATGAGAGGAAGCTGTACCAGGAAGAGATGTTGAAGGTGAGTATGGATTCGATGAGAGACTGGTAAACCAGAGTTAAAACATGTGTGCTGACATTGAAAGTCCTTAATTTCCTCAGCAGGTAGAGGCGCTGTTGTGATTTTTTGAAAATGGTGTCTGCATGCTGAGAGAAGGAGAGGCAGTTGTCCAGGTCAGTTCCAAGGTATTTAAAAGACTCAACCTGCTCCACAAGCTGACCCTGGATGCCGAGTGGTTTGAAAAGAGCGGTTGCTGACTCTCTTCTGCCCCCACAACACAGCTCTTTGGTTTTTTGGACATTTAACTCAAGACAGAGCTGTTTAAAAATCTGGGCCAGGTTTTCAACAGCCTGCTGATACCGGTCCAGAGCAGTTTTGTCAGTCAGGTGAGCCACCAGGGCCATGTCGTCCACATACATTTATAACTCATTGTTGATCTCTGTCTCCCTCCGTCATATCTCCCAACATATAAAAGTAAAAAAGTGGTCCACTTGCTGAGGCGCATCCAGTTTATGGGTGCTGAATTGTAACATTTAGTGAGACAGAATATGCATACTAAAGGTATAGGTAAGGTAAGGTAAAAGTAAGGTCATTTGTAAGAAAGTTGATTTTTGAATCTCATTCCCACATCTTTGTGATTGTAGGTCGGGCTGGCTGCCATCCCAAAGTGTCTTGTGTTTTTGACGAGTTGGGAATGAGACTCAAAAATCAACTTTCTTACAAATAGGATGAGACTGACAAAGAAGAAACTCTGTAAAGAGAAATAACCTGTCCGAATGGGACGTTTTGGTGGGATCATAAACTCTGAAAACCTTCAGAGGACAGGAATGAGTACATCAGAGTTCAGTGTGACAAAATTTTGGGTCTTCCACAACTATTAAAACAAACCAGTTGAACTTTAAACAACCAGCCTGCATTTGTAGAAGTTCTTTTTAGTGTATTGTAAACACATTATATGTTAAAGCCCTACTATACAGTTTTCCTTTCAGTTTGTTAGGTTTGACAAAATCCAAGTCAAACATGTAAAATAACTTTACTATGTTAAAACTAACAGTCTTTGAAAAAAGTTGATAATAAATGATATTACCATGTACTGCAAGACTTTTGGCCAAAAAATGTAAATCTGATACAGGCACATTCCTCATCCAGACCAAAGAAACCAAACTACAGTGTAATGTCACATTGAAAAAAGGCTTTGTCTTGTTCTGTGTTGTTGAAAGCAGTTTTTCTCTTCAGTACAAATGTGAAATAAGTTGGAAGTGTGTTACATTAAGATAGGGAAAGTTGAGGTGTATCGGCTGCAGTATAATGTGGGTACAGATTTGTTCCTGTGGTTTTTCAGTGTATGGAGAGTTATTTTCTCTACCCACAGTTTGTTTACTACATTTCTGTTTTCTTTCGCTTTCTCAGAATCTAACTATAGACAGAAAAATGTGTGTTGTGTGTGTGGATGAGATCAGCGTTATAGTGTGCGTGATTGTCCCTGTGCATACACACACACACACACACACACACACACACACACACACACACACACACGCACACACACTCTACATGGTGTAATAGGCTACGGGGGTGGTGTTCATAGTCTTAAGCAGAATGGATGCAAAATCCACATTACACAACACATTCCCATTCCAGAATGGTGATCCATCAAGCCCTTGCACTAAGCATCTGTACATAAACCTCAATTATGCTAATGCTAATCCCTGGGACATTGACGTGAGTAGGCAAGGAGGCTAACAGCTAAAGACTTTGATGTGTGCTGCCATTTGGCAGGGTCCCCTGAAAGACTAGCATTGGACCCCAAACTCCACCAGGGCTTAAGGAGGAAAAACCAGCTCGGCCTCGTCTGTTCCTCTACTGATTACAAGGGCTTAGGGGGCTTCTTTTATTTGCCTCTTTGGTATGGACCCAATCATGGGTGTCAGTTCTCTCCACTGCTGCTTGGCAGTCCTCCTGCATTCATTTTTTTGTTTTTACTCACCCCTCCTCTGTGCCAGACTTCTGCTGTCTTTTGTTTTGTTTTTCATTTTCATCTTGCGGTTTCTCTCCATGTGTACATTTACATCTGACACCTTTGGTTTTTATTCCCATTTTGGTAACTGACAAAAAGCACAGGGCTGTGTACTCTCCCATTGTAGGACATTTTTATTGCTGGAGATTAATAATTCAGCTATGACGGAGTTAATCCTCATTCAATCCTGTTCTTATTGGCGGGATCTGAAAAAACAAAAGTACATTCTACCATCTTACCTTTTTTTGTTCTTTAACTATGCAGAGAGTCTTTGGGGGACTAAGTGGTCCACAGAAAACCTGTTTCCAAAAAAAAAACCCTTGGCACTGTACTGAGTAATCATTTCCTGTTTGCATAATGGGACTTGTGTGATTACAAGTTGCTTTTTGGAAATTGAGCACATAGCTCTAATCTCTTCTCTTAATAACAAATGGGAGATCAGAAATTTCCTGGCAAACAGAAACATTGTTAGCAGTGATTTAGTTCCATTAACGACAAGTGTTTTTTGAAGTACTTTGCCCCCTTTTCTTACTCTTATGTTCTAATTTCTCAGAGCTTTCAGGAAAAACCCTGCCACAAGAGACGGATTAAAGCTTATTTTCAGTGAATGAGTCAACACGTGAAAATGAGAAAAACACTGCAGACAGTTTGTGTAACAAAAGAGATTAAGGACGTTTAAGAGGGATTTGGGGAAAATAATTGGTGCTTGTTCTAATTTTAAGGGTGAGGATTGTAGAATGGTGGCATAACCTTTTAGGTTCGGATCAATGGAGACAGAAAACCTCAAAGGCCAATGAGAGGGAAACACTCAAAACTGAGTCATGACGCTGCTACAAGACTCAGATTCAGATGATATGCTGATGAGTTTGGTAGGAGTGAAATTGAAAATGACTTAATAAATTAAAAATATATTTAAATAAACATTCAGTGCCACCACTAACATTATAAGAGTTGTTTGTGTAATGTAGCCAGCAGTATAATAATATATCCTTTTTGTTTTGATTGATGAACACGCGTTCACATTTGTCAGGCAACATGAGACAAGGTCTTGTTTGGAGAATTAGAAAAACAAAATAAATAAAACAATTTGTCAGTTTTTCTTTTCAGAAAAATAAGGCTCAAAACTCAGAACAGCCGTTTGTCTGACTGTAATCATGACATAAGCTTTTTGTGGAGCTCCAAAACAACTAAATCATGACCCCAACAAAGCTGTTCTACATTATTTTGTAATCACAAATTAATCAGTTTGCAAACACAATCTAACAGCTTCTCATGCCTTCCAAATCTTCTACAACAACCCGACATATTACATAATGTAGGCTTGATAATAAACTAACCCCTGGCCTGGCTCAACAAACAAAGAGCAGGTAGACAAATCGACAGGCACTCTGTCAGGGGTCTAATCCTCCAGTGTAACGACAAGCCACTGAATTTAAAGCAACAGCTCAGGTTTGAGAAACAGTGCTTAAAGATTTAGTGAACTGGCTAAACTCAATCATCCATCTCCACATCTCTCCTGCTCTCGTTCTTATAGCCAGTCTCTTCTTTGGAGGGAAATTGAAGTCATTGTCTGTCCTTGTGTGGATACATTGTGGTTTATTTAATCCAGGGGCCTTTGGTGACTCAAAGAATAATAAGATTCCCCTTTTCCACTGGACAAAAAAACACTAACATCTGGCTTTTCTCTTTAGTGGGAAAGGATGCAATCAGCATTCATTCCCAGGTCCAATAGCTGCAGTAGTCAAAAGTCTTTATCAGCTCTAGATCTGATCGGCTGTGATGGAAACACAGCATCTGTGTGCACACGCCAATTTTTGCTAGTTATGGAAGTTTGCATGCAACTAGTCTTCCATCTGTCCGTTCAAGTGTTAAAGCAACATTCAGTCGATGTTAAGTTTGAAAGATTGACTGAAGAAAAACATATTAAAAAAGTGACCACTGTATCAATGACAGGCCTCCATGATGCTTTCTACTGTTGCCTGTTTTCCAGCATGTTCATTCTTCTGCTATCTGCGTGTTACTGTTTCAAACTCCCCGTCACTACAGGAAACAACAACCTCTGAGCTCGCAACCTACACGCCAAAACTGGCAAGTTACTCTAACACTTAACTAGTAGCCAACTGTACAAACGTAAACAAGCTAACATAAGTTATCTTTTCTTTGATTTTAATGCCATGTGCAAAACAAGTTCCCTCCCAACACTATTTTGCAGGAGCACCATTGCTGCATCCTGTGTTAAGCACCGCCCAAGACAACTGTGACTGGGTTAAAGAAATACAAACAAGCCAGAATGATTTTTCCCCTTCCAGAAGAATGGAAATTAGTGCAGCCAGACCTTTCTCCAGTGCTGACATAGTGAGACTAGCCTCACAGTTGTATGCCTCCATGTGCCAGTCAAGTTGCTTTTCCTGAGCTTTGGCCAGAAATGTTTTTTGCAGAACATTATGATGTCACAGTGAAGCTGACCTTTGAACTTTAGGATATAAAATATCATCACTTCATCATTTTTCCTATTAGACATAAAATGTTGTCGTAATTATCATATAAGGGTTAGGGTTAAGTTAAGTAATGCCAAAAAATGTTTTATGAGATCACAGTGACTTTGACTACCAAAATCTAATCAGTTCATCCTTGAGTCTAAATGGACGTTTGTGCCAAATGTGAAGACATTCCCTCAAGGAGACTGTGAGATATCTTGTTCATGAGAGTGGGATGGATGGACAGATGTACAGTATAGACGACAGGACAGACAGCCAGAAAACACGGCAAAATGGCCAACTTGTCATCTGACAACGGGACAGGAGTCAATCGCCTATTTTTACCAGGTAGAAAAATAACATGAGTTAAAGGTCATGATCTCCTTTGACAGAAACATGTATATTTATACAAGTTTATTTGTAGATATATTTGAATATGCGTGTAAACTGATGGATCACAGAATTAGGCTGGATGTACTGTAATGAAAGAAGACATTTCTGACACTGAGACCTGAGCACATCTCTCTTCACAACAGCAGCAGCAGCGTCTCGGCTGACTAACTGACTGATTGACAGTTTGTCTGTCTGATCGTCTAATTGGCTGGCTGGCTTTAGCTCAGCTCCCTGATGCTCTGACAAACAATTATCCTTGAAGACAGTATCACATTTGTCTAATTAATTACATGTGTTTGCCACAACAGCAGGTAGTTAGCAGTGACAAGATGAAGAGTTTGGGGCTGTGTATGCGAGCGAGATAAACACCTCTGTAATTGTGCTTTGTAGAAAAAAAAGAAGAGGTGGCTTTCTCACACAGCAAAGTGATTGTTCTTTAGCTTTTTAGCAGCTCTTTTTGAAGACAGACATCAGAGAAACAAAACAACTGCTTTAAGCGGCTGAACTGTTTCATCCTCAGTGTCGGAGGATTTTTTTTTCCTTCTCTTCAGCAAGACAGGAAACTCAGTCAGTCAGCTGTTGTTGGCTCAGTGAAGCAGTGAATCAATGCAGGCAGACAGGCAGACAAGGCAAGCAGCAGGTACCTCTGATGTCAGCGGTGCTCTCCTGACACTTATCTGCCCGGACAACCACTTTCAAACTTCTCTCTCTAATGCTCTCTCTTTCCTTCTCGCTCTCCGTCTGCATGTCTTCTCAGTCGCCCACCTATCTCCACCTTTTTTTTGTTCCTCTTTAAATGTGTCTTCACACATCTCGCACATCTGTCTCATCTCTTCCTCGTCTTCTCTCTAATCTCTCATAACTGTCTCTTCTCACTGTGTTTTGCATCTCTTCAGCCAGCAGTGGCTGCAGGAAAACAGGGAGAGAGAGAGCAAAAGAGCAGGAGAGAGAAGTGTTTGTGTGTGTGTGTGTGAGAGAGAGAGTGTGTGTGAGTGTGTGTCAAGTGGGCCTTGTATAGCAGTCCCAGAAGCAACAAGCTGTCATTAGAGTGGGCAGGAAACAACCCTTGTGGCTTGGTTCAATCAAATTGTAATCCTCAGCACATTATTACCATGGCAGGGTCACCTCTCCACTGCCGCTCTAGGGCAGGAGCAGGTGGAGCACACACACACACACACACACACACACACACACACACACACACACACACACACACACACACACACACACACACACACACACACACACACTTCTTTCATTTGCTACCATTTCCACTGTTTTTGCTGGCGTTTTCCTTGACAGTCCTTTTATTACCTGGCCAGCCCCCATAATGAATCCATCTGAGGGCCAGGCTGAGGCTGCTGTCATGCATAATTCAATCCCCACTCCACCCACCCTCCACCACACCCCTAACTCTTCTTCTCCATATCCCTCATCCCTGTCATCCTAGCTACCTCTAGTAAGGCTCCTGTATCACCTGTATCACCCAACCTGACAGACTCTATCATGCAACTCTGAAGATTGCAATACGTGGAAGAAGAGTGTGTGTATGTGCCTGTATTTCGAAAGTGTGTGTGCTCACTTGTGTGTCACATGTTTCTCTCCTCTATGGTTTCTAGGGAAACTGTCAATAGGGTATTGGTTAGACTGTGTGTGGGCAGAGAAGAGACTTGTTCAACCCCACTAATGGACATCGCCTCCAATGTGGGCATCAATACCACAACACTCTCCTCCAGTGTTACTTTAACACTTTCTGCTCATCTTAAAGCCACACTGCATGGTTTCACAGTAAACACTTGTGCATGTCTTTGTAAGCACAGATTCTAGTTAAGATTTATCGACATACGATGGTGTGGGTTATTGACCTGCAGTTGCATCAAAACCCAACAAGCAAGAGGCGTTTAGACGAGGGTGGGCTGGTCCATGGAGGCAGAGGAAGTTGCTCCTCCTCTAGTTTTGGTTGAAAAAAAAAAAAACATTACCAGATCTCAGTATTATTTCTAAAATAATTTCTTCAGCTACTAGTGTAATATAACATCACACATTTACGCAAAGGGATCACTGTTGTCAGCTAATAAAAATGTCAACACAACAAGAAAAAACTCTTCTTTTCTGTGTTTCTCTGTAAAGGTGCATATCACCATCTACTGTATTGGAGTACGTAGATGCCGTGCATGTTTGTTAAGTCCATGAAAGCAGTTTGGTTTCTTACTGTCATCTATGTATATTCATTGGCTATGATTTATCCAATACCATAAAAAGCCAATTAAAAGAAATTCCCAATATCAAGCCAATAAATTATTGGTCCATTACATATCGTACATCTCTACTAATAACAACAACGACAGTCATAATTAAATTATATACAAAGCATTTTTTTTTAGAAAGCACATAAGTATGTGTACATAGTGAAAAATAAAAGGAATATACACACCAAGGTGCTTCACACTGGGCACAACACATTATTTCTTACCCGGAAATCATTTCAGTACAGGGTCCCAGATATAATCGACACACCTTCTCTGTCTTCACCACAAAATCTCATTCCCTCCAGATGAAATGTGTTTAAAATTTCTCTCAACCACAAATCATACCTGGCTACAGCTTCAGTTTTCCAAACTCGGAAGATTTACTTTTTGAAATCACCATTCCAAACAAAACAGTCATTTTTTTCAGACTTGTTGGCAAAAGATAAGGAGCTAGTTGCTCCAAGAAAAGCTGTGAGTGGATCAGGTTCCCAACGGTTCCCAAAAGCCCCAGAGAAACAATGAAAAATGCTTTTCCAATAGGTGTTAAGTTTACTGCAGGACCACAAAGAATGTGTTAAATGATAAATAAAAACATTTTAACCATACATGACACAAAACATGTTGCTGATGCTGATTCTCTCCATCCTCTTACTATTATGTTTGCAACATGTGTACTACTGCATACTCCATGTTTACACATTACACTTTTTAAAACCGCAGTAGCTTAAAGGGTGTAATGAGGTCACAGCCTACAGTCGATGCCAAATATTCACTCTGTACATACTGCGTTCTTATTCTAAATCTGGTTCGTGTGAGGTGGCTGACTTGAAGTCTGGCTGGTTGTCAAATGCATGCATTGTCCAAAATGTGCCTTATTTATTGTGTTTATCCTGTTTTAGTGAGCTCGTAGCTACAGTACAGGATTTTAGAGGTGAAAGACTTAATTGCGTCTGTTGTCACAATCAATTGACATTTATAAAGACATTAATCAGGGTAAACTTTATGCTAGTCTGGTTTCAGCTTCTCAAATGTGATTATTTGCTCTTTAATTCTGTTTTGTACAATGATCAATTTAATATTTTGGGGTTTTTCTCAAATTACTCAAGACATTTGACGAGATGGTACCTTAGGCCCTAATATGTAATAAAGCAAGAAATCAATTAAAACAAATTAATGATGGAAATAATTGTCAGAGACAGCCCTACGGCATTTTTTTTCTTCTTGGACATAACAATAAATGTGTAATTGGGTTAAATTTTGTTATTTAGAGTATTCCTACAATTAATGCTGACATCCACAATGCAGTTGTAAGCGTGAAAGGTTGCAGAGAGTGGCTGTGTGTATAAATGTCTGTACCTTTCTCAGTGTAAAGCACTGAGGTAGTTTCTAAATGGGCATTAATTATGATGATCCCCTGAGGAGCTGGAGGCTAAATGGAGCAGATAACCAGACTGAAGGGCACTATTTCTGTTATATTTAGGCTGTTCAAACCTGCCACGCATGCCTGATCGCTCTTCAATAACCTCCGCTATTCAGCAGGAAGGTTTCAGAGCCATGTGAATGTTCCCATTTTCCCCCGAAATTGCAAATCTTTCATCTGAGCTGTGGAGAAAATAAATCTGAAGTTATTTCAGATGAAACAAGAAGTCCAACATTGTGATAAACTGGCCTTTTTTGGTCCTGCATAAACAATGGCTAACTGCTCTCTATCAGTGAGGGATCAGAATGTCATTATATCATATTTTCTCCCTTTTCTGTAAAGAAAACACATGCCACGCCACCTCTCTGTGGAGAAGCATGGCCCCAAACACTTTGGAAATCCATACCTTTTAAAGGTCATTCTCGAAGCATTTCAGCTTCACTATACGGTTTACAAGGTGGAGAGGTTGTTGGGTGTTTTCCTACGAATAAAGTGTTAGAAATCAAAAAGCCACAGTTACAAAGTAAACATCTTCAGCAAGCAAGGGGCTGAAACAGTGAATTATCACTTCTTATTGCCACATATTACTTCACACTTGATTTCTGGCCTTCAAAATCCCCCCAAACGCAATCACAAACAGCTCCTACTCACATTTTTTTAATGCTCAACAAAGACAATGTTGCTGTAAAATACTTTCCATCATACCAAAACTACAAAAGAGCAGTGTTATTTGTTGTTGGGTGCTGATGTGCATCATATAAGCTATTATTGTTTGATTATTGAATTGCCTCTTCAATTTTAAATATGAGTCACACTGACAGTTAGATTCTACAGAAATTAGAAAACCACATTGCTGTTGGTTTATACGAGCCAAGTATTACATACAAGTTAGAGCTGGGCAATCATTTTTATTTTCATTTCGTCCAGTCGTGGTTACCCAAGTTTCTCAATCAGCAATTTGATCACAAAGACACTGGATGACTAAGTGTCCAGGAAAAACACAAAACCTTGTTTTAACCCTTGTTAAAGAGTGTGTCTATGTTTGGTGCAACAATACTGAGGTGTAATCTAAGGGATGTAAGACATCCTACATAGCTAGAGTTCAGAGTTCAGGGGTCATATGGGGCAGTTATGGTTAGCCTACTGCTAATGATGTTAAGTAATGTCAATAATAACATCAATATTATTCAAAGCCCCAACATCATATTACATTTAACATGATTATCTTGTCTTTAATATAACGATCCAAATCTTATCCAAACAGTAAAACAGCCAGCTGGTAACAAACATTATCAAATTACAGTTTAACAGTAACACTGAGATATGTTTTTGAAAACTTTTTTTGGGGAAAAATAAGCAGTGCAGTAACAGAATCTTGGCTTCTAGTTTATCAGCGCTACCTAGTTTAGACAGTTTGTTTAGAGCTTGGTGAGATGCCTCTCACTCAATACAACAGGGAGTTGACAGAACAGCCATAGAATCCACTAGAGCAGCCATTCTCAACCTTGGGGTCCGGACCCCAATTGGGGTCGCGAGATGTTTCCTGGGGGTCGCCAAATCATTTTGGAAAAATATAAATGCGCAAAATTAATGTAGCGTCCAACCGGACGTTAGAAGGACGACGAGCGGTTGGTCTCAAACAGGCATTTTATTACTCAAAACCAGTTACTGTCGGCCGTAACTACACCAAAACAACAACAACGAACCTGTCCACTAGTCTCATGTCTGCCCTTCTCATTCACACATACAGACACAGCTGCACCTCCACCACGCATCACCTGCCATCAGAGCTGCAGGACGCCCTGCTAGATCTCTCCTCTGACCGCACATTACAGACTGCTTTCTCGGCATGCGCACTGGAAGAGTTCTGGTTGTCAGTAGCAACAGAGTACGCAGCACTGTCAAAAGCTGCAACCGATGTACTGTTTCCATTTGCATCCACATATCTGTGTGAAAAGACCTTTTCTGCGCTGACATACATGAAAAACAAATACAGATCACGACTCCTCAGAGTTGAGAGTGATCTTCGCGTGGCCGTGTCTAACATAAAGCCAAGAATGCAGCTGCTCTGTTCAAACAAGCAGGCCCAGCCATCACATTAAATAGTGGTTGCAGCTATTTGGCTTTGTGAAGAAAAAAAAAGAAGAAGATGTTTATAGAGTTAGGAGTTTTTGTTAACAAAAAACATCTCTGCTTTGACAAGGAAAGGGGCCGAATGAGCAGATTGACAGTCTTAAGTTGTTGTTATGACAAAATGTTATGACGTTCTTTTTCATGTTTAAGCTCTCAGCAACATAGATGTTTAAAATGAAACATGGGCTGTTTTTCTCCCCAGTGTGTTTTGTTAAGGCTTCCTAATTAGCACGCACTGGTTATCGTTTTATTTCATTAAAAAGAAAAAGACAGTTTGCGTTATTTGTTTACATTTTAACCGGCTCAACTACCAGCAATATGATGGGATAGCGACCATTGTCGGTCTGTTACTCGCGTGAAAAGTTAGCCTCTTGATGCTGCTTTAGTGTTTCAAAATAAAATGATAAAGAAACTAATAGCTGAAGTGTGATCATAAGTGCTTGTCTGTGGACACGCCACTCGACCAGAAACGTCTATAAATCCCCAGCAGGGCGCAGATCCTAGAGATATTTTCATAACATCTTAGTTCTTACTTTTTCCTGTGCCTTAATATTGACATAGGAAAAAATGTCTTTCGATCATCCCTTCTATCGTCAATACACAATCGGCACAAGCCCAATACAAGTGATTCATGGAGTGAATCTTTGTATGTGCCGAGACAGCAGGGTGCATTTCATCATGTCATTAACAGCCTAGCAAGCAGAAATGACTTTTTTTGCGCCTAGGAGCATGGCTGTTTCAGATCAATGCCCGTGGCAGTTCTTAAATCAATGAGTGATGTTGTAACTGGGGGACTCATCTGTGAAGCAGACCCCTGGGAGAGAGAGAGCGAGGGAGAGAAAAAGATTGTCAAACAAAGGGAGGGGGCAGATAGAGAGAGGGGGAGACAGTGAGAAGAAACACATAAAGCTGAAAGTGATCGAAATAGACAGAGGATGATAGAGGGCAGGAAAGTGTAGGTTATATTTATGTCTCTGTGTGTACAAGCGAATGAGACTCTCTAAGTGCCTTTTGCTGCACCGCAATTTAAATATGATCATGCTGAAATAATTGGCGATTTGATGAGGCAGGTGAATCTCTGCAGCATGGCCAACCTCCATCCATCTCTCTCTCTCTGTCTCTCTGTCTTTGTCTCTCCGCCATGTATTCGTGCAAAGTGTGTGTCTGCATACGGGGTGGGGGAGCAAAGTAATGGGCAGGAGGTGGAGCGTGAAAAAGGTTAGGGAGAAAAAAATCACATCACCAGAGAGAGAAGCGATGAGAGTGTGCCTGGCTCCTAAGGCCAGATGTATTTACCTGGGTAATGATAGTCATCTGGAATGACAGGGTGTGTGTGTGCGCTGTGTGTGCGCTGTGTGTGGGTCAGTGTGGTGCAGGATGCTGTGGCGGCTAGATTTTTGTTTGGCTGACTGACTGCGGGGCGAGTTTGCCGATTTATTTGCTGGCAAAAACACAACAGTCGCTTTTGTTCTCCTTTCTCTCCGTTTGTCCTCTTTTTTACTCTTTCTGCAAGAAGAGCTTGCTTCTCCAGCATCCTCACTCCCTCCCTCCATCATCTCTCCCTGCCTTTATTAATTCATAAAAACGCATCGCACAGATGAATGGCTTCCATAGGCACTGGAGCATGATTCTATCCCACTGCATACACACACTTGTTTCACAAACATTTCACCATGTTTATACACACTGCTGCCTGTTGCGCTCCTCACACCCCCCGTTCTCGCCGTCTTTCTTTCTCCTCGAGACAGCCCTCTAGTTCAGCAGGCAGAAAGTGAAGGCCAGATCCATTTGTATTTTGTTATGTAGAAGTAGTTGGCGCTGCAGCTCGCCTCAGGCACAGGAGGACATAAGGCGAGCAAACATAAACACGGCATTTTGCTCCCTTTTGCCCACTGTTTCTCACCACTGGTCACGAATCTCACGATCCCTCCATTTTCCTGCCTTTTTCTGTGTGTATTTTTCACAAAACATCCTACTATTGTGGCTGAAAATATATTCGAAGAGAAAAACGTGATTGTGTGTGCATGCAGGTTTGATTCGTATTTTCCAGGAGGGCACGGGCGTGACACTCGCTCTTATCGAGGGTTGCCAGACATGAACCCTGAGGTTAAAGAAGGGTCCTGGATGCATAAACACATACATGGAAACACATAAACGGCCTTTCTCGAGCCTCGCTAAGGAGAGTAGGAAGGCAAAGGAAGGGGTGCTTTAGATATGGATTGCTGGGATTGAATTAAAAACATTAGCTTGAGGCTGTACCGCTGAATCCTGATGATGAGGCCACCGGGGGAAAATGTAGAAAATGGGCTTTTGCTGCCAGGGCCTTGAAAATCCCTTACTAATGGAATGAGAGAAGGCAGAGAGAGATAGCGAGAGCGAGGGAGGGGAGGAAGGGATATCACACAGATGAGTGCGGGTGAATGGTTACAAAGACAATGCATTGTGTTTGTGTGTGTGAGCATGGGGTTCATGTGAGAGCAAAATGGGTTGAAACAATTGGAGCGGAGCCAGAAGGGCTCCAATGAAACATCATTACAAGCAGCTTCAGAAATATTATGCCTTTGGCGTAACTAGCAGGGAGGGGGGCACAGTCACACAAGCATAACTACAATGCTTACACTTACACAATGCAGTCATACACACATTTGACCTGATTTGGTGGATTCAACTTTGGACATAAACTCAACTTGCTCAGTTTAGTTTGTCAGGACATATTTTAAAAGATAAAAGATGCTAAAAGCTCAGAGTGGCACAGGACAACTGCTTCCCCTAATTACTGTCTTTATCCCCATTATAGACCATTCTGGACTGCAGTCTGACGAACACAGGCCAGATGGTTAATTAGAAATAAAAAGCTGAGTGCATACTTAAAGAAATGTGTGTTTTTCCTCATTTTGCTTTTCTCTGTGACCATCACGGTTAAATTCTCTGGAGAATTCTCCAAGCGGTGGGCATTTCAGCCCCCTCATTTCTCTGAGAAATGAATAGAAGCTTGTGACATGGGCTGACATGGGCTTTAAATGTACAATCTGGCTGTGTTACGATGGGAACAAATTAATAAGTGAATGTTATCTGTGGGTAGCAGAGCGGGGTGCCTTGCCAGGCCTTTTTGTTCCTGTACCACTTCTTTTCATGTAAATGACAGAAGACACAAAAACAGACGGAGCTCTTGGTCTGAATTGGATTTTGACATGGATATTGGCGCACTTTGTGTGTGCGGCATGCATATATTATACAGTGTGCGTATTAAAGGACATATTCTGAATGTGGATGTGTGTGTATGGCTTTGTTTGATTTATTTTAATGTGTTTGTACTAAGTGTAATCCCACTGTGACGTCACCCATGGGTTTGTGGATTACTGTTTAGAAGCCTCGAGGTTGCCATCGCCATCTTGTTTTTTTTTTAAGAAGAAGACCATATAGGATGAGAAGGTGGAGCAGGGGAGGATATCCTGATTGGATCTGACTGAGAACCAGGGGACATGTCTTGGTAGCGACTTATCAATTACAAGGTAGCCACGCCCCGAAGCAACCCTGCGTTATCATCTACTTTACTCTATTTTTAATGCAACATTATGTACTGTTTTGACCTTAAAGTAACAGCTTCAACTTCAAGATACAAGTTTTCAAGACATAATGTTATGATGTAATGAGTTTTGTTTGTAGTTAGCACCTATGTTATGTTTGACAAATTGTTACAGACCTGGCAAACTGCACAAAATGACAAGTTCTACATAATGTTGCTTCAAGCAAGTTAATCTTCACAAATGAGTGAATGTATGACATTCTTTTTTTTTTGGGCCTTTATGGCTTTATTGACAGGACAGCTCAGAGAGGTGACAGGAAACGGGATGAGAGAGGGGAGGATGACATGCAGCAAAGGGCCACGGGTCGGGGAGGACAAGGCCTCTGTAAAAATCTATTGTTAGGCTATAACCGAACTACATCGCGATCGCATCACTTCATCGCACCACAACCAAGCCTCTTACTACACTATTACAGTTAGAGTTAGAATAGTTTGCAACTGAAGCCCGCCTGTAAAGATGAGTCTCCATGATGACTCTTAATGTCCCCAATAACCTCTGAAGTCTCATTTAGTCACTTGTTAGAAACCACCTTTTTCAAGCCAAATTAATGCATTCAAATTTACAAGTGGGGTATTAATTGAATGATGATTGAGACCATAAACTCATTAGGCAACTGTTTACTGAGGTAATTAACCAAGTGAGAAGCAGGGTCATTTTCTCATAGGCTTACATACAATTGGAATTGGATTTTTTCTGAAACCAATTAAGTCACCTCCTGCTGGTCATTAGGAAAAATGCAGGTTCAAGACACTTCCACAGTGGCTACACTTTTCAGACTGGAAAGTTCGGTCCATATTTTATACAGTCTATGTCTTGTCCACAGTGATTAAGAGTAGACTAGTTTCAGGTTTTAATCACAAAATGTGGCTTCACGGTGGACACAAGAATCTTCCAATCATAAATGGTCAGAGGATTAGGCAGGCAGAATAAGAATGAAAAATAAGGTGAGACTGAAGGAAATACAGGTGGCCAGCGGTGTCTCGCTCCTCTTACTCTCTCAATATTGGTATTGCGGAGCCACTGAGAGATGGCAATCAGCAGGAGATGTGTCGTGAAGATGAAAGCAGCGAAAGAGAAACAAAAGGAGAGCGAGAGAGAGAGCCTCTTAAGGCACCTCCATCAGCCTGTCGTTAGGGGGGTAATGAACCTAGCACCACTGCTGCCAAGCAACCAATGACTCACACACACACACACACACACACACACACACACACACACACACACACACACACACACACACACACAGACAACATGCACAGACTCTGCAAAGATAAACACACTCACGAAATAGAAAACTCTCAAGTACCCGAGCTCTGTCTCTGCTACTCATCCATTACCAGACAATTGTCTCAATAACAGAATGTTTATACACAGAAAATTTGATGTACATACATCATAAGAGCAAAAGTAATAGGTCATCTGCCTGCACTTGTACTTAAATCCATCGCTCTCTTGTATTTTCTCCCAAGCTGTTTGGCTTTTGCCATACGCCGTGAGCGTTACTACTTCATGTATATTGTTTTATATATTCAGAAGACATTTATCACAAATGGACACATAACTTGAAGGATCATTTTCACCCTAATAACTAGATTTTACTATTATGCCATCTGTCTATTCCTTTAGTTCTCTCACTGTAGAGTTACTGTACAACATCTCTGCAGCGATCACTGCTCTGTGATGCTATTCAAAGGAACAAAGACGGACTAAAATATTCAAACCCTCAAAAAACTAGTTAAACACACCAACTCCCTGAACTATCAAGCAAACAAACAGCACGTCCATGTCAGTTTGATATCTTCTAATACTGTTTTGGCAGTCTCCCAATGTGTTTAGTGGCCTAGTTGCAGAATAGTTACAGTGTATGCCATATAACCGTTATGTTGCCCGTTTTCAATCAGAGGTGGCAAAAGTACACACATTCTTTACTCAAGTAGAAGAACATATACTTGTGTAAAAAAATAAAAGAAGTACTGATTCAACTTCTTTAATCAAGTAAAAGTATCCCTCTCTGCCTCCCTTTCTGTTTCTGTCTTGTTACATCTTGTTACGTCTGTGGGTTGCAATAATGTACAATGCCAACATTGTACTCTGGAGACAGGGCTGGCTGAACATGCATTTCACATCTTTCAGTGTAGTTGTAGCCTAAAAGCAGATTATTTATTCTCTTAAATAAATTAGTGTGCATCTACATGTCTAGACAGGAATTTCAGTGATTCCTGAAGAGCATAAAGCAACAGTTTTCTTCACAGCCTGGACTCTCCTCTTGGCCCACCACACTGTCTGCAGCTTTAGTAGGGAATGAGAGGGGCTGGCAATTACTGAAGCTTACCCCAACTCCACCAGCTGACACTCAATCCTCCTACTAATGCAATATAATTTATTCATCCTGCTCCAGCCTCTTTTCCAGTTTGGGTGCCAGGATTGTGTTTGAGCCTCTCGTCATGAAAATCACAAAAATTAGTCAATCTCACCCACATGCACTTGCAAACAGAGTTTGTGCTTGTGATTCTGCCCAGTGTCAGAGAGAAAGAGGACTTTATCATCACAAGACTGAAAAAAACTCCCTCTGCAGCATTAGACTAGCTGTCGTGAAACTACTGAACCCAGTGGAGCTTTGAAAGTAATGAGATCTGATCATCTCGAAACTAGAACAGTGTTTTTTTTCAGCTGCACCAAAGCTCAGAGGGAAAACCTAAAATGAAGCTGAGACTCCTAGTGTAATAGCTAAGTAGTGCTCCTGTTACAGACAAACTGTATACGAACACAATCATGTTAACATTGGCGATTCTGTCCCCACTTGACCTCCTGCATGATGACTTCAGATCTGTTGGTGCAGATGTGTGTATGCGTTTCTGCTTTCTGCATGAGCAAACCAATGTGTTCTGTGTGCAACTGTGTGTCAGCAGTCGTCACCAACAAACCACCCCCTGAGGATGTGGGTTGGACTGTCAGCCTCATTCAGACATCACACACACACACACACGACAGAGAGAGAGAGGGAGAGAGAGAGAGAGAGAGAGAGACAGAGAGAGAGAGTTTGCTGTCTGTCACCTTCTCTCGAGACACCGGGCGGCCATATACATGGCTCAATACCTCCATAATCTTCCACCAGACAGAACCTGGTCTGGTGTCTCTATGTAAGTCAATGAGTGTGTGTTCGCCCTCTTAAAGTTCACAGCTCAGACTCTTGTCAGTTGCGGCGGTGTCACAAAGCTCTCCATAGTATTACTCACTGCATGGAACAGACATGGTGCACTCATACTCTCTCCTTGCTTTTGCTTTCTCTCTCTCTCACACACACACGCACACGCACACACACACAGACACAGACACAGACACAGACACACACTTCTACTGTCTATTATGGCAATATATTATTGTCAGAACAAAAGAGTCAATGACATGTCAGCATGGTGATATAGTAACACAAGAGGAAACAGATCTTTCTTTCCCACAGTGGATATTTTGACATGTCACAGCAGGAAGAGCACAGGTGCAAATAATAACATTAATAGTGGCTCAGTTTGATTTAGGTATGCCAATAAGTCATGCGCAATCTGGCACGCCTAAACAGAATCAAGACACACTGATGTTTTTATGAGACATATTTTTGACAAGACAAATAACTGCTCTGAGAAAGATGAGTGGGGCAATATATTATGTTCCATTATACAAGATGACTGCAGGATTCAGGTGGGTTAAGGTGCTCCAAACAAATATCAAAACATTAAGTGGGTAACTTCTCCCTCTGATACAGACAAACTCAGTTAACTGCTGTGTTACTGCTTTAATTTTTGTTTTCTGTTGTTAACGAAAGTATAACTTACAGAGTTATTGGCAGCTACTGATAAGTGTTACTGTAACCGGTATGAAATAATCCGGTCCCAAGTAGTATCAAAACTCCTCCAGTCAAAGATGCTTGCATTCGATCCTTTTTGTACCCAGATCAAGAAAAGCATGATTATTTGAATGGTTTTGCTTGCAGCCAATAATCGCAAGTGGCCTTCAACGTAATGCAACGTGTGAATATTTCAGGAAAACTGGGAGTTAAATGATACAGCATCCTATTAAGCATGGAGAAAACATCAAGGTGGACAGTTCCACTGTTTTCGCAAGGCTTCTTTGACACCAGTGTTGTCTTCTCCTTGAGATCTGCCATGGATTCCCCGCTAACTTTACCTTATTTAGCAACTCTACTATTGGTATTGGTATTGGTATTTAACACTGGTATTTTTGGTATTACTATTTAAACGATACCCAGCCCTATTTTGTTGTAACAGCGCTGTCAAAGGGAATATCTGTAGTTGGCCACTGCAACCTCTCATACCTTTTGTTCTGGCTGACTGCAGATAGACACTGCTGATTAGTTTATTCACGGCAACAAGGCGGGTGTACCGCATGATGTCTAATTATAACGCAAACAGTTTGACCATAATGGTCACAAATAAATAGATTGTTAATAATTACAATAAATAGTAACAACTATCCTTCACATAACCATGGAATCATTTCTTTATACGTTTCTGGTCTCTTGTTTATTATCATTATCATTATCATCATCATTATTATTATTATTATTATTATTATTATTATTATTATTATTATTAATAAGACATTGTCAACATAAACTTGGTTTTAAGAACATGTTTCAGTTTTTTGTTTGGTGCAGTCTGAGTTGAGCAGCTTATCATCTTGCTTGAACAAAAAATGAGCGCCAATACAATGCACATACTGTATGCAGTCATATCATAGTGTGAATTTCAATAATCTTCATTAGCTATAATATTTAATCCATTGAATGAACTGGTATTCACAGCCTGCCCACTTATATTCATGGACGACTCTCTGGACTGGTCTTTGTGTCTCGACTGGTCCGACTCAGAAAAGCAGCTCGGTGGCCAGACTGTGGTGCTGATTATAGGTGACAGGGACACTGCTGGCCAGAGGGACCTGGGAAATGTTGGCATGGCAATGGGGAAAGGTCATCACCACAGCACTGTCAGCATCATCACTGTGACACAGTGATGAAAGAGCCATAGAGAACAACAAGCAGACCAGAGCACATTCACACATCTTGTTTATTACGAATAAAACATCCTTCAAATGACAAACACTGGCATTAATATCAAATATATAGAAAAGATATAGCATGATTCAATGCTAAATGTAAATTAATTTCGTTGTGTAAATATACACTGAACAAAAATATAAACGCAACATGCTCCCATTTTTCATGAACTGAACTCAAACCCATTTCTCTCAAATATTGTTCACAAATCTGTCTAAATCTGTGTTAGTCAGCACTTCTCCTTTGCCAAGATAATCCATCCCACCTCACAGGCGTGGCATATCAAGATGCTGATTAGACAGCATGAATATTGCACAGGTGTGCCTTAGGCTGGCCATAATAAAAGGCCACTCTGGAATGTGCAGTTTTGCTTTATTGGGGGGGTCTGGGGGGGTCAGAAAACCAGTCAGTATCTGGTGTGACCACCATTTGCCTCACATCTCCTTCGCATAGAGTTGATCAGGTTGTTGATTGTTGCCTGTGGGATGTTGGTCCACTCCTCTTCAATGGCTGTGCGAAGTTGCTGGATATTGGCAGGAACTGGAACATGCTGTCGTATACGTATCGTATACGTGTCGTATCCAGAGACAATAAAAGGCCACTCTAAAATGTTCAGTTTTATCACACAGCACAATGCCACAGATGTCACAAGTTTTGAGGGAGCGTGCAATTGGCATGCTGACTGCAGGAATGTCCACCAGAGCTGTTGCCCGTGAATTGAATGTTCACTTCTCTACCATAAGCCGTCTCCAATAAAGCAAAACTGCACGTTTCAGAGTGGCCTTTTATTGTGGCCAGCATAAGGCACACCTGTGCCTAACCCTAACCCAACAATCAACAACCTGATCAACTCTATGCGAAGGAGATGTGAGGCAAATGGTGGTCACACCAGATACTGACTGGTTTTCTGACCCCCCCAGACGCCCCCAATAAAGCAAAACTGCACATTTCAGAGTGGCCTTTTATTGTGGCCAGCCTAAGGCACATCTGTGCAATATTCATGCTGTCTAATCAGCATCTTGATATGCCACGCCTGTGAGGCGGGATGGATTATCTCGGCAAAGGAGAAGTGCTGACTAACACAGATTTAGACAGATTTGTGAACAATATTTGAGAGAAATGGGTCTTTTGTGTATATAAAAAAAGTTTTAGATCTTTGAGTTCAGCTCATGAAAAATGGAAGCAAAAACAAAAGTGTTGCGTTTATATTTTTGTTCAGTGTATGTATTATCTATCCAAAAACTAAGACAACTTATAACTCCTCAGATCCATGGCTCTGAAAATAACTGACACTACTTTCTTTGTGACTTTAAAGATGAAACATGACCTTCTGAGAAAATTATGAATGAGGGTGAATGATGTAATTAGAATGAAGTGTTGAAAGTGATGCCAAGTGAAGTTATTGCAGATTTTTTGAATCAGAAATCATTCCGTCTACATACAAGGTGCAACAATTGTTCCCTTGTTTTGCTGTAACCTCATGCTGGCTTTGTTTATCAGCAGCGTTTGTCACTGAATCATCTTCCAAAACCATTGATACTGTAGCTGGATATAGGCCTGGGAAACGTATTGATATTATATCGATATAGAAGATATAGATTCTGGATATTGTTATATTGTATTATGCCATTAGTGTTGTCTTTTTCTTGTTTTAAAGGCTGCATTACACTAAAGTAATGTAATTTTCTGAACTTACCAGACGTTTCTACTTGTTCTAATACTTCCATCAAAGATGTCATTGTGTTAATATTTTGTTTAAGCAACACTAGTAATCCCTACAACATTGCTGCAATAAAGCAAAATTGTAATGCAGAATTCCTACATATTATATCTTTAAATCATGTTGCCATCATGTCTTTATGAAGTGCTCATGAAGGAATTTCAAAACATTGAGATATACATTGTGTATCACGATATAGTCTAAAATATTGCAACATTATGTGAAAGCACTGTCTCCCATGTAACACAGTTCATACACTGTTATCATTTGATATATAGCACATTTCTGTATTTTATCCTTTACTTCAGACAGCCTTTTTTCAGGCTTAATTCTCTGTGTACGATTCTCTCGCTGAACACTTGTCTCTCTATGACTGCCTCGCGCTCTTTGTCTCTCCATTCTGCACTCTCCTCCTTATGACTTGTCGAGTACAAGTGGGAGCAGAGGGTAGGAGGAGGGAGTGATTGGAATTCATCATGGTCAAATGATTGCAAACTCTGGAAGCCGAGAGGCTTTTCTAATCACAGCTGAATGGGCTGGAGAGTTAATGTGGGCAGGCTGTGGAGTGGAGGAGAAAGGAGGAGCGAGAACTCCACCGTCAATGTAGCGCTCTCGAGGGCTCTTCACAAACCTCTAATGGTGGAATTGTTCTGACACTGAATGGATACATGAGATGCTGAGTTTCACGGGCATGAATCACTCTAAAAATGTAGTTAGGTTCATTGCTGTGCAGCAAGGCTTTTATTGAAACATTTTCAGAGGAAAGAAAATAGATGTTTCCTTTAGGTTGTCTTTCCCCGTCAGATGCTAATTACTTAGCGAGCAATGTCACATATCAAGCTTCTGATGCATGCAGTCAGAGTTTCATGGAATTAATTGATGTTTATGAGAGTTATTACAATTCTGGTCATTTTAGCATCGTAAACTGGTGACTCACAATTTAACAGCAGTAAACTGCCAATTGTCAACTTCCAACTCAAAAAGGATAGGCTTAAATTGCAACATTTTCATCAATCCAACCCACAACTCTACACTCAGTGGAAAGGTTGTAAAATTTGAACTGTCTCAGCAGGCTAACCGTCTATTCAATCATTTCCTTCAAGCCAAACAATCCGAAGTGCTAAAACCAAAACATCTCGCTTCCACAATCAGCCCAGTTGTCACAATAACATGTCAGCAGTTAACGTTTCTGCAAACCACTGGTGCATTCACATTTGGTTGTGTCAGAGGCCTACATGCCACATTTTTTTTATAATACGTGTCATGTCACGTTCACATGTTTATGAGCTGATTTTTATATCGGGGTTGAGTGGATGATGGTGGAGTTACCGGCAACATTTGTATGTGAGACACAACTGGATATTTTTATAGGACCCATGGACGTCTTCAGCCTTGTTTATGGTGACAAAACCAGGGGTTTTTCACAAGACCTTGGGACATCTCCTGCCATGATTGTGGCCACCAAAACATGTATTTTAAGCCAAAACATGCTGTTTTCCTAACCCAAACCAAGTGTTTTTTGTTATTAAACCTAACCAGATCATGAGCACAGCGTTGTCACAACATAAAATAAAAAAAGTTGCAACATAAAGAAACGTACATTTTCAACATATCTGTGGTTTGCAGAAACGGACATTGCCAACATATATTCTGGCGACTCGGTAGCCACAAAAGCACCTACCTGAGAGCAATCTACATCCAAAATGTTTCACTGGTTGTATAAACAAGAACCTGCACTTTGATTTAGCTGTATGATTGATATTTTTTATAATTTTTAATAGGGTCTATTCTGAGCGGAGACCCATCCTCCAGCCAGGTTCTATAGAAATCCGTTTTGTGTAATCCTGCTGAAAAACCAACCAAAAAACAGACACAGGTAAAAAACATAACCTCCTTGGCGGACGTAATAAACATGGTTGTGTGATCAAACCCTCATTAGAGGTTAAATGCAAACAAGTAAGCATGGTCCTGTCGTGGTGAGCCGTTTTCTCTGTGGCAATGTGCTCTTATTTTGTTGGCAAATACAGTGCTGGATACATTTAACTTACAATGCAAACAGGTTACCAGAGTTTTATGCTGAATTTTCTGCTATAGGAAGAACTGGTGTGTGTTAATTAAAAAAAAGCATCTATCAATTTAGGCATATTATTATCATGGCCATATTTATACTGCACTCGATTCATCTCCATTAATAATGTAGTGACACATCACACTCATTTTTGGAGCTGCTGAGGACTCATATGATCTGCCAATGTGGCCCCCCCAACCCTTTTTTTGTAAACCAAGTTGCAGGATGGCTCCTGCCCCAATAACATTTTGCCAGTCCTGGAATGGTTGCACCCGCAGCCTAATATCTAGCAGTAGAGGACTACTGCTTCTGAAATCCAGTTTGGGTCTCTTTGCTCCTCCTCTCCCCGTCTGGGCATGTTGGCACCTATTACAAAGGAGCTGAATAGTTGGCACACAGTGGGCATCTGAGGGCCGGGGATCAGAGGAGAGGAGATCACTCATCCTGCCATCAACTTGGCGCAGGCTTTTGGGACCGACTCACTACAGATTAGCCTGCAGTGCTAACCTGTACGGCTGCAGACCGTTGGCGAGGCACATCAATGGCTAAAGAGACTCCCCACAGACTTTAAAGACATATGTGCACATGGCAGATCAAATTAAAATGCTGACACTGAGGTGGTTTCATCTTTTGGCTCTATCTTCCAAAGAGCCACCTGGCCAGTGCTGCGTGCCTGTGCTCATCACAGAGTCCTCATTGGAGATAACTGCTGGTGTTAGCCTGCCGGTCTCTAGCTCTTGAATTCAAAGCCATATGTCTCTGTTAGCCTGTGCATAATATTGTATATATTATGCCACTATCAGCTGTGCCTCTGTTTTTCAATTGCCTCAGGATCCAATAATGTTTTGCCATATGAACAAGCCTGGAAGCAATTTGTCTCAGACACACAGAAAAGATAAGCTTTCAAGTTAAACGTACTACAAGGAACTTACTCCTTAAGAGACAGTCTCATTTTAACACTGCCTTTATATGACCTATTTAAGCAAAGGAGACCATCAGTGAGAAGACTAGCTATTTCTAGTTATTCATGATTCCTGTCACTGGGTCGGATTCCTAAAATCAAAACTATTTTTAATGCCAGAGTGCTGAGAATGACGTGAGAATAAGAGTCTCACAGCCTGAGGAAAGGAGTTGCTCTGTAGTCTGGTGGTACGGCAGTGGATACTTCTGTTTTGCCAGATAGTGGAAGAACTACTGGCTTTGTTGTGTGTATGCTGGCCTTGCTATCAAGCTAAAGCTTCGTGTTGGCTTATTATTTTGAAGACATAACATTGCTGGGGAATGTTTAGCTGTAGCTCAAGAAAATTGTACTGCAGAGAAACTGACTGTTAGCTGTAGGATGACATTTAACGTAGGTGGTTGGTTGATGGTTTTACCATATATACCATACCACCATATATATATATATATATATCTATATATATATATATATATATATATATATATATATATATCTATATATATATATCTATATATCTATATATATATATATATATATATATATATATATATATATATATACACATATTACTACAGAGCATAATAAAAAATATGTAATTTAAAACTATAAATTCCCAGTGAAGTTTATTGTTTCAGTGCCCTGATGTCATTTTGAACAATAAAGTGTATTGTTAAATTATAAAATATACTGCCTACATTACTTTGTCACAAGTGTTTAATAATCACATTTTAGGGATCACTTAAAAAAATGTGTGTTTGTGTATATATTCTGTCTATATAAGAATACAGGCTGAAATATATTTACTCCCTAATATCGTTATCGGTATCAGCCCCAAAAATGCAGTACTGGTCGGGCTCTAGAGCTGATACAGCTTTTGTCCACAGGGGCCGCCAGAATCAACAAAGAATCCATGTTTGTTGTAGCTGTTTTAAATATAACTAACACTAACCAGTTATCGAACCTACCAAGCACTAAATGTACAGAACAATTAAGTGAAATAAGTAAATAGATCTACTGTAAAAAAAAAAGTTAAAAAAAGTGACAAAGTATACGTTTTGATAAAAATCTAAATAGCTTCAAGCTGTGATGGAGTTAAGAGAGGAAAGACTGAACTGACAGAGTGACATGTTGTAGAAAAAAATCACTGTGCAACTAGTAACCAACCACCCACCCCTTACCCTTAAAAACCTGCTGTATCAAACAACAAAATAAATAGACAAGATTTTTGCCTCCATCTTTGTAAAAGTGGAACAGCTTTCTGACTCACAAATAAATATGTTGTTTGTATTAAACCAGAGTGTTTGATAACATAAAATAAATAACCCTTCTTTTAGCACAGTATTGTTTGTCTGACTCACAAAAAAGATCAATTTGATCGTATGACATTGCTACTAGTCTTGCCTTAAAAGACAACTTGAATACTTTCTCTGGTTCAGATCCAGTCCAATCCAAGAGGCAGATGGATTTATGATGGACCTATTCAAAAGAGTCTGATAGAGCTGGCACAAGGTCCTGGAGTTGTTCCCAGAATGCCTCAACACTCCGGGATGGACATCTAGTGACACCACAGTAGCCGGAGATCATGTGTCTCGGTTCATTACGCATTATGCTGCTGACTTGTCAGCAGGCGCTCAGCTTATACTCAAACATATATCCTTATTTTACTTCAATGCAGAATGGCTGTGGACTAGTCTCAATATAAGGGGCTCACAGTTAGGTTGTTATTGTTTATGAATGAGTCAAATCTAAAAAAAGAACCTGACAAGTGGCCGGGGGCCCTGATCTGGCCGTGCAGGCAGCCTTCTAAGTGTAAATCTAAATGGTGTTAAACTACGCTGTAAATATGAGGTCCCCTGTTGCTAATGAGACGGTTTAGCCAGAGGAGGCCACACATAGCTGGAAAGCCTCTGACTGATCGCTCTGCTATGAGGCATTTATTGAAGCTGGCGGATCTTATTTTCTCACTCGGTGCAAACCCGACTCCTGGTGTGAGTTTGCAGGGGGTGTAATGTCTGTGTGCCAGCTGCATTTCATTGTTGATTGACACGAGGAGATTTATGGGAAGCCAGATGCATCTCAGGGTGTGCGGACTGAAACTAGGCTTAACCGGCACTCCATTGCCGCTTGTTTTTGTGCGTTCATATTAGCTTTATTGTCAGCCTGTTTGGTGTGCGTAGTGCTTCAGTGATGAACACGTGAGAGAACGGAATCAGTATTATTTACAGAGGGAGACCGTAATTAGCCATCCATTAATTAACAGAACAAAGCATGGCAGCTGTCCAGAGCATGTACTACCCTGACTGCTGATTTAATCAGAGAGGCGAAAATGAGATTATTAATAACCCCAAACACCACCCAAGGAGACCTCACAGCACTGGATCCACACACTGCATCCTGCTTCATCAGCACTGTTAAACAGTGTTAGGTTGCAATGCCCAAGGTACACAGAGTGGCACTTTTATAGGTGCACATGAGAGCTATAAAAGTGGATGAAACAAATTGCATCTGTCTATGAGTTGTAGTGGAGCCTGCATGCTGCCTATATATAGAGGTGTAAATGCCTCAAAACATCTGACAATGCAAATCTAATCTAAGCAAACACGCCACAGTTATGTCGGGCCTCATTTTAGGTTTGTACCAGTGGCCTTTAACTGGGGCTCCTGTGCTCCACCTCCTCTGAAGGAGGGGGTTTAAGAGGAAACGACAGGTGGACACATGGGTGCTGAAACTTGGATTGCCAGTGTGGGCCTGCTGGTTACATTCACCCTGGCTGTGTTGTCACCTCCCCCAACCGTTTGACTGCCAACCTCCCAACCCCCCTGGTCCCTGCAGCCTTTCAACCCCAGCAGCACTCACACTCCTGTCTGCCCCCTCTCACCCATACGACAGCAGAGACCCCCAAGCAGCTGGAGTTGATGACACTTGTCAGCAGAGAGATAGTGTGTCCAGTCTGACTCCAGACTGGCCTCTCTCTCTCTCTGACTCATGCACACACACATTCATAAGCTTCATACATGTGCATGCCCCTGTTCAAACTCACGCTGTCTAACACACACACACACACGTTTCCTGACACTTCCTGACAGTAAATGTCAGCTGATCATTCGAGGAAGGTCTCACTGGTAAGATGAGACTGACACTGAGCTGATGGACACAGATAATTTATTGGACAGTTATACAGACATGATACAGTACAGTCACTCGGACACACACTGTAAATATATAATATGGAATATTTCTGCATTAAATTGACTCACTTCACCACTATTTAACTGCTCAATTACAGCTGCTTCTCTCCATGAAGAAAGCCAACCTGTAGAGTCTACACAAAAGATATCCTATTGGTGGAGGATCACTTTAATCGTATATCCAGTAACACACACTGACGTTTCACTTGGCATGTACTGTATACAGTATTTCAACATGCTATGCGAGCCTGACAGCCTATATCTGTGTCCGCCCTGCTCTGTCAGAGAGGAGAACCGGACACAGTGTCATATGGCAAGCTGAATTAAAGCAATGTCAACACATTTGCCCCACATTGGGCATAACACTGAATGCAAATGACTCAGTTTTTTCTGTTTTCCTGTATGGTAAAGGCACCATGCTGTAAAAAGTAGGGGTTGACCGATATCGCTTTTTCAGGGCCCATACTGATACCGATTATTAGAAACCAAGGAGATTGAAAACCAATATTTGGGTCTGATATTCACTTGCATTAATGAAAATCTCAGTGCCAAAATTTAGGACAACCAGTGATGGATTGAACCTAAGTACACTTTACTCAAGTTCCTAAGTACAAGTTTCAGTTTCCTTGCTTGAATATTTCCTTTTTCTGCTACTTTATACTTCCTTGGTTAGTAGTTACTTTGCAGATTCAGATTATTCAGAGTTTATAGGCTATTAATTGTGACGTGTTACCAACCAGATAGTGGGGGCGGGGCATTGTGTTAGAGGATGCTGCTTTGGAGCCAAAGTAGCACATTTTTAAATGTGTTTATTTTATCAGAAAAACCACAAATACCGATAATCGGAAAAATGTTGAATATTGACCCCCTAGTAAATATGTAAAATATACATTTGGGTCCAGGACTTTTAAAGTCTCTCTCAGACAGTCTTACAACTCTATTTACAAGATGTATCTTGTTTCTCTAAGTGTAGACGTCTACAATTGCAGACAAATAAGATGTCAGCTGAGTAGAATCCTTGAATGAAAATGAAACACTGCCTTCTTAGCTTGGAATAAGCTACTCTTATGAAGAAATTCTGGGTGGCAAACAAATTTAGAAAAGTCAAATTCAATGTTAAAAACAAACAACAAGTGAACTTTTCTATCAAGCAGTTTGGTTCAGTTCAGCCGAGTTTGTTACACAGTTACAGTTTGAATGGTTATTTTTGCGTTTCCATTATCAAAAGTTGTGGATGGTACCATTACCCTTCTGTTGAGGTACCTAGCATACTGATCCCTTACTAAAACGTGGCCATGAAGGCCATGTCATTGTGATATATAAATATAAAGATATAAATATTTGTGTATTGGAATGACCAATGAAAAATGAGAAAATTCTTCAGTGTGTGCCCTCCTGACTTTAGTCGTTTGCTTTCCTCACTTCCGTTTCTCGTCTTGGGCATAGATTAAATTAGCTGGACAGCCTAACCCATTGGTGATTCCTCTCACCAATGGGCTCCACCTAAGAGACACTAAGTCGGCCAAAAAAACACCAACACGGGCTGACAAGTGCCAAAGGTAGTGGACACACAACGCAACAACTAGGGCCACAGACGCTTACCGAATGCTCAACATTGGTCAACATTGGTCAGGGGACTTAGACCCTTGATTCAGAAAGGGAAAACTCCCCCCAAAAACCTCAGGGTTGATCGTGCCTTTCAAGGACGGGAAGAAACATTTTTTATTTTAATACATGTTTTCAAAAACATTAACTCAGGAGAACTGGCAGCCCTAATTATTGTTTATAGTTGCAGGTGACCTTCATGTCTGTCATGTCTTATCTCTTTTCTAGGAAAAGCAGAGACTTTTACCTGACAGGAAGTCTGAATGTCTTCTGGTTACATTATTCTTTGGACATGTCAGCTTGTTGTCACAGCTCTCAACTGGTATGCTGCCAAACAACTCAAGCGTGATATGTCTTTCAGAGTGATCATTAAAGAATCTAATACATCATAACATAAATACAAGCTTCACGCCTTGCGCTGACACTGTGGAAAATGCCTGTGGCTGATTTCCAGCTGCTGCGGTTTAAGGCTTTACGTCTGATGACAGATGAATGTTGTAGTTATTGGAGGTGGAGGAAAGATAGTAGAAAAGATGGGTGGATGTTTATTCATAACTATGACACACTGTTAGGCACAGGTTGTTATGAAGGCAGGTTTGTGCGTATACCTCTTTTGGTTTGTGGATTTAGGAAACGCCTGTCTGTTTACTACTGGCTCACCTGTTGAAAAGATGACAATGATCTTTTGTTAAGCTTGCCAAACCCTCAAAACAAAATAGAATTACAGGCACAGCTGCAAAGACAGACAGTGGCAGAACATTTCTTAGTCATAGTAAAAAACACTATTTTGTGCACCAGCTCTCATATAACGCAAATGTATTGTTGCAAATGGATTATAACAAGCAAATAGAAATAATCTCACTATTTAAACCACATAAACCCAATATTTAAACAGATTAAGGGTAGTTCATTAGTCAAGGGTGTGTACAGTGTGTCCATGATAAGAAAACAGTTACTTCCATTCAGTTCCCAACATAGAAAACAACTCTAGAAGCATATTTGGGTGAAAAAGTGTTCTTGCTCACTCAAGCCTAGCCTACGAGATTTTTGAATTGGATTTTTGAATATCGCCGAAAATAATCTCTGTGACAAACACAAGTTTATGATACTTACATGTTTTGTTCAGCAAGATAATCTTCACAGATGAACACCACTTTTGTGATTTTTGAAGTGTAAATTAAATCACTAGAAGTAAAAAGCTAATGCTAGGCTATAAACAGATTACAATGCGGTTGCATGACTTAAACATCACCACCACTAAGCATCTTACTACACAATTACTATACACGTTTTCTTTTTTAAAGTTAGAATAGTTTGTAGCTAAAGTTTACTAGTGAGTAGATGAGAGTTTGGTGTGATGACATTTGATGTCATTGACAACTTCTGTAGTCTCATTTAGCCACTTGTTAACAACCTTTTTTAAGACACGTAAGTGCCAAACTCTTGCAATGCTGCATTTCAAATACTCAGCTTAAGTTTATATCAGCATTACTGCCATTCAAATTACATTTTTAAGTGATTTTTTATTTTAATATTTTAGTCATAAGATAAATAATTGATCATTCCTCATTTAGGTGTGCAAGAAAATGAAAAAGTCTCCTACTCATGTACCTACTTATGCACCTGCTGTGCATGTGGTTCTTGCTTTAAGTTCAAGTCTTTGGGTGTTTGTGTATGTCATTTCTCATCGTGAACGAACGATGTCTGAAGTGTATAATTAAGATACTTCTAGTTGTGACAGCATACATTGGAGGGATAAAGAGCCCCCCGTCCTTCAGTGTTAAATCCTCCCTCCCCTCCGGCGTCCTCGTCAGCTGCTTCCCTCCCACACCAAGCTCTCGCTGTCAGAAGGCGGGACCACAGGGAGCCCGCCGATGGTATTTATAGCACGCCAGTGCTCTAAGTGATAGATGTCACCTTCACGCCACCGCCTCTGGGGCACTGCACCAACCACCCTGCCCCACTAACAAGCTGCAAAGTGCTGTGGATGCAGGCAGAAGGGACGAGAAGAAGTGTGGGGAGGCGGAGGGTATGTGTGTCTTGAAGCGACAGAGCAAACATCAAACAAAGAGTGTTTATCAAATGTGTTAAAAAAAAAAATTCCCACCTGGCTGTTTGCTTCCTGGTTTCTTACTTGCTAATTAAAACAGCTCTTTGGATTGTCCTCTGGTGAGAAGTTTGTTTAAAGATGAAGCAGTTTGTGTTGGTGGCAGTTCTGAATGCTTCTTCCTTGTAGGAAAGGTCGGATGATGGATGAGAGGGAGGGTGATGACGGCAAGCTTGACATCAGGGTGTGACTTAACAAGTGAATCTCTTGGCTGGGCTCCTGTGAGAGCAACTCTATAGCTCTCGTGCATTGAAACTGTGCGACTCACACTTGAACCACCCACCTTATGTGCAACAGAGTGGTAGATTAAAACATAATGCAACATAAATGTAAGCATGACTAACCTTAAAGCAAAGCAATCTGAGATATAAACAGTGATCAAAACACAAGCACGTGCAGATACCACCCACAGACAAACACAAACTTTTGCCACAACACGCTGGCTTTGTTCCACCAGAGCAAAATAAAACCCTGTAGCTACTGTCACTGTCACAAGACGTCACCCTCTGACATTGTCAATCATCTCCTTTGACAGAGATATTTTTGTCTCAAATGGTGGTTGTCCTTTGAAGGCGTCTCTTATACAAAATATAACTCAGGTCTGTCTGACAAGTGGAATAAGCTTGTCGGGAAGCTGAGCCTTGAGGAAATGAGCTTTTGGCTGAGGACTCAACTTGGCTTTGTTCAGATATCCAAACTTCTGCTCCAAACCCAGTGAAAGTTGGTCATGAGTCCAATCACATACCAATACTCAGTGCTAATTTATACTTCGATACATTTATTTGACAACTTTAGTCAGTAGTTACTTTGCAGATTACATGTTGCATCAGAATCTCAGATCTGATATTCTAAATACATATAAATATATGTACAACTTACTTTACTTGTAAGTTTTATACTTAAAGTACACTAGTCACCAGAAAATCATTTTTGATTCGTAAATACATTTAATATCAGATACTTTAAGACTTTTAATCAAGTACTATTCGTATGGGCGACTGTCATTGTAACCAAAGTCATTTTTTAATACATAATATTTTAACTTAAGTAGGACTTTTATGTACTTTTTACAACACTGCCAACACTCACCATAGAACTGCATGATCCCTTAAAAACAGAAATATTTCTCTAATGTCATTTTTAAAACCTGATGTTTAATTAGTAGCCAAGCCAGTTTTGCAAGCCAAGATGGCTCAAATTTCTGCACAGAAAAGTAGTTTCAATAAATTCAAAATTAAGGCTTGTCACAAGAAGCCTCAGAGCAGCAACAGAGAATGTGTAATCAAATGACACCAGGGAAAAAATATGTTGTTCTCTTGATGCATTTCCAAGCTTTTCTGAGAGCAGCTGAGAGATGTAATCCCTCCAGCGTGTTATAGGTCCACACTGAGGTCTCTCCAAAGCAAATTTGAAAGAAGAAATCATACTGTGATAACTACCCACAACATCTCAACTGCAATGAAAGTGACTGGTTAAATGATCAAATTTTCTTTCTGCTGTATTTAAGTTCTCTCTTTTCCACCACAGTCTGATACAAAGCCTTCATTACTGTAGTTGATGCCCCCAAAAACATAAATATTTTGTTGACACTTAGTATAATGTTTTCATACAGTGTGCTCTGTATCTCAGTAAACGCTGGTTTTAATTATTGCTTTTACTGCGGTCTAAACTCCATTTAAGAAGCCAAGGAGCTTTTGACTTGTGAGTTTCTTGGTTAGAGGCTCATAAAATTCTAAGACTCAGCAGCTCCAGTAGCATGAGGATAAGGCCTTTGGAGTTATTGTGGCAACAATTTACAAAATGACATGTTTTAAAGTGTAAAAGTCAAAGCTGGGTGAATGTAGCTTTTCAGTTTAAAGCACACCACATCAAACCAGCTGGGGCGGAACAGACCACAGCGCCTCGATGCCTCCTGAACACAACATCAGACTCCCAAAATGTTTTCATCTACAATACATTTACCCTGACAAGACGTGCTTTTGTTGTATTCGGAATGGTGGTTAATTACATGAAGGCCTATAGCAACACCTTCTCCAGGTGTTAACAATAAAATTATGCAATAATTACTGAGTTTGTTGTCTAATAATAAATGGCTAGTTAAATTCCAGAAATGAGGTCATTGGTATGTTGGTACTGTATACAGCCAATTTAACTTGAACTGAATGGGAACAACACAGGAACTCATTTGTCTTAAACTTGTTTCAGCGTCCTTTTTTATTTGTGTTTTTTCTCCGTATAGTAAACTTCACTTCAACGCGCAAGAATGCTGTGGTTGGCAGGTATTGAGGAATACCTGCCAACCACAAGTTTTAAGAAAGGAAAAAGATAAAATGCCAACTTCTAACAAGCTTTCAGAGAAAAAATACCATGTTTTTGTTCCAGTGTTCATAACCCAACTGTGTATTGTGGTTGAGTTTTGAATAACAGTGGTTTGGCTCACTGTGTTGAGCATATAAACTCCATGCCTCCACTGTTTTGGCTGAACTTAACTTGAACAGATGCTATAAAATTCACTTCAGTGGGAGGCCCGGCCTAACTGTGGTTAGCAAACTTGTTTATGGTGGTGTCATGTAAATGCTGGAGGAGTCACAGAACACTGCCTGAGGCGACAGCATAGGAACACACAACTATGGTCAGCACGGATATAACACAATAGTAATAGAATTCTGGAAAGGTTTTCCACAATATGAAGTTGATGATGCATTTTAAACATTAAACATGAGAAATAAATGTAGAAGATAAAAGTATTCCTTATATTTACAAAACCTGTATACTGTCCAATTTAAATTCTACCAACCTACACTCACTGATTATCAGGGGACGTTATTGAATTTCTGGTCTTCTTACTCTGCCAGTCTGTTCTGCTCACTTTGTTTTAGCGCTGTGCCAGCAGAGGGGGGAGAACTGGCAGAAAAATTGAAAAACTAAGTCCAAAAACAAGGATTTGATAGACATAACTTTATGTGGATGATTTTCATCTTTTAATTGGAAGTGGGTGATTTTGGCACAGATGACATACAGACTGGTTGAAATGAAAGCACCAAGCAGTGGGTGTGGCAAAAGGATGTGGGCAACTCAATAGTTCCAGGATTTAAAAGTACAAAGCAATAAAAACAAAATTAGCAATCAGAATCTTCCTTTCACATACATGTATATGTTGACTCAGGATACCTCATGCAGGGACTGTAGTGGATGACTTATCACCATGGCAAGAGGATAACAATTTTATTTGCTGATAAACAAAAGAAAGAATAAGAGATAAAAGTCCTACTTCACAGCCCCATCTGCATATTTTCCTTTGTTTGTGCAGCTGCTGCCAAGATGTTATTTATTTTGGAGCATCTCATCAAAGAGCCCTTACATGCTTGGTCACAAAGCCTAGCTCGTGGTTTTACTGTAAAACTCTGTCTGGTTTACAGGCAGGTACAGTTAAATGGATGCTTTGGCAATGTATGTTTCTGCCAGTTGACATTTTTTTTGAACAGCAAGGGAGTCTGTACACGTGTGTCTATTCTCAGAGGTGGTCAGAGGATGTAAACATTTAATGAGGTGTTTTAAAAAGCGCTTAGATCTTAAACATCTGCTACTATAGTGAACTACGCACGGTAAAAGAATATCAGTGTAATAATGAGCAAAGAGTTCAATTTTGAATTTATAAATATGACCTGACCTGTTAAAAAACAAAACACCTAATCTGTCAAGACTAAACTTTTAATCAACTGTTATTTGTTTAACTCAGGAACAGGCCAACTTTTTGAAGGTCACTAAGACAACCTGTTTTAATGTTAAAAAAAAGTGTCAGTATCTTTTTGTTTTTTTGCCAGCAAAAGTGTTTGTCCAACAACTGATAATAATGAAGACTATTAATCTCTTATTTCTGACAGTCTCTTGTCTTACTCCTTGCAGGCTGATATGCACAAGATTGGTGATTACAATTTTCACAGCTAGTATTCAAAGGAGGGCTTTTTTGATGTTTATTGGAAATGGACAGATGTAAAAATATACATGCAACTGAGGCAAGTTGAACCATCTTCCTAATAAACACTACAGGCCAGCCAACTGCATGGCACCATGAAAAAACATTGAAAAATCAGGTGTAAATCCTGAGTATTTCAAGTGTTACTATTGGTTGGAAATAGCGTTCTGTTCAAGATTTGAATGAAGAATGGCTGTTTAAAGGCTCTCCAAATGTTCTAATGAAGGACACACCGGGACATTCTTTGCCCCACAGGCCCTGAAGCACCATATCTAACATCACTGAGCACTTAGGTAAAGGAACACATTTACTACAAGTTAGGCAATCAATGTAGGAAATTAAATGACTCCTCCAGATATTAATTTCTTAGAAGGAAAAATACCAAGAAAGGTGCAAAGGCCACTTCTTTGACTGAAAGATACTGAAATATATCAAAGTGCGACATGAACACAATCACAGAATGTGATTTAGTGAAACACTAAATGAGCAAATTCCGGCTGAGGATGAAATGATTGGTCTTACAATCTAAGTAAAGTTTGTGGGACAAACACACTGTAGTCTGGTGGTATGGCACTAAAGTTACAATTAATAATCTGACATAACCACAAATAAATACATTACCTTATGAACATGCATCATGCACACAACTGAGTTAAAAAAAATAAAAGTATTAAAAATACATTGGGTTTTTCTTTCACTCACTTTCAAAACAAAAGCATACGCTAGCTTGATCTTTAGAAAGAAGGCAGTGGTGCTTGTACAGTTTTTGTCCACAGGGAGCGCCAGAATATCACAAAAAAATAAAAGTTTTTGTACCTGCTTTAAGTTTGAACTCTGAGCACTTGGAGCCCAGTAAAAGTCTTCCATAATCATCTTTAATAAATTAAATTGGCAATCGAAAATGTCTCACAGTACTTCCACATCAATACACTCATTCCTCATTCTCTAATTCCCGATAATCTAACTGTGACATAAAACAGATTTTCACATCTGTTTCAGTGGCTTAACGAGACAGCCAAGCTCCTGAAGCTCTGTTCTGGGTCCTGTTCAATAATTCAGAGCTCAGGATGTCACCTCCACTGCTACAGGCTTCTTGGCCTGGCGAGCAGTCTGGTTAGGAGGGCTGCCTTCTGCCATTAGTATGGCTCTGATCAGATTAACAGTTGGGCCTTTTGCCAACAGAGAGGCACGGAGATTGAGAGTCCTGCCTGGCATGGCTTGGGTATAGCATCGCACATTTAGCAGGCTGGACTGACCACTGATGCACTACATTTAGCACGCTGCCATCATTATGAAACAAGTGGTGTGATGCCCCTGCCAGGAGAGGGAAGCAGTGCAGGCGGCACAGGACATCTATACTGCTTATTACACACGAGTCACAATGTTACGTTATTTGAGCTTTTTGAACTGAGGTCTGACTTGTTTTGATCTGCAACGTACTTCAAAATTTGTACTGAGATAAGTTAAAATAGCTGACTATATGTCAAAGGAAGTACATTACAATGATGCTGGGAGGTGACAATTATTAAATTCTGTACCACAAAAGATTGTCAGTGAGCTCAAAAAGGGACAGAAAAGAGATAAAACAAGAGTCAGAGGGATAATGATACAGGGTTTAAGAAGAAAAGATGGCAATGAGTGAGCGATGATGTTACAGAAGCATGAACTGGAGAGCAGGAATAAGAAGAGAGTGTGTGTGTAGAGTGATGGCAGCCCTCCCACAGCTCTACCTGTGGTGGAACAGATTGGACCCGCCGCAGAGCGTTCTGATTGCCGTGGCGACCAAGCGTCAGCTGACAGATGGCTGCCTCCAAGCGTAGGGCACCGGGCCGTCCACAGCTTCCACTGATTGGAAGTCCGCGCACACACAGCACTCCTCACGCCCACATGCACAGACTGGTGGCCTATGAAAAGGGAGAGGGGGAATGGAGGACATGGTTGTTTTGATCTCAGAGGTGTCAGGCATCTCGACTGTTGATGTTTTCTGCAGACGACTCTTAAATAAACTTATCCAATCTGGGTCAAATCCATTGCTCACACTCAGGCTGACTATATGGAGGGACAGAGGGTATTAGTGTAGCCCTTTGGTGTTTGTTGGGGCGGAACAATCATTTATGTATGCATCTGACGTAATGTGGCAGAATCAGATTTGGAGAAATAAATAAACAACCACACATCCAAACCAGGTTCTGCGTGAAATTTCTGTCCCTGTGTGTAGCCGTGTGCGACCCCTCCCTCTCCTGCTAGCTCACAATGTCCCACCATCACATAACTGCTACCATACCATAAGGAGTGGGTGGACACTGGTTACAAGTAAAGTCCTTTTGTGAAACTGTACGTTTGCTCTTTACTCAAGGATATTTTTGAGCCAGTAATCTACTTTTAACCTTGCTACCTTTGCCATTTATACCTTCTGGCTCTAACTGTGGGGATGGAGGCTAGCAAAGTGCATGAGGAGCACTTCTGCTGCAAATGCCAAGTTGCCCGCTGCCTGGAAGAAAAAGAAGCACCATCATCTTTTTAATGATGATAATGTGGATGATGAGGATGATGACGGAGCAAAACCCAGTACAAGAAGCATCTTCCAGGGATGATCCCTGGTCAAACTTTTCGAAAAATTTAAGAAAGACATGATAAAGTGCTTGCTGTACCTCCTAAAAAAAAAAGAGGTCTTGGCTTTTCAAAACTTGTCCTCAAACCACAAGTACATTCAAGTTAGCTACAGGTACTATAGGTGAAAATGTAGACAGCTAGCTTTTTTATGTGTAATGTTCATTGATTCATCTTTGATGTTATGATAATGATCTTGAAATTAGTGATCTGTTTGGCTTTTAATTTGGTGTGTTTCAGGAAGCAGTTAACCTAACATAATGCCAACTTCAACGTTAATTTCATATTTCGAATTAATCAAAATGATAAAATATTAAAACTTTAGTAGGTTTTATCAAATGGTACTCTTCACCTTTACTTGAGCCATTTTTATGGGAGTAATTGCACTTTACCTGAGTAGAGATTTTCAGTATTCTACCTACAACTGCAAACCAAACATGTAAGTGTAGATGATCAAGATTATCTGCAACTCACACGAGCTTTGAAAACAGTCACAAGCAACATTTTTGAATGATCGTACACCCATTCTTCAACTTAGACATGGCCCTGCTAAAAACACCCTCAAACAAGCCAGTCAGCAAACTCATACAACTGTGAAATAGACAATAATACAGCATATCGCAGCAGCCATTTCCCTACACAATGCATGTTCTTTCTGCACCATTTACCCTCTCTCTGTCTCAAACACACACACATACACGCGTACACACAGGAATTGGATCTCTGAGGCAAATGGGTTGCATGTGTCTCATGGCTCTCCAACACCTCCTGTTGCCATAAATATCTTGTTATGAAAGGCAGGTAATGAAAAGCGCTGCCTTGGTAATCCGTGACGGAAGGCAGTTTCATGCTAGTTTGGCTTCCATCACCTCCCTCGCTCCCTCCACCGCCCCACTGAGACAAGCCTTCATCTGTGCTACACTTGTCCTCCCTCATCTCCTCCTCTTTGTTCCCTGCACGGGTCATCTGCAGGACCATTTATGCATATTACATGTGAGTTCTTTGCTTGCTTTTATTCAATTTTTCTCAGGATGGCAAAGTTCTGTGGTTTATCCATCAGTCCAACACTTGGGTCCAATTGTCATGAAATTTAGAATTAATATTTTTTGGTCCCCAAAGGATGATTCCTATTACCTGATATCAGTCCGAGCAGTCAACTCATTACACTCTGTTTCCATCTTCAGTCTGGCATTGCCTCTAGTCTAACCGATTTCTGTTGGGGAGGGTGATTCAATTATCTCTAACCAATCACTAGAGACCAACACATCCGCCAGAATATAACATCATTCTAAGTTGACACTGAGCATTGCCATGCCAAAATACTGGTTTTGCCAAGGTTTTAGGAATGAAGCAAGTGAAGTAAAACCAATCCATGATGTAGTAAAAGCAGCATCTATCTTGTCTAGAAGTTCAAGGTTCAAGGTTTATCATTATACAACACAGGCCTGACAAAATGAAACTCATTCATGCAACACAAACATAGACATATAGACAGTTATTTAGGCTATAAACACGTATACACCCAGGAAAAAAATATTGTAGTGCATTTTGGGTGGATGTAAACAGAGGCAAAAAGATGGTGATAACATGGTCACCATCTTTGCATTAAAAGTTGGACATCAGATGAACACCGTCCATCAGCTTCGACTGTAGCATCAATGACGCCGCCTGTGATGCCGACTGGCTAATCGTTGGATCGTTGGCGCTCATTGAATCGATTGCTTTATCAGATGAGAAAGCACTGTTTCATGTCACAATGCCAGAGGGCCTAGGCCCTGAGTCCTGATTGTTCCAGTGATCTCTCAGAGTTTTGAAATTATATACTATAATAAATATAAAGAGTATCAGGGTTGGAGACACACTTTTTGTCCACCTGCCACTGTGGCTGGTGGATACCCATTTCCAACCCTGAAGAATAAATAAATTATTTTGGCTGAATAAAAACTCAGTCGTGTACGATTAAACTGTGCAACAAAACATGGTTTGTAGAGCTAAAATGATGGTTTGGTTGCTTATGCACACACTGTATTAAAGAGTATTAAAGTGTAATGCAGGTGTTCAAATGTGGCACCCATGTGCATAAACTCACACATGAACACAGGCACAATGACCCCACAGAGCTGACAAATGAGAAATTGTGGCATGTAAACCTAATCCCTTTGATCTGATATTAATGTTGTTGAGTAAAAACTGCTCCTCTTTTCACCTTGCTCCCTTTGCCCCTCCGTCAGTGAGGGAGTTGGCTCATCACAGAGCGAGCCATTGATCAGGGCGGATTGCAGGAGACAGCAGCTCAGAGCTGCGGCCCTCAGAGGAAGACCCTCTCACACATTTTGGCAGCCCTTCCAACAGAATAGATAATTCTGGAACAGCAGCTCCCACTTCACCTCGTGCCAACAAATTTACAATTCAAACATGGACCAAGGTGTTGAAGAGAAATGTTAGAAACACTTTGATTTGTTTTTATCCGAGATTTGACAGAGGTCGGAAAGCCAGAAGCTCCTACAGTAACACACAAAAGGAATATAAATTGCTTTTCTTGAGATTTCACCTTCTTCCTGGGTGTTGATTCTCATTGTATTAGTTATTATGGAGGGCTGAAATAATGCAAAAATTACTTTATAGAATAATGGACATTTTTATGTAAACATTTAACATACTGTCATGTCAATTAAACCACTAAAAGTAGAAGTAAGTCATTAAAGGTTTATAAACCTGCTTTTTTCGACCAAACACTTGTTTAATTGCGCATGTAGATGTTTTACCTTGTCTTTAAGTTGTACAGTACAGCATCACAGTAACCCTTCTAACCCTGGGAATCATTAAGTTTAATATACATATATACATATATTGTGTTGAACAAGTGTAGTTTTGATACAGAAACATAGCTTGTGGCTGAAAAGCATTGGAACAACAAAGATTCACAGTCAGATTAAAGCCACATAATTAGACACCGGAGAATAATAACTTATATTACCTTTTTTATCAGATGTCCTCTGTCCATAGGGTTTTCATATAGGATTATGTTTGTTATAGTGGCTGGACATGAGCTAGTGATGCAGCGTTGTTTTACTCTCCCTGGGAGATTGGCAGTAAAGGTAATGATACCATACAGGCTGCTGTAGATACAAAAAGTGATAAGCAGATTGTCTTTGCAGCTACAGCAAAATAATTATTTTGAGCCTTTGGTGATTGTAGGCTCTGTGTTTCCTCTGACTATTTATGGATATATTGCAGTATATCTGTCTGAGTCTTAATATTATTTGTTTATGGTCAAAATTGTTTGAGTTTGTTTGGATAATCCAATCCTAGTGTTTGTGTATGTGCACGCTCTTTTTCCATGTTTATCTCTTAACTGTGAGCCTAACAGCCTGAAGGCATGAGAGCTCAGGTTCCACCGCCCTCCCTTAAAATTTAAAAGCTCATCAGGAGATAATTCTGGGAGCTGCTACAATGCCAGCTATGTGCCACTGTCACCTTATCTTCCAGGCCTTTTGCGCCCTGCTGCTCCTGTCCGTGCCCTGGGGAAGACAGCTTAGTACCCATTCTAGCTACAGTGGCAGAGGAGAGCAGGGCAGTGGAGATCACTCATTTTAATAGGCCTGTCACATCTGTTTTTAGAACCTGCGGAGGTCTCCTGCTGCCAGCCCCTGAATGAAGTGAACCCAAAATGATGTGACAAGCTGTGATGAGCTTGGGGAGGCGAGCTTTAGGCCAGAGGAGTAGAAGAAGGGATTAGATACAGGGCGAAGAAATGAAGGGACTACATCAATATCATAAAATCTAGTATAACACGCACTATGATTTAGATTTTCTTGTGAATAAGCGTGAATAATTTATGTTTCTGTATACAGGAATTAACCTTTATTGTTCGCTTTTGCAAAGAAACAGCTGTGTGTTCACTTGATGTTGATTTTTATGTTGTGTTAAAACGTTCACAACTAATTTTGCATTTGGTTGTGACTGAGTAGTTTTATGCATAATTCAACATAAATGTATTACCGTATATCTTTTACTCTGTCAGAGCTGACACTGCCAATATGCAAAAGTGCAAATGTGGTTAAGCAGAGTTTATCATAAGCACCGGCTGGGGGCCATGTGGTCGGACATTAAAACACTTCCAGCTGACTACTTTCTTACTGATTCTAGTCAAGTCACCATCACTTTTTAGATCTTGGTTGATTTTAATTATATCTTTTAAATAAATGTAAGATTTGACTCTTTCGTTGTCTGGATCTGAAGTTATGAGAGAAACAACCTGAGCTAACCTGAGTGGTTGGCGACAATGACGACAACAATTCCCATGATCCAATGCTACTTCACGTCATCAAACTTTGTCTTTGGCTGTTGTTTGGATTGAGAGACCAACGTTGCTGAGCAGCAGTTTGAAACATTTTGCTTGTATCAAATTAAGAAAAATCAACAAAGATTAGTTTTCAATTGAGTATGACGTATAGTTGTATACGTCAATAAAGATCAACAAATTATCACAATCTGTTTTACACAGCATTCCAACTCTCACATATATATACCTTTCCAACTTTTGTGGAATCTACATATGTTTTCAGATGTCTGAAGGACAAAAGAGACAACAGACTACAACGCTTTGGGTTGGTTGCCGGCCCGGCCAAAACAACCCAAAGCATCAGTATTTGATGAGTTGAATGAGACTTTACAACCCAGCTATCTTACTGATTGGACCTTTACAGCACCTGAACTAAATAAACAACAAGAGCACACTCAGAGCCAAAAGCCTCATTAATATGCAATACCCTGTACATTTGCATTTTTTGTGTGTATGCATTTGATGTCGCTCTGATTGCATTTCCATTGTAGCTGGATAATACTGGATAGTGCTTATTTAAATTTATCTTGGGGAGTTCACATTCTCAAACAAAGTCATGGGTGTCAACATGTCTGGATTATAACTCTAAACTGTACTGACTCAGATAACGTTGTGGTTGAAGTGTTATGAATTCAGGGCTTGGCTGTGCTCAGCCACTGTGTAAACAATGTTTACAAAAAGTCTCAGTGATCCTTATTGTCCCAGAATCAAAAGAGCTGGATGCAGGTACACACTAGGGCTGGAATGGTTTCTGCAATACCACAATATTGTGGTAATGAGATGTTTATTGCAATCATGAGCTCATTCCGGTCATTAAAGTGTTGTTTTCTATACTCTCCATGAACAATCAGGCAACATTGTTGGTAGTAAACTGGTAGTTTGGTGCTGTGATCAAATGTGACACTTCCTATCACTGTCTGCAAGTAAAACTTACTTCCAAAAAACAAGTGAAAGGGTTTTTCTGTGCCAAACAATTGCAATTGTTACACTCAAAGTGCAAAATTTCCATCAGCTTTAGCAAAATATTGAGGTGGGGAACTATAAAAGAAGAAACAGAGAGTATGCTGAAAAGATGGAAAGGTGCATGCTAAGTGTCTTCCAACAATTTGGCTGAATATCAAACCTTTACTTATTCCACATCTCAGGCTCTGATCACAGAGGCGAAGCTGCAGGTGTCCCAACAGCATGGAAATTTGGCATATATTATAAAAATCTATGTAAAAACCACCAGCAGACCACCGCAGAGAACCAGGGTTCAGATCGCATAGTTAAAAAGTTGAATCTCTTTGAGTCAGACAACCACAAAATCTAACTTTTACAAACGTATTACATATATGTTGTCCAATCTTATTGCACTAATGAAAACGAATACTTCTTTAATCCACCCGACCACATCCACTTTTCTGGTCACTACATTTTTGTCAATTTATTCGACTAAGTAATGGATGCCTGAGCTATCAGGGAACTTTGTAGCCGTCTCCTTTACAAGGACTTCTCATTCCAATCAGCAAGTGTCAGCTCAGTTTGCCTTGTAATTAATGACTACTGACTGGCCACTAACAGTCCAATAAGTCAGCCATGTCTAGGCAGCTATGCCTGCGGAAAAGGGGAAGGCTTGAATTGTTCATTTAAGGCAAATGTCCAACTGCCAACAATAATTTTTGTGCGTATTTGGCCTTTTAATTACTTTGATTTTCAGAGGAGAGGGCAGACAAAGAAATGACTACTGTATGCGCAAAGGGTAAGCCCGGTGTTTTTAAAACCTAGGCCATATCTTTACATGTTTTGCTGTGCAAATGATTTATTCTTACCAAAAGTTTTGGAATCTGTCCAGTAGATCGCTGGCAGCAAATGGCCGGAACGTAATCCATTGGGGCAAGTCCAACTGTCAAGATTATGGACACTGGAAGTGCTTGTTTTTGCCAGTGACAGGCTTTGGTTGTTATTTAAGTGTCTGACAAACATTACAGAAATTATTCTGATGGAGACAGACCTTTTTGTTAAATAATGAGAAACCCCTTTGTAACCAGAAACACAAGTCTTGTGAGTTATTCAAGGAAGACGAAGGTGGGAACTACAATCAGAGAGTTAGAGTTAGCGTTTCTTTTTCTTTCTTTTTTTTTTATGGGTCACATGACCTGGAAATTATTGAAAAGAAATCCTGACTATACATGGAAACTCCTGAAATGGGTCCAATTTGGAAATTAAAGCATTATGTCATGTAAGTGCAAAATGTAGGATTTGTGCTTCCTTTTTTCACAGCATCTCCTTGTTTTAAAATTCCCATTGTGGCTTCTTTGTTCTTCGTTTCCCTGACCTCACATTCTCTAAAGATGTTCAGGTTGTTGTTTGAGTGCGCCCACATTAGTGCATGCCCTCGAAACATCAATAAGGGTGCTCTTATCTATGAAGGGTTGCGAAAAGTGCACACAAACATGTCTGTGCGGGTAGCGTGATCTCAAGCATGCAGAAAGCAGCACAATGAGTGGCTGACTCCCATGCACAGATAAAGATGTAATGAACTGACAACAGCGGATGAGCGCAAATGATTCATATCATATTGAAGGATCTTGCCAGTATTATTAAATGCCATACTGCATCTTTGTTCCTGGCAACAACCTGCATTATTTAATAGTGACAACATTTGTTGTGTACAGTACACTGAAGCCCCCATTGTGTTATACTGGTATTTTTGCCACAGAAGCATGGGAATGGAACGGCATTCTTGTCAAGTAGGAAAATATCTTTAGAAGGATTTGTGGTACCAATAACAGCAATAACAACGGGACTATTTTAGTCTTAACTTTAAACTGAAAAGTTTTCGTAGCCACTAGTGGGATACACATAAGTAGCAGGGCTGTATTAAATACAGTAGTTTGATCTTCATTCATAATGCTGACATTCAAATTCTAAATCAACATTCAAATGTTGCAAATGCTTTGCAGGTCTTCTCACTCTGTCTAAACCCACTATAGTGGTGGCCGCATAGGATTGTTTCATGCTGTTTCAAATTCATGTTTTTTAATGTTTCATCTCACAATATAGTCTGCTTTAATGCATATTTGTTGCATTTTTCCTTTTAAAAACAACATTTTTGTGGTGGTCAAAAAAATTGTTTGCTCTCCCACTTATTGCACACAAAGGGAGGCCTAGCAGGAGTGGTCTAGCACGAAAGTTGATTTAACAATAATAATTAAAAAAAGACTAATTTATCTAATGCAATGAATCATTTCATTCAAATTCAAGATTTTGTTTTTCAAAAGGGACGATGCCTTAAATACGACAACAGACATTCAAAGCTTTATTTGAAGACCTCAAAAGAAGCTTTGAATGTAAAAAATTGACCTGATGTATTACTCATTGGAAAAACAACAAATGCTGTTATTTTCCAGACAGCATTGTCTTTATAATCTATCAGAAACCTTTAAATTACAAATAGACTTATACAGTCCTGCTCACCATTATTGGCACCCATGAAGTTTAAGTACATAATGTGGAATATTTTCTGAAAAAAATGAATCAAGTGAAACATTTTTTTTCTATAGAGAACTCGTGTTTGATACAAAAGAGCAAATGATAAACAACAATATAAAACAATTAACAATGGGAGGAAAAAATAGAAAAACTTAAAGCTTGCTGTGTCACTGGTATTGGCACCCTTTGCTGTAAATCAGTATGGAAACACATTGTGACTCACCTGTGGTAAATCACAAATGAGAATCATCTGTGATAAATTGTCTGTGCCCATGTGACATGAATTAGCCAATGAATGATGACTTCTGTGTTTTAAAAAGCCATCTGTTATCCCCTGTTCCTTTGTCACAATGGTGAAGACAAAGGAGCTGCCTGAGGACATCAGAAGTGCGATAATTGGCAAACACAAGACCTCCAAAGGGTATAAGGCCATCTCCAAAGACCTTGGTATCCCTGTTTCAACAGTGGGTAATGTTATTAAGAAGTTTGCCTCCCTGGACATGGGGGGAAGAGAAAAATTGATGAGAGAAGTCTTCGAAGGTTGGTGCGAATGGTGGAAAAAACACCACGTCAAACATCCAAAGACCTGAAGGACAACCTGGAACAGTCTGGGGTCATGGTTTCAACAAGTACCATACGCCGCACACTAAACCAAACAGGGCTTTATGGGCGAAGGCTAAGGAAGACACAATTGCTGAAGAAAAGACATAAAAAGGAACGACTAATCTTTGCCAAAGAGTACCTGGACAAACCACAATCCTTCTGGGAAAATGTTCTGTGGACAGATGAAACAAAAATAGAGCTTTTTGGCAATGCACACCAACAGTTTTTTTATAGACGACGCAATGAAGCCTACAAGGAAAAGAACACCCTACCAACAGTTAAGCATGGTGGAGGATCCATAATGCTGTGGGGCTGCTTTGCTGCATCTGGTACTGGAGGCCTTGACCGTATCACAGGAATCATGAAATCAGAGAATTATCAAGAGATTTTAGAGCGAAATGTCCTACCCAGTGTAAGAAAACTTGGTTTGAGTCGAAGATCATGGGTCCTCCAGCAAGACAAAGACCCAAAGCACACATCCAAAAGCACGCAGGAATGGTTGAAAAGGAAAAAATGGACTGTTTTAAAAATGGCCAGCCATGAGTCCTGATCTCAATCCGATCGAAAATCTTTGGTATGAGCTGAAATCTGCCATTGGGGAAAAGAAACCTGCAAACGTTCAAGAGCTTGAACAATTTGCAAAGACAGAGTGGGAGAAAATACCAGCTGAGAAGTGCAAGAAGCTTATAGAAGCGTATAAGAAACATTTGGAGGCTGTCATCACTGCCAAAGGGTGTGCAACCAGATATTAAAGAGGGGTGCCATTATTGCTGCACATGCTGTTTTTTCTGTTTCTTCTTTGAAATTACAATATGTAAGTTGAAAAAACAATTTTCTATGTTAAATTACTTTGGACCTCCAATTAAAAGATCCTGATGATATAAATTTGGTACATTTCCATTTATTTCTGACGATACTGTAGAGGTTATGCAAAAAATGAAGGGGTGCCAATAATGGTGAGCAGGACTGTAACAGCAGACAGATGCCCAGCAGTGCAAAAAGAACTAAAAACAAATGAAAAATCTGCTTCTTGAGCATAATCTCTCTTGCTTATAATGAAAATATGCCCGTTTGTTTGAGCAAATTTGTGTAATTAGCTCACACAGCACAAATATAAAACAATGCTGTCATATTACAGACTTCAACACAAATAATAAAACTGTCTGAGACCAGCAGCAGCCACATGTACTGTCGGTGTCCTTGAACAGAAGACTGAACAGGCTCACTCAACTGTGAGCCACTTTAGAAAAGAGCATCTGCTAAATGCCTACAACGCTGATGGCTTGTTAAGATGCAGCATACCAGCTTCTTGGTGATCGAACCATTCAAATGGAAGGAGAAAGTTTTCAATTATATGCGTTTCCACCGTCAGCAAGGTATATTCATGTGTGTGTGTTTACCTGTGGTGACAATCATGTGGGAGAGTGTGTGGTCTGCTTCTTTCAGGGTCAAGTAATCAGCCATCTGATAAAGGCAGCCACTATTTTTGTATCCTCAGCCTACAAGTGGCAAAACAACCCTTGTTTGATCATAGAAAAGAAAACATGAGGAGAAGGGAATGACTACTGATGGTTATCTCTGTGTGAGAGACATTCCAGACATCTTTGCGCCAGTTTGGTTTGGCACTGGTTTAAGGTGTGGGCAGCGAAGAAAAAATGCTCGTATGCCAGTGTGCAGAGGTGAACAATGGAGGGTGGCGGCCTCATCTGACTCAAAGTGAGAAGTGGTGTCTGATCCTTTGAAAAAGCGAGCTAAGTGGGAGTGTGGGGGCATGCTGCTTTGAAATAGATGCAACATTTGGTGAAACATTTTCATTTTCCACAAAATCCAAAACCAGGTTTTAAGACATATTGTGTGGACATTGAACAATTACTGTTATTGTGTTTGGTTCAAATATTTGGAAAATTGTATTTTGATGCTTTGGCAACATTGTTTCTTGAAACCTTCATGTCAATAAAGCCCCTTAAATTGAACAATAAAAAAGATTTACTGAGCATTTCTGCCTTTTATCTGTTAACTGGAGTCACTACATGGCCAATTGGGTTGCCAACTTCACACCTGGCCATGGACAACAGATAAAAAATAAGACAAATAAACTGGATAAATACAAGTAAATTAGTCAGCAGTTGGAAGCTGCAGCCATCAAATGTTTGACATTTTTGTTTGAAAAGCTACTTAAAGAATTAATCGCTTCTCAAAATATCTGCTGACTGGAGTGACTACTTAATTAACTGACCAATAGTTGCAGCTCCAGAAAACACATGTGAAAGATGATGATAAACAACACTAAGAGTCTACAGCTCTAGTAGCTCTGTCAGGCTGAAGTTAAATGCTAATGGCAGCATGCTCACTATGCTATGCTACCATGCTGATATTTATCAGGTGTAATGTTTAAAATGTTCTGCATCTGAAATAAGTGGGTTAGCATGCTACCTCTTGCTTATTGGCACTAAACACAAAGTACATCTAAGGCTAATGTCGCTAGTTTGTATCATTGTGTTTGCACCCAGTTTCTATGTGTTTATGCTCTACTTAAAATTCATCTGATCACCAAGGATGCATGTTAATGCCAGGTGTAGTGGAGTTTCAGAATACAAAAAGATCTCATTAGTCATTGCTCAAGGGAAATAAGTTGCTGAATCACTTCAATAAATAACGTTTCAACAAAATGATGAGATTGTTCTTGCAGTTTGTTAGGAATGTTGACGTCCTCTGAGATTAGCATTCAGTTTTCACAGCTTGGTCATCAAAATCATTTTGTAAAGGAAAGAGTTGATTTCATAACCTCATCATGAAATTCTTATTTTCTGCAGTTACATACTATATATAACTGACATTAACTTACTAACTAACAAACATGGATTAATATAACTTGGATTTTGATCCTGTTAACCTGTCTTATATTCTTAGAGGCTTTACAAAAGGAGTTGTGCATCTATATTCAGTGAACAGGGGAAATCATTTTATTTTACTTCTATTCATTAATACAACTGCAATGATAACATCTTCATCAGTCTCCTGGCATATCAGTCCAAGTATTTCCCCACTAGCATGAAGTTATATTCCACACAGAGTTATGAACACTACACAACCAAACCACTAGGTCTAATACATCAGGAATCAATAAGAAGGACTGTAAGGTATGCATAACTAATCCCTTATAATTTTCGAACCAGTTCCAACTCAGAACTGGTTCTTGATACCCAACCCTTGTGGCAAGTCTAGGCTTGATCTCCCGAAGGCAATCTAATCTGGGTAGTGAAGACAGGACAGGTGAGAAGAATTTACAGACCAAAATGGGAGGTGACCAGTTTGTGTAAGGATTGTAAAACATGTCTTTCATTAAGTTATCACCATGACTACTTGAAAAACAGAGGAAACGAATGTTGTGTAATAACATTAACCTTAAATTGAACCACATTAATATGCACTTCAGAGCTTCAGTTAAAGTTGTGTTTATTAATGTTTATGAGTTAAATGACATTGCATTTGTTGAAAACATTACCAGAAAGCTTTTGGCAGAAGTGAGTTTAACAAACTCTCAGGAAAAAAGGCTTTTTGTTTGCTGCTTCTGCATATAATCCTTAATACTGGCAATTCTGCAAATTTTCCAATTTACGTAAAGAAGTAGTGCCCTCGTGTTACACAAAGAATGAGAAAGCCCCTTTGGTTGCTTCCTCCTGGGCGGAGAAAAAAGGATCAAGAGGGCAGGAAGAGGTGGGTTGTGACAGCAAAGAGAGGGGCCTTCCCTGCTTTGTAACCTGTGGTTACAGCGGTTCTGACATGACAGGACGGAACATAGAGCTGGTGCAAACTACATAATTAACAAGGCAAGAGCTGTCGCATTTCACCAGACTAACTCTACCTGTCTTTATTGCTCATATCTTTGTCTCACCTTCCTTTTACACCTGCAGGAAAATGTTCTTTACGAGCAACAAGGGCTTCTGCCTGGACACCTCGCTGGATACAGAATCTATAGTTATGGAGGTCAGATTTGTAGCTTTTCCTCTTTTGAGGTGTCTGCGAGCTGGAGTGGCTTTGATAATGCATTTTTAAACAAAACTATGAATTCCATTTGTTTTTTTTATTAAATGCATACTATGCAGGATTTGTCGGTTGCAGTTTGTGAAAACACCATTCAAAGTTGATTGTTGAATCTCATTCCCAGTATGTGCAATATTGAAGCTTTGGGTTGGTGAGCCACTGACCCATAGCATCAGGATTTGACGACCTGGGAGTCAGACTGAGCAATCAACTATCTTTCTATAGAAACACGAACACTCAAAAACTTCACAAATACAGTAAAAAAAAATAGGAAAATACGGGCAGAGGGCATGGTCTCTGTGGATGTGACACCACCACACACTTCTAATGGGTCGTAAGTGGTGATTGAGCAAATTTATTTTTGTATGAGTCTATAGGGTTGGGGGGGACAAATGTTTTGATTACAAAAATATCTTTAGTCTTTAAGTGTTAACTGAGCATTCACAAAGTAAATAAAAATGTATGATCCACACACAGATGTGCATTAAAAAACATTACAGTGAATGTCAACTGCACTTATTGAACCAAAAGTTGAACTGACGCGCAATAACTGTACTTTGTTACACTGGGCAGCAGCAGTGATGCTTTGTGGTAGACAGGCAACAAAAAAAGACAAAAAAAAAAAAAAAGCCACACTTAAAATGTTGGAACTAAAGTGCATTCAGTGGCAGTGCACAACACCTAACTGTAACCAAATAAAGTCAATACATAAAAACAGAGGGACAGGGTATGTTAAAGACGTATGGATATAGACGCTTGCGATGTGCTGGTGCTGGCTGAGGCTGACACACTCGGGCTCAGAGTGTGCAAGACATCAAACACGGTACACTTATTCACATCAATGCTATGCTGCCTCAAATGTTTTGTCAGATTTGAGGTGCAACTTGACTTGCAGCTGATAAACTTCTCACATGCATTGCATTTTGCCTTGTCGTGTTTTTCTTTTACAAAGTTAAGCCACACTTCTTTCGCACTGTGACTGCTGCTGTGACATGCTACTCATGCATGCAACTGAGTTTCCGTTCCCAACCCTATGAGTCTATATATCATTTTTTTAGGAAGATCCTACATAGTATACCTTTAAACATAAACTCTCAAACCAACATATATCCACAAATTTTCTCGGGAGGTCGCCGAGGAGGTTACTGGGGAACTGATTTTAGGTGAACTTCCAGTGCTTGGTGGAACTAATTTAAGTATCTGACGCACCGGTGACACTTTCGAGGCTTCAGAAGTATTAGCTAAGTGGGCTTAGCAATACTAATAGCGTTAGTAGTATTCACTCGATAAAGTCGCTAAACTAGATCTTAAATGATGAATGATACACAGCACTAAAAAAGAGAATTAGCATCCTGCTGCCACGGAAAACGCCCGTTTCAGTTTAGACAGGATGTGCCAGATGTCATGCCCTGGTTTACGCAGGGTATCATGGGGACGAGGAATAAGGTGGTGAGGCCCCACTTATGAAAACTTAAACACTGACACTAACATTCAATGGCATACCGTGTTGCTCAACATACACTCATGTTATAGCTCTAAAGCTGTGTCAAAGCACCAAAAAACTTAAATTAAACTGCATTAGTTGACTTGATTTTTCCACTTGAGAGCAGCACAACAAGGGATGCTAAATGCTCCTCTGTGTTCACCATTTTCCAACACTCAGGTTTCAACGCTCAGTTGCGCTCAGAGGAACTGCTCAGACAAGAGATAATTCTCTGGATTTGTCTCTAAAAACATCACCTTTCATATCACAAATGGTTAAATCCATTGTTAAGATGAAAGTACAGAAATAAAATAACAAAATGGTAAATGAATCGTGTGGTTACGTTAAGAGATGTTTTATTGTGGGCACGGTAATGAATGATGTAGTCCTGATTTGATTTCAATTTGAGGTGATATCTTGTTTTATAAAATATATTAAAATCAGACCCTGATCTTGACTAAGAAAAGAGAAAGTACTACAGCATCTGAATGGTCGGGACAAAATGGAAAAAACACCAAAATTCACCAAATACAGTCTGAGAGGTCGGGTAAAAGGAAATGGAGGCAAATCTAAATTCCATGATCAAAAGTGACACATATAGCGCATAACTACAAAATTCATGAGACACACACACACACACACACACACACACACACACACACACACACACACACACACACACACACACACTTCTAATGTATTCCCTCTGACTCTCCTCCACTGATGTTTTCACACTCTCATAGTAAAGCTTAGATGCACTTTGGTCGGCGTGTTAACCTGACCTGCCCCCCACTAACAGCAATATGCACTTCTTCACCCAGGGAAGGGATAATTTTACAGTGACAAATCAATTTCTTACACTCCCTGTCAGCTCTCTCCTCCAAACAGGCACTGGTTTTAGAAGAGGGATTTCCTATAATCCACAGATATCTGGATGCCTGCTATCCTCCCATATTCTGCTCTGTCCTCCAAGCTCCCAATGGTGCCGAGAGGCGACTAGAAGACACTTTCACTGCCTCCTCTTTGCATTGATATTGAGGTGGTATTTCACCTGTAAAACACAGGATACGCTCATAAAATATCATGAATTGTTGGATTTAATTAGACAGAAGTACAACATATGGAGTAATTAGTGCTGTAATATTTCTTACAGGTCAATGCATTAAGAATGGACTGCTTTACTTGTATAACTGCAGGTTTAATTCACTGTTAAATTAAACAGCACAGGTATAACAACTTGTGCTGTTTAATTAATAAAAACAGCTAATCTGATTCAAAACCTTTACAATTTACATTGTGCTATTTCTAAGCTTAAAGGATTTGATGTGTTTACTCCTTGCTCTCTGTCTACTGGTACTTTCCCCTCCTATTTTAAACATGCCACTGTTTACCCTCTTTTAAAGAAACCCTCTCTAGATCCCTCTCTTTTAGGTAATTTTAGACCTATCTCTAAGCTGCCTTTTTATCCAAGATTTTAGAAAAAATTGTCTCCACTCAACTGATTTCCTTTATAAACGACAATCATATTTTCGAAAAAAATTCAATCAGGTTTCCGCTCCCTTCACAGCACAGAGACTGCGCTGGTCAAGGTCACCAATGACTTACTGCTTGCAGCCGACTCAGGCATGTACTCAATATTAATTCTCCTTGACCTCAGCTCAGCTTTTGTTACAGTGGACCATAATGTCTTAATCAGCCGTCTGAAGTACTATGTTGGTATCAGTGATGTGGCTCTGGATTGGTTCATCTCCTATTTGTCCAACAGGTCATTCTCTGTAACGCTTGGAGAAGCCTCCTCTTCTTGGTCTCCTCTCTCCTGTGGGGTCCCTCAGGGGTCTATCTTGAGTCTCCTCCTATTCACTGTGTACATGCTACCCCTGGGGCAAATCATGCGTAGATACAACATTGATTTCCATTGTTATGCAGACGACACACAGTTGTATGTCCCACTATGGCCGGGTAAAACCGATGTTTCCTGTATTATGTCCTGCCTTGCTGAGATCAAACATTGGATGTCTGAAAAATTTCTGCAGCTGAATGACTCCAAATCAGACATTGTTATAATTACCCCCTTCGGCCCCAGCACTAGTAGCATGGACAATCTCTCCTCTAGTCTGGGCACCTTATCCAACAATGTACGAAAAGAGGCCCGCAATCTGGGTGTAATTTTTGACACAGAATTATCTTTCGATACTCAGGTGACTAAAGTGGTGCAGTCCTGCTTTGCCCAACTGAGACTGCTAACCAAGATCAGACCATTCCTGTCCTCTGCAGACTTAGAAAAGGTCATCCATGCTTTTATCTCCTCCAGACTGGACTACTGCAACGCACTTTATTCTGGTATCAGCAGGCGTAACATCCAAAGAGTGCAGCTGATACAAAACGCTGCTGCTAGGTTTTTAACACGCACTAAGAGATGCGACCACATTACACCAATCCTTGCTGCCCTTCACTGGTTACCTGTGAGTTTTAGAATTGATTTTAAGATTTTACTGCTTGTTTTTAAAGCCTTGAATGGTCAGGCTCCTGCCTATATCTGCGATCTGCTGACTCCTTATGAGCCCGATCGCTGCCTGAGATCCTCCAGCAGGGCCCTCCTAATGGTTCCAAAATTTGTCACTAAGGGTGACCAGGCCTTTGCTGTTCGGGCCCCTCAGCTATGGAACTCCCTGCCTGGAGATCTCAGGCAGGCAAACTCAGTATCATCTTTTAAATCCCTTCTTAAAACTCACTTTCACCTTAAGGCCTTTTCTTAATTGTTGTTCATTGTTGTAGCTATTTAAATTATTTTATCATGTTTTTATCTTATGTTTGGATTTTAACTCATTATATTATTTGTTTTATTGTAAAGCACTTTGTAACTTGTTTTTGAAAGGTGCTATATAAATAAAGTTATTATTATTATTATTATTATTATTGTTGCTGAACAGCTTGCCAACCATTATTGCTTAATAAATCAGAGGTTAAGTCAGGGCTGCTTGTAACCTCAATCTACTCTGAGGAAGGGGTTCATTTTGCAGTAGTGCAGGGTTACATCAAAATGGTAAATGCTAAATGGACTTGCATTTCTATAACGCTTTTTCAGGCTACTGACCGCTCAAAGTGCTTCACAACACTTGTCACATTCCCCCATTCACACACTGATGGCAGAAGCTGCCATGCAAGGTGCCGACTGCTCATCAGGAGCAGTTTGGGGCTCAGTATCTTGCTCAAGGACACTTCGACATGCAGCTGGGAGAGCCAGGGATTCGAACCAATGACCATCCGTTACTGGACGACCTGCTCTACCTCCTGAGCTACAGCCGCACAAAAATAATCAAAAGAGAATATTACAGTTTTGTGAAACATGTTAATTTTCAAGGAAAAACAAACAAATTCACACAGCAAAGGGCACATATTGAAAGAAGGGGCCGCCTGATGCCAGCAACATACCAAAGTAGAGTACCAAAATGGCTCACAAGATGAGTCACATCAGAATCTGTCTGATTCAGTTAAGTAGATGACATTGAGCGATACATAATTTTTCGCTTTGCAGTAATTATTTAGAGCAGCATGATGCTGCTGAATGTTGGAGAAAAAAAGCGTTTGGGTTTTTTAGTTAGGAAAAGTCAAGGCAGATGGCTTCATCAGTCCCAGTCAGGTGGGCGAGTGAAAGTAGCAACTCAGGAAAGGTAGCAGCACATCTTTCCTCTCACCAATTTCCTGAGGTAAAATGTGCAGTATACTTATATTATAGTGGACAACTACTTACAGAAAGTCACCACATGGACACCAAATTTTCAAATTCTTCTTTAAAAAAAACCCCACATGGTATCAAGTGTGAAATAATCGGCCTGTTTTATTTTGTTTTTGGAATGCACTGGAGTAGGTTTGACATTTTTAAATGAAGCAGGGTGGCAGTCAGAGTCACACCTAACAAATAAAACAAATAGAAAAAAAATAGCTCTGTCAAATTTTACTAATCATTAAAGCAAACAGCATCTAAATAAAATCAGTAAAAGCAAGAAAATCTGAATTTTTTTCCCTCCACAACCCCAAACAAAGTTCATTCCAACCACAAAAAGAAAAACAACTCAAAGGTAGGCTCCACGTTTGACCGCAGATCCTGACAAAATCAAATCCAATCAGGAAATCAAGTTCAAAATAAATATTCAAAATAGCAGCGTCTGTATTCAATATATACACTGGACACTAGCAGTACCACTGATCTGACAGTCAGTAGAAACTTTTAAAGTTGTCAGGTTTGCATCCAGCCAGCTACTCCAGGATCAGCAGCTCGTTGACCAACTGACTAGGAAATACGCAAATGACAGATTCCAGAGACAATGGGCCCTATTTAGACGGTCTATAGTACATGGTCTAAAGCGCAAAGCGTGAGTGTGTTTAGAGCGTGTCCAAGTCCATTTTACTAGTTAAATTGTGGATAATCTGGACGCAAAGTGCGGTGCACGGTGCACGGCACAAAAGGGTTGTATTTAGACTCTGGATTAGTCGTGTATGTTTTGGACAGAATATAAATGAAACCAATCTGAGTGTCATCTCCCATTCCCTTTAAGAGCCAGGTGCACCAGGGCCTGGCACATACTAACCAGAAGCACTCGTCTACGCGGAGGGAAAGGGATGTGATCCCCGGTTGCTGGACCCTCTGCCCCGCCATTTCACAATCATCTGTCCCATCAACAACTCTGTTCAACTGCATATGAAAAATTAAACTGATATTTAACTGAGGAGGACGAGGAGCGCTGCTGCATGTCCCTCTGCGTAAGATGGAGCCCGATGTTTCTGTTTATCACGAGTTGGCAGCTGGAAAGCAACCCTGTCTCGTCTTCTTGGACGCACGTAAGTAGGCGGAGGGAAAAACAGTACTGAGGGAATCACAGACCCACTTTTGATTTCGATGATCGAATGAAAAGCACATGTGATCGATTTTCTATTTCAAATCAAAATCATTACACCCGCAACAGCTACATAAGAGCAGGACTGTAATCATTCACAAAAATGATTAAAATGAAGGAAAATATGGAAAATATCATTAGTCTTGTAACAAGGTGCCAGACTTGGTGTGTCACTAATCTTATGAAAAATCTACAAAAAACTGAATACAGAATCTCTTCTGAAATAACAATGACAAGCTAGAAAAAATGTATATAATATACACTGTACGGCTAACACTACATTGTGTATATTGTGTAGATTTAGGACTGACAGTGCTGCGTACAGCTGACATCGAGCTGCACTTTGCCTGCACTGTTGTGCTTCTGATGACAGTGGGTGTTGGAGGTGTGGGCTAAAGCAGAGCTGTTAGGAGAGCTGTCATCTTGGGGACAATAGAACCATAAGACTCAAACCAATTCTCTCAGCAAGAGAACAAATCTTTCGCCTGTCAGAGAGAAGCAGGGAGGAAAACTTCATCCAGCTGACAGCCAGAGTGCTCCTTAATGGCTCTGTCCTGGCTGAAGAGGGCAGGATAAAAATACGAGGGGCTGTTCTATTGTTCAAGCTTCCTGCTCAGATTGACTCGAGTGTCTGCTTTTAAGACTCTGAGCCTCGAATGTGCACCTGTGCTCTCAGATCTAAATAACAATTCTCTTCTCAGTATCTCATGTCTCAATGACCTGAGAAACTGTTAGATCTGGAACTGTCACGTCCTATTTATTGTGAAATATAAACAATCTTTGCAGCTCCTGTCGAAAATCTCATGCCAAACAATCTAATGGTAGCTCTTTATATAACAAAAATAGTATGAGCACTAAAATACTTGTTTTGTAATGTGTACTTTTAGATAAATAAATGCTCATATCAGCGCTGATCATCTCAACATTTAAATGTTTATAAACAGAAGCCTGTGAAAAAGCATTAAAGTTTACTCATTTAAGTGTTTTCCTGATAACAAGTTGGATTCTAAATAGGACGTTACCACCATCCTTCACTCCAGTACAATATATAACATATAGCTATGAGATTAACTTCTTGGAAGCGTACACAATATTATGTTAACAGAATTTCATTGGAATTGTTGTGTCACATTATATTACATCTCACTATTGAACATCAGTTTAGGGCTTATTTAAATTACATTAGACTGCTGAATGCATAAAAATATATGTAGATGTTGTTTAGTGTTGTTTATTGAGAAATCAAAATGAATCAAATCTGTCTCAGTGGGTATGACATCACAAAATAATTTCAAAACTTTTAATCTTAATGGTTTTTCCAGAAAAACCTACAGCCACATTAGTTAAGGAGAAAATAGAAAAGGTTTGGCTGAAAATGCGTTGAGACTAAAAGCTATTAGAACCTGAAGGAAACAATTTTGCCAATTTACGCTTCAAATCTGTGCATGATTGATGATGACAAAATTTTAAAAAATAAAAGAGCTTTACTACGAATTCTGACAGTTTTTTTTTAAATATCCAAGATGACTTTCCATCACCTCCTTGTTTTCATTGCCATCTGAAGAACATTGAGGTAAGGAGGTTGAGAAAAGGTCAGGATTGACAGACAAAACTCCAAATTCAGAGCAAGTGGAAAGCTAAATAGTTTTTAAATGGCTGGGTTTAAGTCTATCCAAACAAGGGGACAGTGTCAAGAGTACGTCAAAACAGCTGAAAAGGAAAGCTATACACTCAATCAACTGAAACCACTGACATTTTCATGATGTGCCCTAATTTGCAAAGGAAATATGCTCCTATGCCATTTCACCTTAAATATCAGACTAAACATCCAAAGAAAACAAAAGGATAAGAGTACAGTCCCAGGGAGAGTAACACCATGTATGCAGAATGCCATTCCAGGAAAGAATAAGGTCATTGAAAGCAAGAACAAGGAAACACTGAAACGAGGAAAGAATATACAGGCACACTAAATCACCCTCTTCCTGTTGAAACCACTAATAACATCTGAAATACTTGCCCGGCATGAACACCACCCACATCTCCACAAACAAGGAAGGAAACTCGACACCTAAAGTGTGATTGCTTTATGTTAGTAGCATAAGCAGAAATGCACTTTCCATAAGCACACTCAAATTCTCATGAGAATGTGAATACTATTACAAGTCATGTGGGACAAGGACCATTATCATGAAGTCTCTAAGAAGCACCACAACCTAATTGCACCAAGCACCACTTTATATGCATTTTCCTTTTTGAAATTGGGACCATTTTCGCAGGAGAACACATGGTAATTCAGATGCATCTATCCACAGCGATGTCTGCGGGTTATCCAAAGTAACTGCGACACTGTTGGAAGGACACCAATTTCAACAAATATCATTTTTCAATACTTCGTGTACAACAAATCATCAACCTTGACATGCAGCTAAACATATAGCAAAGAAAATAAAAATGCAAAACAAAAAGCTGGTTCTATCATAAGACAGGATACTGGGCAGACTCATGGGCTACGAATAACTTGGAATCATTGATCTCTAATGGAATCAAGGAGTTTCAACTCTAATACCCCCTTTCCATCGGTCAAAAATCCCACTTAAACCCGCTAAGATCGGGTTTTTGTGTGCAATGGGAATGTGTAAACTCTGCATTTACACCTGGGTCAATTGACTCTGTCGTAGACACAGGTTTTTATCACCTCAGCTCAGCTTTGATGTAAATGTTAGACCTGGGTGAACACGCTAATTCCGCAGCGCGAAATGATGACATGATCAACATCCGGTCATGGCGTGTAAATGAGGAAGGAATTTGGAATGCGGTCTATTTAAGGACTTTTTATTACTGGACACAGCGTTAGAGGTGGAGCCCCGTTCATTCCTATGAAAGCTGCTCAGTGGTGTTTTGGAGCCAAAAAAAGTTTGACTTCCTGGCTATGAAAATACCTGGGTCGCCAACCGAGCCAGGTAACTTCCAGTTTAATTTAATAATTAAACGTGCGGCTACTAGACTTTCCAAATGTTATTTAACCTAATGGCTCAAATTATGATAGTGAAACGAGTCATTTCGCGGGGGTTGTGAAGCTCAAAAGAATTTATCCACCGTTTCACAGATGCTTCTTTCACAGTGGGTCTATTGTTGTTTTATCTTCTGTTACAACTGTTTACGGCGCATTCGTGACGTACAACGTAGCGCTTCACATAAAAATCACAGACAGGCTGCCATGCCTGCGGGAAGTGGGAATGGGGTCAATACACGATTTTTAGCGGGTGTACCCACGTTTAAAAATCCTGTGTAGACCCGCTAATTTGGATGGAAAAGCGGCTTAAAAGACACAAGGATAAACTCATGGGACTACTGTTTTAAAGCATCGAGTTTGGCATTACAGTTGTCACAATCTTGGTTTTCTGGTACTGGAAGTGACCAAATTTGGCAACCAAAGAGGTTGGAGCTGGGGAGGATATCCAAATTGGATCTGACTGAGAACTCGAGGAACAGGCCGTGGTAGCAACTTGTTAATAGGGACTTCAAGCTTCGACGGTTGAGGGGATGGCTACTGTGTTCGAGAAAAAAAAGCTTCACATTGCACATGCGCAATTCTATCTTGACACTTCCTGACGCTGTAGTCCCACAGTCTACTATGGGAGAACACCTGGTTTGCCATACCCAGGAGTCCGTCAAAAAGTGTGAGAAGGTAGAAGTAGCTGTTGTAAGAGTTAAATGTTATTTAGTGATATTCCTTTTCCACGACCACGGCAACCTGTTTGAATGTTTGGCGGATGTCGTAGCTGTCCCACTACCCTCACTCCTTAAAGTCCCTAATGACAAGATAGCCATGCCCTAAATAATTTTTTTTTTTGTTTATTTTACTCTAAAAGGGACCATAAATTTCAAAATGAACATCATGCTGTGTTGAAGAAGACTTGAAACTCAGGATTGAAACCATAAACTCAATAGAAAACTGTTTAGTGAGGTAATAAATCAAGTGAGAAGTCGGGTAATTTCCTCATAAGCTTACATACAATCCGATGTCTTTATGCAATCAGTGGAGTGCTCCCCCTGCTGGCTATTAGAAAGAATGCAGGTTTGAGGCACTTCACCAGGTTAGCTTTGGTTTTTGAACCCAGAAGCTTTGTCCATATTTCATAGTCGATGGCATGGCACAATATCCAGCACAATAATAAATAAACTGAGTTTTTAATTAGAATGAGTTAAGTGAAGATTTTGTGTTATTTTCTTTATTCATGCATGCCATGGCATATACAATTCTCTAAATGACATGTCGTGTCAATGACATCATGGATGAGATCATGGTCCTCATTGTTGAGGAGACAGAGTAAGCGGCAATACAGTCCATATAAAGCAACAGTAAAATGATACCTACATGGACCAACCGTGATTTGTAAAATGCATCATTTGTGCTCAGTCCCTGTGAAACCGCCCCCTCACACACGACCATGTTGGGAGGCTCCCAATTCCCCATGTGATACAGTCTCCCTGAAGAGTCCTTATATTTATATCCGTTGTCAGTGCAGAGCTGGAGAGCCTTGCTGGCTCATAAATCTGGCCATGCTTAGCAAGCACAAATTTCCCCCTCATTAGAGCTCCACACCCTGTGGAGGGACCTGAAATACACACCAGTGTTGAAGTCATGCCAGTCAACCAGGAGTAGAAGGACTCTGCTGGAGGCTTTGACACCTTACACATGTGTGCTCTTAGTTTAATTTGACATTTGTAAACAAAGCTGTTATACAACTAACGAATCAAAGATCTCAGGTTAACATGAGGACAGAAGTCACTACCTCAGTATCAACAATTAACATTTAAACATACATAAGATATACTGTACATTTAAACCCATTTAAGGATTTGGGGAAATCCACAGCACTGTGATGTCCACTTTGATTACCACACCTCCTTTTGGCTTTATCCTGCTCCATAGTTGCCCTGTGGGTGGATACACCTCATCTTTGAAGCCCAAACTAGAGCCACAGGGAGGACTGGTGTAAAATAGGCTCAATCTGTCTCCCCCTCTCCACCTCCCACACCAAGCCTTAGCCCTTCACTCAAGCTTCACTCTCTTCTCTCAGGGGAAACATGTATGTCAGAGACAGCAGGTGTGAAGTGAGATTAGAAAGCACAGGAAGAGGAGGAGGGGAGGGAGGATGATAATGGGAAGAGAAGTGAAGAAAAACACAAGGATGGTGTTGATGGCGCATATGCCGGTGTTCCACTTTGCATGCAAGCAAGTTATGTTTAAGTTAATTCTGTATGCTTGTGCAGCAGCTGTGCACATACACTGCTAATAGCCTTTGTTTCTCCTCAGAGAATGTCAGTCATCAGGCCCATATGATGGACAGCTTGGTGGCTGGCACCGGTAGATGAAGAAAGCTCCAAGGCCATCCACTCCTCAGAGAAGCAATTATCTCCTAGCCTCAGCCCCACACCATGGGCCTGCATGAGAATGAGCCCAGGGCAATGCCTCAATGTCTGGCATTCTCTCTTTGGAGATGCAGACCACATACACATGCACATACAACACACAGAATGACGGATGCACAACCTAGCTCACATGTACAAAGGGAGGGAGGCAGTCAGACTATATGGTATTGGTACTGTCCTCCAATGTTATAGTTTTCTTGAAACTGACCTGCTGGAACTGCTAAATGTATGAGAGATGGGATGTGTCAGCACAGGTTTACAGCGTGAGGCCTGGGGCTAGAACTGAAGCTACAGGAATTGACAGGTGAAACCCTACGGCTAAGAACAAGACCAGGTAGGCATTTCTGCAGCAGCCTGAGGCCAAAATAAATGCAAAGTAAGTGTATCAGGTAAGTTCTAACGTACAGATTTAGAGTGGCCTAATAAGCACTGTCTGGTTGTTAAACTCCTGAGGCTGTAGCAGATCGACACAACTCCCTATGAATATGAAAAGCAGCATCAACTCCTACTTAGCAGTGATCAGTAACACATCAAATCATTTTCTTGAGAACATTCTTATTTGATTATTGAATTAATCAACAAAGACATTGGCACAACTCAAGCTTCGGTGATAGAATTGAAAACTTGTGATTGAGAAAAATTATACACACAAAATGAGATAAATCTTGTTTGACTTGTTTGGCATGAACAGCAGGCACATATGGCACGTATCAACAAACCTAAAACTATAGTCAATATTAGCCTGTTTGTTTATTTGCTTGCCTAGCCCATCACTTACATTGGTGTTTTGTGTCTGTGCCCAGAACAAACAGTATTTGAAGAGAATGCTTCTCAACCAGCTGAAGACGCTTGTACTTCCCGCCCATTTCTCCTGAGATAAAACTGCAAACATTTTCACAGCTGCTCTTTCTGTTTCTTCCAACTGAGAGTGAACAGCAGAGTTTTACATAGCCGTGATTCTTCCTATAATGTGAATGAAAGCAGGTGTGTAAGAGCTGTGGGGTATTCATTTGTCCATTTGAATTCTATCTATCTTATTCTATCATATTCATCCTAGTTGTTACATTTTTGCAAATTAGACAGTTCTTGCAAACAATTAGCTCTTTTTTTTTTTAGCTCAACTGATACTGGATTTGTAAGGTCAATATCGAAAACGATATCTGAGAGTTTAAAAAAATATTTAATCGCAGTCATGATCCACAATATAAATTGCGATTGTCTTTCTCAATTTCGAAATACCCTGTGGACTACAGCCAGACCTGAAGAAACCTATGAATTTCTCCATTTGCAATTTTAAAACACAATATTGCATTAAAGATAGTTCTTTTTGGCAGAAGCTCTTCATCCACCATGTTGCTAGCTACGTCAAAAAGGAAATAGCCATTTGAACTAATTTGTCAAATCAACATAGCAATCTAGTGGGAAACATCACTCTATAGGTAAGTTGACATAGCGAAAATTTATATTATCTGAATAATTGTGAATATCCTCACATGGATGACTTGAAATAGCTGTCTAGTTTGACGACTTACAGTCCTATATTGATTTCCTGATTTATTTTTAATCACCACAAACAGAAGCCAGTATCTTCCCAGTCATTCAAAATCCTGAAGGCTTGGCTTGCCCATTGTGAGTTTTAAAGCACATTTTGACGATTATCAGGATAATATTGTGATATTGTGGATCACAATTCTTTTGGCCAGGATAACTGTGGCATGATACAGTCATAGTCATGGATCATCCCATGGCTAAAAAGGAGAAGCTCCCCCTTGGGAGGCTCAGTCATTTGACAAGCAAGGATGGGGCGAGGTTCACCACTTTGTGAAACACATGATACATGAGCTATGGATACAATTTGAAAAAATGTTGTTGGTAAACACAATTTGTTTGCACATGATTGCATTCTGTTCTTATTTATGTTTTCACATGGTGTACCAACTTTTTTGGAATCAGGTTTGTAGTTAACATACTGTATAAAGAGCTATATAACAGCTCTGTGATCAAGTTGTGTTCACTAATTTCCAAAGCGACTTTTTAAAAATGGGCAATGACAGAGAATACTGACAGTCATGATTCATGGTAGACCATTTCCTTTAACACCTGCTGTTTGACTTGCTACTAAACAAACTTCTCCTCAGGGATGTGTAAACAAAGCCATTTCTGCGTTCGTCATGGCAAATTACCAAAGAACATACGTAGAATCAGTCATCAGAGAGACCTTGACTGATGACGAACTGATGGTCAGTGAACTTGTTGCACAAAAATCTTCAACAGTTGTTCAGAAGCTGCAATGAGAGAGCTTTAATCTAAAAAGGCCTGCTCTTGTTTATTTGGACTACCATGTGACTTCTAAGAATAAATTGACTTTTCTCAACAAAGCAAAAACGCTTTTTCCGTGTTGTTAAGCTTATTAGCACAGGGTTGCAACGGGGAAGATAAAATGTTCAACAGCTGCATTGATTTGTGTAAGGCAAACTAGACATAGCACAGATAATGGCAAGAATATGTGACTGCAGCAGTAACAAAACAACTAATAACAGAAAAATGGTGTGTCTTTCTTTGTCAAACAAGAAGCACATCAGGCCAGAATGAGCCTGAATTCCTTTCTCTTTGTTTTTTCTTCCTCTTTCTTTTTGTCTCCACCAACTTTATTGTTGCTGCTCTGTACTGTGTAGACATAGCTGACAGAGAGACGACACTTAGCACACAGATACACACATAGCAACTCCTGCTTCTCTGTGTGCTCTGCTAATATTTACACTGCCAGGCTGAACACTGCCACTATTGAGTTTGGCCATTCAAAATAATGTTTGACTAGTATTAGAACAACAGTGAGGGAACACTGTCTGGGCAATAAGGCCAGTACCCTTTAGGTTGTGGCCCAGATAGAGAGGGGAAGATGGAGGGTGTGGACTGATGTCATCTTTTCACACTAGTTAAACATGCAGTGAGTCAGTGTTTTCTTGCGTTGTTGGTTTTTCTTTGTTCCGGCCTTTTGTGTATGTGGAGGTGTGTGGATTGACTAATGTTATGTGTAGATATAGTATCTGGCATTTGCTTTGTTTCTTGATCGCCAGGAGCAAAACAAAGCGGTGAAGGATAAAAACAAAGACAGAAGTATTAGTAACTATCAGATTTACCTGTTATCTTGGTTGTTATTCACAGAGCTTGTCTACAAATTCAAAGATACTTCAAATTCCATTGTTTGTGAGGCAAACAGAGCAGATTAAAATCGATGTTGAGCACTCCTTCTGACTGGTTTTGTGGAACAACCTGATTTAAGAGGAATTCCTCTGACTTTGTGAAACATTAGCCTGAGTTTGTGTTAGTTCAGGTTAAGTGTTTACAGTCTATGATAGTCGACAGGCGGAGTTCACTGTCCAGAGGTCTGTCATCATCCTCACTAGAGCAGGTCATAAAAGCTTACAAACAGGTATATCAGTGTCTAGTGCTTAACTGTCAAGTGTCCCTGCATAGTTCATGCTGTAAAACATAAAAAAAACCTGCTCATTTTTTCATATCCTCCACAGGCTGTAAAATGAAAGCTGAGATGGATAAAGAAAAAAACAGCTGATACACAGACAGATCAGAATGAATATGGTGTGTTGTATAGATGTGAGAGCAACAGCGGTCGGGGTGGGGCAGGGCAGGTACACAACATCAGCTCCCAAAGTGAGCAACTTTCATGGTTAGTACTGCCATCTCCTGGTGATACATATTCAGTACTCATAGGAGTTGAGCACAGAATGTCAGTAATGATTCTTTTATTTATTTTTTATTTTTCAGATTTTCTGAACTCTAATATTAGACCTGACATTTGGGGGACAATTCCTCAAAGATATATCTAGAGATCTTGCTTACACTCTTGATAAACAAGAGTTTCATTCCAAAATGACACACATTTCATTAACAGACACTGATGTCTGTTTAATGTCTGCCAGAGCAAGACAATAACACGAAGTTCTGAAACAATTAGAGGTAATAGTTGCATCTAAAAATATATCTACAGTATTGGATTATAGTGTTTCAAAGCCTGTCTCGATTAATGCTAAAAATAGTTGAAATTGACAAATAATTGGTGACCTTATTTCACTGAGTACTTTATATATAAATCATTACATCTATCAACACATTTTTTTTAACATTTGGCAACAGAGAAGGTAACATTTTCAAGAGAAAAATGTGTTATGCTGAAAATTGCAGATGACAAAAGCAGGTGAAGAGTGAAGCTGTAGCACTGAAAGGGTTTACATTGTCTATTGAGTCAGCTGAAAGCCACTGAAGTTGGTTGAAAGGTAATCTATGAATGTATTTGAAATTTTAGCAGCAGTTTTAGTTCCTGGTTGAATTGTCATTTGGTATGTAAGCACTTGAACTAACATTTGATATGTAAGAGCTGAAAGAAGGTGGATGAACTGTCAGTTAGTGTCGAAATTGTAATGCTAGTTGAGAGTTAAGCGTCTTCCCAATGCAGCTGTAGATCCCCTTACAGGTTTTTGATGTCATTAATATTTGGACAACTAAAAAAAACCTGCAATGACAACTCCCATTTTTTTGGAAAGTTTTAAGGGTTGTTTGAACCTTTCCATTCGTTATCTGACTGGGATTTGGCTCGTTCAGGTGTAATCTTGCAAAGTTCAGTCTCACTTTTTTCAAACATTTCCTTCTTGCAGCCACATTTTGAGAAGCTAGAAACCCTGATTGGGACGCTGTGTAAAACATAGATAAAACAGTATACAATCATTTGCAAACAAACTGTGTTTTACAAAGTGTTCCTGAGCCCATGTAGTAATATCCTTCATACAATCATATATTTCACAAACTGGTGAACCTCGCCTGATCCTTGCTTGTGAACGACTTTCAATGATGCTCCTTTCATACCCAATAATGATACTATCAGGTGTTTTTGGAGAATTCCACAATTTTCCCAGTCTCCACTTTTGTTGCTCCTCTCCCAACTTGTTTGAAATGTGTTGCTGGCATCACAATCAGTATAAGCAGATATTTACAAAAATCAGTGAAGTTGATGAGGTAAAAACATTACATTTTCTGCCTTTGTACTGTTTTTAATTAAGTATATGTGCAAAGGATTGGCAAATTATCACATTTTGTTTGATCTAAGTTTTACACAGCATCCCAACTTTTTTAGATCGGGGTTGGACCATTAACGTCATAAAAACATTTGGTTTTGTTGAAAAATTAACACAGAGTTCTCTGGAGGAAAAGCCTTGATAATGTCCCTGATTGTTTTATATTCTCGTATATTACCATCTGCTTCTCCTTTTCCATGTTCACTGCTGCACACAGTAGAGAATTCTCTGTTGATGTATTCAAAAGTGGTATAACAAGTGTTCTTTTGTGAGCATCATGATGTAATAAGAACTATCTGCCTACAGACAATATATTTCCTAAGAACTCCTAAGAGGTTCCAACAATACAGACAGTCATTTGCTAAGTGGTCTAAGGCACTGATAAAAAAGTACAAGGACGCAGATACTGTATTTCTCAGTAGAATCTGCTGTGCGTCCAAGAGTACAGAGATATACAAGACGGCTGATAAACAAGAGGTCTATCTCAGGAACTGCCATCAAATATGTACTTGATCTAGCTATTATATTCTCTGCATCAGCCTAATAAAAGCCTCTGCCAAATTCAACCTGGTCAATAACCACAATGTCACTGTTCAATATCAATATCTGTGTTAGCTGATGCAATTATCCCTCCAGTTGGCACTCAGTATGGCAGTTAACATTTTATTGTTGGCGGAGGCCTATTTATTTTTTTGAAAGACAATGCCACTGCACCACCTTACTGTTTTCATCCTGCTACTGCCAATAAAATGTTAAGCAAATATTAGCTGACAGCCTATCAGAACAGTGAAAGTCATTGACCATATGAAATGGTTTATAGATTCAACAACTGAAGAGAAAAAAAGTGGACAAAGACAAAGGGCACAGAAGGAAAGGGGAGGTCCTATAGAGGGTGGAGTACACAGCTCACTGATAAAATGTGTTTCCACAAATAAAGGTAATGCAGGGCAAAGATGGATAGTGGAGAAGTTACATTGGCTAACCTTGCATTTTTAAAACAATGGATAGTATGTTTCTTTCAAAAAACATTTATTCTAGTTTTATTTCCATTGCTCTGGCTAAAAATAGGTCAGATGAGGCGAGAAAGTCAGACAATCAGATGAATTGTGGACAAACTTAAAACTTATTTTGAAGGGGAAAACAAAGCTGATGACAGAAAAGTTACACCGTTACTTGATAAGCATCCAAGACAATTTACAGACAAATGTCCAAGGTCAAATTTGACTTCATGGACTTCCTGTAGTTAGGATAAAACTTAATTCTTATTGAAGTAAATGTTTGTGATCACTTTCTGTTTTCCTGTGCAATAAGGAAGAATTGCCTACATCACAGGTGTGCTCACTTCCAGTTTCTCCCACAAAGTCAGAGCCATTCAAACAAAACTGTTAGCTTATTTCAAGTTTGTCTCTCATGTTTCTTGCCCCCAGCTGAAAACCTTTTTATACAAGGTTGTTACAATCCAAGTTTTTGGTAATTTCTTTTGTAAATGACAGGTATACATGCACAAAAAAGTATGTTTTTTGCCCTTATTCTGAAAAAGACAATATTCATACAAAGCTGTGATGAAAATGAATATTCCACTAAGATACCTGTTTACATGCAGCCCTGCATACTCTGATTAACGAAACACAATCTCCCACTTTCATTCATTCAACCATCCACTTAAAAAGATGCCGTTCCAATATGTACGTATCTAAAAAACCTGTAAAAGTGTTTTTCTCTTTACAACCAGAAATGTTTACCTCAGCCTTAAAAACTATTAGCTAGTTGGATTGTGCACAATGCATCCATAACAACCACACCAAGCTGAACAAAACAGGCCGGAGGCTGTGTGTCGCAAACTGTGGTAAAAACCTCTAAGGCCCCAATCACCCAGAAACTGGTTGCTACAGGTGCGGCCGTGTCAAAAACGCCTCGGTAAAAGCATGAAATTGAAAATACAACTTCTAAAAAATGCCTGAAATACACAACGTATGGTGCAAGAGAGGAGCACACACAGACAAAACAATGGTTTTGTTGGCAACGCGTTTCTTCAAATTTAAAACCCAAGTTGTTATAAGACACATCTTTCCTTAAAGGCGGCATTAATCAAAGAACCCCAATTCCATGTCATGACAGCAGATGGCTTGTGTTCAGAATTGTGGTCTTCTCTTCCATTCACTTTTGAAAATATGACTACAGTGAATAGGAACTTTTACAAGCAAGAAAACACATACACGTGTGCATTCACATAAAGCCTGTGATGTCTGACTAATGTAGCTCCAGACCTAATGTAGCAAAGGTGAAAATGGCTCCTTTCATTTCACAACCAACAGATGTATGATGAAAGCTTTGAAACAAAGCACCTGACACGATACAGTGCTAAAGGACCAAAATGGTTCCTCGTCAAAGAGCTCTTGCATCTGTCTTAAGAGCGACAGTGTTTGTTCTAAACTTGAACATATGTTTGTGAGGGTCTAAAACACAATAGAAGTTATTTCTGTCACTTTCACTGGACTAAACACTATCATCATCTTTAATCTATATTTTTAAATTCAATTGAAAATGTTGTATTAGAAAAAGTAGCATCTGACATGAAAGCCATGTCATTGTCAATAGTTAATAATAGGGGTTATTGTCTGATCTCTACTAATCACATTCGACGTGACAATGTCGGCTTTGTTAAAAAGAGCATCTCTGAAACACACACACAGACACACAAAAACTCAGTATGCCATTTTCTTGTAACCAGTGTGAGCTCAGTTGAAAAGGAAAGCAATTATGTCTCTTTTGAAAAGCCACTTGGACAGCTCTTGTGGCACACAGTGAGTAGCCCCACTCATACATGACTCATTTTTACTCATTTTCATCCAGCGACTGAAAATGCACCACACTCTACTGCTCCTGCCAGCTTTCAGTGCAATTATACCCGAGCTCCTACACAGTTATCTTCTCCATCTGAGGTCAGCTCAGGCCCTAATAGAATCCAGCGTCTTGAAATAGTCTAGTGCTGTTCTGTAGAAACAAAATAAAATATCTCTTATTGGGGGTCAAAATTTTCGATCACTGCCTGGTCTAAGGAAATCTCAACCTCATATATGCATGCTATACGTGTCCATTTAAACCATGCAGAACTACAACAATGCAAAAGAGAGCAAAATCTATACTAAAATTAAAAAAAGGGTAACATAAGCTAGGTCTTGTAATACTCCTGTCTCTAGCTTTTCCACAGTAGCAAACCACAATGGCAAAAAGCACATATCTCCGCCATGGCCCACCAGGACCCCTTTGTTCTTACCCATAAATACTAGGGGTAGACAGATAATTGGCCAGGGCTGATAATAGGGCTGATATTCAGCATTTTTCCAATTATCAGTATCTGTGATTTTTCTGTCAGATTACGATAAAATAACTGTTGGTCTGATGCAACATCCTCTCACACAATGTCCTGCCCACAATACTATCTGATTGGTAACACGTCACAATCAATAGCCTATAAAGACTGAATAATCTGAATCTGCAAAGTAACTAGTAACTACATTTATCAAATAAATGTAGTGGAGAGGAGGTATAAAGTAGCAGAAAATGGAAGCATACGAGTGAAGTACCTCAAAATTTTGACACAAAGAGTTTCATTTTTACTGTAAATGAATATCGGTCCCATTCTCCTTGATTCATTATAAATTGTATTGCATTGACCCTGAAAAAGCCATATCGGTCAACCCCTAATTTACAAGCAACACTTTCACTAAAGTCAGGTTAGGAAATAACAGCTCAAGTTTACCCAAAACTAGCAGTAGTCCAACCAGCAGTGAAATTTCACTGTTGGGTAGATTTAGTTTATCAAAGATCCTGGCAAAACAACCCAGAGCATGAAATTAGGAGAAATGCAGATAGGTCAGACCACCGTGTATATATCTTTAAACTTACAGTTTTAAAATTACAGTTACGGCTGAAAATCACAACAGAAATCCAATCCAATCCAATCCAACTTTATTTGTTAAGCACTTTAACACAACCAAAGTTGACCAAAGTGCTGTACAGAAGAATAAAATTACATATAAAATACAAAAATAAATTAAAAGACACAAAACATGAGTAAAAAATAATAAAAGCCACGCAATACAAAGCAATGAAAACAAGGAGATAAAATCGACGTCTTACTGGGTGTCAAAGGCCAAGGAGAAGAGATGGGTTTTAAGAAGTGATTTAAAAACAGACAGAGAAGAGGCCTGTTTAACGTGCTGAGGCAGATCGTTCCATAAACAACTTAGCCAATTCAACTTATCCCTACAATTCAAATCGATCAGCAGTTGTCTACCAGGGAGTGATTCTTGAATAAATGAATCGGTCTATAGGCAGTAATATCGAGTAATGCCACGGACATTTCTGTGTCCATCCATTGCTGCTCTGATACTCTTAAGTCCAAGTTAATGACTGGAAAGTGATGTTTAGAACAGCAGCATACGTATATATACACTGCTCAAAAAAAATTAAGAGAACACTTTAATCACACATCAGATCATGATGAATTAATTATTTAAGTTGAAAATCTTAACTGATGTATATTGTATAATTTGTTGAGAACAAATGATGTAACAACAGTCAATGGAAACAAAAATCATCAACACCAGGAGGAACCCAGGGCCCACTGCACCAGCGTAAGGTCTGACAATCTCTCTGAGGATTTCACCCCGGTACCTAACAGCAGTCAGGGCACTGTTGGCTATGACATGGAGGTCTGTGCTGGATGATGTTACAGGCAGCACAATGTCCACCACGGCGTCTCCAGACTCTTTCATGCCCTGGCAGACCTGCCAATTCTGGTGTTTCTCTCGCAAATGCCAATCGAGCTGCACGCTGCTGGGCTGTGAGCACAGGTCCCAATAGAGGACGTCAGGCCTTCATGCCACCCTCATGGAGTCTGTTTCTGACAGTTTGGTCAGAAACCTGCACACCAGTAGCCTGCTGGAGGTCATTTTGTAGGTCTCTGGCAGTGCTCCCCAGGTTCCTCCTCACACAAAGGAGCAAATGCCGGTCCTGCTGCTGGGTGGATGCCATTCTACGGCCCTATCCAGCTCTCCTTGTGTAACACCCGGTCTCCTGGTATCTCCTCCAAGCTCTTGAGACTGTGCTGGGAGACACAGCAAACCTTATTGCAACCACACATATGGATGTGGGGGTTGTCTTGGTTTTGCCTCTCCATTGCACCTGTTGTCACTTTCATTTGCATCAAAGCAGGTGAAACTGAATCACAATCACTTGTGCTTCCTAAATGGACAGATTGATATGCCTGAAGTTTAACTGACTTGGTGTTATACTGTGACGATTAAGTGTTCCCTTAATTTTTTTGAGCAGTATAGATTTTCCAATATAAATATTTGCACAGCCGTAGTTCAGTTGGGTGATCAAACACTGACATATTTTTCAAGGAAATGCATTGGGCACGTAGGGTCACCTCCTTCATCTGCTTTTTCTTAGCCTACAGTAAATGACACTGACAGTTAATGAGGGCAAAGGTACAGAGGACCTTCATTTGCAGCCGTTTCCAAGAGGTGAGTTAAACATTAATATCAGCTATGGCAGTTTTATCTTGGCCAAATGACTTATGATCCTGCCTCATGCTGCAGATAGGCCAGCCTCAAAGACGGATAAGCTGGGTGTAAAGAACATGAAAGTATTTAATGGGGATGTTAAACAATATAATGGAGAGGAAAGCAAACAGTGGGACATGCAATGCCAAAGAGTCTCCTGTCGCTCCAACTGAAAAAATAGGGAAATTATCAACTCAACAGATGACATCAAAATTCAGTTGGGAAACTGGTCATATTTTCTGCATTAGCAAAAAAAAACGTATTTGGTGGCTAATCCTGCCCAAGTACAAGTAAACGAACATAGGCAGAGCAAACAAAACCTATTGTACTATCCCTGCTAGAGTTATGTTAATGCCACACCAACACTTGACTCATTTCTTCTGAATGTCATATAGTCTTCTGACCAGTATTCTGACCTTGTATAAACCTTGGCTTTTATTAGTTGAACAACAACAGGGAGCCACATTTTTTCTTTTGAAATGATAAATAAGTGACTTATTCTATGATTACACAGATGCTGGCACATTTTATTAGCCTTTTCACAGACCTATACTAATCAAACACTCCAAAAGATAAACACAGGGTACATTAGGCTGAGCTTTTTTCAAGTGGCTACAGCTAAATTTCTTGAGGATAAGAAAATGGTTGAAATGTCAGCATGGTGTCCAATTTCATTTAACTTTTTAACCTTTAGCAAAACTGAACCTGGTTAAATAAAGTTCGGGCAATACTTTAGCCTTCACTGTAAAGATGATAATTAAAATCTCTAGAGCCCGACTGATATATCGTTTTGCCTTCACTTTTAGCCCACCAATTCACCACAAATATTGTTTTCCTGGTCTAAAAACTGAGTTTCTTACAGTAACTCTCCTGAGAGGCTGAATGTGAAAATGTTGGTCACGAATGACAGGGAGAACATAGCCTTTGTGAAACGATGACTCATACTTGTGTGGCAAGAATAAGTCATCATAGGCATGTGTAGCAGTTCACTTACAGTAAAGGGGACCTTTATGTCAGTTCTGACTCTTCAATGTACGTTTATTTCACTATAAAGGCATCATTAGCCTGTATTTTTCTGCACAGACAACTTTGTGAACATAAAAACACACTAAACTTAAAAAGTTCAGTAAATATATAATATATAAGTTAATGTATATTACTCATTGGCATGTTGCTTGTTAGCTTCATCAACTTCTTTTTGATATAATCTAGAGTGTAAATGCCAAAGAATGTGTGTGTGTATCTGCATGTGCCTCTTAATTTCCTAATAAATCAAATATCTGGTATAATTACACAGCAACATTATCACTGCAATCAAAAAATATTCAAATTCAACATCCACTCTTTCATCTTTCTACCAAAACCGGTAGTTGCTGCCAGGCTGGCATCCATTTTTAAAGCTATTTGTGGGCCCTGGAACATTCAGCACCAAGCCTTTAGCCAAAGCCATTTTCTCAATATCAGGAAAACCAGGAGCACAGTAAGTAATCTCACTATATCTTTTCTTTCCACGGAGTACCAATTCCTGAATGAGTGTCTCAATCCTGTTTTAAAATTACAAAAGGCAAGACTGAGTGGTAGCCTGATAACCAGACAAATCTCCAAGCTCATGTTATATTTGTGCTCTGGCAGATACATCTTGTCCCTCTCCCATTCAGTCAGATTTCACTGCAACTTGCTTTGTTTTGGCCAATCACAATCGTCTATCCAGTATGGGGCAGGTTTAATACGATGGCTGACAGAGTAGCGCCACCGGTCCAGAATAGAAAAGCCACATGTCACTAATTTTGCTGCTGATTGTAGGTCCTTTCAATTATGTCCAGACTGCAGGTCCGTCCAACACAACACATCAGGCTCACAAAACACAGATCAAACTGTCAGACCAGGAAAGATTCTGTTATTGCCCATTTCCCACCTCAAATGTTTGTCAGAAACTCATTTTTTTCCTGCTTGAAAACGGACCAAGCACCGCCCCAACTGGAATGCATCACTCCGTGCTATATCACATGTTTCGTAGCTCTGATTGGTTGCAGGTCTGTCCAATTGCATTCAGAGACATTTTGGTCAATAACACCCCTTGGAAATTGAAAATGAACTGAGATGCCAGGCAAGAAGAGTGGTAATATTTCATGTCATGGTTGCGAGTATAGGCATGGGAAGATATGAAAATTTGATGCAAAGAATATTCTGTCCAACATAAATGAGAATCACGATATTATCCCGATACTCATGAAAATATCCTTAAAACTTTCAAACAAAAACTAAATTTGCATTAAAACATACCAGAATCACTTTAACCTTACATTTTGTTCGGAAACAAGTAGTTTCATTGCATCACAGATAAGACACATTTTTGTTTTGTTTTTTTTATGAAAAACAATCAAAGGATCTTAATTAAGTAATCTCAGGGTCTTCCTAGACCGATAGAGGATAAATAAATGGTGGTAACCTCATCCCCCTGTCGTGCTTTAGTTTGGAATCATAGTATTTACACACATCCAATCTAACTATTTTTTTGGGGCCAATGTGCAAGCCATGTCTTCAGCCATGTTAATAGGCTTGGGCAATTAAAAATAAATCAGGAAACCACCATAGCACTGTACATCATTGAGCTACACAGCTTATTCAAGCCATTATTGTAAGGATATTAATGATTATTGTGAGTGTTTATCCCGATCCACGATGAAATCTTCTATAGTCCCATCCCTAGTTGCGAGTGCAGAGTGACATAAAAGTAGAAACGATAGAAGCTAGTGCTGTGTTCAGTGATGCAGATGGCTTATTTGCATTAATAATGTCAGTAGATGTAAAAAACAGGACATGACTTCTAAATTATTTTGTGGCAGTTCAGGGACTCCACAACAGCATGGTTAAAATCTTTATAATAGCAGCCAGGAAGTTTAAAACAAGGATGAGTGAGGGAGCAATAGAACCATGCATACTAGACCTTAATGAGTGTGGGTGGATGGAGATCAGTCTCAACATTGTCATCACAAAGACGACCACAGCCAGTAAAAAGTCAGCCTGGGATTCACAGCGCCTTAGCAAAACCACACCACTGACAGCTGCAGAAAATGGAGGCTGTGCCAGGAACACAAGGAAAACATCCAACCCACTTTGGCTGAGGGTGTTTATCCCTCAACAATGCCTTCCAATATTTTTTGTGGATGCGAAAACCCAAAGCTTTCATTGTTCTTGGCAGGGACCTTCATGTCCTGGTTGGTGTTGACGAGGAACCAGCTTAACGGTAATCACTTGCAAATGTATTTATCTTTTAAAGCTCATGATTGCAACTGTTTTCTGCCAGGGCTGAAGCCAGAGAGTGTGAGTTAAGGCCTTTATTTGGGATTCCTAAAGGACAATTAATTTCACTTCCCTCTTATCTGTTTATTCTTTAATACGGTTGGAAAAGGGTAACGACCCAGGTGACCCAGTGCATTACAATGAGCTATTTTAACAGTTGGTGTGCTTTTGAGCCAAGGAGTCATTACCCAAAGACAGAGCAATGGGATGACAAATGAGGCCTCTAAGTGAAACAAAGCCAGATTAGCACATTTCTCTCCTCTGAATAAATACAGAGAGCATCTCTTTGTGTGGATAAAGGATAAGGCCTCCTGTAATCTATTTATAGTATTTGCTTGCATTATGTTTGTGCTGTGGCAGATGGTGTAGCCCTGCTTGGCGGTAGCATTCCTGAATGGGATTTTGTACAGTCAAATTCAAAGTTATGGATATGGTATTATAACTGTGCCACAAGCGGATGCATTTTAGAGCAGCTTCTACTTCATAATATTACCAGTATGGTAGTGTCTAAACCACAGCACATTCAGTAATGTTGGGATTATGGCTACAGCAGGGTTATGCATAAATCCAAGGATGGAAAACACAGTCTTACTTTACCTTCCACATGTTTTGCCCTTAGCTTCAGCTCTCAGTCTAACTATTTTTTGACATGGTGGAGCCAAATTAAAGTCAGAGGATCACCCATTATTGCCATTCATCCTGAGGGGAGTATGGATGTCTGAAAACACTGTGTTCTAACAGCAGGCAAGAATTTGACTATCCTGTAATACTGTGCATCGTGTTACATTAAAATACATTACAATTTTACAATTTTTACATTACAATTTTTGATAGATGACAAACTACAGAAAGCAACAAAGTGGAGGAATTCAGTGGAGGTTCAGTATGAGAAAATATGCTCAAGCATAGGTCCAGAACATCATAATTCCGTACTTAGTAGTATGATTCAGTGCCATATCAAATATTATTTCCTGTGCCTTCAGTTTGGATTTGAGTGGGTATGCTCTGTGCTGTCAAGTTGTGGCGCTTCACATTGCCGCTTTTAATAATTGCCACAGTCTCAGATATGAGTCATACTGATTTTGAACTGCCTGTGGGAAGAGTGAACATGTAAGAGTCCATTATTGTTTAAAAGCTCCGTTTTCACTGTCTATTCTCTCTGACTGCTGTCTCTAGTCGCGTCTCTTGTCTGCGTGTGTTTCTGTCTGACACAAATTACAATGCCTAAAGCAACACACAGATTTGATTGGCTGAGCAGCGTCACGTGAATGATTTACAACATAATGGTGAGTTGTCTAGGCCACTAGTGCTGTAAAGGCTAGAAAAGTGCCGATTACAATAGAATTGCGTTGTCAAAATGTCATAAATCACAATAATTGATCAGTTAAAGGTCCAGGTCCGGGTGAGTGGCATCTGGTTCTGAACCCGGAGAGCAGTCTGCCTGTCAGTGATCTCAGGGGGGGATGGAGAATGATGCCGGGTTACCAAGGGGGATGCATTAGGTCATTTTGCCAAAAAAGACATCCTCTCTCAAATCACTTTCTGCATGTACCCATTAGCTGTGCACTCGAGATCTAACTGGAGATGTAAACCTCGAGTAAAAGATGGGTGAGTATTTTCCTACGTTTGTACTTATTAAGCAGAAAACACAGAATACACACTTTTATATTGTGATATTTAGACGTTTCCTTACTATGACATACAATAAAGCCAACAACAAGCAGGTTATTATTTTCAAAGTTATTTTCTAGCTGCCACCTTACTCAGGTTTATGTAGTTAAATGAGGAAGCATTGTGTGATTGACTCCTTATTTCAACTTCATGAATCAACTGCTCACAATGCACCACTTTAAATCATAATGACAGGAATAAAGACAAACAGGGAGTCTGACAAATGTTCAACTCAAAACGAATATAGCGGTGGTTGTCAAGATATTGTCACTTCATGTCAGCGCACAGCCAGCACTTTTTCTGTCTGGAAAAACCGCTTGGTGGACACAGGTCATAAAGAGTTAAACTGAAGTTAGGCCTTTTGCACCATGAAACAGTATTTATCCACAATTAACCACTTTTCCTTGGCTGTAATGTGTCCTATCTCAGATTAATATGAGACTTTTAGGAGGTGAGATCAGAAATGAAGTCCACTAATAGACAAGCAAGATACTGAATACCCATTCCAACAAGAACTTCCTCCTCCATGTTAAATAATAACAGTCTAATTACTGGAGCTCATCTGCATTCTAATGCCCCCCATTCCAACACATTAGCTCCCAGACAGTGGTATCCCTGACATATTGAGATGTAGAGCAAGAACTGTGCTCTGGGCACCAGACAATGTGCAGCTAATGCACTTTGCTAATGTATTATTTAGAAAGTGGCCTTGCTAATTGAGTTTTAATGTCAGTGGCCGCTCTCCCACATGTGTTTGACCGAGCACAGGGGAAAGTTTAGATGTTGATAAATTACAGCTGGCCACTGGTGGCAGCTCCAAAGGTCATTGGCAATGCTGGGGCAACCACCACAACCTCAGCTGTTTTTAAAGGAAACCTGCCTGCATTATTCAAACCTATGAACATTTCACTTGTGTTTTAAATGCACACATTTTTTGAGAAGCTCTACTAAAAAGATATAGCTTGGTTGGCTGGTTGATGATGAGGGGATCAAGTAGATATGAAGGCTGCAAATAAGATAATACACATATTTACAAACCATCCAACCAAAATATCAAAGTGCTATTGCAATCATTCAAGGAAAATACAAAAGCTCATTTAGAGATATTATGATATCATGTAATTAACAAAAACAATGAAAATAGCAGAAACACCTCTGCAGGGCTAAGAGGAAGCTGGTAAATACTGCAAGTTAAAACTGAATCTACGTTGAGAAATAGCACAAGGTTTGTAAGTTGGAATTTGAATATGCTCCCTGAATAAACAAGGAGAAATTTGCATTTTAAACACCAGCACATTATGAGCTGCAGCTTTGTGGAAATCATTAGTTACACACTTCCTTGCAATTATTTTGCAAGTTCACCCCACACGTTGCCTATGATAGGAAGGCAGAGAGAAAGGCTCTAGTCTTTATGAGAATCACTCACCCAGAGCACAAGATAAAGCAGAGCAATAACTTATTTCAAAAAATCCCAACCGGCTAATTAACATTGTGAATTCAACCAGAAAGTCAGTATTCCTCTGACGAGTTTAATTGCATTGATGTGTGAGCCGCAATTTAACGGCTCAAATAGAGAGCTGCTTTGGCTCCCATAAATGACGGTATTTCCTCACCTCAAAGACTGTAACAGGATTTTTTTTTTCGTAGCGTAATCAAGTTTAGCTTTACCTGAGCTCATTTGATGATTTAATAGACTTAAATGAGTTTTCCTCCCAAGGTTAATTATGAAGCACTGAATTAAATTTGCCACTGTGCGATTGCTTATTTATAAAAATGTCTTCAGTTCTGCTCGGAAGTAATGTGATTATTGGATTGGACTGAGTACCCACCAATTCATGTTGTGTGCTTAAGCCTGCTGATGACTTCAAGGGGTCACTGAAAATGAACATCCTGCTTGGCTTCAACAAACAATTCACACAGATCAGACAAAACTTTTCTTCTTACCACTACATTGTGAACTTGTAATGTTACTCTTTACACAAGAAAAAGGTTTCATGGAAATATCCTAATTAATATTCATTTCAAAAAGTCGCTAGTTAAATTGTGTATATTCTGTCAATGGGATTGGCCAGTAAACGTCATATCAGTCAGCTATGATTTGCTTAACTTGGCACGGTATTTCCTTCTGTGCCAAGTAGGATTGCTTTGGTTTTCTTTAAATGTCTTGGGGATCTAGTGAGATCAATACTCAATCCTCGTTCCAAAGCCAAAATCAAAAGATAGTGTAAGGTAAGTGTTAGGAATGGCTTAGACAGTATGCTGCAATTGTTAGCATGTCTAACTACTATCTTAATGACTACAATAGTAACCAAGCATCACCCTCCAAGGCCAAGGCAGACATCATTATCTCCCAAGGCTACGTTTGTTGTTGCTACTTTGTGGGATGACGCCATTCAAGCCCTGTTCAATATTAGCACTGCCACTGCGTTGTATTTTCCCACTGTGGGGAAGCTGGTCCTGGATGCTACAAAGGTTAAATTAGCAAAGTACAACATCTATAGAGGATGCAAAAGCTCCAAAGCTTTCACTATTTTGTATGACAGTCTAAAATTACTCCCCACTCATCCTCTCCAGCAATTTTATCATGATCTTCTATTTCAGCTCTAACTCTCTCCGTAACGAGATTTTTTTTTTTAAATCTTGGAGTTTTATAACAACCTCTAACATCATGAAGCACTGCTCTGAAAGGCTACCGTGGTGCAGAGAACAAGTGATTATATTATGGTGCAGCTCATCAAACACTACATGGTCAAAAAGCAGAGTACTTGATATCTCAGACAAGTGAGTTTAATGGCTGCCAGTGCTTGACCTTCTCCACAGGGCCTCCATGTTAGTCACTCTCCAGCAATTCCAAATTGAAACAGAACCATAGCAACAACCGGATATGTGCAGAGAGAGGAGAAAAAGAAAGCATGTATGAGAGAGAGGAAACACTTTGACAACATACTTTACACTCCCTTAGAGAGTTGACTGACTTGGGACTGGGTGTCCCAGCAGATTTATGGTGTGACAGTCTCTCTCTGTGAGTATCTCACACTGCAGTGTTTGTGGGTACAAGGAGGGACTGCAGACCACCCCACTCAGGGACTGTCTGAAGGCTCTCTGAACCGTAGCGAGCCTCGGTGCTGGGGCTTCTCCCTATCAGGGGCATGGGAGTTGCTGAAGATTGGGCTTTGATGTTGACAGAGACAGTGCATCAGAGCAAAGCAGCAGGTGAAAATAATCTTCCACTCTGTGATTTATGGATGTGATTCCTCGGATTTGACACCAGTTGCATCTGCTACCTTGAAGAAATTTCTGAGGGACAATACACTTTGAATATAAAAATTGGAAGTGTTTACCTCATGGGTTTTCTGACAATTTGGCATGAACTTTTAAAGTGAGGCTGGGCGAAATGACCTTAAAATAGAATTGCAGTATTTTTAGACTATATCGACATACATAATATATAGCTCGATATTTTGATGTCTCCTCAAAAGCACTTCATAAATGTTTCATCAAATATCACAATATTTTTTAACAAATATCTCAATATCGAGACAAAATTGTAGGGATGACTATTATATAGTACAAAACATTAACCCAGCGACATTTTTGATAAGTAATCATCAGAATGTGGATATAATGACTAAGTGGCTAAAGGCAAGTATTAGAACAAGTAGCACAGTCTGGTAATTTCAGAAAATTACACCACTTTACTGTAATTCAGCCTGTAAAACCAGGAAAAAACAACACAACGCTGTATGACGATATAAAAAATCAATGGCGATATACAGTCTAATAACATGATGTGATATATGCATTTATAATCATAATAATTAGATAAATTAAATCTAAACAGAATGCTGTTTAACCTCACAGAATATAAAACATGTCAACTCATGTTAACCATTAAAATTGGACCTCCATCCTCTTCTCATCATCACAGTTACCCCCTCACCCTGAACGACCTGCAATTACACTTATTCTCCGTATGGCCGCCCTGACGTTCATATGCAAATCTATTGACAATTACAATTATGGAGAGTGACTGAGCTCATCCCTCAAGTTCCAGCGGCCGCTCCTGAAACATGCAGCAGGTTCTGTAAATGGAACAATTAAGATAATTGACTGTACAGGCCCCATTAACAAAGCCTGCTTTCAGCTCGGAGCTGCGATTAGATTAATTCTCATAATGGAGAAGCCCTCGTCTGTCCATTGTTCTCCATTTGCCCTCTTCAGTCCAGGTGCCAGTCATATCCTGTGAGTAGGGTTTCATGTTGAACTGGGATAATGATGTTTTATCGGACAACAAGAGTGAAGGACAGCAAAGTCTATGTAAAGGTGATGGGTTGGGGGATAGAAGGTGTCTCATTGCCAAATTGTGATACGTGTCTTGAAAAAACAAATTAGGTTTTTATCATTAAAACAAAGCAACGACTGTGTGATGCTGGGTTGGAGTTTTTTAGTTGATATTTCAAATTTGATTTTAGAGTTTACAAAATTTTAGAAAAAGAAGGTGTTCTACCATCAACAACAATTAAATCTTTCAAAGTAAGCAACCACCTAAAATAGGCAAACGACCAACCCTGTCATTAATTACATATATAGAGGAAGTAGTCCATTTGACTCACTTCATGTCTTGTAATGTCATCCTGTGTTTCCAGTGACATACTCATGTTACAAAGAGTCAATTATGGTCGGTGTGGGTGGGAGGGCAACATCTTAGTAACATGAGCTGTGTGTGTTTGTGTGTAATTTAATGGCAGAGGAACTGATTCTGTCACGCAAGTTCCTATGCATTTGTTTTACTTCAGTGTAAGACTGAGGAAAAGCATTGCGTTACAAGCACTACAAACACACACACACACACCTTCTATGGGTCTCTGTGTATTAGGCCACCCAGAATATTTGCATGGTAGCCCTACAGTCCTACGCCTTTCAATACCACTGCCTCTCAAGGCCTGGCACACATCTCTCTTATGTTGTTGGAGCGTGGAAGGTAGGACTGAAGCTTTCTGCTATTAAATTTTCCCTTTTCTTCAGATGTTATTCTACAGAACACCAGGCTCTCTTTTCTGCGGTCAGTGCCTGTCCAATTCATTCAGGAATGATATGCATTCCTCAGCCGCTTACAACCAGCCGCACTCCAACAGCTCAGGGCCAAGAGGGACAGGTTGCACTGCCAAAAGCACAGCGGCTAGCAAAGCACTTATTGGACTCTGGTTTAGTGAAAATAATGATTTTTTTAAAAAGCCATAAAAGACGCAATACCACAGTAGCAAATTATAAAACATATTACTTGGCAGGAAGACAAGAATATTTTTTTTACTTTCTGAGGAAACAAGATTACACAGCTGCTTCAGGTTTGTCCTATTTCTGACCATCTGCAGTAAGAGCCCCTTCATGATGTCTGTAACAGAAGACAAACCAAATACCTTCTGAGTCAACACAACCCTGATCCCTCCTGCAGTTGGAAAACAAATAAACATGGGCTCACGCTAGGCAGCCCTAGCGAATCCACTCAGGAATTTCAAATACTCTTGAATTTATTTTCCATGAGGTCTTTGGAGCAATCTCTGCAATCAAAGAGGTCAATTTTGCTTGGAAAGAGAAAAATATTAGGTAAATATTTTCAGGGAAACCAGTCATATTTGAAATGAAATCACCCCCTGTGCCTCGTTTTTCAAGTACATACAGTGTACACATGCAAACACACACTTTCGCTCTGAACACACTCACAAAGCTGTGCTAGAGACACAGATACACACACAAATGGCTTTTCTTCAGACACAGTCCAGTTTTTTTGGACTGATCAGTGCTGCTCCCCTGCCGCCAGACCGACTGACACGCTTGTTTATTTTTCCCATGCCCACTTTAAATTCCAACATTTCCCCTCCGACTGAAAAGGCCTATGTGTGCCTGGCCAGGAGGACAAAAAAGGTAGGAAAATATCAACAAGTCATCATTTACATCAGAACAAAAACAAACAAACCAAGGAGAAAAGAGCTGCTAAGGAGGTCCAAGGCTTTTTTGCACCAGAAATCCTTCTCATGTGGCTTCAGGCAGCCTGCCAGCCAAATCTAATATGGATTTATATACAAAGAAAGTGCTTAGTTTAACATAATGAATATTTAATCATGCATGGACCCTGTAAAGCAATTTTGCAGAAATAATTGAAAGCAGACTTTGTCTCGAGGCTTAGAAAAAAAAGCAACAGCTAAACTGTTGACCCAAAGGAGCCCAAAAATCTCACGCTGGATTAAATGTTTACACTGCTGGCATACACTCTGATAAATGAAGTTAGGAATCTGGGGTGGAATCAACGGGTGTTAAATCTGCTGATTCTGTCAGGGCGAGAGAACACACAGATGCCTGGCTGTGCACTAACACATGCACTTGTTGGGCAGCTCCATCTCAAATCCCCCAGCTGTCTTTCTAACACTTTGACTATTTTACACTGTTTGTATACTCCTTCATTCAGTGAGCCGCGAGTTAGAAAGGGAAAATGATTGGGATTGAAAAACCACCTGCATAAAATTCAAATTAAGTTTATTGTTTACGGCTCATTAAAACACATTATGTCTTAGTGCTATTATTTTGTGTTTTGTTACAGTTAGTCTAAACTTCATCTCTTGCTGCTGAAAACATCCAGCAGTACTCCTGACGTGAGCGCTAAAACATCAAGGGACTATACTGTGACAGAAGTAGGAGAGCTGAAGATACCGCCTAAACAGACTCATTCAATAAAGAGCACAATAAATAAAGTCAATCATTGCCTGCCACTGGGGTTTGTGTTTTAGGTTTTTTTTTTTTTTTTTTTTTTGCCGGTATCATGTCTAGTTGTCTCCGGATGAAAATTGGCCAAAATGTCCATTGAGAAATATGTCAAATGAATAAATAATTTAATTAATAGTATATTACATGGCCTAATATTGTGTGATCTATGAGATATGTTGCCAAGACAACTTAAACATAAACTATTATGCAAAAGTTTGGTTTTGCCTTTGTTGTTAAAGCATTAAAAGTATGGCTTATGGACTTATGGACAAGTCATGTGCTGCGTTTTTTTCTCTCACCACACTAGCACTTCATCCTAGCGTGCTGCAAGAGATCACTGCCTGAAAAAAAAAGTTTGCAATCAAGATTTAAAAGTTGCATCCTCTAGCAACAGCAATTGACATGACTCTGAAACGTGAAAGGCAAACCAGACATCCCTAGGCAAACTTGATGAAAAATTAATTAACAAGCGATGGTGCAACGACTTCTACAACGGGCCTGGTATGCGTGGCACTAGAGAGGAGCACAAAAGTTAAAATATCCTCAACTTTTTTTCAGCACAAGTTGCAGAGACCCACCATACGGCAATGTCGCACTTGGCCCAATCAACTTGCACACACAGCCTCGCTCCAAAGACACGCCATAGACACCATCCAAATACGCAAAGGTCGACAGAAATAGACGAAATATTCAGCACCAATTTTGAGAGGGCAGGTAGGGCAATTCATAGCGGATCATAGCATTTTATTGTTATTTAAATGTAGACTACATATGGATATTTAAAATGTCTGTCCAATAGCTGTTTTATATTGCTGGACACTGTAATATTAACAGCCATACGGGCTGTCAAAAAAGAAAGACTGGTGTAAGTTCTGCCTGCCACTCAGCGCTCCAACAAACTAGAGAAATGGAAAAATTTTCATCAGGAGCACAAAGCCAAAGTACAGACTAGATGAAGTCTGTTATCTGAGCAATATTACATCATATGAAACACTTTCTACAAGCATGACTTGTGCCATTCAGTCCTTCGTAAATTATTAGCTCTCATAATAGTATTAACAAAGAGACTGTGACGACAACACTGCATGGCCTCAGGTCACAGAAAAATACAAGAAATAGCTGAACTTGTATAAAAAAAGGAAAGGGGGGGCAACATAAGCGGATTTGAGGGAAAGTGTTCACTTATGCAAATAAAACAGGTTATCAGGTCTATTTGGTGATTCCCTGGCACCCTTAATAAATCAGCTTAGGGTGCGGCCTAACGGCTTCATTCGCCCCACAAATCTCTGCACTGCAATAACATGCGCCAGCGAGCACAGATTAATTTAATAACTCTTTAATATTCTCCATGAAAAAGAACAGGAGACCAGCGAGTCCGGAGCATATGGGGTGGGTGGTGAAGGGGGCTATCTGTGGAATAGGATATTGCTGCAGCAACAGATTGAATATTACATAATGATGTCATTTATATTCCATTCGAAGTGCTAGCTTCCCAGACTGGGGACTCAAACAGAGCTGGGGATTTGTCTGTGATAGAGAGTAATAGGAGGAGAAAAAGTTTGTGGGTATAGATGGCATGAGTAAGGATGAAGGTGAGCAGAGTGTTACAGTGCAAAGATTTTCTGTCTCGCTACATCTGAATGTGCCTGACTCGAAATGTAAAAGCCCACCAAACATGTACAAAGTATACAAGTAAACTGTGGCCGATCAGCCACAACATAAAAAGGGGTGACAGGTGAAGTGAATGACATTGATAATGTCTTTTCGATGCAATGTTCCGTTGGGAGATCTTGGGTCCTGGCATTCATGTGGATGTTACTTTGACACATATCACCTAGTTAAACACCACTGCAGCAACTGTATTATTGCTGTCAAGTGTCAAGCTAAAAAAACATGGATGTTCAAATTTTCTGATTCAAAAATGTTTTGTTAAAATATGAAGCGACCCCCATGATGCATGTTTATGGTAAGTGGACTGTACTTATGTAGCACTTTTCAAATCTTAGTGAGACAAGTCAGCATGCACCCAGTCACACACACATTCATACACTGGTGGCAGAGGCTACCAAGCAAGTCACCACCTGCTCATCAGGAGCGATAACCATTCATGCACACACTTCATGCAATTTGGGGTTCAGTATTGTGCCCAAGGAAACTTTGACACGCAGACAACAGGTGTTGGGAATCGAACCACCAACCTCTGATGGTTGGATGACAGCTCTACCTCCTGAGCCAAATCAAATGAAGATTTCCCCCTCTCGGATTGTTTAATTTAAATTATATTTATATTCTGAAAGGGTGAAACTCTTTCGCAAGGAAAAAAAGTAAACATAACTTTGTGCAACCAAATTTAATCCATATTTCCTCCCTGGGCAATCATGTTGAGAATCGCTACATTCATCTTCCCTTGTAGTGGTCCCAACCCTTTGGTTAGGAACCAGTTTGAGCTAAACAGACCAGTTAATACAATAACGGATTATAGAAGAAATGCTTTGCCATGAAGTTGAAAACTGGGTTGTTTTCTTGGTTCATACAAAGCACTTTTTTTGGAGACCATTGGTTTTTGCAAGACAGTAGCAAGAATAGGGGTTGGAATCTCTAGGCACCTAACAATTCAATTCAGATTCAGAAATAGCCTTGCTTAGAGTGTAAATATTATGCACGTTTATGTCTGTTATGTTTAACCATCCAACTGGTTCGGCTGTAAGGAACGTACAGCCTGGTCCTACAAAATTGTTACAGGTGACCATAATGGTGAGAATTGAGTTTTAGATTTCCAATTATTGACTTTTCTGCATTAAGACACAACCATTCAAGAGATTTCCCCACCCACATCTTATAGATAGTTTACATAACAAGGTAACAAGTCACTGTAAGCAGCCCCACAGAAAAATAATTTCTGATGTCTGTTTCCTAATTTGTGCTAAAGATGACAAACATCCTGTAATCAGCAAAACAAGACACATCAAAATGACACGTCTGCAATCGGAAATAAGTGTTGAACACATCAAATGGCAAAATAGTGCAAGGGGTGGAGGTGAATCTCGGAGAGAATAAACAGAGCTTGCAGACGTTGTAATGAGAATTTGCTCCATTTGGCAGTAGCCCGCAGCAAAGGTCTCCCATCTGTTTCTTATTGGAAAGGGAGTCAACAATTTGAAGGGGGAAGGATGAAAAGGGAAATGCAAGAATGAACGGACCACAGCGACATCTTACGGCAGCAGCTGATAACACAGGGCAGGGTGTGGAAGGATCTATGCATGCATGGACTTCACTTCACATTACAAGGAATTAATTAAGAAAGCCATTCATTAGTGATTAAGGAATGCATTAATTCCTTAATTCGCATTTAGTTTCAGCTTTGTGTGCATTACATGAAAAGGGCAATTAAAGGGCCTCTGAGTGGAATGTGTATGAGTTCATGGGAAGAATCTGCAGGTATTTCTAAGAGGACGTGATAGGTCTTTGTGTGAGAAAGAGAGATGTCAACGTCCCTTGTATTCTTGGAAAAAACACACCATACATAGATTAAAAGGTGCCGACAGGATAATCAAACAAACAGGGCAAGTTTGCTTTTGTCTGCCTCGAAATCTCTCCTTTGTGTCTCTTCTTTATTCATATCTCTCATGTACATGGTCACTCCTTGTCTTCAGGCAGAATGTTGAAGACAGCTTTCTCACAGCAAAGCTTCCAACATTACCTTCAAACTGACCTCAACCTTTAATCTAACTTAAAATAAAAAAGGGCAAGCAAATAAAAAAAATGTTTGTAATGTCTGATTAAGACAACATGTGGATTATTTTCCAATAAACTTGACTCTCATGAAAAGTCAGCCCTGCCCTGTTTTTAGTTGACATATAACGCCATCAGGGAATAATAACATAATTGGTTTTAGAGAGTCTAATATTTTAATTATCTCACAACACAGAACAGTCTCAGCTTTGTCCTTGTGTTAGCCTTCTCAAAAGAACATGGGAGTTGGCTGACAATGACAAAAGATTTGTTTGCAAAACAAGTGACGGTCGTTTGTGCAGGAAGATTAAACACTAAGGTCAATGTTGAACCTGTAAAAGCACTTGACAAAGAATGGCATTAGAGTTGTTATTAATGTGTGTGTTTAAACTGGGTACACACGCACTCATGTTTAGTGTGTGTGTGAGAGAGTGTGTGTGTATTAAGGGGGCGTGAGAGGCTTTTAGCAAGATCAACAGGCAGAGCAGGTAAACAGGCTCAACAGTGGCTATCACCTGTGGAGGATGTTATAGCTTTGCCAAGCACATAAGCCCTGCCTTGAACTTTCCAACTGCGCGGGGAAGATATTAGGGGATTTCCTCATAAAGCTTTATCTCGACTACTGTCACAATCACACACACACACACATATATAAAACCTGCATGTGGGTCAGATATGACAGCACAATACAAAACCTCTCCTCACACAGAAAACTTTTTCTTATTGTTCCAACATGAACTGGGTAGTTAGACTGTGTTGTTGTGCATCAAGCTGTCTAAAAGGAGATTTGTAGTGACAACACTGACAACTGTTGCATACATACAGTATATGTATTTATAGACACTGATTCTTGTGAACTGCTGCTTCTCATTTATAAGCACTGTCAGACAATTTATGAAAGCTGGGAACTACCCGACACTAAGATGTATTTGATGCTTCATTTACCTACATCAGCAAATACTTTTCAGCAAAATCAATTCATGACTATTTAGGTCAGTAATAAACTACACTAACGACTATTACTGACTGTGACTTGTCATTCCACAACCATGTGTCCTAAAAATACGCTTATATGTGCAGCAGCAAAAACTGTTTACATATTATGTATTTCATTTGTTTAATTCACAGTTTCCACTGACTGCAACCATAGCACAAATAACATTTTAATGCTTTGGCTACATTGAACATATGGTGACTGATCGCGGAACGAAAGTGGAGCAGAGTGTATTTTTTAAGTGGCTGCACCTGCAGTGCATGTACTGCGTAAGGCTGTATGAGTCAGAGGTCAAAACAAAATGGCGAACTTTCATTTCCCCGTCATTCTCATGTTATTTCTCTTGTCAGCTATTATCAAAGGACGCAGGTGACAGGAAACAATAAATAACAGGCCAATTCCACGCTGCCATCTAGTGTCATTTCCAGCATAACAGTAGTTTAATTTAATGAAATATTGACACTCTATCAATCAATTTCTGTAAGAATGGTCAGCGCACAACCAGCATTAAAAAAATTATTAGAAGACTGGCCTATTTTTACGCTTGTAGAGCAGAGCTCCATGGCACATATGCACTACTTACGAGCTGCTCATTGATTACAGTGGAAGTGTTGTGTTGTAGCAGCCACTCTGTGAGCGGTCCACATACATTACGTGTACAACTCGTTTACGTAGGTCAAACTTAGATCATCCCCTTGGTTAAATATTTATAGAGTAGATGGTAAAACAAGACAGTTCAAATTTTCCATACCAAACCATAAACAGAGCAAACTCTTCGGTACAAGACTGTAGCACTTCCTGCCAGGGACTCAAATCCAGGAAGCAATTACGTTTTCCCCCAAAATGTATCAGTAAAAACCATTTAGTAGTTTACAAACATAATAATAATAATGATAAACATAAAAAGAGACAGGGTTGCATTTTGCGGTCATTCATCTTTTCTCTGTTGGTGCGACAAGGGATGGATGATATGGTGAAAAAATAACATTGTGATTATTTTAACAGGTATCACACTAACGATATGATTCACAACTAGAAAGGATGATCACCATCGCAATTTTCATTTTCACTGATAAAAACTATTCAAATCACAATGATCACATCACATTTGTTGGAGTAACATGTTTCCTGACATCTGGAGAACAAGATTTGTAGAACAGGACATCTCTGCAGCACTACAGTACTTCATTATAATGACATTCTGACATTATTTAACCATTGTAAAAAAATTGCAGCTTGTTGTGATTTGGATTTTGCACTTGGCCAAACTGCAATTTTTTATATATGTCAATATATTGTGCAGCCCTAAATGCATAACCTAACCCCATCTCTGCTAAGTGCAACTTTATTTACAGTCAGTACACATTTGTTTTACTGTCACAAATGTGATAAACTGTGTTGACTTTCTCTGAACAGGTTAAGGTCTAAGGCAATAGGAATGGACGACTGAGGTGCGACCTTAAAATTAAAGGGGAAACAAGGGAACCCAGTACAGCTTTAAACCACCATTGTTTACTCTGAACGTTCACACACACACAAACGGCTGTACAAACACGGTTTGTTGACTCGGGAGGGGACACAGCAGGTAGGTGGAAAGGAAGGGGGGGTTGATGTGGAAGAGGGCTGTCATGTTTTCTAAGACAATTGTGGCAGAGAGTGTAACTTAGGATGGGTATGGGGTTAAATCTACACATTTAGCCATGACACCAATTTAATTTTTTATTTTTTTATGTTAGGGGGGGGGGGGGGTTTCATTAAATACACAAGCAATGGCAACTGATAGCGATATCTAACACACTGGCCACATCTATAGCTGGTCATATCTAAAGAGAATACTGTATACAGCCAAAGATAAAAGAAAAATGCCCTGGCCTGAATGTCCCTTATCAGTACAAAACAACAGAGAACCTATCAGCCAGAGCTACCTCATTTACCTTCACTATTGTGTTCACATGAGACCAAACTAAGGCACAATACAGAATGACCGATGCACCAGAATTCAAAGGATGAGCGAGCTTTCAGATCAAGAAAAGCCCTGCATTAAACAACACATGGGGCTGCACTGGTGTGGGCATGTTGCTACCAGTGGGAAGATAAAATATGATACTATGGCAGCAGGGTTTCTCAAAGGGAAAGTTATCAAAGCAACAACCGTTTTATCTTGTGTTGCTATGATTGCAAATTAAACAGCCAAATTACACAGTACATGTTACAAATTAATCTCCCCAGTGCTATTTTATGTACTTGATTGGCTGTCATTATCAGATATCGCCAAATTTTGATGTGGAAAAAGTTGAGCGAAACTCTCTCATGTCGGCACAGCACCTGTACAGTGCTAAAGACTTGTTCTTATTGAAATCGATGAAGAAGTTAGCTATTTTTAAGCACTATTGTTCTGTTATCTACACCAAATACACCAGACATGACCAACAACTAAGCAAATCAGAATGTGACCCATGGCTCCATCAGAAAACCAGTCACACACAATGAATAAAGAAAGCCAGGTATTATAGTAAAAAGATCCTACCAACCTGGTTAACAGCCAGTGGCTAAAAATTAAGTCAAATTTGCCAAAATAAAATGCTACAATATCATGCCACAATATGTCATTATGGTTGTATTAAAAAAAGTTTCAGTCTTTTGTTTTGTTCATCTTCAAACTCTAAACTTCATGGCCAGTTTGCTAATGATACAGTGTGACACCTATTTCTGAATCCAACAGTATTATTTTAGGTGTGGGGGGGCTGATTTCTGGCTCCTATGTAAAAGCCACCTGTGAGAAACCTTTCCATACACTTACACTATGGCCACAGAAAATATGGGGTTTATGCTTGTCAGTGTCCACTATGCCCCTATAACATGATGTTAGCTAGTTCTGAACTCATATATCTAAACAGGACATACTTAACTGCTGCCTGTAGATGAGTATATAGAAAAAACCAAGCTGTGTTACAAATAGTCCAGTTTTCCAGAGCATACCATATCTTTTTTTGGACTCACCTTGTCTGCTGTCTCCACTAACATCATCAGTTGGTGGACGGAGGCAGGTGCTTCATCTGTGTTTCAAAACATGGTTCAAATGCCCTGAAAGTAACAGATATTAAGTCCCCTAATGTTACATTCATCCTCAGCCATATTTTTGCTCATACTTCATAGATACATACGACTTGCTGAGGTTAAATTTCCTCCAAACCAACAAAATCAAAGAGATATCCTTTACAATGTTTTGCAGGTTTTATCCAACTAACCATTAGTTACAGAAACTGAAGACAGACAGTGATGATTTCTACCTTTTCTGGAGAGTTGAAAAGAAACCCTGGTGCATTTATTTTGGTCTTGCCCGCATACTAAACAATTTTGGAGTAAACTGTCTCGATTTATTGCTGATTGTATTCACCCTCACTTTGCAATGCTTTGGAAAGATTTATTGTTTGGATTCGCTGAATATCACAGAAATCTGTGTTCACAGTCTGATGGGATCCATTTGCTTATTGTTTTGACCAAATTTTATATTCACACTAAATTCATCAACAAAAAGCCCAGCTTTTTGGAGCTGGCTGCTAATATCAAACAATACATTCTTTCTAAATCTGTTAAAACATATGATCTTTGTAAGCTTTACAAGATACACTCCTCAAAATTGGTTAGGGATATTGGGATATGGATGCATGTATGCATATAAATACAGACATTTCACAGAATAAACAATCAAAATTTATTTGACTGCTTTTTGTTTTTTATTTGGATTTCTACAACCTTAGGCCCCGTGGCATGTTTGTGATTGTAGATTGATATACAGATGTTGTTTACCTGCTGTATGTCTGTTTGAATAAAGTTTTTTTTGTTTTTTTAAAAAAAGGTCAAATTTCCTCCACCTATATTAACTACATCTAGTTTAAGTGCTTATTTGCATGTTATTCCTAAAAATGTGCACTAAATCTACTAAAGACACTATACTCGAGGTGAAACGAAGCTAGCTAGCTTACAAGATAAGCAGTGGACTGACGTTAGCTGGACATGAAGCAGTCGACCGTTGACGTGAAGTTTAAAGCTCACCTTTCCTCCGACAGAAATGTCACCTGTTGCTCTCCTATCATTTTCCTTTCACTCTTCCTAACGTGCTATTGTTTTTTTCATACCCTGACTGGCCTTGGCTTTGCTAGCTTGACGTTTTTGAAGAAAATATTGGCATTAGCCATGATATTGATTAATGTCAAACTGGTACGAGTGCGGACTGAACTGCGTCACGATTAGAGGGGGCGGGGTCTGCCTCACCATAGTAACGGTCCCTCCACATTTTGGTCCCCTGTCAACACAGAATTAGCTGTTGTGTTACTTTTGGCCAAACAAAGGCTGTGTTACATCCAAACAATCTCAGAGGCAGATCCAGAACGCTTAGCTGTTGCAACTGGAAACAAACAACTCGCCATAGTTGCCAAAGTCGTTCTCTGTCAAGTAAAAGTTAAAATAGGCCAAATACAAACTGATGGCCACAATATAATCCCTTAAATTATCCAAGAGATTTCAATGTTCAGTCTGTGCTGTACAGTAGGGAAACATACTTCCAGAGCGAAACAGCTGAGGTGGAATTTGTATGTATAAGAATTTTAGTTTAAAACATTAAAAAATGACTAAAATATTAACAGAATGTGAAGAAATAACATTTCTTTGTTTTTTTTCAATATATTTATATTTATAAGTTGTACATTCGCGAAAAATACAGAGAGAACCTCAGTTTTTCTAGCTTTACATTATACAGAACTAGTCATAAGATGGGGGCAAACCATGTTTTCAGTTTACATTTCTGAAGTTATGTCAAAGATGTCTATGTCCTCTGTTGTAGAGATACCTACTGAAATTAGCATGCTAGCCAGGTAGCCCTAGCCCATCTCCTGATACCACTCTTTACCTCATGAGGTGACAGTTAATAGTTCTGTTGCTCGCTCGCTCACTCAATTCCAGTTTTGGTTTCCATTCTGGCACTTCTTCCTGCCAGCATTCCCCACTGGGTCCTCCTCCTGTGCAAAGCTCCTATGCTAACGTAGTAAACAACACCAACACTTCCCCCAGTTTTCCGAGCTCTTGAGACTGTTTAGTGCACGACTAACTGAGCTAACTAGCTAACAGCAGTTATAGTTAACAGTAGTTAGCATTTACTCTAGTGATGTGGTACGCTCTGTTTGTTTGGAGTATGAATTTGACAGGTGGCCAATTGCACCTTTAAACCTTGCTATAGGTCTTTTGTCTTAAAATACGTATTTTTCTAAAGAACTGTATAAAATCTAATGACCTTAAAGCAAAGCAGAACAGAATAGTCTTGGTGCACCATGCACAATAATGTGAAGATGTGTCCTATTGAATCACAACTAATGGCTTTCTGTCTACATGTATCAAAAGGGCATACCAGGTATCACTTACATAAACCATGTTTGCTTTTGTTTTTCACCACATAATGCAAATTTAACCTCTCACGTCACAACCTTTACTGAACAGCATGCTTGTTTTTCCACCTTTTTGTTGACTTGTACATCAACACATCTTGTGTGTGTACACAGGCCAATAAACCCCACTGAGCGCTGTGTATCCACATCATATTTGTGCCACACCGGAAAGAAAATTACCCTGAAAGTAAAAGCCTTAAACATTAAACACAGTGTTTTGTAATCTCTCACTTTCACACTAAGCAGTACACAAAAAGGTGACCGATCTAATACAATGTACCAAAGCAAACACAAAAGTCCACAGCGGATAAGAGGAGCCGTGTTTAAGCAGCCATTAGCAAGTGTTTGAGTTAAAGAAGCCATTTAGTGAGGCAGTGCTGTCATGTGGTATTTGCTCCGACACTGCTTAAAGGCTGGCTAGTTAAACAGGCAGGGAAGGAAGGGTCAATATTTTAACAGGCAAGCCTGGAGACACAAGGGTTGAGATTGGCTGACAGCCGTTTCCCACATTCTGACAACTTCCAACCGGCGCTTAAACCGGTTGGGCCTCAAGACAGAACGGACATCCTGTGGACTACATAAATCACCACAAGGAGAAATGACCAACTAATATTTGGCAATTTTCGGTGAGAGGTAATGCATTAGTCTTGTTACTAATTTCCCTGCAGTTTAGTTTTTATGGTGGCATGTCTAAAGCTCTGCTAACATGCTGTGAGACAAGGATTGATAGGTTTATCAATTAAAAACTTGTCTGTAGCTTTGTTTGTGAAATCATACAGTGATGTGAAGTAGATATTAGAAGACAGTATTTTATTTTATTTTTTTTAAAAATTTGGGCCAATAATGAACACATCAGTATCATTGTATAGGCCATTTTCCTCTGATATCGAACTCGAAGGTCGTACAGCTGTGTTCCAGGTTCAAAGTTGTATAAACATAGAGAAATCGTTATCATTTCACCGCCTCCTGATTGATCAGCAGCTGTAAAGACAATGGATAGTGAAAATCTGGAGGGACGTCAGGTCTTATTCAAACGTAGAACAACATACAGTATTTGTTACATGCTAACGTTAGCATGCAATTCCTGCCTGGCTAACATTCAATAATAAGGAAGTGATGAACTTATAATGATTTGTCAGATTCTCTACATTTGTAAGACTTTAAACTTTTAACACAGCAGTACAACATTTGAGGTTCCCACCCTCGGTGTGACATCAGTGGAAAATGGCCACCATGTGAATATGGTCTATTACAAATGACAAAAAGCCTAAAAAAGCTACTCAAAATTAGTACAGTATATGCATTGTTGTTTTTATATACGCATTTATGTCTTTCAGCTACTTGTTTGTACACATGGAGTGCTACTAGAAACCAGACTCAAACTGTATCCATAAACATTCTCGATCAGTAGAGCTGATTCAGATTTTGAACACAATTTGCCACCTAGTAACCTAGAAAAATACAAAATCCTCACCAATATGTAACCAAACAGAAAATCCCATATTGCAAAATTTCCAATACAGAAAGCTGCCCCTTTAATGCCTGAATAAGCCCTATAAAAGTCTCACAGCAGGTGCATATAGGGAAACACTAGCAGTATGTATGACTGTGTGTTCAGTGGCCTCTAAAAAGAAAACAAAATCCAACTCATATTTGATCAACCAGTTCCGGCAATCCAATTGCCTTCCATAGTCAATTAGCCAAGTGCACATTGGCCATTACCACACATACTTTTCAGCTTCATTTGCTGTGAAGTGAAAATGCTGCAATTTCAATCTTCAGGGGACATTAATGACAGCTCATCATCCAGGCAGAAAAACAGTTCAGCAAATCAGTGACCCCATCATTCTGTCTGTCCAGGCATTCACTGTGAAATGATACCAGTGAGGCTGCAGGGCATCCTGGGTAAAAACAAACTGTCTAAAGTCAGTGGCAGTGACAGAGTAGGTGGCGTTACACCTCCACAAATGGATGGCTGTCAAAATTGTTTCATCATGAGGTCATTTCAGGTCTGGCGAGGAGTTTGTAGAAAAAAAGTGGCTTATAAAGCCATACTGTTCAAGAAGATGTAAGCCCAAATCTAAGACCTGAAGCACATATTCATCCACGATCCATTTAGACACATGTGCTTTCTGAAGGTATTTAGCTCCACCTACTGTTCACAGTGGAAACTCTCTCACCCTCTGCTGGATGTGTGCATGGTAATCAGTTCTGCCGACCCAAGACAGTGGACTAACTCACAGCATACATACTGAACTGCTCCTTTCAACACAATGATATTAATAGACACCCAAACAAATTAACTTCATTATAGACAAACTTTGTTGTGCTCTCATGAGTATTCAGAGTAGCCTACAGCACATTCCACTGGCAAATACAAGACTTCATGAAACTAAAGCAAAAACCAGTGATGGAATTTCACTAATTTACTTTTCAATTCAACTCCACTATATTTTGGAGGGAAATATTGTACTTTTACTAAATTCATTTGATAACTTTAGTTACTTGCTACTGTTACTGTACATCAAAGCTAAAGTGGTGCATTTTTAGATAAGTTTATCATCAATCAGATAAAAAAAAAAAAATACAATCAGAAAAACAGCTCAGCTCAGATAATTGCCCAGGCCATATTAGATGTGTACAGTGTACAGTTTACATACATGTAAATATAGCCTATGCATAGGAAGCATTTATACTTACTTAATATAGTGTAAAATCAATCTACTTATACTCAAGTACATTTATCGCCAGAACATTTATTTTAAAGGGGCAATATGTAGTTTTCTCAGAGGAAAATAAGGTCCCCAGAACACTGTTTGAAGCTAGAAAGGTGGCAGGGTCCGCCACACATAAACAAAGTAAAACAGTATGAAATTGTGTAGTCGTTTTAAGGTCAGTTTGTTTAGTTTGTTATGGAATTTTAAAAAATCAGTCAATGAAGATCTTTTTCTTCTCATTTAAATTTCTTCCCCAAAACTACATAGTGCACTGTAAGCAATACTTAAGCAAAAAGCTGCTTTTTTTTCTCTACATTCCTAATAAAGAGGAGAGTCATCTTCAGTGTTTGACAGATATTGGCAATATAATTGATGACAAAACAATAGCAGCATTTTCCATATATACCACAAACACATTTATGGGCTTAATGAATAAATGAATTAATCAGTGAATTAGTCAATATTGTGACTTTTGGGCACTTTTGACAGCACTGGCACAAACAAGGCACTAAATAATAATAATCACTCAGGAGAAAAAGATGAGAGTTGTCTCTGTTCTACAAAGACTTTTAATGTTAAGTAATTATGCTTTGTTTTGGGAACGCACAGCTCTCAGATGCTTGTCCAAGAAGCTGATGCCACAACAGCAATCTGTCATCCAACACCTTTATCCTCAAAGCATTTGAAAGATGTTGGTGGAATTTCACACAACCAGAACGCAAGCAGAGATCCAGTCCACAGGATTTTAGCAGTGGTGAGAAGAAACATATACAGACTTGCTAGTGTATGCTTCTACCTGGTTGTGTAGTTTGGTTTGAAATTTCTCACCTGTTGACAGGCCAAAAATGTTGCACAAACAAGGATAAAGTGTCGACTTGTCAGCAAGGCAAACTGTGTGCTTAGCCCTAAAGTGAGCCTTTGACTTCAGGCTGAGTGGGTCATTGTGGCTTTGACAAAATGTCAGAGGAAATGTGTGTGCTTGACCTCTAGCTTGTGGAGTGTCTTTATACAGCTTATTGACAGGAAGTCTCCTTGACATTAAGATTAATTAAAAAAGCTATAATTTGCAGCATAACGTGTGCAACCCATTTTATCATGCTGCCAAAAATCCTTCTGCCTCTAAAAATGTATTCTTTTTTGATTTAGTCGAATTAAAAGATATTTAGCAAAATGTCAATTACCTTGTTCTCTCTGATCAATGTGTAAAGGAGCCTCCAAAGCTCAGTAAAAGAAAAAGGGTGTGTTTTGGATATGTCACGGCCTTACGAGATGTAGATTTTAAACCCTTCTGTCTTCATGGATTAAGAAATCATCACGACAAAACTTTGCGTTAGAGTATATTTTAATGCCACCAAAAAGAGCAGCGTGCTAAACATCTTCGGAGTTGTTGGAATACACAAAGGTTAAAAGCCTCAAAACTTATTTACAGTTGGTCAAAGATGGATTGAAGCAAAACCTACTAGACAGCTCGATATTTACAAAACAACTGTGTTCTGTACACAGAGCAACTGTGAACATACTGCTGATGATTATTTAAATCAGCCGTATGCTCAGTGTGACATCCACTACATGAATAACCCTTGAAAAAAAGTAAGATGACACTATGAAGTTAAAAAATTAGAATAAAAAATCTATTGTTCGAAAGCTCAAACATTCTAGTCTTTGGGTTGCAGTTAAAGAGAGCAATAACATTAGTAACAAAACATTACATTTATCACAGAAGAATCATATCCATGTCTTTAAGAAGTAATAATCCAGCATTCAAAAAGCAAACTTATCCAGCAAATGCATGTGAAATATTCTACACTGTTTAACCAATGCTACTTTAGTGATGATTAAATTATAATTTCACCCTATTAATTTATAACGGAGATCAAACGTAATAGAAAAAATGCTCCAACTCTCAAAATGATGCATAGTTTGACATGACGGTCCCTTCACTGTTCCGATAGTCAGGCAAAATCTTCATATGTACAGCAACTTAAGGTTTTCTGCGTCTGGAAGAAAAGAAAAAACACAAAGCTTAATGACCTGACTTTTAAGGTAACAGCTGGAATGTTGTCCACTATTTAACATTTAACAGACAGTGCATACAAACAAACACAAAAGTGAGCACACATGGTTTATTTGCTTACTTTTGAAAACCAGGCGTGCTTGCCACTGGAGCCTTATGGAAGGAAAAGGGTGGAAAAGGGTTAACACACACATTAGACTAAATGCATAAACTTTACGTTGACTGGACACTGAAGTGACCAGAAAGCATAAGCATAGTGTAAATCGCACCGTAATTTAATATATAGATTTTGCATTATTAGTTTAATTAAGAGCTTACCCTGTTCTCTATGTCTTCGATCTGAACTGGTCCTTCTCCAGACCCTGATCGCCTCTTGCGACTGAAATAAAAAAGAGCTTTCGTCAGTTCTCTGGACAGAAGGAACATGCTAAAGAGGAACTTGAACTTCATCTTACATTCAACTGATTTAAATAGAATGTGTTGACTGTATAATATAACAGATACAAACTAGAAAAAATTGTAACTCTAAAATCTCTGAAAGTGTTACATGAAATTATGACTTTTTACTGTTTCAGTATCACAAACCTTTAATTTCCAAGGTTGGTTTCATTAACAAAATACCCAAAATACAGTAGGCCTATATTTTTCGGTCACAGGTTCTGGTGTCAATCCACCAGTTTTTCAGAGAGACACACACATTTCTTTTTCCAGTTTCTTTTAAACAGTGCTGATTCTGTTCAAAGACAGTTTGAACAGAATCGTATGTCTCCATGCTATTCCATGTGTTTCCATCTGCTTGTTTTATGGACATAACTCTTTGCTAGAAGCCCGACTAAAAGCCACTCCACTGGGTGTGGTGGGGTTGTGGATGATTTTTTTTTTCCATCTTAATTTTGATCCTTCCCCGACTTTCTCCTTCAAAATGACTTTGCTGTATGAATGTTAATCGTAAACATTTTGAAGGGTCTTGCTATCAGGCTAAAAATATGTGGCACTTTAATACAAGTTAATTTGTGTTTTAAATCTGCAGTGCGGTACTTTTGTCTCCCCCTTGCAGTAGTTGGTTCTCTGCCATAAGCTCAACATCGTTGCTGTAGCAACTCCCCTCTTCAGTTGTAAAATACTGACAATATTGAAAAACTAGTATACTGCAATTATGAGAGGTTAATGTGGGAACTTGTTTGGCAATGGTCTGAATGTAAAAGGAGGTTCATTTATGGTTGCTTTGTAATCATGACATAATGCTGTCAAATATATTAAATCTATTCCTATGGGAATCATTTAAGAACAGTATTAAATATTTTAGGATACCATTTTACAGATAATATCATATTGCTCGGTACACATACAAATATTACAAATACTTTACCTTAGTGCTGTTGGGCACTGTTGTTTTAGTGTCTCAATGTCAGTAAACTGCACAGCTTGTCCTCCACCTCTGGTCTTAAAAACATTGCCCTGAGAGAGTAAAGAGAAGCTTCACACAAATGTCCAAAGGAGAATACAGGAAGAAACTCACACTCACAAAGAACAGTGAAAAAGATATCACTCCCCCATTAAAATCTGAAACAGGACACCATTGTGAAATCAAAATGTGATTAAGTCAAAGTCACATGCACAATATTAAATAATCAGGAGTCTCAAATTAAACAATCAAGTAATTTTACCTTGATCAATTTGGTCTCGATCTCCCCATCGGAGGCAAGCTCTTGATGTCTAAGCACATACTTGTGGCATTTAGACAGAGCCTTCTCGTTCGGGGCGGACACCTTGATTGCATTGGGTATGATTGGCTGCATGACAGTGTCTAGGTCCAAATTAGAGGTTGGTTTGTGGTCTACCCATTTCTCCCCACCCGCAGACTGTGAGCGCCTGTGCCTTGGATGAACTGGAGGAGCCGTCTAGTGAACCCATTGTGAGGAAGACAAACCAGGACGTTATTCACATGTGACACCAGCAGGGACCATTTAAAGTGTCGGGGTAGTGAAGGTCAATCATTACAGGGTGTTAGCTTGTGCTGAAAATAAATGTACTACTGGAAGTCAAAGAGGGATGAGGTGTGTCCCACTGGAGAGATTTTTTTGTTTTTATTTCTGAGGTAATCACATCTAATATCCTGGCCTTCCAGTAATCCATATTTTCATAAAGTAACTAAACAAATTGCAGTGAAAACAGACTAATAGAGTGAATAAGAATCTACATGCAAGGCAGTGTTAAGGTGGTGTGGAAATGGGTAGCAACTAAGACTACATGCAAATGGAATACAGAAGTGGTTTGTAGATGAGGTTTAAGATCCAAAGCACAGGTGACTGATTTTAAAATGTTTTCATTTTTAAATGACAACTGAAGTTGTGGACATCAGACTGTTAGATACTTCTGTTTTGGTCCCAACATATTGAGCAGGTAAATAATAAACACAGCTATTACTTGGTGCTCCCAATTTAAACTTTTGGAAGACCCACTGTGGGTGGAAGCTTTGCTTCTTTGATGCATTTGGTATTTTTATATCTACATGGACAAGCAACATTCTGCAGTCTGCAGCAAATGTGCAGTCCTGCTTCTACTACTACGTGACAAGAGGTTTTTTTGGATAAAAGTCTATTTTTGTGTTTATTTTAGTGCTCATTGTCAGTTTTGGTCATTTAAAGTGGTGGTACTGAAATGTGTGATGATGCACTACAAGGAAAAAGCAGTTCTAGAAAGTACTTGGTAGCAACATAAAGAACTACAAACATTGCATGACTACTCATAAGGCCTAAGATGCAAGTCAAGAGGATTTACAAGCATAACAGAGCAGTCTCTCCTACTGCTGGATAAAGAAACACCAGACTTCACTGATCCAGCACTTCTACTTGATGCATTTCTAAACAAGCAGAAATCTACTGATAACATTACGGGTGCAGTTCTGCACAAAGGCAACACTTCATCTACAGGCTTACGGAGAAAAACTAAACATAATCTTTAAGGCATCTACGTTCTAACACACACACTAACCCTTGAGCCTGCCTCTAGGTCTAGACCATAGACAAGAGTTGTTGCAGGGGCCTCAGTTTCTGGGGCCCAGTGCTTCCCTCTCCTGCGACCCACGCTGCTGCTGCCTTGGTAAGGGGCAGGATTCCGGCTCCTGTACCGGGGAGTCCTAGGTTGCCTAAACTGGCTGCTTGAGTCTACAGGGAACTTGTGCTCCCAGTCAGAGATGCAGGAGGCTACTGAGGGAAAGGCTGAAGAGGAGGAGGAGGAGGTGGAGGCAAAGGAGGAGGAGCAGGAGGAGGTGGGGGAAGGGTCCTGAACTGCCCTAACATTGGCTCGATTTTGGTGGGAAGGTGTTTGGCTGAAGTCCTGGAAAATGATGAGGGAATGGGGCAAAGCATTGTGGATATTAGGAGCTCCAGGTGAACACAAAAACACAACAGGGTGATACAGAGAAGAAGAAAGTACAGAAATCATAGGATTTGTGTCAAAGATCATCACAATAATAATTAGAAGCATGCAAATTTTCCATGTTAAATAAAGTTTTATAAGAGAGTGATTGAATGCACAGTGATAAAACACACAGTATTACAGAGTAAATAACTCACAGGAAGTGGTGATGGGGACGCAGACCTCTTCTGAGCGAGGTTGCGATCTCTCTCCCGTGACGGCCTGTCAGGCTTGTCTGGATGCTCAGTGGGACCGCTGCCACTGCCACTGCTCTCTGTCACAATGGCCTTGAGCTGCTTCAACTTCTCATCCTTCACCCACAACTTGTTCTGCATCTCCAGCTGCTTGGCGTTCACTCGCCTCTCCTAATTAGAAAACACCAGCAGGAAACAAAATTAAGAACAGACTCATTTATTTAATCCTGTACGACAAGATTCCCTGAGGTATTGGGGCTCATGTTTCTCATTTCTAAAAGAACTGTACGTTTAATACTACTAACCACAAAGTACTTGCATTCATGATATGAATTTTACCTGATGAAGGTTTGAAGAGCAAAACATATCAAATAAATTACTACAAGAGGCAGCTGACTTTGCGAGATCAAGTGACCGCGCAAATCCATCTAGCCAAGCTTCATGCAATGCGCTGAACACATAGTGGATCAATCAATCAAACAACATCCTATGAGCACAGGCGTGATTAAGTGACAACTTGTGAGAAAAGCAACTGTCCGTTAGAAAACAACAATGTCGGGTGGTGCTCAAGAGATTAATGAGATGCTGCTGTAGCAACAGTTATATCAGAACTGGAGAGTTACTTAAAAGGAAGGTAAAGAACGACACTGAAGGCTCTTTTCAGTGTTAAAGATAAATTTGCTAATCTCTCAATTGACTTCAGCAAAAACCAACTGGCTCCCCTGGTGGCAGAGCTCTCCTACTGTTGATCAAACTGGTTGAAGTAAGCCTGTATTAGACGGTGATGGACAGATAGTTTTCCCAATCAACTGGCAAGTATTTTTTTAAGTGCCTGTCCTTTACCACATACTGTCTAGGGGAACGCCAGGTTACTGAATAAAAAAAGTACAAGAGATTAATAGTATATGGGTGGACTTCTACTAAAATCTCTCACCGCACCAGTTAATTCCCTTTGAGTTTTATTGTATTGAAAAAAGGAAAACATGCGCCTTGGATTTTTTTCTTCTTTTGGATGCATTATATCAGTAAGAAAATGACTTACTGGTTAATGATTACCATCATTGTTCCGTTAATGAAATGAAAGCCAATTATTACATCTGATAATGCAGAGCATTGGCTGCCGACTAGAGACACCACTTAGAGTGGTGATTTTTGCTTCTCTGCCTTTTTCCCCCCTCATCACCTATACTCTACGTTGGTGCACAAGGGCTTTAGGTTATATTTTACACATGAGAGCCTATGGGTTATATGTTACTCAAGTCATTATAATTATAATTGTCCATAGCAGTACACCAGTAAGGGAGACACCACGAGTAATTTATCAAAAACAGGATGAACAAGCAGTACAAAAATCTGTAGAAATGTGAGGTCTGTGACAGCTCTGCCTACTGGCCTCCTCAAACCACAGCTGATACGATTTGCACAAACATAGAGCTTGTTATGTTAATATTAAATTGTTGTGAATGAACTAGAAACCGCAGTATGTTATGTTGCTTGATATGGATAGATTGTCTGGCATTATAAAGTCTACATACTAGAACACATATTACAAACAAGTTTACAATAAATAAATGTATTCTTTAATCTGGGGACAGTGAAGGCTCTTTGAATATTGGTATTATATTAGTAGAAAAATATCTTAAAATATATCTTTTGTATTGTTTCAGACTCAGCATAATTATTGGTTGCCCTGAAATTCCATATCAGTGCATCTCATTCTTTTCTTTTCCATTTGGTAAAGGCTCCATCCTCTTAAATTAACCTTACAATAATATTTACAATAATAAAATATTCATAATATACAGTTATATTTATGTTAGTATGCCTTATCTGACAAACCAACTATTTTTTGAAGTACCCTGTAAACCAGTTTTTGTGTATTGGGATGTGATAACATGAGTCCTGTCCTTTGCTTTAAGCTCAAGTCATATATTATTTTTTAACAGTCGCTCACAGTATCCGCCTCTGCTGTAGTTTTGCTCCATGTGTATTCTACACCCTTCTACATTCTGTTTTCTAAGCATAAGGAGAATAAATTATTTATCTTATGAGTTTCGGTGCCATTTCTATTTTTTACTTGTTTGAGCAGTGACTTACACACTCCTTCTCCCACTTGAGTTTGGTGTCCGTCACCATGCCCTGCATGCGCTGCTCCATGCGCCTCCTCTCTGACAGCTCTCGGTGTAGCCGCTGCTCCCGAGTCTCCAGCTCCTGCTGAAGTGAGCGTTTGTCCTGCTCATACATTTCTGTCGTCTTCTGCAGGATATCGATCTGAAGAGGGGGACCAGTAGTAAGGGAAAAAAAGTAAATTCATATATTCTTACTTTTATAAGCTTGGTTAGAATAACAATAATTGAAGTGATAAAGCACCTTGTATTCCAGTGTTTTAGATTTTTTTTCTAGTCGTTCAATCTCTGTCCTCTGGTTGATGATGAATTTTTCTTTCTCGCTCATTTTGCTTCTGTGATCATGCAGGATGGTCTCCTTTGCATTGAGCTGACCGTCAAGCTGCTGAAGCATGGACGACAGTGTATTGGCTGAAGGAGAAAAAAATATGAACATAAGATGTTAACCATTTGGCTTGAAAGGTTGCTCTTTCCTGCCAACATAAAAAAACACTCTTATCAGACACTTATCATAATTAAGTGACTAACCCAGGAAAAGGGGTCATCTGCCTCTCTGAAACTCCATATAACTGCCTAAAGGTATCACCAGAAGATGGTGAGCCAGGGTTTCAGTAAATGATGCCTTTCAAAATTATTCATACATCATTGCTGGACTTAATAAATTCAATATTTTATTTCAGCTTAAAATCAGTAATGAAGTAGGCTCTCTATAAACCAGAGAACTATTTGTGGTGTAGACATTGAGCTGTACCAGTTTTGTTGAACTGTTCTGTCATCATCCGACGCATTCGATGCCTCCTTTCCAACACCTCAATCAGGCGCTGCAACGTCTGATCATCAGCTGGGTCCACCAGCTCACAAGGAGGCAGGGCTGGAAGGCTTTCTATGACTTGACTCAGCAGAGCTGGGTCATCCACTGTGTGAGTAAGGAAAACTTTGTTAGCAACAGGTAACATACAGTAAACGACAGGAACATTTCTGAAATGTAAAATACAGCTTGACATGAGCACAGTGATCAGGTTGACAGACTTGAGGGTGATTTACCTGCATTACTGGGACCTCCTCGCTCTTCCAAGCGACGTGAAAGCTCATCTTTGAAGGCCTGGTTTCTGTGTCTGCGTCCTGCAGCAAGGCCACAGATTGGCCGGTCAACCGGCCGTGCCACCTCCACCTCCTGGGTCATCTCAGCGAACCGCATCACCAGCTGCAGCACAGTGGAGTACCATTAGAATGACCATCCTAATACCTTTAAAACACCCAGCAAAGCTCCAAATTAGATGCTGATGCTTGAATTCAGCTGTGAACTTTGTGACTGACCATAGTTTCGTCGTAGTCATCAGCCTTTGGGTTGACACACACAATCATCCTGACTTTTCCTTCTCCATCAAAGTAGTTTTTAAACAGATGTGTAACTTTAGAGTCCCTGTATGGCACCATCTGGAAGGAAATAAAGGCTCTGTGAAACTGTACCTACTGTAAAATTATAAATGATAAATCAGAGCAACAGTTCAATATTATGACAAGATTGTGAAATACCAACCCTATTAGTTCCACACATCTGGTTTTCACGCAGGACTTCCATGCATGTGCGCAGTGTCATCAGGGACTGGTTAATATTCCCTGTAAACGAGACATTACTCGAGATGTTTGGTGTCTGAACAAACAGTATTATTAACAATAATACATTTAACTTATATAGCAACTTATAACACAAAGAAATGAAACAGTGAGAAACTGCAGATACACAGAAATGGTAACTTTGATGGAGGACAGAATAATGAAGGAACTGACCTGCTTCACGCAAGCGGCTTCCCTCGGCTCTGGTTCTGCTGGTGCGCTCGCTGCCTGCCAAGTCAACCAGACACAGCTGGCTCACATTCACCTGGTTTTTGTCCTGTAATTTAAGATCACACCGTTAGTGTCGCTAAACACTGCCTGGAGTCCTTTTGACTACATGATTTGTATATATTGGCTCTGTTTTGTCACAAACTGATTAGCTTAAATTGAAAATCAGAATGGACTCACTGCTTTCCTCTGAATAGGCCGTTATCATAAAAACAAACAGATTTCAAGGTTTTACATACAGAAAAAAAAACATTTATCAATATGTAATTTGGAGCTATATATGACCTGTAGAATGTGATCCCCGTCAGCATCAAGTGGTGCCTGGGCCAGCTTCACTGTGAACACACTGTGAGAGCGACTGGATTCACGGTTGAGCTGAGTGTTCGCTATCCTCCTTTTCTTTTGTCCTGGAGACATGGCACAGCGTCATTAATACAATATGTAACACTAACAACAGAAGCAACAGTATAGGTCAAATCATTTCTTTACAAGGTCAACACATTTATCGCTTTGTCCAGTTATTCCTGCTGATTTGATTGGTCAACTAATTTCAAATGCTGATAATGGCCACTGGAAGCTATATCTCAAAACTGCCCAGCTGCAGATCACCATATCCTTGCTGCATGGACATGGTAACAAGGCAAAGTTATGGCTGCTTCCTTATATGTAATAGACAAATTTATTTAAACATTGTAATCATTATTCTGTTAAAATATTTCAATGGTTTCAATCAAAACATATAAAGGCTAAAAATAAATAAAACAGCTTAGAATGTTTAAAAATTTGCAAATAATTACATGGCATCTATGAGGAAGATTATTTTTTTACACTCACCTTTCCAAAAGACTTCAAAGGCCTCTTCTGTAGATTTTACCTCCACTTCTGTGCAACCAGCAACATACATGTTATGATTCTGATCTTCACGGAGAATCTTTGACTGAGGTGGTCTAAAACAAGTCAATGCAAAGAATTAATATACAACAATAATGTAACACAATGTGTTGCTTTAGTAAGACGAGCAGCGAAAGCTAAAATGGCTTTATTTGATGTTAGTGTCAACGTCTGTAGGGAGACAGAAACACATTCAGGGGTTCAGACACATGCACACTGGGTTTGCACACAAGCTTGAGCCATTCAGGGATGACATGAGTCTCCATACTAACAGCAACAACAGGGAGCAAATCCTTGAACACAACAGCCACCAAAATGACACAAAGCTAATAAACTACACCTATGTATGCCATTTACAGGGCTTTGGATTAATGGGATGGAAATGCACTGATGATAACCTACGCAACATATGAGCTACAGCCAAGTTATGACTATGAATAAACAGAGTACTGTGTAGTGTACTTTTACTGGCCACATACATGAACTCATTGTTCCGTACAGGCGTGCCTCCACCGAGCCACCTAACAAAAACAGGATTTTTAAAAAGGGCATCTTGTGAACATAGATAAACATTTCTGTCTCAACGAACTCATTCAGAACATACATGGAACACAGTCAAAGTGGTTGTTATGCAGTGACGTGTGCACAACTACAAGAAAAACATGTGTAGTGTACATTAGTTGGGGGTAGCAGTGTGGGTGCAGTTGAACAGAGCCATCTATCATGTACTGTATGAATAGCACCACAAATAACCTGGATTCAACTAAGCTTTGTAAAGACAACCTCTACACTGATTTGTAATCTCTTACTTTGGTCTGATTGGGTCAAATGGAGCATCTTCGAGGAGATCATAGATATAGTTGTTGTAGACCTCGATGTAGGACACAAAGACGCTGTAACAACAGTCTTCATCCACAGTCTCAGATTTACATGCTTCCTCTGAACTGATCATATCAGCAAACTCTGGGTCGGTCTTCTGCCTAAAACAAAAATGAACAGAAAGAAAAGCAACATGATGACCAAAATGAAACTTTTAAAAAACTTTTAATTCAGTTCCCTTCTATTCCAACAATAACTGTGAACACCATATATAGTACATAAAGTAAGAAGTGAAATAAAATGACTCATAGCTACCTGGAGGAGGGCGTTTTGGGCACTAATGGCTGACTGTCTCGTTTCTGTCTCTCCAGGAGAGCATCGACTTGACCTTGGATCTCCATCCCATTTTTGTCATCTGGTTTAAACACCTGATGATAAAACATTTCAAGTCAATGTCCCACCGCTCTCTAAAAATGTAATCCTTTCTTTAGAGACCAACTACCAAAAAGATTAATAAATTAAAGTCTTACAAATCTTTTGGCCTGAAAGGGGCCGATGCTGTTGAAGAGCATGTCTAGTGAACGGGGGAGGAGTCCACCCTCACCAGGTGAGCCCGTCATGGTAAAGGTCTTACCGCTTCCTGTAACACCATATGTGAACAGCAGACCTATGAACAGGGAACATCACAGTTAGCTAACCACATTTCACAGAGAGGATTAGTGCTAATGTCAGTTATATATATCATGTTGGTTTATATAATGAATGTGTGATTATGGTTTATTCAGACGACCACAAAAACTGATAAACTCCAATTATTCACCAATTATCAGAACTATTTTAAATTTATTTTCAGCTGATCATATAATCCTTTGAGCACTACAGAAGAAAATCATCAATGTATGGGATTCGGCATAGGGCACATCACACATTTCATAGCTAAAAAAACATTTAACTCACTTACCATTTTTACAGTGAATGAGGTCCTCTACCAGCGGCCTGGCAACATCCTCAAACAGCTCCATTTGAGTGGTATTAATACCAAATACTTTTTTAAAGGTGTACTGTGTCTAAGGATAAAGAAAGAAAAAAATAAATATGAATGGCATTTAACAGAAAATGGAAAAGAAGAGTTATTATCATCATCCTCATCATCATCATCATGCATTAAACCTGTTGGTGTCCAAGAAAGTCTGAGGTCTCTACTGAATACAACTATGACCAAACAAAGGATTTCTTTTGTTCGGTTTTGTTGTGCCACTTTTTTTCTTAGCTGAGTAATAAAATAAAATAAATATATGCCTGGTGGCTGCCAGTGTCGGTTATTTTTTACTTTTAACATCTTGTTTAGATAATAGTTCTGGAGTGAGATGTCAGGTGGAAACAAAAACAAGTATAAATGGTAATTTTGCTTTAAATGCTCAGATTACTTCCAAAGCACATAGGGCTGCAACACACTTACCTCCTTGTACTCCCCATTGCGGTTGGCTTTAAGACCGTCTGGAGCATGTAGCTGAATAGTGGAGCTGCTGATCATCTCAACACAGCATTCCTCATCTTCACCTCCAAGTGGACGTATACGGCAGTATACCTGCAGAGATGAATGAGTCGATAGCAGTGTGCGATATGGTCATTACAACTGGAAGAACTACATTCAGATAAGCCTCATTTAAACAAAATTTTTCAAAGGATCTATGAGTCTATGGTGTCAGCCACTATCAAATGTTTCCTTCTGACTTCATGAGTTTAAGTCTTGATATGTTGTGTTCATAAGAATCCCTAGATAAGCACGTTGTAAATCCAGTTTTAGGACAGACTTTTCTTCCATTTCTATTGAGGGCTTAACTACAGAAACAAGCTACTCTTTTAACTGTGGCTGTGGTGTGATGCTGTTTCAGTTTGAGGAATAACAAAGTCAATTCTTCACTTACTCCAACAGGATCTTTCTCTGTGTTGGATGCCTTTTTTGGGCCATGCCTTCGAGGAGTCTTCCCTTTGCTGCAAGAGAGAAAACAAAACAGAATCAATGTCAAACACCAAAAATAATTTCGCGATTATTTTGACAGATATTGCAATACTCAATTTTAGTGCGAATAGTAATTTTTGCATTTCATTTTCACTGAAAAAACAGAAATTATAATCATTTTGGGTTGAGTCTCTGAAACATAAACAAGCATGTTCCCTTATGTCTGAAGAATATAATTTATAGGCTGGAGGTGTCTCTGTGAGACCAAAACACTTCATTTAAATGGTATGACACATTTTAACTTTATCAAGAGAATGCACCTCATTTGATCTGAATATTGCACTTGGCCATATCGCATTTCGATTATATTATGATTAACTGTTACATGTTAGTTTATACTCCACATAATTCAATTAAATTACACTTGTACATTGCCTGGCTCACACTCTCGGGTCAAACTCACCATCAAGGTGTTGGATGTGCTTGCCAGTAAATCTCCACACCAAACTCAGACAACTATTACTTTATGTAATTTACCATATAGGGACCGGACAGGGTTTTCCACAAAATTGGAAATGCTTGTCTCGTCTTAAACTGCCTTTAATAGTTTGTATATCAGATTAAAATATCTCCATTTGGCAGTGAGGAGCCAAAACCAAACCATGTAAGAAACCACACCAGACCAAAAGTGACATTGCATATGTGTAACTGTTATACACAGATATGTGGTGGGCAAAAGTGTCCCATAATTTTGTTCATACAGTGTAAAATTCTTCGATATGTGCCCAACTAATAATAATAACTTTATTTATAGACCACCTTTAAAAACAGAGTTTACTGAGTGCTTTGACAGAGTAACAGCAGGACACTGTTATAACAGGATAAATGTTTAAAGGTCAAGCCAAACAAGAAGTTAAAACAAGAGGGTGAAAATTAAAAAGAAACCTATTAATCTACTTTTTTTCCCATCTAATCTACTGTTAAGCTAACTAGCTAAACTCATATTAGCTCAGGTGTCAATTGCTAACGTTAATTCACAGGTAATGGCCAACAAATATAAGAACTTGACATTACATTTGCCACGTAAACGTTCAGCTGAAGGCTGGCCGTTTCACAGAGTTGATGTTATAACACGAATCTCTCATGGCGTTAGTTGAAAAGTAAATACTGAGCTCAAACATCAATACTGACCAGTTGGTCGACAGTCAAACAGCGTTAGCTGCGACTGAACTAGCTTAGCCCTCCTCATTATGCCGACTACGGTTACGGTCTCTTTATCTAGAAAAGACCGCTCGCAGGTTACGTGAGACACTTGGATAATTTTGCTAGGTTTTAACACAGAGCGCAGATGTAGATTTTTAGCAGTTTATCTATGTAAAAGGTGGTAAAACTCACCCCGGTCTCTGCATTGTTGGTGTTAAACTCCTCTCCTCCACTACGAGAGCGCCTCTTCTCGATTTGAAAATTCTGTTGTTAAACGTTTTTCCGAGTGTCTGGCATTTTAACCAATCACAGCACAGACACCGCGTTCAGGAGCGGAACTCCCGCCCCCTCTGAGATTTCACCCAATCACAATGCAGACACAGCGTCCAGGGAAGAAGTCCCGCCCCCAGCTCCTGGCTCAAGGACTGAGCCAGCTGAATCGTGTGAAAAGATAAATTTTAACCTGTACATCATGTTTGGGAAATGTTTCATCTGAATATAAAAATGTATTTTATTTTATGTAATTTTATTCTACTTCTTTATTTTATTCATCAACTATCTCATTGATTCACAAGCTCAGTAGTACTCCTCTTGTTGTGGTCTAAAACAAAACAAAGGAACAATATTTAATTTGAAGTTAATTCCTCACCTTTGCAAAAAATGACCCAGGGTCACTAAAAATGCACTCAAATACTTTTACAATTATAATTACTTTTACAAATACAATTATACTTTTATTATTTTATGTATGAAAAATTATGTCAGTGATATTTTATTTTGAAAACATGACAATAGACAAGAACGTTATTTTACTAATTCAATTGTGAAAAAAATGTCTGAAATAAACACTACCTTTTTCTTAAATTCTATTAAATTCACCTTTTACCACATTTATAGCTAAAGTGCAAAATAAAAGGCAGCAAAGTCCTGAAAATTGAAACTTAATTAAATTGTTCTTAACTAAAATGACTTTACCTGACCATTATTGTCTTTAAAAACTGTTTCAATGAACCAGACATACTGAATAAGTTACACAAGTCACTCTTATTTAGAATTACAGCAACACGTAGACAGGTTTAGTAAATCGTTTATTTGAAAAAATCAATCATTATAAATAACATTGTGTATAAATACTCTAAGTTTTGCATCAACAGAACAATGTGAAATGTCACATGGGTCTACAAGGACAGAAACAGCAGTCATATGAGGGAAACATTCACTCTGTATTAGATACTTTATATCAACAGTAACTGAACTTGCTACTTTGCAGGAAGTTCTAACTCATTTTTCTTCCCTTGTCATAACTGTTTCTCCTTTGTCTTGACAAATAAACAAACAATCCAGTCGGCTGTGTACAAGCACTATAAATATAAAGAGGTAAAGTGTATAAATGTAGCACTACAATTTAAAATTGATAGTGAAATCAGCATTATTTTCCCTGCAGCTGACAGTCTCTTCATGCCCCACATGTGTGAAAATCAGAGAACGAAGCAAAAAAATATATATTATGAACAAATATAGCACTGCCCTTACAATGTAGCTAACCTGCTACATTTGTAGCTTTTTTTGCAGGAACAAGTTTCCTCAGAAACATTTACATTCTTTCCATATTATGGTAACAAACATTTTGTTAGATTTCCATTGTATGTTAGTGCAACTTTACCCACACGACCAGCAGCTGTCATCACAGTGATGTCTCAGTTTAGTACAGACTGATAGATATGATTCACTTAAACATTACGTCAGCTCCTCGTAGCTCAGGAGTGTTCTTTACAATGTTTCTATATCACCCATAATGCACTCTTTTCACTTGTCAGTATGTCTCGTGACCAGCTGCGTCCCCTCAGCCGTGACTTATGAAGCCAGAGATTTAGCAGCAGCGGCCGGCCTTGACTGAGGTTTTCTTTGGCTGTTTATCATGTTTCTTCTCTTGGCAGGCTGTGGCAGAGAGGAGAGGTAGACTGTACAGGAGGATGATGATCAAATTCACCACAACACAAAACAGCGCTGCACCCGCTGAGTGAGTAGAGGTGATGGGGATAGAGTGTTCAAGGAGCCAGGGGCGCCGTGTCACCATGTCCTGTTCGATGGCCTTCATCTGGAAGTGGGTGCCCAGGATGCCGCACACATGGAAGAGTTGATGGCTGTGACCTGCAGAGGGAGCAGTCGAGTCATGTTTGAGCTCAGGCAGCACAGTCACATGTCACAGTGACATGAGGTGTAAATTCAAGCTCTGATAAATCAGTCACATTGCCAACTGAATTAACGAGAATGGAAAACTTGGGAGACAGTTACGCATTAGCATTATTTCACAATGTTAACCACACATGAGAAAACTGTGTTAATCTGTTAATGTGAACCCAGTGTTTATTTGTAGTGATGAAAAGTCTGATATGAGACATTGGAGAGTTAGCTGTAAAAAACCTATTCTTCCAATACTGTAGATGCACACCAATACACAAACAAGCACTTTTAGCGGATGTACTTTGACAGTCAATGTTGCCAACAAGGATTACATTGCAGCGCGTCTCACAGCTGTGAACTGAGATGATCTACTGGACCGATGTCAAAACGTTTTGTACCTATCAGTCTTTACACACCAAAATATGTAAACAGCCTGGAGAAAAAATGCAATGCAAAAATTGGGAAATAGTCCAATGACTAATCTATGTAGGTTCTGGCTGGCACACCCTACGAAGTAAACCAATGCTTAGCATGTTGATGACAAGAATAACTACTCCTCAGATCAGACTTACCTATGTAATCGAAGCTGCCAGGTGCCAGGCGCTCAGGTAGATGTGTGGCAAACAGAAAGCCTGTGAGGAAAGCCAAGGCGATGTGGTAGAAGTGGAGGAGGTTGGTGTCATTGTCTGTGCAGCCTTCCCCAACACACAGAAACACCTGTGAATACAACACAGAGCAGAAAAGAACATTTATTATAAAGGGAAATGGCCAAAACCATACATTTAAAAATGGAACAGACAGGTATTCAGATACAATAATTGAAAGAGAATCTTTAATGCCTCCTGTTTAACTCCCAACGCTGCATCATAAATCAGTTCTTAAACTTCAATAAAATGATTCATTTCTTTTATGATGTCATAAAATGCTTTTCAACTCTCTGCAATTCTCAACCTTCAGGCACGGTTGATGTGACCCATGTGTTATGTTTGATATATTTCATTTCTTTTTCCATTCTACAAAGGTTTGTTGTGTCATAGGGGGATACAATATCTGGTAAGTTGTTGTCAAAGGCTAAAACCAAATGTCCCCAATGCAGGAGATGTTTTCCAGTCCAATCCAAGAAGTAAAAACAAACCTCTTATCAATTCATTATGTTTAATGTTGCATGTATGTTCAGAAATGTAACTCATTTTATTTTAATTCATGCAGCTACCATGAATTTTTGGGAACTAGTTCAGGTGAAAAGTCCTTGCATCAATTGTTTTGTGATTTTGTCTTCACTAACTGCGCACCACAATATAAACTTTTCATTGAACTGCACTGTATCATCGCACAGAGGGAAATGTGCGTCTACTCAAGGATGAGAGGCTTTTGATTGTGACAGCGTGGGCTGTAAACATTAAGAGGGTGTCAGCCTCAACTGAGCTCTAATGTAGTTAGCTTAGCTAGCTTCAATGTATTTTTTTTTTTTTTTGGTGCTTTAAACACCATAAGTAGAGTGTTATCTAAGTCCATTATATTGAAGAAAATTCAGACATCTCTACTCACACCAACACAATCCAGATGGATAAATAGGACTAAAGGTAAGAGGAAAACTGTCCCTTTAACTACTGTTGTATTATGACTTTAAATCATATCACAACTGAGATAGCCTTTGTTATTGACATTAACACCAAGAAAAATATATGAATGTGAGAGCATGGAGCACCAGAGACAGTGATCTACTCTGAAAAAATGTTATCTGTGACACTTTTGAAACAGTATTTTTTTTCACTCACACACACACACACGCACACACATACGCACACACTCTTCTTTGACCTTTCAGATGTGTCTTGTGCGATGTGCACAGAGGTGGACCTACCCTGTAGAACAGAGGAATGTTGTCAAACAGGTACGGGTAGGCAAAGGCAAAAACACGCAGGTATTTGCTGAACTTTGGACTCTGGCACTCAGGGAATCTGAAATAAAAGAAGCATTACATTATTTTTTAATAATGACAAACAATACTTTCACACCTACATTCACTGAACATTACTTATTGTTATACTGTGTTATAGCTGTGTTGGAATTTATGTGCAAACTTCTTGCAGGGCATCACCACTGGTAATGTCATACTTAAGCATGTGTGATGACTTTAAAACCATTATACTGAGGGAATTGAAAGTGAATTACAAAGCCATGTACAGGGTGCAAAATCAATGTTTTTGTTCACCGGCCAAATGGCGATTGAATGATCCACTTTCTAATTTACCAGCACTTGAGTGGTGGCTGGTGCTATATTTGTGTCCTGCAGATGTTTAGTCGTCCATGTGGGTAAAGTTTAAATGTCATATAATCCTTAACCAGCATGTGTATACTCAATCTGCTGAGGACTGTGTGTACAGTAGCTACACATTTCCAGATAAGTAAAGAAACCCATTAAATTGTTACAGAACACGTTGTGCCGCCTCGTCTGTCAGCTCCTCTAACCTGCTCAGCTGAAACTACAATCAAAGTAAATCACTGTTTAGGGTTGGTCCCTGTAGTCACAGTCAGGTAACGCCTTTTGTATAAAAAAGTCAGTTGCTCCATTCTACTTTTGAAATCCAAGTCAACATTGTATGTGGGATAAAGTGTGTCTCAAGGCTTTTGAAGGATAATTGCATATTTCTAAAGGATTAAAGTGCATTCATCTACTGCTACCATCATCACCATAGACTTGTTTTTAGACAGAACAGTGAGGGAAGCAGATTTCTAGGTGTCTTTACCTCTTTATGGTGTCATAATTATATTGCCAGTATGGTAAGCCAAGCCTTAGCAGAGGGGAGAGATGAGCAAAGAACAATAATTAGCTCCACCGAGCTGACATTAAATCAGTACATGAAGAGATAACAGTGGGAACAATGTGATAACAGTTGTAAATGTAAGAGGTGAGACAGTAGTGTATTGATACAGAAAGCTGTTTCTCAGGTCATTCAAACCTTTAAGATGTCTCATTTTACTTTATTGAATAATACAGACACAAACCCACTGAGCTCTACTGGCCAATCATAGAGACCAGTCACATTAAAGTGTTGTCATGGACAGGGACTAGACTTATCAGGTATAACATCGGCAGTGATTTCCAGCCAGGGGTACTTCTGCAGTTGCTGTGGGGTACGTGGGAAGATTGTAGAGTAGCTCAACTCAGAGTTTATGGTTGAAAAGCATGGAAACTAAGTGAGCAGAGGAGATTCAATTGTTAGCTAAAAGTAATGTATAAACTGTTGAAGTAGATTACTAAAGTAATGGATAAATGGCTGGAACATCCAGTTTTTGCTGCTCCGTATGGCTGTGTTACAAATGCAAAGTGACCTAAACACTAACAATACAACTCTATTTTATCCACTTTTATACAGTGTTGTAAAAAGTAGCCAACATTATACTTGTGTAAAAGTAAAAATATCCTGTTAAATCTCACTGTTAAAGGTGAAAGTCACCCATAAGTAAAAGTCTTAAAATATTTTATACTTAATGTACTTATGTATAAAAAGTATTAGTAAAATCAAATTATAGGCCTACATATATTTACATGTATGTATATACTGTATACTATGGGTCAACCGATAAAAAGTACAATATTTGCCTCAAAATGGAGTGAAGTGGAAGTATAAAGTAGTGCAAAGTGGAATGGTAAATGAACTTGCATTTCTATAGCGCTTTTCCAGTCTTCTGACCGCTCAAAGCACTTGACAACACTTGTCACATTCACCCCTTCACACACACATTCATACACTGATGGCAGAGGCTGCCATGCAAGGTGCTTACTGCTCATCAGGAGCAATTTGGGGTTCAGTATCTTGCTCAAGGTCACTTCGACAAGCAGCTAGGGGAGCTGGGGATTCGAATCAGCGACATACCAATTACTAGACGACCCGCTGTACCTCCTGAGCTACAGCCACCCCGGTAGTACTTCTTTTATATGATTAGCAGTAAAACATGCTAATATTTTGCTTGGTGCATTTAGCGTATTAGTTTTTTAATATGCTAACATGCTAACATTGTCCCCCAGTTTGAGCCTCTCGTGTATTTATCACACATTTAACTAATTGATAATTATAGAATGACCTTAGCTGTGGTGGTTAAAACAACTGTTTGGGTTTTTAAAGACTGACAGGGATTTATCTTTTTAGAAGACCAAATGTTAAATTAGCTTTGTGACTTAAAACTGGGACGGCCTAGCGTTAGCATGTTGTCATGGTTATACATGCTACTCCTCTCTTTTGTGAAAGAAAACCATTAAGATTTAGTATCAGCTGTATGAAATTAAATTATGACATTCTCTCACCATACCTGGAATAGCAGGCGATGGCGGTGCAGATGACAGTGTTGACCACAGCGATGGAGACGTAGCACTGATGGAAGACGCCATTCACCCACTTGTCCGGGAAAACATAAGCTGAGTAGCTGATAGCTGAACCTGCAGCAGGACACATCAACAGTGCACACTCTGTCAACTTTAACACTGTAGGATTTATAATAGAATAAAATGACATACTGTAGTCTGAGAGATTTATTATTGATGACATTTTGTCCACCAATCATTATCATCATCAATCATGTCACTGGATGTCTTTAACGAGACATTGGGACATTTTTCTGGCTGTGTTAGTGGCAGCAAAGCCGAATATTTTAGATAAGATGTTGGAACAATTTGCAGCCAAAAAACTGGTGAAAAACATGATATTTTCCAAACCCTAACCAAGGGTTTTTTCATGGGACAAGAATAGTAATTTGGCACTGAAAACAAAAGATTTTTCAACATGTTTTCAGGGTCAAAACTCAGACGACTGTCACTGAAAAACACATCAAAACACAAAAAATATCAACGTAAAATTAAATTATTTTCCATGTTTCAATACCAATGTGTACTGTGAGTGTTCTGGCCAGGTCTAAACCTGACCAGACCATAAGCACAGAGATGTCACGACATACTGTAGAATAAAAAATTGAACATGAAGAACCTTTAGCCTTAACCCTTGACCCTTAGCTTTAGCATGTGGAGGGCTCAAGAACCACTCAATAACATTACTCACTCTGTGAACTGAGTGAGAGGAGACCACATGTACTTACCCAGGCTGTAGAAACTGAGGGCGCCGTAGTCGAAGAAGAAGCAGATGTGGCGTGCCCGCGCCGACATGCTGCTGAACGTGTGAGCGCAGCTTGACGCCAGTGGATAAATGCAGCAGGAGAGCAGGAACATCAGCAGAGGCCAGGTGAAGGAGTCCTGCCATGCTGTCTGAATCAGGACCACGGACACTAGTTTCCATAGGAAGTACCTGAAACAGATGCATGAGGTTAATTAGACTGGAGTGGATGCAGTAGGATATTTGATAATATTTTCAGTTTGTGAGTGCTGGAAAGAGGAGCAAAACAGTGTGTAACTGACACGTTATAAGTCTAGTAACACAACTGCATTAAAAAGTAACAGCAGTTAAAATAACATAGGAGGCGAACTAATTAGTGAAAACACAGCTTCAGTGTTTGAGTGGTTTCATTTTCTTGCAGCCAGGCAGACAACTGAACAGTCTCCTGATCAGTTCCTCAGGCTGTTTTCTACATGAACAATTACAGCTGAGTCATTGCTCGACACCATCCCACACACTGTAGTAGTTTTACTGATAGTATTGCTGGAATGTTTGCACATGTACGAGATGGTAAATAAGAGGCTGAAAATTTGTGGTATGATATCTGTGCATCATACACTGAATGTGGGCGTAAGAACAGTGTTAACAGATTTTTTCCTTCCAGATAAAACGTTTTACGGGAAGTTGAAGCAGCTAACATCCTGTAAAACCACAGCTTTTACATTTATGTTTGTTTAAAGACTAAATGAGTTGTTAAATGCTGAGCTTTAGAGGTGCTGATAGTGTCGTGGTTTTAGGTTTTAGTTTGGTTATTTCTGTTGGATTTTGTTTGCATCATGTCTGTTGTACTTTCTGTCTCTCTTCCGCCTTTGTGGTTGCCCTGAGTTGTTCAACCTGCCTTATTATCCACCTGTGTTTTTAGTCAATGAATGGTTTCTCTTTGATTTGTAAGTTTGTCTGCATTTTTACCAGTTTCTCCATAGTTTCCTGCATGTTTGTGTTTCCCCTTTTTTCCCCTTTAATCCCCTTTATGATATTAAGGCTCTTGGGCTTGGGCCCTTTTGCAATAGTTTCACAAAAATGCCCAAATGTGAGTAAGACAACGCTGAACTCCAAAGAACAAAAGCCAGGCTACAAAGGAGAAATACGTAAACTTAACCCTGCAAAACTGAAGAAACACAAGGAGCAAATGCAGACAATCTAACAACTGAAAGAGGGAAACAGTAACAAATAAACAGGGACAAATTAACTAATAAAACACAGGTGGGCACAGAAAACAGGCAGGTAAAAGACAAAGACAGGAAGTGTAAGACAAAACAACTTAAAGCAACATAAAACAGGAAATAACTTCACTCCAACCCTGACAGATAGGTGCATTTGTTACCTACAGAGAAAGCTGTACCAGCTGTTTACAGTCTTTATGCTAGGCTAAGCTAACTGCCTCCCAGCTAGCTCCATATTTAATGCACAGACATCAGAGTGGTATTAGTCTTTTCATCTAACTCACAGCAGGAAAGCAAATAAGCGAATTTCAAAAAATGTGAAACATAACCAGAACAAACTGGGATATTTGAACTGCTTCTTGCTGTGAGTCAGTCAGAAAGAGACTTATTAATGAGCAAAACTACAAAGTATTAAAGTGTTAAACGTGATGATATTTAAGCTGCATGTTGATGCATTTAATAGAGATAAACTGGGTTGGGCTTGTCATCACTGTACAGGTACTGACAGGACCTGTCAGTGTAGACAAACCCGAGATGTCCATGATTGAGTCTCATGTTCGTTTTCACTCAGTTAAATCATGCGTTTGTCACCAACTGTCAGTTACGTAACAGCCAACAGTCAACAAGCTGAATCTTATCAGTGGGCGACAGTTTGCTTTGTGTATTTTTGCATTGCAGCTTCTGTTTTCTCGTCTCAGTGCACCTCATTGACAAATCAACATTATTTGTGCTTTTCCCCGTCACTGAGCACTTAACTAATTGTGGCAACTCGTATGTACGCCTTAAGCACAGATCTGCTCATTAGCGGCTGGCCTGGAGGTCTAAGCCAAGCCCCATGACACAAATACCCATGTGCCCTTAGCATATCTTCAACACACACACACACACACACACACACACACACACACACACACACACACACTTTCTCCCTGGACCACGCAGTCAAAGCAACTGCCATCTCAGCAGGGAGGAAGTGCAGTGTGGCCCCGGGGAACGTTTTGTAGTATCTTTAAATCAAGAAACGTACTCGCATGAACACACACGCAACAAATAAACTGCAGCGGTTACACAGCTGACACAAGTGTTGGATATGTTTTAACCTCCGTGCTTTTTACTCCTCAGATTTTTAGCCCCTCTGTCTCCACCTGCAAGTGCCGCATCATAAGTCTATCAGCAAGTTGTGTCAGCTCATTTTAGTAAATTAGACTGTTTCATCAAACTAATTACATCACTACAACACGTCTACATCGACTCTTTTGTTGAGATAACTATAAAGTTTAAGGGGAGACAAATTTGGTTACACCCCGCCTTTCCAAACCCCGCTGTTCCGAAAATAGACTTCCATGCTGCTAGCTGCACAGCTAACTGAGCTAACTAGCTTACAGCAGCTAGTTAGCAGCAGTTAGGGGTTACTTCAGTGATATTCTAACCTCTATTTGTTTGGGTATAAATTTGACAGGTAGCCAATTCTTACATTTTGCACCTGTAAAGATCCTCTCCCTCTCCAGACTTGTTGCTACAGGCTAGCAGGCAGGCGATGCGTCTTGGTGTGATTGGCCGCTTAAGGCACACATAAATTCTCTAATGTTTGTCTAACATGGCTTTTGCAGGGAAAAAAGTACAATTACTACATTTAACCTTTAAAATGACACCTGCTCTTTTACTCTCATTAACAAATCCAGAATATATGAACTTCAACTTCTTCAAGTTTCCTCATCACACTTGTGTCTACTGACGATGATCAGCTTCTAAATTATTTGCGATGTCACAAATCACGCTCGTCGGCCCGCCTCTTAAAATCAGATTTTCAATGAGCACAGATAAAATTCACAATTTCTGCATTGAATGTGAAAACTGTCTTCTCGTGTTAAACTCTGCAAAAACAATGCATATTTGACAATGTTTCTAAACCACTTGATTTGATGAGTTATCTCACAAATGAGCTGGATATTCATGCATTGTATGCCAAACAATATCAATTTTCATACTGCATGGGACAAAATTGGGCAAATGAATTGAATAAAGGGTAAATCAGCTGTATATATGCAGCTGTACTGTGAGAGTCCTGTTGAACTCAAGGCTTGTTGACAGGGAGACACTGTGAGGCTGCAGGAGGTCTGTGAGACCCACATGGTTGCTGGGATGTCTGACTTCAAAACAAACCTGTGTTTGAGAACAATCCTTCTCCCGTTACTTGATGGCTGTGAGTGATTCTTATGTTCCAACTGTCTGCAGGATCCACAACAGCTTTATGACAATATAAAGTCCACTGCTCTTCTGGCTTCTGTTTAACTCCTTGAAGAGTGAATCTGTGGTAATAAATATACACCGGGACGAATCCACTGACTTATAATATGAATACTAAGCAGACAGATACTGTACCGCTGGATATGAGCAGTAAAACTGAATGGTAGTCTTCAGTTATTATGTGCCTGAACTGATTTAATAAATCCTCTGTCTGAGAGAATGTGAGTCTGTACAACAACTTGAGGACATCATGGATTACTCTCTGGCCTTCAAGCTCAACAAGCTGTGCAGGATTCCTTTAAACTTGAAGGTGGAATCCTCAAACAAACAACTAAAACAATGCCCTTATCAAAACTGTTACGCGTGACTTCAGACTGTTCTCTGTTGCTCAGCTGTGATGACTTGCACAACTCAACTTCATGTAAACGCCCTCATGTACCAGGTGATGTAGAAAAGGCATGTTCCTTTAAACTGTGATGCACTGCAACAGAAATGACATTTGTCAGCTGTACCAGGTGGGCAGAAAGTGGGTCCAGATGTTGAGCGTCTCATTGGTCAGCTGGAAGAGGCTCAGGATGCAGTCGGTGGCCGAGCTGCGGGGGTGTCTGTAGCCGGAGATGATGCTGTCCTCATGGAAAACCTCGAGAAAGAAAACTCTTGTTTAGTCCTCAGTCCGTTTGACAACTGAAATAAAGTCTCTCAAAACTACTTTGAACGAAATACACCTGACACTGATTTCTCAGTGGACCAAGTGTTGCATGTTTAATACAAAGACCTATAGAAATATCACAAAGCGGGGTTCAGCATCCTCCTGAGGTGTCCTATGATATATCTGAGAGATGATAAAAGGTATAAGAAAAAAAAACACAGATGTTTCCGTTGATCAAAATTGTTTTTGCTTGTTTCTTTTTAAATACTGGACACTTTTTCTTTCTTTCTTTCTTTTTTCTTTTTTTTTTTTAACCTTTTTCGGCTTCTAAAACAATCCTTCAAACAATCGACTCACTATTAACAGCTCATAAACTGTGATGAGAATAGACACTGACTATTTTTAAGGGGTCCCAAGCCAAACAGATTAGGAAACACTGATTTCAGAGTAGTTCTTTACATTACATTATAGGAGTGTCGCGATATACTGATATTGACGTAAACTGTCATATTTTAAAATGAAACACTCACATTGTGTTCATAATACATTGTCTCTGAGAGCGTTTCCGTTTCTTTCTTTCTACTTCTTGCTTTGTAACAGGAGGTGATAGTCTGCACCTTTATGCTGGTTGCCACCTGCCATAAAACAGATAAATTAATTAAGAGTAATTGCTCTTTTTGTTCTCTTTTCTACAGTTCTGTTTACAGACTCTCTCCACCTCTCTACACATTAACATTTAAAAAAAAAAAGTCTTTTACACATACAACTGAGTGTCAGAGTAGTTTGTTTCATGTAGTGAAGTATGAAATGTATAAATACGTTAAACTTTTTCTTAAACTTTTTTAAACTTCTTTAAAAAAATAACCAGTGGCTCTCACCTGCTGATAAAATCCAGCTCAGTCTGAGTGTGTGGAACCAGAGAAATGTCCAGTGAAGACACAGAGAAGATGAACTTACTTTGGGCACTTGATTGATGGTGAAGACTCGTGGTAATCTGATGAGGCTGAGCATGACTACCACTGCACGGTGCTGCTGCTGCTGCTGCTGCTGCTGCTGCTGCTGTCTGGGAGGAGAGCTGAACTGAAGCTGGCGGCTGGGTGTGCCTTTGTCTTTAAAAGGCTTGTGTTGCCATGCCTTCCTCCAGGTTTGTCCCCTTCATCTCCTCCCATCGTCAAACCCAGTGAGAATATTCACCTGTGCCACACCTCCTCCTCCTTCTGTCTCTCTGGAGGTGTGCACACAGGTGTATACCCACACACACAGAGGCATTTACAGTCAGTCAGTCAGAGGTAAGAGGAGGACCAGTTTTTCAAGAGTAGACCAGAATCATGCATCAACCCTCAATCAAAACATCTTAAAACAAACCCTTCTTTTTGTTATCCTCTCACAAAGAGATGACAGTTAAGCCGGTCAAGCAGGTTTCTTTAAAAAAAAAGATCCTTTCAGTGACAAAACACAAGCTCTGATTGACATTAATGTTCTGCAACTGAGACCATATAGGCCATTTTCCTGCCACAAAATCTCAGTGAACTTAACAAGAGCTACCTGACATTCAGGCACTCCAGATAAGGCTGACACCATGAATGAAGGGTGTGAATCTGTCTGGCTGTAAAAGTCAACAGAGGGGGCCCCCCGGTCAAACCGACTTGTGACTCGGCGGCCATCACGCCCAGCAGAGACGGCCGAGCTCCCCGGGCCTGTTATCTTGTTTAAACTCTGAAGTAATGAAAGCAAACACGCCTCACCGCCACCGCAGAATTAGGAAGTGGAAATGTGAGACGTTATTTGTGGTTCGGCTGAGAGCGTGCTCGTGTCACGAATAAAGAAAACGTCGATGATACTTTGATTTGTTTTATGTTTGATTTGAGCTCAGTAGCCTTGAACAAAATGTCACGCCTGCTTGAGTTTTAACGCCAAAGATAAGTTAATGCTTCATCTCAAAGGCCTGATGGAAAACTCAAAGTATTCTGGGTTTAAATGCGTAATCCACAAACTTCTATTTACAAGTTCGCTCAAATTAGATCAGATACGTTTAGAGCATTTATCATGAAGTCACTTTAAACTCTACATTTAAGCACAATCGGCAAAACATCTGTCTTTGCTTTCCACTTGCAGAACTCCACCATGTTGTACTACAAGCTGCGATCACAACAGCTCAGTGTGAGGAAGAAATTCATGCACTGCAGCAGAGCACCTTGGGATCTCATTGAGTTTTCTCTCAGAGGAGCTGCAGTCAGACTCAGAGCAGCACCACGGCATAACACTCAAAAATAAATAAACAGACAGGAGATTTATGTCTGACTGGAGGTCCGTTTGGTTTGGCCTGCAGTCAGTCAGACAGTCGGTCAGTACAGTTAATGTGTGAGATAATATGTAAATCATTAAAGCTTTGGTATAACAGTATAAACAAAGCCAGGAGCTGGGAGTTATGCCTCGAGAGAGCCAGAGGATATAAACAAGGTCAAATGATGATAACAAAGAAGGAATATGGTGAAAAAAAACACAAAGAGGGAGGTCACAGCAGATCGTCATAACTCTGAGTATTATTGTGATGTTAAAATGAAACTTTTCTTGTTTTTGATTTGATATTTTTGTCGCACTTCCTTCAGCGAGTAACTGAATGAGGAGATTCTCCAGGTAAAAACTTTTCTTAAAGGTTATGTTGATAAACATTTTTAGAAAGAAGACGTCCAAAATGCACATTTAGGTGTTTATGTAAGTTCAGATATGTGTTCTGGATATTTATGAAAATCAGTGCATATTTAAACATAGAATAAAAAAAAAACCTACTAATAGAATTTAGATTACTACTAGATAGAGACTAATAGATTTTACCATACATATCTTTACAGGTCGTTTTCTCCTAATAAGTTTTTTTTCCTTATAACCTGAGCCAGAAATCTTCGTCAGCAGCACTTACATTAACTAAACTTTCCACTTTTATTCCATATCTATATTCTGAAGGTTTTAACAGAGGGGTTCGTCAACTGGGGAAGTAGCATGGTGATATGTCTTTGTTAGAACCTTTAACCACATTCACCTGTAGTGTCTCCCTTTACACTCCTTCTTCCTTCTTCCTCCTTCTCTGGGTGAAGGTGTCAAGACTGTTGCACCTCTGATCACACCCAAACACAGCACATGGCTGTGTTTGGGTGGAGGTAAAGACATGCTGCTAATGTAATGACCTGAATCAACGGCTCAGTACAGGAGGTAAACAAAACACCACGTGTTCTCACCACATTGCAAACAATACAGAAGAAAAAAACATGTTTCACATTGAAGCTGCTGAATCCAAACAGAAAAGGTTCTGCAGTATGTTTACCAACACTTTATAGAAAGATTAAAGTTTGATCATCAGCTGATAGAGAGTCAACATCATAGCTGTGATGTCAAAGTTTACTAACCAGGTTTAACCACTGGAGGTCGCCAAAAATGAGATTTCCAGATAGTTTTAATTTACTCTTTAAAAATACCTCAAAATTCATTATAAACAGATTAAAATCCACTGTCTTGGGAACAGAATGATAATGTCAGAGCAGAGGTGTGAAGAAACCAAGTACATTATCAACTGCAACACTAAACTATTCTGTGGTATAACCTGCAGGTGATGATGATAATACTCTGTAGCTCCTATGTACTTACAACATGCAAGTAATTTGAGTCATCATGTCTCAAGTCGAGTCACGATGACTTCCAAGTCCAAATTCAGTCTTGAGTCATTCATTTTCTGTCAAGTGATGTTGCAAGACATCAAAACATTGACATCTACATCAACAGTGACGTCCACATCTCGTCATTAAATATATAATACAATGCAATGTACTGTGATTTATGTTGAAATCGTGGTGACATTTGTATGTAAAATCATCAGAGTAGTCGCTCAAAGTAAGTGGTATCTGAAGCTGTGAAATAAATGTAGTTGAGTAAAATGTACAATATTTCCCCCTGAAATGAAGTAGAAGTGCGAAGAAGTAAACTCAAGTGAAGTACAAATACCTGAAAACATTTATTCAAGTGCTTATTTTTCACCCTTGGTGTGTGTGTTTTAATCTAAGTGTCTCAAGAAATCCAGACTGATTTATTTGTTACTCAGTGGTAGAATGTGAACTGGAGTCAAGGCGAGTCGCTGTTTTGATGAGTTGTAACTTGACTTGACAGAAAATAAAGAACTTGACAAATGAGTTGGACGTTAAATACTTGTGACTTGACTTGAGACACAATGACTCGAATGACTGTCTGTCAGTATTTCACTGTATAAAAGTGACGGGTCAGGAATAATTTATTGATTGGGAAGAAATAAATCAGCTTTTATAAAGTTATTTGTTTTCTTGTTTTCGATGTGTGATTACATTTGTTTGACTGAATATCACTAATTATAATACAAATGAAATGATTGGTCAACTCTTTGAACAGATTAGGTTCATTCGCCAAATACATAATTATTAGACAGGTACTAATACCTTGTCCTTTCCCTTTGTAAAGACCAGATACTGCAGGTAAGACAACACTGAACATGGGACTTCTTAACTAAGGACTTGACTTGACCAAGAAAAATTGTTTTGGGACTGCAAAGTACTTGAGTCAAACTGTATGTCTCTTTAATACTAACAAGAGATGAATCTACATTTCTTTTAAAAATATATAATTTGTAATTACATGAAAAATGCATGGGTTTTGGTGCTGTTTTAGTACAGTAACTTTTATTATTACTATTACTATTTAATATCTAGTTAAAGCTCAGTTTGATCTTGATTTCTATTGTCTACATGACGCATAAACATGATGACAAATCAAAGGAATGAATGAGTGGAGAGGAGCAGATTATTTCATACAGGGAACAATGTTATCCATGAAAATGACTCAAACGCTGCATGAGGGAATATCATTTGACAGGATGTTAATCCTTCACACAGAAGTGTGTGAAGTGTGGATCATAGTGCAGCAACACTTTGTTTCTGTTTTCCTTTAATTTGTGTATAAATAAAACACAACAATGAGACACAAATAATTTTATTGTTGCCTTACACTGAGGTGTTTCTGATCCTTTACCTGATATTATACCAGTTGCACCATCTCATCTGACCACAAGGTGTCAGTGTTGTCAAACAGTAGCTGCTCAGGTTTGGGTGTGAACAGGTCCTGCAGCTGATAATGAAGATGTATTAAAAGGCTTTTGTCCATGCAGTTTATTTTTAGCCTGACTTGAAGGGCGTGTCCTCAAACTTTGCCCTTGGATTTGATATTTTCTCTTTGTTTTTCTTTCTTATTAATTCATTTATCACTCGGTGACCTCAGGCTACAGAGCTGCATCTTTTGGAGACATCACAGGGAATTAAAGTGCATCACAGCAGGGACGCAAAGGTCTTGGAGCACTGTGTGCTTCTTTTTTTGACTGTTAATGAGGAAAAGTAACAAGTTCGCTTCAGGCCAATGCCCTCCTCCTCCTCCTCCTCTTCATCTCTCTCATGCAAACCAAGCTGAGCCTCCTGTGGCAAGCCCCCAATGTTTCTGTAACATCAGCACAACCTCTCACATTAAGCATTCAGTGAGTCATTGTTGTGGATGCAAACGTTCTTAAATATTGAAGGCACTTTGTTTTTGGTTTCTAGATGAGTGTAAGAAGGTTCAAAGGCTTACAGCGCAAATATTAAACATTTACCTCTTAATTTCTTTAAAAGACACATCAAATATTTAGATTTCATTTACATATGAGTACTGGCGGATATTTCTTTATAGTGTTTTTGTTCTTAGTCCACCGCTTTTCAGGGGGAAATATCGTTCTGAATTCATTTATTTGACAGGTATCACTTCACAGATTCAGATTTTTCAAACAAAATATAAGATGAGTTTACAAAATCTGATGCATTGTTATAGATATAGAAATTAGTTAAAGGATACGTTCGCCCAAAAATGAAAATGTGGTCATCATCTTCTCACTGCTATTTTGGAAAGTCAGGTTAAATTTTGTAGTTTGTGTATTTCTGGAGCTTCACAACAATGAAGCGTTGCAGCATTCTCCTAAACGACTGAAGTAGATGAGGTTTTAACATGCTAAAGAACTACAAAAACAACAACAACAACAACAACAACAACAACAAAAACCACCATGAAATGGCTCCATACAGCTCGTCCAGTGTAATCCAAGTCTTCAGAAGCCCTGAGCACTGATTAGAAAAGACGCTATTTACACCCTCGACGTGTGGTCGAGCTCATGCACCCACTTCAGACGTGGTGCACGCTAACGCTTTTAGCTTAGCTGCTACAGTATACAGTGAAGATTTCAGCTTTAAAAAGAGTGTAAATAACATCTATTCAAATCAATTTTTTTTCTTTCTGTTTTAAAACAAGTCCCAATCTACTTCAGTCGTTCGGGAGAATGCCGCAGCTCTGTTTTGCTGTGAAGCTCCAGAAATGTTTTGTCGCTGCATAACTTCACCTGACTTTCCATCAGTGTGGGGTTGAGTAGATAGTGACTGAAGTTTCATTTTTGGTTGAACTTATCCTTTAAATAGGTTCAGCTTATTTTGGGTCCTTTACTCAAGTAAAAGTAGCATTATTGCAATAGAAATATGTTCCGTTACAAGCAAAAGTCCTGGATTGAAATTGTCAGTGAAAGTAAGAGTGGTATTATTGGTAACAAGTAAAAACTAAAAGTGTTTAAACTCAGAAAAATGATATATCATATGTGTATATATATATTACAGATGCAACTAGGAAAGGAAAGCAATTAAAGCAATTTCTTAAATCGATTGTCAGCTCCCTTAGAAATCCATAGGTGGTTAATCAATAATAGGCCTAACAGATTAAATATATTGGACGATTTTTGAGTAGAAAATCGTTTTAACCAGGAGGTAATGAGTTAAGAGAAGCACCTGGTTACTTGAATAATACTAAACTAAATAACACAAAATAATGATGTAATTTTAATTACAGAGCTCCCATCAGTCGTTAGTAGTCTAGTCCAACAAAATCCAAAACAAATTGAGGCTACTAAATGGCTAAAATGTACAAATATTGTTTGGACAGACTGGCTTTTTGTATATTTTAGATTAAAAATGATGTACTTTGAGCATTTTTAATTGGTTCAATTAACGCAGATTAATCAATTAATCATTGATCATTTACATCCCTTTATACATCATTTACTGTCTAGTAGTTTATTTTGTGCATCATATTTCATGAGATCATCACACAGTACGTTTGTATATCAAATCTTGATTTCCAAGGTAATCGGTAACTACAGCTATCAAATAGATGTAGTGAAGTGAAAAGTTCACTCTGAAATGTTGTAGAATAAAAGCACAAATAGAAACACTCAAGTAAAACAGAAGTATTTCAAGTTTGTGCTGAAGTGGAGTACTTGAGTAACTGCGTTCCATCGCTGCACGCGTCGCTGCAGCTCAGACCACCAGGTCTCTGGGTGACCAGAGAAGGAGAGGCTGCAGTACTTTGACTTCAAGCTGCTGCTGGATGAAGAAATGATTGCTCAGGCACAGGGTGGTCATCGAGGTCAACAGGTTGACAGGGTCGCCAATGATGATGAGATGAGCACTGAAGACGAAGAGTACATTCAGACAAAGAAGAGGAGGCCTGTTGAACCACAGCCCAATGGCAATGTCAAAAAATACAGGGCGCTCCATTTGCCAAAGATGGTGGAGGCAGTTCATGCAGCACGGTGCAGGAGAGAAGGACGCAAAGGGAAAACATTTGTCAAGTGTATTAAATGTAACATGTTTTTGTGTGTTTCAAAGACCAAGAACTGCTTCCTGTTACACCATGCATGATCAGTTGTTAGTGCTATGTGTGACATGACCTAACATCCCAGCTTTAAGTGACTATCTATTTAAGTGTGCAGAATGCAGTTTAATCAAAAAGCACCACTATGAGTTGTTTGTTAAAAGGATGTTTGTGATCAGATATGTTTCCTAAATCTGTTTTAATGTTCAAACAATAATGTTAATGTTGTGTTAAAACAGAAATCCACAGGAAAATGAATGTAATAACATTACATTGCATCATTACATTCTGTGATCAAACAAGACCCGATGTCCACTACAAGGGACAGATGATAAAAGATCAATAAATAACATTTTTTCATTTTTTTTTCTGTAACATCTTTCTTTCAACCTCAATACTTTAATTATCTGAAAAAAATCTAAATATCAAAACTTTTTTCTTCTGGGTCTCAGGAGGATATATAAGAATATGAGTCAAAAGTAAACGTACTCAGCAACATTTCAGATGCAACAACCAGTCATCCTATTATCTGCTGCTTTTTCCCCTCTTGAATGAGTCGATTAAAAAATCATTTTCCTTCTTTATGTTATCCATTTTTAACAATAAAAATGCTAATAATGATGCTAATGATGTGCAGAGTTTGTGTTGTGATGTGTCGTCGCTGTGTGAGGTCACAGAGGGACAGATGGGTGGTAGACTTCACTAACCCGGGCTGCTGTGCTGCAGATGCTCAAAGTGTTGCTGCCTCCCTGGTGTTTTGGTTGATGAGGTGTAGTTTGTGTCTCCAAATGAGGAGCGTGTGTGGCAGACACCCCCTGATACATTATTAATAGTTGTTAGACTCCAGGCGCTGGCTCCCCTTTTTCTCCGTTGGATTTCAGACCCCCATCACAGTCCTGCTTTCTCTCCTGTGCATACACTCCTGTCTATATCATTTCTCTTTTTGCTGCTCTGTCTACTCATTGTTCTCTTCAGCAGCATCATCATCTCTGACTCGGCTAGTGTTTGCACCATGAGGACTTTTTTTTCCTCTCCACCACATAAACCAAAGTGTGCCAGCTGCTCATGAATGAGCAAAAAAACAGCAATTACCATGTTTGGAAACTGAAACAGGAGCTTATTTTGTTCTAGTGCAACAGCCTTTTCCCATCTCTGGTGATCATTTAGAAGAGAGGTTGAGACTGAGCTGAATTTGACAACACTGTTTTCTCAGGAGCACAAAAGAAATAAGACGAGAAGTGAAGTTTGGAAATGATTTGGCAGAGAACGTGGAGAAATGGATTCTTGTAGGTTTAGTAAAGCTTTACAACAAACTGCTGAGGTTGCTGCTTAAAGAAGACAGAGTTAGAAGAGTAGATTGATACTGATATGAAACCCTCTGTTAAAGGAGAAGCTGCCAGTTAGCTTAGCTTAGCACAAAGATTGGAAACAGAGGGAAACAGTTAGCCAAGCTCTGTGCAAATATAAGAAACATCTGCCAACCAACAGAGAATGGCACGAATACTGTCCATCAAGCTATGGCTCCCTCTAGTGGTATGTGGAGGAATCCCAAAACTATTTTGTGAAAATGAAATGTTAATTTAAAAACATATAACACTTTCAAAATATTACTACGGAAGCCCTAAAGGGCCATGCATTCATACATTTTATTTCCTCCGTTTTCCTGTGATAACGAGTTAATTTCATTTGTTTTCTCGAGATCTTGAGTTATTATCTCGAAATAACAACTGCCGTTTTCCCCAGATAACGGGATAATTTTCTCGAGATATCGAGATAACGAAACTTTGTTTTCCCGAGATATCGAGTTAATTTCATTTGTTTTCTCAAGATCTCGAGTTATTATCTCGAAATAACAACTGTCGTTTTCCCGAGATAATGGGCTAATTTTCTCGAGATCTCGAGATAACGAAACTTTGTTTTACCGAATAACGATATAATTAATTCGAGATCTCGTCATTTAATGACAACATCAGGCTCACTTAGATTGCGCCGCCGATATAGCTGAAGCCTTGCTAACCGTCTTTTTAGATTACACACACTAATGTGTATATTATCTGTAATAGCAAGGCATAATGCTATTTTAGCCTGTCAGGCCTTGATTGAAAAGATATGTGACGCGGTGATCGATATGCTCCTGCTCCTCTGACATTGCTACACCGAATGATGTTTCCTGCAATGATTTAAAAAACTACACTATCGTTTTGTTTTCTCAAGATCTCGAGAAAATTATCCCGTTATCTCGGGAAAACGGCAGTTGTTATTTCGAGATAATAATTCGAGAAAAAATGGAGGAAATAAAATGTATGAATGCATGGCTCTTTAGGGCTTCCGTATATTACAAAATTTCAAAATAAAATACTTAAAGTGAAATATAATTGAAATTACTGTTGCCTTTCCTTTAATATTCCTCTTTCAACCTGCTAATCAGTCATATTGGTGCATGTGGCTCACACATGCGTTATCCATGATTAGTTACCAGCTCACCTCAAACTGTGATGGCAGGATAGTAAGGGCAGGTAAAAGAAAGGTCCCAAACACTACAAACAAACAATAGCTATGGGGCTATTTCCCAGATATGGCCGACACAAACTTTGAAATGCTCGAGGATTTCTCTGTTGGTAAGCAGGATAGTTTAATAGAACTGTCTTGTGACGAAACATTAAAGTCTGCTTTCTTACCCGGCTCTCTCTGACAAGGCGGTGCTACTGTATTCGATGTTTTTCTATATTCTTTGAATGTGAACTCCATTGTGTTTAATCTCCATGTCAAAAAAGTCCCTTCATTGCAGATATCTGAAGTGTGAAGTTTCAATGGATTTGTTTCAGCTCCAGTCCGTCACATCGCAGCAGGTGCTTCTTTCGAGAGCGATGAATGTAAGTGCAATGAAGTCAGTCTATTTCTAAGATGTATGACAAAGTAGAAAATAGCAGAAGAGACAGACTGATTCAAAGCCAAAGGTCATTAAAAGGCTAATTGTTAGTTGTTTTCCGACTGTTTAAAGGTGCTATTTGTAAGAAAAGTTGATTTTTGATTCTCATTCCCAACTTGTCAAAAAATGGCCGGCTGCCATCTTAAAGCATCAGTTATTGAAGAGTTGGGAGTGAGACTCAAAAAAACAGCACCTTTAAAACTTAAAAAAACAGCACCTTTAAACCTGAGGGAAAAAAATGTGTTTTATTTGAGAATAAATGTACTTTTAGTATTTCAAATACACAAATAAAAGCTCTTTAGGTATGTCGCTACAAATTACATGTAATTTTTGCAATGCAAAATACAAAAACACAAAATACATCATTAAATATGTATCTTAAATACATGTAATTGAAATACTGACCATCTCGCAGCACCCCATTTTATATTTTGAAGCTGTACAACCAGCTGGTTTCAACCAGCAACCAGCACAGATTCCGGTAAGTTACTGCTCGGAGCCAAGAAATAAACCAGTGAGACATAACATGTTAATTAGTCAGCTTCAAAGGTGCTGGGAGGACTCTTTTCTTTCCGGCTCAGACAAGCTGTTTCCTCCTGCTTCCAGTGTTTGTGCCAAAACGAAGCAGCTGCTGTAGCCTTAACTGTATATTTAACACAGAGATACGGGAGTGGTGGTCGCTGTTTATTTTCTCATCTTCAACCTACTGTCAGAAAACAAAGAAAGAGCATGAACTGTTGCTTTAAGTTTAAAGGATAAGTTCACCCAAAAATGACATTTCAGTCATTATCTGCTGAACCCCATGCTGATGGCAAGTCAGGTGAAGTTTTGGTCAGTTGTTTTTGGAGAATGCTGTGACGCTGTTTTCCTGTGAAGCTCCAGAAATGTTTAGTGGACTACAAAAACTTCACCCAACTTGCCATCAGCATGGGGGGTGAGTATATCATTTGAATGACTGAATTTTCATTTTTGAGTTAACTTTTCCTTCAACCTCTCTACATTAAACAGCTGAGCTCTGCAAATTCCCCACATCATGGATTTCAAATCCAGTCATATAATTTAAATCAGTTTTTAAAGCCCTAAACTTGGAAATTATGCAAATGTATGCAGTTTTATATGTTTTGCTCTTTGAATAGGCTGTTTTTGAATAGTTTTTGACTATTCTATATGCACAAACTTAGTGTAAATAAGGGAAATAAAGAACTATAATAAGTTTTTGCCCCTGTTACTCTCAGGCAGGGGAATTGTGGGTCACAAAATGACATTTTTTGCCAGGTATCTGGATATTTCATGAGAAAAACAAGAGTTAAGTGTTCATTTTTAGTGATATTGTTGTAAAATTTGAACTTGGACCATGACTGTATGATGTGGACCCACTGTGTTTCCCAGCTGATAGGGGCAGTTACAGGTCATCTGCAGGCTCATTTTTGCATGAAAATAGGCGAGAAAAATAAATAAATTATTAAGTGTGTTCAAACTCTGAGCTTTCAAAACAAATCCATGCTCGAGCCGGATCAAGTTTACTACACACGGAGGCGGTGCTCGTCCCTCTTCTGTCCACAGGGGGCGCCAAACTCAACACAAAATCGAAGTTCCTTGTAGGAGCTTTAACTGACTGTCAGAAAGCAAAAAAGTTTATCTCCACAAATACTGAGCTGTTGCTTTAAGATTAAACTTTAGAGGAAAGTCATTCTTTAAGGTGAAAAGATCTGATCTCAGAACCTCAAAAACCTTCTGGGATGAAAGCTGTAAAATTGGACTCATAAAAAGTGCAGCAGGTGTATTGTTTCTGTTCTCATTTCATTGGATGCTTCCACATCCAGTTCCTCTCCTCCCACCTCCTCTGGGACCGCCACACAACACACAAACAGATCCAATAACGGCGGGTTCAACGGGGTGTTAATTTTATCAAGTGGGTAAATTTATGGACACTATAAAGCCTGTGGCCTCCGAGTACCAAGGATCCACTGTAATGTTATCACAGCCATCTCAAAGGCATCTGAATGGCAGCAGAGGAGGCCGGCACAGAGGCCATGAAGAGACTGAGCTTATCAGGTTTATATCGGGCTAATTACAGGACTGGGAGACAGACGCACCGTCAGGAGGGACGGTAATATCATTAACTGGGAGAAATGAGATGTGTGGCTGTGAGAAGGGAGAAATTATGGCTGGATTGTATAAATGCCAGAAGGTAATGAAAAATGCAGGCGGGCGGCCGGAGATACAGTCCTTCTCAGGTGTCTGTGCTCCTCACTGGATCAGAATAGCCTAATTAGGATAAATTATTAATCAGGATTGTTTTTCTTCTCAGCAGTTTCACAGAGACGACGTTTAGTATGAACAAACTGTTTCTCCACTGCAGCATCAGAGCGGCTGAACAAAGGACACGAGCAGTTTAACCTGAATGTATTATTTTAGGTTTAAAAGCACCAGAGCTCACTCTGGAAATGGACCAACGTCTGGATAGAATCATAAGAATTTGCAGGGAACTGTTTAAACTCAAATGTCTCAAAATGTAAAGTTATTGTCACAATAAATCCTGGATATAAAGAGAACTTCAAAGATGATGGATACATGGTTTTATGGGTTTGTCATTAGACTTGAGCAGATAGATACGACATACAGTAACAGAGGTATAGCCTTGAGAATAACAGATGATAGCACAATTACAATAGTAGGCAGAATGGCACTCAGTAGAGCGCATACCTCCCCTAAGGCCCAACAGTCCCCTTTAATTCTTTCAAGCCTCATCCAATATCAAATAAAACATATTTAAGTCCACTACAGCCAGATTTATATTTGGATCTGCATCAAATTGTACTCACTCATAGACACCAGCCTCCTAAATACTCCTGATGTTCTTCATCAAGATCCAGACAATATTCCCTGAGAAATTGACTGAATTGAAAGAAAGTGAGAAATAATTCCTGGATCCGCACAAAAAGTTAATGGGATCTATTCTGGACCGAGATCCATCCTCCATCCAAGTTTTTGGGGAAATTTGTTCAGTAGTTTTTGTGTAATCCTGCTGACAAACCAACAGACAGACAGACAGAGAGACAGACAGACAGACAGACAGGGGAAAACATAATCTTGGTGGAGGTAATTAAATGATTACATGTATGATAAAATCAATAAATTGGTCATTCCAGTGACTGTATCTATTTTAGTACAGCTGGAAATTGATGATGATATTGATCAATATTGACTTTAAGGAAATTTATTTTCATTTTTTATAAATATTTAGTTTTTGATCACAGAAGACAAAGAAAAGCCATATTTTCTTGAAAAATGTCTTAAATCAATAACTGATCAGCAAAACATCTGCATGGATCTTCATTAAACAGAAAACACAGATCAGACCAGACATTTAAGAAAAATGCTTTTATTTTTTTTTACACCTTTAAAAAGCAAATTTTTAAAGCACAAAGCATTACTCTGTATATAAACACATTTCTTCCTTTGACTAAAAAAATGGTAGCATTTGCACATTGTGCTTTGATTGCAAAGTCTGTACAACCGCTCTGGGTCTCCTGTGGTGTCACAACCCCAGTAAACATTTTATTGCATAAATCACATTTGACCTCAGCGGTCATATGCTGAAGTCTTTAATAGAGAGTGGAAAAATAGAAAAAAGAAATACCACTAACATGAGGAGAAAAGAAGCTGTCAAACCTGTAACACAGTGAACAATAATAGCAGCTTCCTGAATGAAGGCGTTGCACATTGTCCTGAACAGAAACACAACAGAAATACAACAAAAATCATGTGACAATACACGGCAGTTGTGCTTTTATCTATCTAGCAAAAACATCTTCCTCCTCCGCAAATTATTCCAACAAATGATGCAAACACACACTCAAAACAAAAAATGGTAAAAAAGAAAGAAAACTTCAGAGGAGAATTTGCAGCTATTTGCCTTTAAAACAGTAGCTGACTAAATGCTAATCTCTAGTTGCACACTTCCCCTTCACGATAAGCACGTTTTACATTATCTTATTTTTGCTATCATCTAGTCAATCTACATTTGAAAAACAAGCATTTCTCAAAAGGCAGTGTCTCTCTGTGACGCCTCCGAGGAGACTCAACGTCATTTAAATGCTGAATGGAAAATCGGTTTGCACACAAAAATATACAAATTCGAAAATTCATGACTTTGGTATAAACAAAATGGACACAGTTAGTCACACACAAAACTTCCATTCCTGAATGTTCCCTTTAGACCACAGACCGGATTTCCACGTGTCCTGTCGGTGTCAATTATGCAAAGGTACATGGGGAGAAAATGCCACCAGGAAATGAACAAAGCGAGGATCAGCAAGGATCCAAAAAACTGGGATTATCAAAAAGAAAAGTGCACTCATACCTCATCTCTGGGATAACAGTTGATCTTTAAACAAAAAAAAAAAAATCAGAATAAACCTCTAAGATGGAGGATAAGGGCCACTGTTTAGAAAGTCCTAAAGGTCCTATTTGTAAGAAAAGTCAATTTTTTTAGTCTCATTCCCATCTCGGCAAATACTGACGTTTGGGGTGGGGACTGTCTCGACCTACCACCCCAAAGCGTCAGTATTTGCCGAGATGGGAAAGAGACTCAAATATCAACTTTCCTTACCAACAGGACCTTTACTGTTCTGAGAAAAATGTAATATTATTAGAACAACATCATGAAAAAGGTTGCTTTAAGAACAAATGCTGTATGTTATGATTAAAGGGGCTCTATGTGACAATATGGAGTCATTTGTATGTATTAATCACTTTTTACTGCCCAAATGTCAGCAGATTGTAATGGGACGTGAAAAATGAGAGCTTCCTGTCTCTCTCGGTTGTCTATACAGCCTGTGGAGGATTTGTTTAAGTTGAGTTGTTAAATGCTGCTGGACTGTGGATTTCTTTGCGAAAGGACTCGGGTTGGATTTTCCGAGACAGTTCAAGGAATGTGACTTCATGCACGTTCTCCAGTGCCTCGTCTCCGCTCTGCTAACAGAGAGCAACAGTGGCTTATGTTGGTTTAGAAATTGAGTCCGCTGACATAAATGAACGACCGGCTTCCAGCACAACACAGACAATCAACAGAGTCCCTTTAAACTGGTTAGACTGGACACATGCATGTTTTATCTTTTCCTGTAACTGTATAGTAACGTATATAAGCACTATACACCAGATTGGCCACAACATTAACTTTGCATTTATGTGCTGTTGAAATTATCGGAAAAAACGTTTTTCCAACTGGGAAAATTCACATGAATGCTCTGAGCAGTAAAATGCAAAACAAACTTCTTTATGGCGTCCATGTTGCCCCCACATTCTGACATGACTGGAACTGGAACACACTGAAATCGGAAGAACGGCTTCCCAACTCGGGAAATGAAGACTAGGTAAAAATAACGCTATGAGGGCCTTAATGCGCCCTGCTACACTGGAAGAGCTGCTCAGGAATGGTCTGAAGAACCTAACAAAGAGCCCAAGGCTTTGCTGGAACAGCTCTGATTATGGAGGACCCACCTCGTAACACACAGGACCCAGAATGCACCACCAGACATCACAGGAAAACCCTAGAGGTCTTGTGTCCACGCCTTGATCAGTGAGAGCCAAGTGTGATCCATGATCGAGCCTCCATGGATCAGACTTGTTCCTGCATTTTCCAAGGAAGCTTGATCAGATTGAGATCTGAAGAATCCAGAAGAAGAAGCCAGATATGAGCCTTGAGCTGTTCGTCACCTTCCTCGGGTCGTTCCTGAGCAGTTTTTGTGGTGTGGGCTGTTGCATGTCAAAGAACATGGTGTCAGTGTTTTAATATTGGTGTTTATACGGTATTGTACAGCTACTATTTTTCCTCATATCACGACTTTATTATTGAAATATTCAACTTTATTCTCAAAATTCTCAGCTGACTGTGTCGCCCTAATTTCTCACATAGTTCTCAATGCAAAAAGTTGAGTTACAGATGAAGCTGTACTTTAAGGTCTATTTCTTTTCTATTACATCGAAATGAATCACCTGCTCCTTTGATCTAGTTTCTTTAAAAGCTCACACTTTTGAAAGCAGACCGTCTGGGAGAACGTTTTCATCTCAAAGCAGACACCAGTTTTATGAAAATGACCAAAGGAAAAATTCACCATCAACACTTTGAGAAGAACAAACCCGCCTGATTCTCCTGCGTCCCATTAAAAATCTTTAAAGTAGATCAATAAAAGCCTCATTAATGCTGAAGGGCTCCACTTTGTTTTCTTTGTGAGCGCGATGCCAGTGTGTGCTGACTCATCCCCGACTTGCGACTGTACTGTGTGCAGGCTCTCCAGCCTATTAGCCGGGTGAATTGTGAGTGCCTTGGCGAGCTGGTTTCTCCTCGTACAGCGGTCAACAGGGCAGCACTGAGATTAAAAACGCTGAGTTCATGCACCCACAGCAGCAGAGAGAAGCAATGAGAGCCTGCTGGGACTGACAGCCTCTTTATGTTTGTCAAGAATTTACCTCGACCTTCAGCACTCCTACCATTGTCTATTTGAATGTTATAAATTGACATGTTAGTGAGACACAGCTGTGCCTCCGCTGCCCACACGTCTAGCTGCGAACACACACACGTACGTCTACACCACCCACACTGATATCCTGCAATTATCATGCAGAGGAGTTATAGAAGGAGAGCTTTTCAGATGAGTTTCTGAGTAAAACAAGATATAAAAAAGGTCAAAAGGGGCATGAAAATTAATGAAAACGTAGCTAAAACTAATGGTGCTGCTGTTTGAATCAAAGGACATAAAGTGAAAGATTGTGAAAAAGTATGTTTTAAAAGGACGAGTCAAGGGATTAATCCGAGAATCAGTTTAAAATCACTTTCAGTGTTGCCTGCATACATTAATTACGACATGACAGTATGGAAATTATTTTCATGTCGATTATTTTCTCAACTAATCAATGTTATTTGGTTTATAAGAACATATTCACATTTAAGAAGCTGGAATCAGAAAATTGAGACTTTCTTTTGAAAAGAACTCAAACCACTTTCAAAATTGTTGGCAATGAATTGATTAATAGATTAGTTGTTGCAGGACAAGGAAGCTTAGAATGAAACTGCTGGGATTATTTAGACTGCTCTACCTGAAGCTTTAGAGGACTTTTCCATTTGTATTTATCTTGTTTAGTGCCCATCTTACTTGAGAGCAAAGAATCTCTGTCTGTCTTTCTTTCTGTGGTTCGCACATCTCGAGAACCGTTCACCCGATCTACTTCAAACAGGGAAGGTTTATTGCTGAGGACCCAGGGAAGTGCTGTGCCCAATTTGGTGCAATTTGGACGATTGCCGGATTTTAATTTCCATGACAACAGGGCTAACTGCTTGGAGGTCTTTAAGTAATGACACGCTTATGTTGAGTAGTGGTCAAAGAAGCGGCTGTAAAAACTCTTCCTCTCTGTGGTATCGTCTGAACAGTTGAAGTTGCCCGTGTTAACTTCAGGACCACACAGCCATGAAGAATTCTAACATATCTTGCTGACTGATGTAATCCACATCCCCACTGTTGTAAATTAAAAGAACAAAGTGACTCTTGATCAGTGAAATCATTGGCTCATTTCTCGGCCGTAGGATCTCTGACACGGGAAAACTTTTGCTTTACAAACTGGGCTGAACTCCTGGTGATGCAGAACTAACCGTTTGTAGCTGTGTTCTGTAATGGCGCATGAATTATTAAGTTTCTTTGCGACCAACTGGCAGACTTTAGTGGCTTTTGGTTACAGCTAAGAGTGGTAGCACAAAGTTTGTCATCCTTAAACATCTCATAAAGGAGCTTCAGCACTGGCAGCTTATTAGGATGAATTATTAATCAGGAGTTTTTTTTTTAAAGATGGCTGCAGGCCTGATAGGTTTATCTCAGGGAATGTGGCAGCATGCTACCTGCAGTCTCCGGTCTCCAGTGTGAGTCACATGACATAACTCTGACCAGGTGTGCATAAACAAGAGCTCAGCTAAACACAGAGGACTTTTGAAGAGACTCTCTGGTTTAATCATCTGAAATCAAATATAGTGGTGTGAAGTGTTTATCCCTCAGAGCAGCTTGCCAGAAACCTAATCCTAAATTAAAGAATAAATATTTAAAGCAGTTAAGCTCACTAAAGACATAACAACATAATCCCCCCCAAAATAATTTGTGACTATTTAACTGTGTTTTAGGGGAAACAGCTTCAGAGAGAACTGGAAGCTGACAGTTTGGAAGCATTAAATATTTTTTGTAAAAGGATGACAGCCAAATTAATTTACCTCACCTAACAGCTTAAATATGGTAAACTTCAAAAATACTTCTTGATTTAAAACTTTATGAGGGTTACAGATTAAAAACTTTGCAGTGGAGAAATAAAACCCAGAATGTTTAAGTGTTTTATAAAGATAAGATATATTTTTGGCAACATTCTCCTTAAAATCATTTATAATATATTCTGTTTTTTTTTTTATTTAGTTTATTTGTCTCAATAAACTTTGCAAATCTGAAAAAAATGGTGAAAAACTGGAGGAAAACTTGTGGTGGATGCAACAAAGCAAGTTGGAAATGTGATTCAGTCGTAACAATTCAATTCTCTAACATCATATATTCTTACTTTAACCAACACACACACACACACACACACACACACACACACACACACACACACACACACACACACACACACACACACACACACACACACACACACACACACACACGCACGCACGCACGCACGCACGCACGCACGCTCCTCCTGAACACACACACTCACACTGTGAAACTAGGTCTGTGCATAATTACAAACACTCGCTCAAGGAAAAAAACAGGGGAGGAGAGCTACAGTCATTGTTGCAGAAAATATAAAACCTGCAACAGAAACGTTAAGTGTTGACAGCTGCAGCTGAATAAACTCACCTTTAGATTATGAACCTCAACCAAAACTGTGATGCACACAAACACACACACACACAATGTGAGGAAGCATCCGTCTCACATTCACTCATCCATCACACATAAAGTATATTCAACCCTTAAGTCATCATCTCATCTGTATCTATATGTGGGTTACGGTCTAGTTGTGCTTGGCACGAATCCCTTTTAAGTAGTTTTTCCAGCGTTTGACCACATCCTTGAAGATGGGAGAGTTGTCTATGGATGCCACCAGCTGTAACTGGTTAATGTGCGTGGTGTGATAGTCCCAGCGGGCCAGGTTGGGCGCCGTGCCCAACATGAAGTGGCGCAGGTCATAAATGCTCCCAGACCCTGTGTCAAAGAGCGGCAGCATGGCCTTCAGCGACTCCATGCCGCGGCTGAACAGCTGCCCGGCCTCCCTGCCAAGCTTCTCTCCGGCTGTCTCAGTCAAGTCAAAGAGTCCCAGCAGGGAGTAGATGAAGCCGTTGAGGACAAAGGAGCTGGGTGTGGTGGGGTACTCCTCATACCAGTCGTATTTGTTCATGAACACAGCTTTGACCCCGTGCTGCGCTGAAGGCACCTTGTAGGGTCCGACTGCCTTGAGGGCAGCGTTGAGGTAAGCCTGGTCCTTGGTGAGGAGGTAGGCTCTCACCAGGGTGGACATGGCCTGGCCTTGAGCCATGGCCGAGTACCAGCCAGGCTCCAGAGGCCGGAAGCCTTCCCCCAGTTTACGGGTGACCATGATGGGCCAGCCGCCTCGTTCGTCCTGGTTGCGGAGCAGCCAGTCGCTGGCGGCGAAGAAGGCAGCCATGTGGGCAGTTGTGGAGATGGTGACATTGTCAACAAAGCCACGCCCATGTAGGACAAGTCGCACCACCCGTCTGGGCATGATCTGAGGAGGACATCAGATGCAGAGGCAGACAAACTAATCAATGATGGAATTAGGATTATCATCTCTGCATGTATTGAGTGTCTAAGTTCCCATAATAAAATATATCCCAACATAATTTAACAAAACTCTACATCTGTATTTAATTTACATTCATACAAATCTGATGAAAATAATGCTGCACGAGTCATCATGTTATTAGTTTGGTGCATACCATTACCTGAAATGCAGCTTTGAGATCAGAAATCACTTACGATTAATTATGTACAGTCCAGTTTAGGGCTGCCACGAACAATTATTTAGATTATTGAAACAATTGATGGTTATTTAACTATCAATATCAAAGTTGCAGATTAGTTTTCTAATGATCAATTAATCATCTAATTGTTTCTGCATTGGTCTCGTTAAGTAAGCCTCGTTTCCACCAAGCAGTGTGGTTCAGTTCAGTTCGTTACACATTAGAACGGTTGTTTTTGCATTTCCATTAAAATAAGTTGTGGATGGTAACAAAAGAACTGCTCCATCCCATCCTGTTTTTCTTTTGTACCTATCACACTGATCTGATACTAAAAGGTGAACTTAAAACATAATTATAAAAAAACAGACATTTTATCAAAGCCACTTTCAGCACCAGATGTCTGACATAAACTGACCTTCGTGGCCTTCACAGCCTTGGTGTTGGACAGCCCGACGCCCTTCCTGAGGTCGGTGAGCAGATCTCGGGTCAGGGTGCTCCAGGCGGTCCGTGAACCGATACCGTAGGTGATGTCACGGTCTTTGAAGGCGATGAGCTGCGTGCTGGTCACGTAGTGGATGGTGAAGGGTGGGCCCTTCTCTGTGGTTTCAAGGACAACAGACACGCTGCCGTTGGAGACGAACTTGAGGTCCAAGCTGAGGATGAAGTCTTTGGAGTTACCCAGCTGGAGGGACACACCTTCTGAGGACTCTGTGGTGGCGGGGTGAGGAGGGTGGGTGCAGCAGATAAATAAGGGGAGTGTTAAAAATGAACTTCAGGAGAAAAGAGACTCTATTGTGTTTTTTTCCAAGTGCAACTGATCAGAAAAAATAACCTCATTTGACTGATTTTAAGAACTTCTGATGACTAACAGATGACAACGGACTATTTTTAGCAGACTGACTGGAAGCCTTTTCCAGTCGCACACACCCTCCTTTGATGCCGTGCTTCTATGATAGCTCATCTTTGTCCTCGTTTTCCTAAGATTCACTTGATAGTCACATATTCAAAAGATCAATAACAGTCTGATAACTTCAGAGATATTCTGCAGTCAAAACCTTCCTCTTTATTACCAAGGATCCTGTATTTTTATTACCTGTGTGAAGTGCCGAGCTCTGTGTGTATGTATTATGCACGCACGCACGCACGCACGCACGCACGCACGCACGCACGCACGCACGCACGCACGCACGCGCTTCTCATGGGATGTACAGTACAGATGTGTCACTGCACACTGAGCTTAATTAGGAAGAGGACAGCAGGGAGGGAAGAATGGAGCAGCAGGAAGATGTAAGAAGAGAGTAAAGGAAGAAGTTGAAGAACTGAAGCAACTTCCCTATAGACTGAAAAAGGGGCTGGATGATACGGACCAAAATTAATATTTTAGTATTTTAAGGCTGAAAGGCGATATATACAATACACATCTCTAAATGCCTTGTGTGCTTGTGACATCTCAAAATAAAATGCAAAAACACATTTCCACATTTATACAGCTGCAAAACATATAAATGAAAAATTATATAAAATAGATAGCAAGGCTATAAGTTAACTTTTTTTGCTCATAGCACTGGAGCTTCAGAGGCAGAAAGTTCGGCAGCACGGGCCACAAAATGGTAGCATGAGTGTAAAAGTATCAGGTGGGTTCATTGTAGTTTGAGACTATTCAAATTCTGTGTTGACGGAAGTTTAATAAGTCATTTTCAATAGCCTTTCAAATTAATATCGTACTGGAAAAATGTTTTTGAATATTTTTACTCTTATTATTTATGCACATAGGAGGAACAGTATCGTCACTAGGCTTAGGCCGATATTACTGATAAACCAAAACTACCCTGCAGCAACATCTCAGACTAGCTGCTAGTTTGATGTAAACTCAGACTTTCTGTGGCCCAACAGGTGAATTAGGTCTGCAACCAGATGTAGTGAAAGTGTTACTGTTATATCATAGCATCAAACACACATTTTTGATGATGAGATGTATGTAGTTTGAAATAACATGATGAAAAAAGACAATTAAATTATATCTAAGCTAGTTTAGGTTTTTTTTTAGTTTTTTTTCCATCGAGAAGTCACTGAAACAAACATTGTAATTGGTTCCATTTGCATCACCACATCACTTCCCTAAAAGCTCACCAAAGACATGAACTCAGCTGATTCAGTTTCCACACTGCAACCGCTCCTCTTACATTATATCAACTCTTTTCCAGGCACTTCAGCGGCTGTGCTGAATTCATTTCAACCCCCTTAAGCACGAATAGATTCTGGGATGATCTCTCCTTTGGCCTTGTTACTTGGTCTGCGCAGCACCTTTTTCTCATCAAGGTTCCCCAAAGGATAAAGAGAGGAAAGAGTGTAGGAGTAAAGAAAAAGGAGGGTAATGGAATCATGGCTCCTTAAAGCATCCCGAGATCACAGAGAGTGAAAATGAGCCAATAGTGAGAAGACAATTGAGAAACAGAGACAGCGAGATCTCACATGTCATGAGAAAGCAGAGGCAGACGAGGCCGACGGAGACACAAAGGCAGTCGATCAGGAGGAGAATGAAGGAGAGAGCCAGTCTGGCAGGGGCCTCTGGATGACTACGGCTCTTTAATGCACTCATAAATCCATTACTTAAGGCAATGCAGAGAGTAAGTGGATTTGTACTCTGGCCCCGTGATTACTCTGGCATCAATAAAGGATGGGCAGGGAATATAGACGAGATTCCACCTCCTCCGCTCTGCTTTGCTCTCTGGCTGTTTAGCAATAAGGCAGGAGACAGAGATGACATGCAGCAAGAAATATACCAGCATGAAACCACGCTTGTATACACAGGTGGGTACGTCAGACGAGCACTTGAAAACACATGTACAGTATGTAATGTGCATGTGCGGATACAAAAGACCCATGTAACAGTCGATGCTCATGTGATTATTCATCCACAACCTCCAGTGACTTCATCAGTGTGACCACACAAACACAGAGCACCGATAAAATCTATCCACCCTCTTGGGAAGCTTTAATGTTTTCAAGGCTGCAAGTAACAGTTATTTTTATTATTGATGAATCTGCCAATTACTTTCTTTATTAATCTTTCTGATCATGAAATGTTGGAAAACAGTGAAAATCCACATTATAATTTCCCAGTGCTCAATGTGACTAATTAATATTGTTTGTTTTCTACGCTCAACAGTCCAAAGCTTAAATAGATTCAATTTACAATCATATCTGACAACTAAATATACCAATACTGCACATTTGACTGGCTGAAGCCATCAAATCATAGCATTATTGCTTAAAAAATAAAAAAACAGTTAATCAAATAAGTTGCTGATTGATGTTCTGTGCTCTATGTGGTCTCGGAATAATTGGAAAAATGTTTTTCTAAATGGAAAAATTCACATAAATGCCCCCTCAAGTCAGAAGAACACCTCTGAACTCTGGGTTGATGTTGGGAAACTTTTATCACAATCGTGTATTGCATATCTAATTCTGGCTCACATGTAAACTGTAGTACGGTATTTTGGGTTGAACAAAATGCAGAACAACTACTTTTTGGCATCCATGTTGCTCCCGCATTCTGATTTGATGCACACGAACACAACAAAGTTGGAAGAACAGCTTCCAACCTCCGAAGGTGAAAACTTCCGAGGAGCACGTGAATGCATCATTACTGACTAATTATTTCAGCTCTGCATGTTTTATTGCTTCACTTCATTGAATTAAATTAGATTTAATGTGGCTTTTTGACTCTATTAAACATGAAAAGACCCTTTAAATGCAATAAAAATTCATAAAAACTATAAAAATACACATTTGCATAAGTATGACAAATGTAACATTTCCTAAAACCATCCAACTGGTGAATTATGATTTCTAATGCAAATATTGGGCAAATAATATTGCTTGCTGTATGGTTAAATGGATTAACAGAGCCCGAAGCTTCTAGAGGAAAATACCTGGAGTCGAGGGGAGCACAGAGTCTGTTTTCTAAACTTTTGGGATTAAAGTGGATCTATCTTCACTGTTGCTTCTCAACCTGTCTGCAGCAAGGAGCTGTGGAGGTGTCGAAATTCACTGTAATACACTGTAATTCTTTATTTGACTGCAGAATGGAGGAGAAATGTACTTTACATCATGATCATGTACAGATAAGAGATGGGAAAAGAAAAGACACTAGAGGATAACAGAAAGAAACAGAGTATCTGGTGAATGCCTCTTCAGTAAGAAACAAAACTGAACATTAACACTAAATAACACACCTGCAGTGCCGATTGTTGCTTGCTATCTTACGACTAATGTCCAAGTAAGGTACTCTGGCAGTTTGGGGCAAATAAACCTGCGGTCAAACTCACTTCAAGTAACTCAAATAAACACAAAGGATCAAGCAAAACCCTCATGAATAATGTGCTTCTGTTTGTGTGTCAACAGGGATAGATGGTTAGCCTAGATTGGTAGCTTCCAGCTAGGTGGGCTTGTTTAACTAACTAGGCGTTAGAGCCCTAGAGTAGAGAAGAGTTGCAACAATAGAAGTTCAAAATGCTTGGTTGCCACATGATTCACAGAGACTTCTAATGGTTCCCCGAAGTTCATTAATTTGATTCAGATGTGATGATATACAACTTGATTCTTATCTGGTCTTCCCTTTTAAAAGAGCATCTCAAATGGTCTGTTCTGCTGCAACTCTACTGGCAATTACTGTAGAAAAAAATAAAAATTGGTCCATTGGATTGAACAGGGATGACGTGACTCTCTCTACTCAAGGACTCTGCCAGTCAGGAACTGCCAAGATGGCAACGGCCGGTACCACCCACTTTGAGCTTCATTTTGACTCTTCAGAAACCCGTGGGTGTTGCACGGTGGCTGTGTCAACTATCTTTACAGTCAGTGGTTTCACATAGTGAGCAGATTGTTGTAGGTTGTAGCCATCGCCAAATTAACCAGGACTAAAATCTAAAGAATTACTGTTTCAGTCTCAGAAAAGTCACTTTAACTCCACTGTGACTCAACATTTTTAAGTCGGTAAAACAGAAAAACTTTCAAGGTTAGTGAACACTTCTTACAGGCTCTGTCACTAGCTGGTGACAGCTGCTCCACAGTATCTCACTACTCAGATCACCTTGCTAATTCTGGCAGGGTTTGGTTTATGCAAACTACATTTCTGAACTATCAACAGACCACGAGGGGATTCAGAAAATACAGGGTCTCAGCAGCGGACAGTGTTCGAGCAGGAATGTGCAGATGGTAGACGGTAGGTTATTATCAGGGGACAGACGATTGATCCACTTGTCAGAGCATTTGAGAGGCTGTTCAACACCGGTGCCCTAGATACAGTAAGGAGGGAAAAAAAAAAGGTCCAAACAGAAAGAGGGGAGTAGGCGGAGGAAGTAGAGGAAGGAAAACACAGAAAGAGAAAGTGACAGCAGGGGAAGAAAACAAGAAAAGTTTGGACGAGGGAGCAGAATAAGGCGCTAAAATGGATCGAGGTTATATGATTGCAACGTTTAGGAGGGCTGAAGGGGTGATAAGTGGGTGGAAATGGGTAAATAGAGGTGGAAGACTGACTGAAATCTGGGGATAGACGAGGAAGATTAATGGAGAATGAAGACCGCCGAGGGAGGGCTGAGGAGTGATGATGAAAACATGATGATGTCAAGGAAAGAGAGAACGATGATGGCGAGCTAAAGCTCTGAGGCGAGGTGAGCGAGGACTAGAGAGAGAAAGAGAGAGAGGTGGTGAAATGAAAAGAAATTGTTGATGATGAGAGGTTGAAAGCGGAGGAATTAGGAGGAGGTGAAAATTACAGTTGAGGCAGCAGCTCGACAGAGGACAGAGAAAGAGAGAGCGAGTCTCCTGGAAATATCAGCAGGAGATCAAAGTCAGGAGAATAAAAGACAGCTCACAGTCGGCGCTGGGTAAAACATTCTGACTTCTCCAAATTCCAAAAATAACTCCCACAACTATTTCATGGCCTTGGTCATTTTACAGCTGTAAAACTATGCAAGAATTTCAATCTCTATTAAGATAAAGAGTCAGATCTTTTTTCGAGTTAAGATATTTAGACAACTATTTAGACGACTCTTTTTTTAAATATATATTTTAAGCTACTATTGATGTTTACAAATAAAATTCAAATGTCTGTCATCATGTTTAATGACGTCATCACCTTAAACAGAAAACAAAGACCACAGAACAAAAGCTTCAATTTGAATAAAGTGATTTATCGGATTAAATGCAGTATGATCTTTTGTTTTGTTGTGTAACGACATAATTAATACATGATAATAGTGTTCGAGCTGTAATACATTTTTTGTTATTGTGGTTATTTAAATGTAATTTATAAAACCGTTGCAGCTAAATGACCTCAAGTAAGTCCTAAGTCATTTTGTCTTGGGGAAGTCTTTAGTTAAGGAAAGTCAAGTTCCAAGTCAAGTCACTTTTTCCCCACAGAAGATACTGAAGTCTAAGCAGTGAAATAAATGTAATCATCAAACATACAATATTTTATAAGTGCTTATTTTGTAATTTATCCTCTCATCAAAAAACCCATCCCTTCTTAAGTGTGTGTACTGACAGACCTAAAATAAAACACTAAAAAACTAAACTGAAAACATAAAATGAAAACAGATAAGTAATTCGAGTCATCATGTCTCAATCTAGTCATTAATTTTCTGTCAAGTCAAGTTGCAAATCATCTAAAGTGACTCGAGTCGACTCGAGTCCAAGTCAAAATGACCTGAGTCTCTGCATAGTGCAATAACTAGTAGTATTGTTGCATAATCATTATCTGAAACCTTGCAGATAAACCAGGTTTAAACAGAATTAATACAAATGCAAAAAAAAAACAAACAAACAAAACAAAAAAGCCTCAAAACTTAAAAATATTCTGTACAGTCCTAATTCCTTGTGTTCCATAATATAAGAACACTACACAATCCGTACATTGACCCAGGGATGACCGTTTAAGGAAAATATCTAATTGCACTTTTTTCTGACACTTTAAATTGCAAACACTATCAGAAAACGACTGTTTCTACATTAATAGAATCAAAAAATATTGCTGTTTCTTCTGAAAAATAGATCCAGAGTCTTCAGAATTTCTAATAAAGTGTGATGACGGTGTACTTTGTTTGGGAACACAAAAGTTCAAAAAAGAAAGATCCAACTCTTCTGGCAAAACAAAAGTTATGGTTATTTCATGGTGAAATTCCTAAAAGACAAGACAAAGTATGTTAAAAACAAGCTGAGTAACAACCCGTGCGTAGCAGCATTGCTGTTGCTTGTTGCCGAGGTCCTCCCAGGTTCAGCTCAGTTTAAGAAAAGTCAATTTCTATGTAAACTCTCAGAGGTTATTCTTCAAGAGTTCAGATATTTGTTAAGGTCGTCGTATGACATCAAGTCATTAACTTTTAAAGGCTTAAAACTTTAGCTGGGAGATTATAAAAACAACCCTCATTAAAAGTTACACTCTGCAACTAGCAAACTGCATGCTAGCTTGTCCAATACTGACCTGAGGCAATCAACCAGATTGTTGCTGCGGAAAAAAACTTGGCACTCGGTCTTTTATGAACAGCAACAAGAAAAAACCTATTCCACATCTTATCAAAATATCAATGTTTTTGATTCTTGCACAAAACCCTCTTGGCCATGCGTAAACCTAATGGCCAGAATAAAGAACTTGTTTAATTAACATTAATTGACAACAGTTGAGTAAATTGACCAGAGACAGTTGTCATCATAGCTGGTGAAACCACCGCTCACTGGATAAAACTTTAACTGGCTCTTGTGATTTGAAAATTGCACTCTTTCAAAGCGTATCTGAATCGGACTCTATCATTCCCACCGCAAACTGCAGCCCTGAACGCTCTTCTGTTTGTGGTATGATGAAAAGGACGATAGAAGTGAAGAGGGAGACAGTTCATTTTTGTCATATTTTCCCTCTTTATAGATCAAATTTTAGATGCATAAGGGAGAAGGCTGCACAATAAACGACTACACAGTACAGTCTGAGTGAGGCCAGAGCCGTTTCCTCAGTAACGTATGAGCCTTGGATACAAAGAGAGTGAGGTGAATTAAATCAGATCCCTTGGAGTTGAAACAGTGCGAAGTGGCACCAAGGACAGTCGCCCTTCAGCCTAAGAGCCCCCAATCTCGCAAGGCCTATCAACTGTGCACAATTAAAAAGATAATACAGGACAATTTTATTCAATTTGTAAGTATTTTGCTGCAGAGCTCAAATCTCACCAAATCCCTTAAAAACGACATCAACAAAAAGGTTTTCAGTGACATTTTTGTAGTACAGATAGATTTGTTTAATAAAGAACTTCTGGGCATGGTGATAAAACAACAGATAAATCACTTCTCACTCATGCTAAAGCTAATGATATCTGACTGATGACCTAATGACACTGTCATTAGCTCTCCACTGCAGCAGAAATAGCTAATATTATCCTCACAGACAAGCTGCTTCACAGCTCTGAAGCCTGGAGAACCAGAGCTATTAGGTTGATTTCAGGGTCCAAAATGTACTTTTTCCAAACTGAAAATATTGTACCAGCGTTTAAAAAAAAAAAAAAAATGTTATTCCTTCAATAATTTTAATTTGATCTTTATAATTTTAAGGTTGTTGCAGTAACAGAGAGGTGCATGCTATGAGGTGTAGTTAAGTTACTTTAGTTGGCTGCAACATGGCTTGATAATCATTATAGTTACTGGAAAACTATGTTTTGTGTTCACTGGCACCAGAGCTGGGCAATATATCAATATTATCATGATATGAGACTATATATCATCTTAAATTATGGATATCATCATATCCTGAATTTACATTTGTGTTGTCTTTTGCTGGTTTTAAAAGGTGGCATTGCAGTAAATTTATGTAATCTTCTGAAATTACAGGACTGTTCTACCTATTCTGATATTTGTCTTTAGCCACTTAGTCATTATATCTACATTACTGATTATTATTTACCAAAAATGTCGATGTGTTAATATTTTGTGAAAGTGTGAATAGACATCCCTACAATATTGTCGCTATGTCAATAACAAGTAAGTAGTATTTGGTCATGATGTTTGGTGATATATCCTAGGATTTATAACCTGCTTTTGAGAAGTTTTTAAAATATTGAGATATAAGACGTGTATTGTGATATAGCCTAAAAATATTGGATTTTTATTTTTAAGTCATACTGCCGAGTCTTTGCTGCCTCATAAGAGAAATAAAAAAAGGCATTGTTTATGCCATGTCACTGTGGGATCCTCCTGCATTCTTCACAGCAGAGTTGTGTGAAATGCTACGTAACAACCAAGGAAAAACGTTATCAGCGGAAACACTGAGCTAGCTAGATAACCATAGTGACGATAGACAGATGGGGTCAATCAAAGAATTGTAATACAGTCACTGACAGTTATATGTTTCATGCTGCCCCCAGTGTGTCGAGTTAATACAAGACAAAACACTGTCAACTGAGGTGGCAACAGACAACTTTTCCCGCCTAGTGTTTCCAAGCGGATTTCTGTTGGCGCCACTGTGGCAAAGACAACTGAATTGTTTGTTTTCTTCAGAGTCACAAATGTGAGTTTATTCAATCATTCAGTCTAAAATAGAAATGGAACCTTCCTTTTTCTGGGTGACTGCGTGCCCAGTGAATGAAAAAATTGTGTAGTGATAGCGAGGTTTATAGGGAACCAAAGTAAACGGTGATGGTTTCATTATTCTACAGTATATCCAAGACATTGTGAAATAGGGTTGGGCGATTGGACGAATATATTTTCTATTGGCGATAGGTTCAACCCATCGCCGGTTGTTTGTTGGAGCCGATATTCTGGTCTATTTTTGACATTTTATTTTGCTAAATAAATGGTGTGCCTCCTTGAAAATTTCACTCAATAAATGATGAACCTGTAAGCGTCAAAAATAAGAACAGGCAAAATCTGTGGTTTTCTTACTGTGATTAGAAAGGAGTCGAGGAGCAGAACTGACCAGCGCAAAGAAATGCCAGCACATCGCCTGGGGAGCGGGGCTCTGTGTGCAAGTTATCGGAGCAAGTATACAGGCAGAGCAGCTCCGTCACTTGCGCTGACCAGTTAGGAGTAAATTTAACCTATACGCAAGTTCAAAAACTGTTAGAAAAATGTAACGTTTGGTATCCATTTTTTCCCCCGGCAAAAATCCACTTGGCAGGAATGAAGCGCTTGTCTGGTGAGAGCCACATCTCTAAGTGTAAGCATAGCGTACTCAGCAGGACAGGTGCATTCACAATTGCTCATGCAAATTGGTAGTGTTAGAGTCCTTTGCTGGTATCATACATTTGCAGAGACGGCATATTGCTTCAGTTAGGTCCTTTGGTTTGCCGGTTGCGCCCAGTTTAAAACTCCTAGCTAAGCTCCTGGCTCCTAGTGCTGGCACACACCTGCGCGAATCTATCAGCAATTGCCGATTGATGGGCTGAAGGTGGCTGGTTGGAAAATTTTCGCCCAACCCTATTGTGCAATCAACATTTACTTCATAATGATATCAGCAGAAACACTGAGTCAGCTAGATGATTGTGGTGATGGTGGACAGCGAGGGTCCATCAAAGAATTGTGATACAAGTTAATATTGAAGTAGGCCTATTTCACTAACCCTCCAATCGCAGTGAACCTCATTTATTTCACTCGCCAACGTTGATTTTTACCTGCATTTTGTGCACAGCGGATGCTAATTTTGGAACTTGGTTGATTATCTTAAAATATAAATATGATTCATATGATATGCTTAAGGAATAATCTGGTGATATTCTATATTTTTGTTGAACATATACCATGAAAAGACCAAAAACGACAATGAATTTATCCTTCACAGAGCCTGACATATCTTGCTCCTCTGTGCCATAGACCTTTGTAGTTGTCCACAAAAAATAAAATACCATGAACTAGATGTGATCACTGAACTCCGTTGCTCTTCCAGAACAACAAAAAGGAAACGGTTAACTTCCTTTCATTAAAGCCCATATGTCACGAACAATGGCTTGCAAAGAGCAGTCCAAGCAGACAACAGCCTGGAGCTTTATTTTGTCCAACAAACAGAATTAAGGTTAATTGGCTCCAGCTGATAACATTTGGAGACAACAGTTATCTTTTCAACCGCTGATCCTCGCACTCTGGATAAAAAGGAGAAGCCATGGAAATAATGTCAACTGGTATTGTTTCTGTCTCCAGCAAACTTCACAATGCATTTAGACAGCTTAAATGTGAGAAGGTCTGACTAAGTGAACAACATAGGATGAAATGTGTGATGTTGTGTCTGCTGGTTCTTAATCATCATAATTTTTTAGGAGTCTGTCATTATGTGGTGGGTCCACTGTCAACCAAGACAGTCTGCCAGTATTCAGGCACTGCTGCTGTGACTCACTGCAGACTATCATCCTGTCCTGAGGGTGTAGTTGCATATCGAGCCTCCTGCAGCCACAGTTAACAGGAGATAAGCTCCTTGCCCCGAGGCCATCTGGGCTCATGGAAAGGCTTACATACCTGGAGCACTGAACTGACGCACGGAGGTAGCTCGGGACTTGTCGGGGACACGGCTGAGACCGCAACCTTTCGGCACACTCCAGGGCGCCGTGCTGGCCCGGCTGTCTCTCTCCTCGGCGGTGTCATAGACCTCAACGTGGGGAGGGCGCTCGGTCAGGTTTTTGCTGTAATGGCTCAGGCCGTACTGGGAGATCTGGATGGCGTAGAAGTAGCCCTGAGGGCCCCACTGGGTGGACAGAGGCACACCTGAGTGGAGAAGAAGGAAGGTAGAGAGGGAGGATGAAGACAATGGTGTTGAGAAAATTTAGAAAATGACCTCCTTATACTCAAGACATCATAACATTCTTTTTAATACTTTTCTTCCATACACTTATTTACTTCAGAGAAGGGATGGGGTGATGAAAGATTTTATAATGGATCGCAATAAATAAAAACACTTACTCAATAGGTTGATCGTGGTAAATTCTTTATTTTTGGGATTATCATGAATGAAGATAGTTATGAATATCCTCACACGAATGACTTGAAAACGCTGTCTACCTCGCTCACGGACAGTGCCAAATTGGTTTCCTGATTTATTCTGAATTGCCTCAGCCTGTCTCCAAGGCTGACGGCATGGTTTGCACCTTGTATTCCCCACAAAAACAAGTTAAATCAGATGTGTATAAAAACTATGGATTCCTAACTATAAAACAACATGGAGATGAAGTTATCACCATTTATTCATCCTTTATTTGTAGAAAGTCCTTAGGATTTATGATTACATATTTAAGACCCTTTTATTATTTTTCACAAAAAAAAAAAGTTGTGTCCCATCTGTGATGCAATGAAAACATTTGTTCCCTAACAAAATGCAAGGTTAAAGTGATTCCATTATGTTTTAGTGCAATTTTCATTTTCATTTTAAAGTTTTGAGAATATTTAGATAATTATCAGGATAATATCATGAATTGAAATTATGTTGGACAGCAAATTCGTCCCATACCTACTTCAGAGTCTGTTTCAGATTTGTATACTTTTGATACAGTTAAATTATTAAATAAAAAATAACTAAAGACACAAGAAACTGAATAATGAGAAAGAGAAACACTGGGTTTTTAGATGGGAAAGGGCCAACTGTATATTTCTCATCTTGGGCCAGACTGAAATGACAGGTCATTTTATAAAGTCTATCTGTAGGATAAATCTTGTTCCATTATTTTGTTTGATTTGTGACTGTAAAATATATTTTAGAGCTTTCTCAACACCTTCCCAAAATGGTTTTAGTATGTGCATGTGTGGTTTACTACATTACATTCTTATCCTTCTGTAGTCGGTTGTCTTTTTCTGTTTCTAGATGTTTCTACATCTTGTGCTACCGTGATCATCTTGATTATGTGAAGGTTTGTCTTTTCAGCTCTTTGCAGTCTATTTAAAGCAAAATGTTCCTTTTAAGATGACAGTTCACATAACAGCTTATTTTTGGCTTGAGAATAGATTGAATCTGTTAAGTGCAGTGTCACATTGAGTTCAAAACCACAGGCATATCAATTAAAATGCTCCAAAATGAATTATTGATCCAAAACACATACATTTTAAAACTTTCCAGTAACCGGATGAGACTAACTAAGGCAATAACAAAGGTTCAAATCTAGGCCTGTTTTGTAAATGCAGAAGAAGGCAACAGAAGCAGAAAAAGGTTAGAAAAAAACCCACCAGCTATGGTTAATGATTGCACGGTGTGGTGAAATTCAAGCTAAGCTACTGCATTTCACTGCAGGCGAGCTTCCCTGTTCACACAGCCAGAAATAGCTCAGGCAGGAGAATCGCTCTGATTAACAGATAGTTCACTTAGAAACCTTTTGACAGAGAGATCACATGAGCAACCCAAACCCCATCCTTCTGAGAAGAACATAATATAGTCTGATTAGGGCTGGGTGATAATATGCCTCCTCCTTTCAAACTAATCACTGCTGCATACATAGCTGATCACTTAAATTCTACTTTGCTCATTGCTTTTTGTGCTTTTTCCTCCAGCAATGGGATGTAATCATGAACTATAGACTCTATAGACAGTAAATGACATGACTCAGACAGTGTGAATGGGTTTTCATACTTGATCGTGTGTGTGTAATTGAAAATGGAGGCAAAGAATGAACAGATGGAGATTATGATTAAGTCGTTGTTAGAAAATCTCCAAAGTTAAACTCTCAAGAGACATTCAGCTCATAATGCTATGTCCAATGTTGATAATAATAATTAACTTTATGTTGCTCCTTTCGTACATAAAATGCAGCAAATGTTTTTTTTTTTACAAAACAAAAAGGCGAAGAGCACACAGTCAGAAAAACAGTTATAATGACAATCAACGGCAATCAACATTTCCTAAATTTGTGTCTGTGACAAAAAATGCGCATACACACACACACCAGTTCTACAGGGGAAAGGAGCGTAACAATTTTTCCATTGATACATATAACAATGATACAGAAAAAAAGTTACACACCAATATTAGCAGAATTGATATTACTAAATATTTCCCTGTTCTATCTGGTAGAAGTCTTTTTTTGGTATTTTCATTGTTAAAACATGAAGTTACCTTTCACCTGTGGATGAGGAGTCGATGCCTCGACAAGGGCATGATCCCTTACTGATGTCTTATCCCCAAACACTAGTAATTTGTATTCCACAACTTGCTCTATTGCTGAGGGTTGAACACAGGATCCAGAAGGGGTGGATGGGTTGAGTTTTTGGCTCACATCTATGTCCAATTTTCCCCCCAACCCCTCATTTTCCAATGCCTGCTTGGCACTCAGAACAGAGTCACAAGGGGCAGTGGTTTAAATCTCCCCCTAAGACCCTCAATCTCAATGGGGGTTTAAATCCCCCCCTAAGACCCTCAGTCGTTGTTGATGGCATTTATGTAAACAGACTCCAACATGCTGTCTTATTGCTCTATTACCACAATGCCTTTTGGTGCTTTATAGGCTAACATTAGCAACCTGTGCTCCTACCCTGCCAGTCTGCTCTGATATCAGAGGAGCGGAAGCAAGTGCAACAACTTCACTGCTGGACTTAAGTTAAATTTCGGGCGTCATATGCCATCGAAAGGGGAAATGCAACACTGAAAGACTTCAAAATACAGGACTGTCTTGAACAAATCAGCAATACCAGTGTAAGGTAAGCTAGCTAGCTATTTAGTCATGCCATAACATGCTTATTATAAAGACAAGGACTAAAATACACTGAAACGACAGAGTTCTCATAACCCTCGGTTCGATGTGTGCCTTTTTAAAAACCTGCATTTGGAGGGTGTGTAGCTGTTACACTTGACCCTACCACTCCCTCCCTCCCAACAAGAATCAGGGTACCCTACAAAAAAAGAGGGGTAGGGCTAAGTGGTGGGGGCAAGAGATGTATATAGATTGGGCCTTTGCCTTTTCACCAACTGGGCAACCTTATTCTACAAATTTCATAACAAAGCGGTTAATAGGTAGACGGTAATTTTATTTTCATGGACTTTATGTACATTACTGTGAAGATGTTTTTCAAACAGACCAAATTATTGCACAACTGGCAGTCACAGACTAATGCAGAAAGCCTATCTAGACAGCCCGTCTGAATAGATTCACTCCTGTCCACATGGATTTAATGTGTTTTTCTGTGCGCTAAATTATTCGTTATTACAAGTTATTGTTTGTCATCGGAAATTCTTATAATTAATTTTCCCTGATATAGACAGACATCGAAACTCTGGTGGGTAACTATCACTGTGTAGCCTGTTTCAAGGCAAATATTCCCAAGTAATACATCTGAAATATGCATTTCTTCAGTTTGATCAGCATCACTAATGGGAAATTAATTCAGGCCCCATTTTAATGTTCATTTTTAAAGCATGGACCAATGCCACATAATACCACTTTTAAGTAGTGCAGTGGTCACAAACAACCCCTGAATGAGAGCTGATACATTTGATTAATGTGGTCATAAAAGAGGGGGAAAAATAAATAAATGCACACACACTCATACATCCCGACACAAACACAGTTTCCAATCCCTCGCCAGACTTTTCTTCATGCCTGTCTTGTTACTGGCATCTCCCCTGACAACTTAAGTCAAATGACTGTCAAAATCATAACACTGTAACATTGTGCTACTCACTGAATAACACTAAGTAATCCATGTGGAATTGACTGTTAAGCCTCCACATATTTTCATGACTCCAGAGAGTGGACTTTGGAGAAATGTGAAAAACTAAGTCTTCTGTCAATTACAGTAAACTCTAAGACTACTGAAGTTAATAAAGCATCAAAGTGCTACACCATCTTGTTGTAATGCTGTGTTCTCCTTTTAGATCACAAACTTCATTTTTGACCTCTAGCATGTCAAAAATGAGACTGTGTTGAATTATTAAAATCGAAAAAATGTACATGGTTGGATTAAACCAAATAACTGAAAGGTGCCATGTGAAAGAAACGATTGTTGGGTTTAAACCACTGAGAATAACGACCCAAAATCTCACCAGAGTAAACTGGTATAAAAAGTTCAATAGGTTGCAGCTTAAAGGCTCACATGTTCTCAGGAGTTGGTGGGAAAAGTTAGCATTTTTGTACTTTTGGTTCCCTCATCTTGAAGTCAATAAGTTTTTTGAAATAAGGTCTGTGGTTAACACAAGTAACGTTTTGTTCAACTACATAAAAACCAGTCAGGGCAGTCTAAACCCCACGTGTGAATTAGAAAAGACTTTACATGTCTTAAAAAGGAGGTTGCTAACAAGTGGCTAAACAAGACTATAGAAGTTGTCAGGAAAATTAAACCTCATCACGCTGAACACAGTGACTCATCTACTCACTAATTAAAAACTATTGTAGCTGTAATTTTCCAGTTCGTAGATTGATAAATTTGTGGTAATGTGTATAGTAAGAAGCTAAGGGATGGTGACATTGTAGGCAAACGCAATGTAGTTTGTTTCTAGCCTTTAGCCAAATTTATACTGAAAGCATTTATGCTTCATAATCATAAAAGTGGTGTTCATTTGTTCAGATTATCTTGCTGAATGTGTAATTATAATAAACGTGTGTTAGAACTTAGAAAACATTTAATGTCCTCTGAGAGGCAATTTGTGGTATAGCACAGAATATACAAACACATTAAAAACACATCAAAACCAACAATAGCCTAAGAGCCACCAAGCTTATTTTTCAAAATAATCGGTTTTGTGAGGTTGTTTGTAGTTTAATGCACCTTTTAAATTTGCATTATAGATGGGTACAACATGAAACACTTTGGGGGAATAATACTATACCTCTTTCGCTGGATTTACCACTTTCTGATATAAAGTGTTCAACAGAAGACAACTGACAAACAGCTGTTAGAACAAGTGTAATTATACGCCAACCACATGCACTGCAGGTGCAAGCCTGTTGGAAAAAAGCACAGATGATAAGAGCCTGCCTGCACAACAACTAACAACCACAATTTTATTTAATCTTTGACATGAAACAGATGGAGCTCGGATCGAAATGCTGTCTGTTCAAATTCATTTGTGGTTTGGAGTCATTGTAACCTAGCTGCAACAACAACGGTGTCCTGGATTCAATTCAGAGGCTTCATCCACCTGTGTCTTCACTAGAAAGCACTGTATCCATCTTAGTCAGCAGGCTGAGTGTGCACAGGTGTTAGGCTAAGAGATATCGGGTATGTGTTTGCACCAACAGTGTAAATGAGAGTGTGCATGTTTAATCAAGCACTTAAAACAATATAATGTGTGTTTTAGGACTGTGCCTGAGTGTGTTTGTGTGAATGTTTGAAGTGATGGTGGTCTGCAATAGAGCAGGGAGTGAAGATAAAGACGGTTCAAGAAAAAGCGAGAGGCACAAAAAATGAGACAGATCGGGATTTAAGAGAGTGTTGATAGAGAGGATTAACTACTTCCACTAATGATAATGCCCTGGCTGCCGGAGCTTCTTTATTCTCAACTTTTGTTCTTTGTCTCTTGGAAGTAGTAAGACCTCAATTCCTAACCCTCGAAATAAAACCACAAGCCTTGCAGGAGATGTGACAAGTAACAACACATAAAAGTGCTGTTTGTATGACTCAGTCTAATAATACCAACACTGAGAGCATAAATGTGCATTCAAAGACAACTTTATCTGAAATTCTCTCAATCTAAATATATTTTCTCATCCCAATAGTATCACAGTTTAAAGAAGCGAGTGAGTGCTTGAGCTTGATATATCAGTACTATGAATGTGTGACTCCTGACACAAGTTACAACACAAGTTGGCAGAAGCTTGAGTGATGTAAAGGCCATCACAACATTTAATGAATGTTGCTGAGGGTCCCGTTAAATAACTTTTTCACGGGCAGCAGGGTGCGTTGGGAGAGAAATGCTCCCATGACCTTGTTTAAGCCCTGCGGTACCTCAGACTGTGACAGGCTAATTAATGAACTGCTATTTTCACCTATAAAAATATGCTAAGTTGAAGAGAGGGTTGTACGCTTGCGCATGTGGAGTGCTAAATAGTAAGAAGCCTTGGGCTTAATTAATGGACCTTGGTAAATTGTGTGTGTGTGTGTGTGTGTGTGTGTGTGTGTGTGTGTGTGTGTGTGTGTGAGTGCAAGTGTTTGTGTATGGGAGTATAGATGTGTTTCCTGTATTCTGTACTAAAAGAAACGTTCTGCAGGAGATAGGAGTGAGAATAACTTGGCTCCCCGCTGCTTAGCCCAGAGGTACTAACAGATTTGGCTCGATTGCCGTCTGACCCATTTTCCGATATATATGGTTCCTCCCATACATGTGTTGTACTGGGGTCCAATTATGGTAAATGTAGAATAATGTTTCACCTTAAAATGTCCTTCAATGGGCCTTCAGAACGCATAAAAAGTAATGAGTACCATAAAAATAAAATGATTCAATTTATTGAAAATCAACCAAACTTGGAACTAATTCAGTCTGAGTGATATGACCTTTAAACATATTGTGCCATCTTTAGGTTATATTGCGATACCCAGTATATATCTTGATAAACTGAAAAATATTCTCAAAAGCACCGAGCAACAAAAAATATTTTAATCAATGTTTATGACCAAATACCTCAATATTGATGTTGTGACAATATTGTAAGGATGAGTATTGCTACTTTCACAAAATGTTTGATAAATAATCATCAATAAAGTGGATACAATGAGTAAGTGGGAAACGGCAAGTATTAGAACAATTAGAACAGTCATATCAATTATGTAATATTCTGAATTTACCAAATATTACGTATCACATAAGGCTAGGGGGCTTTCTATCAAAATAAAAGATGTTCGCCGAGTGTTGTGTGGAGGACCGGGTGGTGAAGGGAGAGAGCCACTGCTCAGCTGCTCAGAGTTGGCTAGAGAGAGAAAGGTATAGAGCCTGACCTTCTGGAAAATAAACACCTCGAGTCACATCGGATTCTGCTATGATCCGGAGGTGTTTACTGACAGGAGGAGAGCTCAGAGATTAGTTTTGAACTTTCAGAATAAAAAAAGGAATTTACTTTTTCTCCTGTTTATCAACCTGACTGCAGCAGTAATCTGCAGAGGTGACCTCCCTTGTTGGGTGTTTACAAACTTTAACTTGGAATGCTGGCTCAAAATGGAGGGAAAGAGAGAACCGGAGTCTCTGGTGAGTCCTGAATTAACTGAGAGTTGACCTGAACTTTAACACGCTGACACAGCCCTTGGTGTGTGCTGTTGGTCCCTAAAGTTTGCTTACAGCTAACATACAGTAATCTGGCTATTTGGGGGGATAAACACTGCATAAGGCGTGAATACATGAATGGTGTATACACCATTAAACAACCATTGCTGATAAAAATCTATCCAATATGACTCAGGCACAAATATTCACAGATGAGGTAATGTTTTAAAGTTTTGTTTGTGTAAAGTTTTTTCCCGCTGATTTCCTTATCCTGGAAGTAGCAATGAAGACGCACTGTTATCTTGAGTAAACGTATGGATTTCTCTGGGTTTGAACAGTGTTGGAAACATTTGGGATAATGCAAGTACACAACTCAACAAAATATATAACACGTCTTTTTTTCATAATTTTATTGCTGAATCCCTACATATTATATCAATAAAACCAGGAAAAGACAACATGTAACGATACGATATCCAAAATCAAAGATAATTTAGTATAGCCTTATATCACGATGATAATATCGATATATCATACATACATTCATACATCATCAAGCTAACCTCTGCAACTGACACTTTGCCAGAGAATATATCATCTTTTATTGCATCTCCCCAACAAAACAAAAGCTTGCTTCTTGAGTGGAAAAGGATTCAGGACTGTGGCCGAATAACTACAGATCACAGCTCTTCTACTTCAATCATCTTCATTGATCACAATGATGTGTTTGAATTTATAAGGGAACTATTTGAGGGACTTAAAACAAACACTACATTTAGAGCTCCTGGTATGATGATCTTTTTCTTTTTGGTGGCGACACAAGCTGTTTGACAATAAAAGAAGAATAATGAATATCTATTTTGTAATTTCAGGCGAGTATACAGGGCTACTTCTTCAAGCGAGTGGGGCCACGGAACTATATTGATGACAATGTGGTTTGGACTAATAGCCTTTTAAAATGAGCTATTGATCTTTCCTGGTAATTATTTTAAAAGGAACCTTGGAAAGAAAACAACTTTGAGGATTGACTCAAAGTGTGAAGGAGCAGGGAGGGATACACTCACTCATCAGACAGATATCTATACAAAGAAATGCTGACAGATAATGTCTGAGTGAAAAGAAGATAAATTCTCAATTGACTTGAACACAAATCATGTTTGGTAGTCAGTTCAAGAAAGGCTAATCGTGTCTGGGAATGGGGTGGCAAAGACTGGGCGGGTACTTCTGGAATCTGATCTATCTTGTTAAATCAAGTCTAGATTCACTTTCTCACAGATCAAATAGAATTTACGATGCATCACTCAGCTGAAAGAGACCTCATTAAGCAAATCATATATTTCCCAGTGACGTGGGGTGTATTAAACACCTATAAAACTAATCAAAGTTTATCATCAAATACACAGTATGTTGTATGTTTTTGGATTCAATACACTAAATCTATGTTTTACTAGTATGCTTATGCAACAGAATGAGTGTGGACAAACTGGTGATTTACTTCAGATGTACTTTTCAATGATAATTTCCCTTTCATGCTTCAGAAACTGTCATTAACTCATTTAAATGTAAACTTACTGTGTGTATTTGCATTTGTAATTTTTTGATGCTGTTGGGAAAATGTGAATGCTCTTCAGATGCAAAGACTCTTTGTCTTTATGCAAACATGCAAAAGGCGACAAAATGTGAAAAAAATTGACAAAAAAAGGACAATATGAAAAAATAAAGTTCCCATTTTTCACAGGTAGTCACCAGCTGCAAAAGCCTCAGGCAATATTTTGTCATCACACACACACACACACACACACACACACACACACACACACACACACACACACACACACACACACACACACACACACACACACACACACACACACACACACACACAAAAACACTGTTTTCAACCCCCTAACCCTAGCAGAAACTAACACAGAAGCAAGTTTGACTACTTTACCAGGTGTTAATATTTGGGTCATTCAATACCAACTCACCAAGAAAATTGAGAGCTTATATCATGGATCCTCTCTAAAGAATTAATTTTTAACTCCCATTATATTCATGAGACCTTGCAAACTCCTATCCAAAAACTCTTTAGTCACGCATTTTTGATCTTAATTTAATAATTTTTGTGATGTTGTAATTTGTCCTGAACATCCAAAAAACCCTCAGTATAACTTACAACATGTATTCATTGAAGTAGTTGCCACAGAATAATTACAGTAATCAAATTAATAACTAATAATTAATAACTTTTTTTTCCAAAACAAAGACTTTCATTTTCAAAAATATATATCTCCACTTGTTTTCACTTTGGTGCAACCAAATGATGCTTACAGTATAGATGATTTTTCTCATGAAAATTCACGAAAATGAGTTGGTATGGAATGATCCATTTCTGTCCACGGACAGTTTGTCACCACAATAGCGTCAAAACCTCGTAGGATGCAGCTGTGAAAAATTCCAGGTCTGTAGCTGAGGTTAAAATGAAGGACGAGTTCAAAGATTGCTGTGGTCCAACCCATGAGCACATCTACAAATGTACTAAGGACTAAGTAGTCATGGGTCAGCACATGAACAGAACAGACTGGTGTCGGTGCTGGTGTGATCCCATCGCAAGATGCTCTCTGGTGAAGGAATTCTTTTGTCAAAAGGGCCTCGTTTTTTCTGCAATCTTGGCTACACACACCTGACACTTGTAATTGAAAAGCCTGGACTCAAAAGCACTAAGCCTTTCATATTTGTTTCTCCAATATTTCAACAGGAAATGGAAAATATGGGTTCTGAAAAATACTGATATTCAGATGCATTGTGACCAATTGTGATGGGTTTCTCCCTCATGTGACGAGACCAGGTTTTGGATGATGTATTCATTTTCAAGACGTGACTGAAGAAAAACATTGTAATTTGTTAATAAACATTTAAGCCATTAAGAGCGCCCTAGGTCTTCATGGGTTAAATTGTAAGCACAACTGTCTGAAATTTAAGATCTGAGCTATGATGAAAAATCCATAAAAAGTCTTACCTTCCACTCCACTTATACACTTGACACGGTCTCGGACCTCCACATTGTATCCCTCAAATGACATGAAGACTCCGTCGGGGTGGTAGGGCTCACGCTGCGCATAAACCTTTGAGTAGCTGTGCTGGAACTCAAACCGGTCGTAGCCGTCGTACTGCACTACTTTGCCGTACACCTCAAAGTATTTTTCCATCCAGCTGAAAGGCAGGTAGACCTCTCCACCCTCTCGCCGGCCTTTGATAGTAGATTCATCGTTGATCAAGCAGTCGATTTCTTCGTACTTGATCCCGCCGACAACCCCAACAACAGGTGGGGGCTCTGGAGGTTGTGGAGGGTGTTGCTGGCTGCTAATGCTTGCATCCCCCACCTTTGGACTCGGAGCCACCAAGGCAGCTCTGGGCAGGAAGCGAAGGGAGGTGTCACTTGAGCAGCGGTTCCATAGCAACACAGTGATGAGGGTGAAGAGGGCACAGATAACGATGAGGGTCTTGTAGTTGACCCGAGCAGCCAGGCAGCGCATGGTCACAACTTGCCTGCATGACACAAACACAAAGGATCCATTAGAAGCATGTATGATGGATGATTTGTCGAGAACCGTCAGGCCAATAACAAGTCATCTGGTATCGACATGGGAAGAAATTTACACCCTACAACTGCAGCACTGTGGACTGGCAGCCTGCAGTGAAATACTACTGAATTACTTTCTTTTTAAAGAGCAAAGGCTCAGCTGAAAAATGTGCAAATCTAAATGCAGTGATATAAATTCAGTGTTTAACATAAGGTCAAATCAGCCACTCAAGAGACCTGATTACAGAGAGAACTTTACTATGAACTGTATTAACCTGGTTACTGTAACATTTGAATTTATATGCAGCAGGTCAGTAATACGACTTCTCCTTTCCTTCTGACAAGGAGCCACGGCTTCACAAGATATCTTTTCTCTGTCAGTGCAGCGAGGACAGGCTGTGTGTGCACAGAGCAGTTTGACAAATAGTCAAATGTTTTGCAGTGGAAGCAGATTAATCTAGAGGCTCCTTAGTATCAGTGTGACTTTGAATACAATTATTTCAAAACAAGGATACATTGCTATGTGTAATGATCTTCTTCTTTTTTTTTTTTTAAACCACAGCATTTCTGTTAAAAGAGTCCCTGTCTGAAGACTTTGTAATGCACATGTGTATATTTAAAAAGCTGATTAGACACATGACCAAGACATCAGCTTTCTAAAGGAGATCTCTGGCTGTACAAATCTTGAATCACCAACTGAAACTGGGTTTCTTGTTTACATGGTGTTTACAAAAGTATCAGCGGTGGAGAAAGCTGACTGTAACCTGGTTACTTAGGTGTATGTAAAATGACACTAAGATTAATTTTCTACCCCAGTGAAAAGTCAATGGATTTATATCAACCAATTACATACATTAAATAAGGTAATCAGGACTGTAGACTCTGAAAACAGAGCAACTGTTAGCCTGGCTCTATCTAGAGGTAACAAAATCAACCTACCCAGAGCCTCTAAAGACCATTAATTAACATGTTATATCTTTAAATTTTTAGAAAAACAAAGTGGAAAAAATAACAATTTGTTCTTTTATTGTTCTTCTTTTATTTGTTTGATTATTTCTCAGCTAGACCAAGAGCAGAGCCTCCAGGAAGTCACAGCTCCTGGCTGAGAAATAATCATGCGTATAACTCACTTTAAACCAGCCATTTTCATTTTTATATCTAGGTTTTTGAACAGCTTAACCAAAGGAAATGTAACTTGTTAATTAGTGAGCTTTGGGAAGATAGCTTGTAGGCACATTTTGAATTTTGGACACAGCCAGTCTAGCCATTTCCCCCGGTTTCTTGTCTTTATATTAACCTTTGCTTAATGGCAAGCAAGAAATGTACCACTCTTGTCTTTATTTATCTCTGCAAGAAAGAAATAAGCTAATTTCCCAAAATATCAAAACTATCCTTGAAACAAATAGTCCTCAAGATAAGGTGGCAAACCGTACCTCCTCCTGACACTGGCCTCCTGTCAGTGGCTACCAGACTGGTCTAAAATTAATTATAAGGTTGGTCTGTTTAATTTGAGAGCATTGCATGGAAGCAGCCGTTTTTACATCCGATTCTCCCAGCCCATATTGCATCTTTAGGTCTAGGATCCTCTGCCTAATTACTCTTATAAAAGGTTTACACTGTCACTCAAAATTAGGTTTTATATTGGCATTTCTGAATAAATGTTTCTTTTTATTTAAGTCCACATAAAGGTTGCTGTAACAACGTGATTGTTTATGTTCTATCTATATATCAGATTATGTTTTCAGTACACTTCCAATCTATAAATCTATTCATTTTCATCCGTATATATTTTAAACTTCTCTGCACAGAACTGTGGTCAACTTTTGTTACTGAAGATCTTTGACTTGCTCACAGCAATGAATTCAATAGCAGGTCAACAGCATTGAGATTGCACAAACTTCCATGTTATTTATAGTTCTGCTGATTGCCACATTCTGTATGAATGACCTCAAACAATGCACCGAACGAATCAGGCATTTTTACAAATGCCAGCAGAAATCAATAGAGATACTGGAGTTCTCCTCCTCCACACTAATTACAGCTTACTGCTCATAGAATTTACTATTGCAGTGACGACAGAGTTAGGTTGTCTGATGAGAGACGGAGGAGAGGAGGAAAATCATTACTCCCCAAGATCCTTTCAATATCGCAGCTTAAACTAGACACTACTAAAGGTCAGCTCAATTAACGTGCAGTAATTGGGCAATAGCAAAGTGCTCCAGCATTGCAGTCAAACTACAGTGCTTGCAGCTTCTTGAACAAAGTAGATGTCTTGGATGACCCTTCCAGAGTGCTTTAACAGGCACATGTTGAGAGAGTGCATGTTGCAGAAATGAAGAATAGCCTCCCTATAAATAAAGACAGCAAAATTCTGAAAGCCAAACACTGAATTTAGGCTCTGCCTGTGTAATAAAGGGGTTGAGATGTGTCTACTCAATAGACGCAGGCCATCTTTCTATCTAATAAACAAATGAATCATTTTGTTCCATGAGAAAAGTTTTAGAAACTTTTTGCTGTTTCCTTCCAGTCAGAGGGGAAGAAAGGCTTTGGTGCATCACTGCGCCTGATAAATTATTGCCACACATAAAAACTATCATTGATATTTAGAGAAATGTCAGCCTGGCGCAGTGATGAAAGATTGGGCCGACGGGAGCTCTGACAATACTGAGGCGGAAGGCCTGCGGACTGCACCCTGAAAGATAAGTAGGGCCGGCCCTGTCGGGGAACAGACTATAAATAATTGGCTCTTTTTATAGTGATTCGTCACTCGTGTTGAGTTCTGGCTCAAGGTGGATAGACATGGGCTTAAGCACTACAGCATGGAGAGCATCCTAATGCCTCACGCCGACTGCAAGACGATTCGTCTAAAGCCATGTCCCATTTCATGAGCGTGATTTACACCCTGATGCAGCAACATCAAGCAGACTGGAAGAGGAGATAATGTCACAGGTGAGCAAATTACAGGATAGAGTTTGTTTACAGATCAGAAATGACAAATGTTTTGATTCAGGTGATGTCATACTCCGTCTCAACCACATCAGACAAACAAATAAGCATTTGCTTTGTGATTGAAAGTAGCTCCGGAAAGACGGACATTTCTCGGAAAAAACAACAGAAAGAGAAGAAGAAAAAGAGGGCAGAGATAGAAGACTGTGAAGTCAGGAGATCTTAACTAACCAGAAACTGAAACTTTATTTGCTCTATATATCATTAGAATAACTAAAAAGAGTAGCAGATAAAACTCTGCAACATTAAAATGAATGACGAAATTACACACTTTTGAAATTTTACTTGTCAGAGAGTGATACATTTGGCGAGGCTTCTCGCAATTATCAAGTATGTGACAGAACTCACTCAAGACACAGTTATAGAGCTAGAAATACAAAATGGGGGGGTAATCTCCTAGTTTTACTTACCTAAACTCCAACAGACATGGACCACAGAGGTTGGATATCTGAATATCTTTTTTTCTTTGTAGTCTAGGTATGAGGACTTGTTTATAAGATCTGGATGGACCTTGGTGTAATCCACTGGTTATCAGCTCCACTCAGGAAGTGTTAGATATAATCCCTCTGATAATAACATGGTTTTGATCTGGAAGAAAAACTACACTGACATAAAAATATGTCAACTGGACAGGAGGTGGAAGACAATCCTGTCAGAGGATAAAAGTCCTCCATGCTTGACAGATTAATGAAAATGACACTGGAAAACAAAAGCAGCTTTTCAGTGTGCAACAATGTGCTCCCAGTGTCCCGCCTCAGGAAACCGAAAAGTGCCTGAAATAACAGACAGAGAATTTTTCGACTTTTTATATGATGGTATCATTCTTCATGAATACATAACTGGCCAAACTTGGCACTTGGAAGGCTTTGGCACACTTTTACTTACTGTTTTACAAACCACAAGGTCTGTCATTTTTGTAAGGAAATACACAATTATCAACAACAAAAATCCAAACACTGTAGTCATTATTCACTACAGCAGCTCTCGGCTCTGCCAAGTATTTTCTTAAAAGAAACTGATGACAGCAATTTGTGATGTTTTGTAATTAAATAATGGCAACATTGTCTAGGTTTCTGTGCTAACACAATGTTGAACAAAACTCTTCTATACTATGGACACGATACCTAACAACTTACCCCTGAAAGCTTGATATAAAATGTGGAGATGTGCGACTTTATCAAGTGTGTGGCCTCTACAGACCAAACTGACATCAAAGAACTAGCTGTGATGAAGGCTGACTGTTGCGTCACCTCATTTATCTCAGCCAAAAAGCTGCACTTGAACACATCACTAAGTTTGTACGTTCTGTGCCTCTCCGTGGATAAAATGGTTGTTATAATTAAGGTGCATGTTCTGTCACACTTTGTGCTATGTTCATCTTAACGCAAAAACAAGACTAGGGGAAACAGGTAATTTATTGCAAAACAACCTTACTTTGTTAATGGTAAATGGCTAATTTTAGCTATATGCTGTAGCTCTCTGGGAACATATTACATAAGTGGTATACAGGGCTTAAACAATGGATTGGTTGACCAGTAGAAATACATTTTTGCCAAAAAATGTCGAACATTTACTGGTTCAAGCTTCTCCTTTATAAGTATTCCCTTCTTTTCTTTCCTTTATGTGATAATGAACTGAATATCATGAGTTTTGGACTGTTGGTTGGACAAAACAAGACATTTGAAGATGTCACCTGTGGCTCTGAGTTGAACTCATTAATTGCAGCCCTAGCGGCACTCATTACATTATATAACAGTTTTCAAAAATAAATCGCCAGGGCATCAAAAATAGACACCTCTAGTGTTCCAACAATGACAAGCTGCTGATTGCACATCTGACTTTGTAAAAGCTTAATGATCTCTCTCTGATAATCCCACATGATATTACTGACAGCTCTAAGCTGCTTGAGAAGACGAGCAACTTCACCATCTTGAATTCCTGAGGTCCATGCAGCATTTTGCTGCTCCTGCAGAGCATCAAAGGCTTTAGACTTTGCCTTTTGCCTTCAGGCTGCGATGGACTGTAACATATTAGGAATCTCTGATTGCCCTGATGGTTGTTTCATCATATGCTGCAAGTGATCCCTGGCTTAAAGTTATGGGTCTTAATTCTGCCTGACATATGCAAATATTTGAATGTCTTTATCCCTCAAATCCTCAGTAACAAGGCTGGGAAAATTCAAACAGGTGTCTAATACTATACCATACTAATAGTGTTTGTTTGTTGTTGAGAGGGTGAGGCATTTTCAAAGGAAACGCGAGAAATCAAATCAGTGAAAAAACACTGTGACCTTGTTAAAACAACAAACTAGCTGCTAATCTCCATCGTAGTCCCTGGTGCAGAATGTACAACGTTTACAACATGTCAAAACTGCTGCAGCAGTGAGCATAGGGATGGGCGAATAGAGATGTTTTTCTTCTCCTGCGGTCCTCTGTTGCAAAAATCACAGGCAGTCATCATGGCAATAAAAGCTGAGTGCTCATGAGCCACCCTCAGGGAGCTATTGGAGCAGAGGCCCGGTGTATGTGTGAGGGGCAGGTGTTGTATCCCCAACTAAACTCCTGACATTTTCACTGCTCTCCTCCACGGGTGAAGTAAGGTATGGGCCTGAGACTGCCTCTAAATTATCAGCTTATGCTCAAGCTGTGAGGCATGTTAGTTCCTGTGGAGCTGTGATGGTGTGTGTGCGTGCGTGTGCGTATATGTGTGTGCATATGTATTGTGGGTGTCTATTGTGGCTCCGAGCCTGATTATGATACTGTGGAGGCATCAGGATGAATTTAAGGCAATGACTGACAGGCAAAAAAATACCCTGCATCTTAATCCCACAACCATTTAGTATGCGAGTAGAGTTATATAAATCAGTCCTTCCAGAAAAATGCGGAGTTTTTTTGTGATTGTTGCGGGCAAAAATCCTTGATTATGCGGCACGTTTTCTTAAAAAATGCGATGGAATATGCGGGATATTTATGCAATTTTATGCGATGAAATTGCGGGAATTTACAAAAATTGCGGGAATTTGCAAAAATTGCGGGAATTTGCAAAAATTGCGGGAACTTGCAAAAACTGCGGTTTGATGAATAAGAAAAAAAAAGTGATTCCCCCAACACTCTGTTACTAGGCTCACTAGGCTACTACCTTAATGTAAAGAGTCATTTCTAATGACTTTCTATGATAAGCAAGCATACTACATCACAGAAAGTGCTAGGAGTGCAAAAGGAGGAAAATGGCTGCTCTTGTGTGAAGTAAATGCAACATTTTTCAACTTTCTGCGAAGATATATGTGACTTTTTTGCAACGAAAATGCAGGGATTATGAAATCATGCAAGCCCCGCATATTTCGCGCATTTTACACGGAAATCGGCGATTTATGCGGCCAAAGTGCGGCGTCTTTGAAAAAATGCGGCCCCTGCATAAATGTGCGGACTTTGGCTGATTATCGCGTTTTTCTGGAGGGACTGATAAATCTCTCTTTTGTGACCCATTCTAGTCCTGCACTTTAACATACAGTTCTGCTAAATGTTCTGTTTCTATGTTACCTGTGTTAATGTTTTTAGGTATGTTTTTTATATATTTATTGGTGACTTGTTTTTCTTCTGTTGCACTGCTATGGGAATAGCATTTTGTTTCTTTATGTATTCAAGTACACAAAGAAATGACAATTATACATTATGTTATCTAAAGACGCTATTCAAAGTGTTGGTGAACAACATAAAGTCTTTCACCAAAATATGTTAACGATCCCTTCCAGCATTCTTCATATCCACGATTCAATTTGACTTTTGATTTTAAGGTGAAGATTCGATTCAATTTTCAATTATTTATTTTTTTGCATCGATGACTATGTCATTGTTTGTAGGAGTGTCAAAATGTTGTTTTCAAAGTCGATCACTGAAACCAAACACGGGACCTGCAAAAAAATATATATTGAAAACTAAATCAAATCATGCCCTTAAAATGGAAAAACAAATTGAATTATGGATTTGAAGGAACGTGACAACCTGATTGTTAAACCTCGATTTGGAAAGGTCGACAGATCATTTGTTTAACTCCCTAAAACAGTAATTTACATTTTAAAATGTCTGTCAGTTTCTTCTTTAAAAAGATGGCCACGTTGTGTCAAGTGTGATAAAACTACCATATTTTTGGGGTGGTTTTTTTTAGATGTAAAAAAAACATGTTTGTTTTGTTAAACCCCAACAAATATCACAAATATCTCAGTTCTATGAAAATGAAAATTGTGATGCAAAAATGACCATTACACTAATTGTGAATCATATCATAATCGCAGCATCTGTCAAAAAAAATCGCAACACGTTATTGTACAGCTCCATCACAGATCCTGCTTTTGATTAGAATTGAAATCCAATGTTCATTTCAATCGATTTCATAAAAAAAAAATAATAATAATTAGCACTTCTTTCATAAAGCATTGTAAACTAAAAGGTTAAGTCACAAATATCAAAGCAGAAACTGATCTGAGGTCAGTTATATAGCCGTTAGATAACTGACTTTTAAAAGAGTGACACTGTAAGTCACTTGGGATTGTGTAATATGGCAAGGTTGTAAGAAATAAAGCAGGCCAGGCTAACTGCACTTATCTGTTGGTAAAGTACACTTACTAACCAGAACAAGTGCAGAATGTGCGGTTACCTGTTTCAGCTTGGCCACTGAGTCTTCAGCCCTCTCTCTCTCTGTCTCTCTCTGACTGCAGCTGAAACCTCAGAACTGCAGCCACAGCGAGCACAGAGGTCTGCATATTCATGAGGCAGCACTGGGGACTCACTTTAAGGAAAACTGCCGGTCGTACTGTTGCTAATGTCTGCCTGACACCACAGCACAGCCAGTAAATATGTTGTGATGGTTGTTTTTAAAATGAAGTACCGAAATTCACCAAATGGCAGCAAGGCTACAACCAGTAATTGTTTTCATAACAAATTAATCTTCAAAATATCTTCACGATTAGTAGATTAATTGTTTAGAAAAAAACGCCAGAAAATAGAGAAAAAATGCTGCTTTCTAAAGCCCAATGTGGCATGTACATGTCTTGATTCATCGGCGAACAGCCCCAAAACCCTGAATGAGATAACGAATCAGAAAATGTTTTCTTGATAAATAACAGAAAAATACTGAAGTATATCTGGTCACCATGAAACTGTAAAACCTTGGTGTTTTTCCAGGCCAATAAATAAGGTATGGCCAACGGACAGACAAACCTACACCAAAACAACAGACCAGCAGCACAGCTCAATAATAAAGCTTTGTTCAGAGGCAGCCGAGAAGTGAGTAAACTGCTTTGAAGTTAATGCGCCTCTGTGTTTTATCTCCAGTAGGAGGATTAAGCAGGTCATTACCAGAAAGCTTATAACTGAGCCCTACTGAGGGATTAAGCAAACTCCTAATCAAATGGAGGGGGAGACAAGTGAAAAAATACATAAACAGGACCTTTAAGCATTATTTTAGAGGCAGGTCATGCCAGCTGCTTGTCCTACAACATCATAGAAACAAATGGGGATCTCAGGAACAGAGATGATGTTTCTAGGATGCTAAACGCTAAAAAAAGGAACAAAGGATTTAAAAGTGAAGAAACTAATCATACTTTGGTAGGATTTAAAGCACATGATCTACTAGTGCTAAAACAAGAATATGGACACCAATCGTGGATTTGGGATGTAATTGCTTTTTCTAAGTGATCCGGCTCGGTTTTAGAAAGAACTTAGCAATAACACATGTCTGTGTTGAAGTGTAATCAACGAACTGAGTGAAGCACAGACTCTCTAGACTCAGTAATTTTAAGCGCAACATTGGTATTCTATGTGACCAATATCAGCCTGATATCCTGATCCTGACATTCCTGAGCCCATGTAGTAATATCCTTTACACAATCATGTGTTTCAGAAAGTGGTGAACCTTGCCCCATCCTTGCTTGTGAATGACTGACCCTTTCAAGGATCCTCCTTCCGCGGGTCGTCTAGCAATCGGAAGGTCACTGGTTCGAATCCCGGCTCCCCTCAGCCACATATCGAAGCATCCTTGAGCAAGATACTGAACCCCAAATTGCTCCTGATGAGCAGTTGGCGCCCTGCATGGCAGCCTCCGCCATCAGTGTATGAATGTGTGTGTGAATGGGTGAATGTGCCAAGTATTGTAAAGCGCTTTGAGCTGTCAGTAGACTGGAAAAGTATTATAGAAATGCAAGACCATTTACCGTTTACCAATTGTCCAGCGTCAAAGTGTATATGGCGATATTTGGATTTTTATTCTTTTTCTTTTTTAAAAAAAACAGCACTATCATCGGATGATTAACTGGTTGACAATCTCCCCTCACTCTTCTCATCAGGTCTACAGTCAAACACACAACCTCTGCAGAGTTAGAAACAGAGAGAGAGAGAGAGAGCTATGTTCTCTGGCATTATACATTCACTGATTGTGGATAAAGCCACACCATGGCTGCAAACTTTCGAAGGGATTCTGGTGAGAGATGGTTGATTTTTCAGTCTCATTCTGAGGCCGTCAAATACCAACGCTATGGGTTGGGGACTCAGGTCCGATCCTAATTAATCACATTAGACAAATTAGCACAATCTGTTCTTGTTTGTTTTGCACAGCGTCCTGGTAATCAGGGCTGCATGTATGATCTTATCGGATGTTGCTACTTTCTAGGTCCAAATGACACTGCCTCTCATGTTTCTGTCAGTTAATGACATAGGCAGGAAGCCTAGAGCCTAATCATTTTAAGAACTATTAAGCAAAGTGTGAAATGAAAACATAAACAACACAAAAAAATTCAAATATTTTCCAATTAGAAGTCATTTACACACTTTCCTTTACAGGGAGAGTAAGGAATGCCAAGCTTGTAACATTTTGGAATCCAAAGTCATTCCACATCTTTTGGGTAAATACTGAGTAGGCTTCTTTTTCTTTTTCTGCAATTAACATCTCCTCTAATTTTTCTTGGTGAGCTTATTAATATTTATTAAACAACACATCAGCCAAATTGTGCGACTGGCCAAATGTCACCATTAGCATCGCTGAAACATGTAAACATCAGAATTACTTTTAATAATGTGTTTATGGAACAAATTGTACAACTAAACATCGACGATTATGCAACAAACACTGCTGTATAGCAAATGCCTGGTTGATGTTTTGAAATACAAAAATGATTATATCACAAAGTCCATGTGACATAACTGTCTCAAATATTACCCATGGACTAAAGTGTGCCATTATCCAGAGATTATAGCAGTGCTGTATGGGGGTGCGTCAGTGTTTCAAGTCCAGCAGTTTCTCTTCATGCAGACACACAATTATCCGTGTT